>NC_133932.1:112793255-113402728 GCF_031877795.1 Strix aluco | reverse complement strand
TTATCCTCAGACCAAGAAGAGAGAGAAAATTGTGTATCAAAGCTCAGCTGCAATTCCTCAGTAGGTAAATTAAGTGAAAAAAATGCCCAGGCATTAGAGCTATTCTCTTCTGCTTTTAATGCACCTTTGTCCTCTGTGTTATTATGAGGCACGTAATCATGTACATTTGAATTGTAACACTGAGAGATTTCTTTTTCTTCATTTAAATTTAACAGCTTAGCTTCCATGTCAGGTTCACATGTAATTTGATATGATCCGAGTTTGTTTTCTGTGCTTAACAGTGACATGTTACAATCTTCAGAGACTCCTTCTGGTTTTTGGATGGAATTTTTCTCACTGCTTATTTTTAGAAAACTGCTTCTGCAAAGATTTTCTTTGTGCTTCTGATTTGTTTCCTCATCATTGAATGAATTTTTGGTTAGGTTTTCAGTAGAAAAAGGTTTTACATCTATTAGAAGTGAACAGTCACTTTCTACAGGCAATTCCTTTTCCAATGCACTGTTAGACATCACTGAGACCTCAGACACAGTGACAGGAAACCTTTCTCTTGAAACCACTGCAGCTTCTTTTAGGCTTTCATCATCACCATTAGGCTGCTCCTCACAAACTGTTACTGGATCCTCTGAACCTTCACTGAATGTACACAATGATTTGTTGTTTTCTTCTTCTGAATCATCCTCTTCACTTTCTGATGCATCCTGGTCATCTGGAATTGGACAATGAGCTTCTCTGCTTAACATTTTCTTCGTAATTTCTGTATGATTGGCTTTCATTTTTTTGTTTCTTTTTCGCTTTTTCCTCTGCTTTGCTTTTATCAACAGGTGCCCAGGGTTATTCTTTAAAATTTTCTCCCTATGTGAAAATAAAAAAAAAAAGTAAAAGAAATATATTTCAGTAATAATATTCGTGGTGTTCAATTTGAAGAATAGGTACTTTATGTTAATATGATCAAACACAGGCCATCTGCTTTTTTAAATAGATAAAATCTCAGATAAAACCTATTAATCAAACAAATGTACACTTCACAATTCAGAAATTCAGAACAATCTTGAACACTTTAAAACAATTTAAAGAAACACAGCTGCTGTCTCATTAACTTAGCTTTACAAAAAGCATCACAAATTATTGTAAGACCAAACAACATCTTTCTGGATGTCTTTCTAAATGATGTTTGAATAATAGATACTAAAGAGAGCTACTGCTATTCTGAAATTTCATTAAATGTCATGCTGAGCAGAAAGGTACTAAGAGCAGGATATAGTAAGAAAATTCCATCCATTAAGATTAAATGGACTATAATTAGATAAGATGGACTCAAATTCAAGCATACTAATGAATAACTTGAATAATGTAAAGGTACAGTGACTACAGCAACTCTGCTATTTACTGCTCAGTATATTATGTGTGGATTCATATGTATTTGGAAAAAAATGTTGTATTTTATTAGCAACAAAATAATACACTACAGAAAAAACACAGTTGTAGGCAGTTATTTACAATTAATTTTGTAGCTCTTCCAGAATGTCTGATTTTTTTCTCTGCATCTTTCTTCAAATTTAATAGCAGCCCTAACTGTGACTCCTCTGAAATCTTGATGTTAGCCCACCAGACAGCTAACTCTGAAATGAACATACATAAAAAAAGCCTAGTCCAGAAATCTAACCTCTCCCTATGCAACTTTTCAGAGAGAAATGAGATTTTCAAAGCTAAGTTTGATAAATCTTTGTAAAGATCTGCTTCTTTTCTGCTATTCTTCGCTTTTCTGTATCCCTTTGTTCAGGATGGTACTTCACACAACATGCTAAAGCAAACAAAGCAGTAGCTAGAAGAATTATAGGGTAAAATTAGTTATTTTCTGGGCATTCATATGTAACATAAGCTGTTTTAAGTGCTGTATTCTGAAATTCTTAAGAGAGAAATAAAAAAAGGGGGTGTGACAGTGCACACAGAGGGAAAGCTGGTCAGTAGTAGGCAATGTAGGACCTAAAGGTCACCTACGGAAACCTCTCCTTACCTTTCATTTATTCTTCAGTTCATTCATTGTCAGTCTCATAATTTGTAATTTGAACTCTACAAAGCAAACCCTCCTAATTCTCTGAGTGTGAAGCACAGCAGCAGCCTTCTCAGCCTCAGTATAGCTACAGTCCCTTGACTGGAACAGGATTCAAAAGTCTTGGTGCCTTGATATTGCTGCAACGAGCACTATGGATCTGTGAAAAGATCCTGTTGGAAAGCTCACAAATTTTATTGCCCTATAATGGCCTCCAGACATCCTACTAAGAAATGGGATTTCCTCCAAATGTTGGCATTTAAGTCTACATGATGCTTTCCTCTGAGTAACGAAAACTGACTTTCCCTTTTCCACATCAGTGTATTTTCAACATAGTGCCTTATGATTCAAGCGCAGATGTCTATACTGGAGATGCTTCAAGTTAGCCAAGACAAATTCCACCCCGAATTCTGCTCACAATACATTCCCTACTCAGCAACGTGACTCCTTTCTCCCAAAAAGAGAGACATGGGATGCCAGACAAAGTTTCAGGATTGAATAGATCTTATTTGGCTATTGAATTAAATGATATAAAAGTGAAGCATCTGAAATGGTAGTTGAAGAGATTGCTTTCTTACATATAACCCAGATTTGCAGAAATCTTATACTAATCACAGATTACATTTTAAATCCTGACATTAACTTTCTTCTTCGGTGATAAAAATTCATGACTTAAAAGTGACTTTAGAAGAGGAAATTCTCCAAAATTTTCAGAAGCATAAAACCCCTTACCAGTACAATAGAAAATAATGTCCCATTTTAATTGTTTTTAATGGAGTGGGGAATAAAACATCAGACTTGTGTACCAATTCCAAGAAGAATTTAGTATTGTCCCTAAAGGCCCCTGTGCTACCATAACAACTCTGCAGAAATGACAAGCAAATTGCCAATGTCAGCACTGGCACAGGAAAGGAATGGACTTCTCCAGTCTTGTTGTTATTGTAGCTATACTCCTGCTTACTACTCACTTCTCCCAGATGTGAATTTGTGCTGCTGCTGATAGAAGTGAACTTCTCTAATACTGATTCAAGCACGTGTCTGGTTCCTAACTCCTGACACATCTGTCAACACTTTCAGGACAATGCTGACAAACTTGCTTAGGCTAGGATGCCACAACAAAAGGTATTGTAGAACTTTACAGAAATGAGAAAAAAGTCTCAGACACCAGCACATTTACTTCTTCTCCTTACCATTAATTCTGAATCAGGAAGGAAAACTACACTGGACAGGATTCACCTTTGAATGCAAGAACAGCAGTAATACATCCACCACATAATGAGTGAAGAACCTGGATGATCCAGAGAAACTAACAGCTATTATTGCACTGAAATTGTTGCATGTCAAAATATTCATGAATGCAAATATTGGTCTAGGTTGATGATTTAGCACATCTGGATATGACCTTCAATAGTGACATCCAACAGTTCATAATAAATACCACAACTATGTCATTTCTATACTTTGGAAACATGGAGGTTTTATAGCAGTTCAGCAAAATTAGTGTTCTGAAGGTCTGGATTTCCTAAAGAAAGGACTAAAGCAAAAAGGAAAGTGATGAACTACTAAATGCAAAATAATAAAATTTATTATTCTTCACTTTTCCAGGCAACTTCTGTTTTTCAACTGATTCTAAGAAAATACTACTCCAGAGCAGCACTCTAATGCACCACGATGGCATAGCTAAAAAACGTCCTGCTTGGGGTATATCCAGTATCATGTTAAAGTTTTTGCATTTAATGAAGCAAATTGCCTACTAGTTTTCTTC
Organism: Strix aluco; assembly: GCF_031877795.1. NCBI lineage: Eukaryota > Metazoa > Chordata > Aves > Strigiformes > Strigidae > Strix > Strix aluco. The sequence continues at coordinate 113,398,913 of NC_133932.1, read as the reverse complement.
AGTTTTATCTTAGTTCCTCCTCTTTTAGTCCACCTACATGACTTTTTAGGAGTTTTCCTTATTGTAAAACCATATGGCACACAAACACAGAGAAAATTCAAGAACCAGCATGGAGATAGACTTTTCTTCTTTACAGGAGCATTTGCTCATGAGTTGTTTTTAAACACGTACAACACACATAAAAGGGAAAAGAAAAAAGGTGCTACTTCTGTTGATATTTAAATTTTGCTATATATTCTGTATTTAAAAACTGGTTAGTAACAAACAGACCCGAAAAAAATGTAATAGCATTTTTGTTGAAATAGGAATTCCCTTTTTGTAACACTTTGAAATTTCTCAGCCTACCATTTAGACAATACTAAAAGTATTTTGCCATAACTCTGTTACATGTGACTTCACTGCTCAAAATAGCACTGTCCAGCTTGGTTGAGAGTCAGTGCTCAGATAACACTCTACTGGAGAAACAAATGCACTTTCATGATTGCTGAGGTAGAACATGCAACATAAATAATCTAAAGAAGTTAGTCACATTTTGCTGGAAAATGGCAAAACCAGAAAAGAGTTAGTTATTTGCAGTTGTACAAATTTCAGTTCTAGCACACATCTAAGCTGATATCTGCTTGATATCAAAAAATGCTGCTGTCATTGCTGTAATGAAATACAGAGGAACTGATAAATTTAAAAAGCAATTCTATATGACATTTAGCAATGAAGTACATGCTTTTTCAAAAATGTGTGCTATCATTAATCTCCAAAGTCTCTGGAGCAGGTAGGTTTTCAACATCAAAATTATAGTAGAGCTGCCTACATAAAATGGCATTTACTGGGATACTCTTCACCTTCTCTACCTGGTAAGTCCAAGTGCATTGCTGATTTCCTTGTGACCTAACTTCAGCAACAAACAGAAACTGAAGTTATAATTTCGGAGTAACAAAAAAAGTCATGGTACCAGCCTTTTTGTTACATATCTTGCCTTTAATACTGAAATGAGCGATAAAGATCCAGTTCCTCAAAACCAAATGGAATACTGGTATTAGGTGATCAAGCAACTGGAAAAAAACACATGCAAAATCACTTGTCAGCATTATTTGGCTTCCTGAGAACTGAAATTCTATTAGACAGCTGAGCATCCAACTTAGCACTTTATTGTTGCTGAAGAAACAGTTGCCTTTTCCTACTTTGTTCCAGATGTTGCCCTTGCACTTCCACTACCTGTCTTTTGCTGCCTCTACCACCCGCACCCTCCTTGTGGGTAGATTTAGCTGCCTGAGCCAGCATCAAAAGAAAGCAACTACTTGCTTTGCTGTTGAGCTGATTTAACTTACCAAAGCAAGAAGTAAAATAAGTGTCTAGCTAAAACAAAGAGCGTGGCTGTTGGGAGCAAGGTGACTACTTTCAGCAGCAACGTTAGGTTGCCTCACAGCCCATCTTAAGGGAATTCATCATAAATAATTCATAAGTAATGTTTACACATGACAGCATTGCAAACTAATGCTCCCCACCTCAAATCAGTAAAGATCCCACTAATTGGATTCAATCTGAAGTAACTCAGTATTTATTATTATTTTGTCTCTCAAAAGCATTGCCAGTGGTGGTGAGATTTAAATACTCACCTTCATAAAATAGCTATTCTATCACAATGCTCAAAGACCTACTCCTATCTTTATCATTTCTACAGGACTGCTGAATGCAGAGTTCTGTGCAATGTATAAACTGCCAGACTGCTGCCATGTTAGAGTCCAGACACAAGTGACACTGATCTAGAGTATACAGAGAATAGCATACAATTGGTTTGATCAAAGTGTGCCTGTAGAAGCTGTTCATTTAATCAAATACATGGCAAAGTGCAACCACTTTACTTTTCAAAGTAAAAAAACAACCAACCAAATAAAAACACCAACCAACCAAAAAACTCATCAAAAAACCCAAGTTCCTGAGGTGCTAATAACAGCAATTCAGTTTCAAATGACAGTCCATTCAGTCCACAAGAAGTTTCAGGTGGGGTGATCTGACTGATCTTTGTCCTGCCTGGTTCACGAAAGTCATAAATGTCTTCTGACTGAAAGAGCCAATCTCCTATTTTGGCTCCTTAGCCATAGAATATGTTGACCAACATTAAGGAAATCAATCCTGAGTACACTGATTGATATATATGTACATACACACTAAAGATGTTTGTGCCCAGCATCAAACATCTACTTCCTGAACAAGTGAAACAACTGAAAAGCCATTTTCAACCTCATTTAGGTGCTACAAATATCTCACCTGACACAATTCAAAATTATAACCTGAAAAGGGAAAAAAAACCCCAAACCAGCAGTAGAGGTACTGATGGATGATAACAGACAGAGAAGAAACACTGTTTTTTCTTTGACTGGATTTCTCTGCACCATTAAGTATGTCTCAATGTTAAAAAGCAGGTTAAGAAGAAGAAAAAAAGAGGACAAAGTGAAATACTACAAGTGATCTGAATCCATCTTAACGGGATGTACTTAAAATACAGATAAGAAACTGCAGCCTTCTCACCCATGAAAGCTCATAGAATTAATTTTCATTTAAATCCTCTCTGTCAGTGGTTTTTTTTTTTTGAAGAAAACATGATGGACACAGATGCCAATGTTATGCACTAGAAGTAGAGTATGATTCATCTTGTCAAGTTTGATGACATCACTTCTATTACTTGGATGATACCAGCTCAAGCATGAAGACAACCTAATTGAAATTAATCCAGGTTAGACAAGAAATATGCTGCTTTGAGAAGTAGTTTGAAGAAACAGGAACTGTAGTCAAATTTGCACTAGTTAGTAAGAGTCTGGTGTAACCTGCTGTGCAGCAGTGCCCCTTATTTTTCTATTGATATAAAGACATTTCTACATGAGATTTTAAGGAATACTTTCAAAAATCTGTGACAGGATAGAAAAATCCCACCTCCCCACACAATGATCAGTCTGTTTCTCATTAACTTCTGGACAAAGCACAGCACTACTGCATATGTGGATACAAACTAACCTGTTCTCACTAAATCCTAAGCACCCTCTTCTCAGCAACACCAGAGCACACTTTACACACCACATCTTACAAAGCTGGAGGTCCACGTTGAAAACCATGAAACACACTGCTGAAGACCAGACTAACCAGACAAACAGCACCATCCACCAAAAAGAAAAAGCCCATTTGCCTAATGGCCAATTCACAGCTATTGAAAAAAACACACAAACTGTAACAATTACCTTAAAAATATCAACCACCTTCTTTCCAAATGAAAAACAAGAGTTGCTGTTAGAGACACAACATACCAGTTATGTCTATAATCTAACCAGTTCTAATACAAGACAGTATTGAATCTGAGTGGATCCTTGATTTTAGGAGAAATAAGATCTGCGTTCAGAAATTAAATTCTGTGAGCCACCTCACAATCCTTTTTCAGTTCCTCTCCCTTACAGTCTACTACTTTCCAGGCATGTGCTTATGCAGTTCCACTTGAGAAGCTCTACCCAGGAAAAGGCAGATTTACTGAGGCTCTCATGAGGTTGTGAAATAAATCATGTCCTAAAACGTGGTCAACAAATAAGATGGACTTTCCAGATCGTAATTCCTAAAAAAAAAAAAAAAATCCTCATTGTGTATTTCGGCCACTAGAGTCTACTCTTTAAATAAATAAATCACTATTTTAACCAGACAATAAAGAGAACTACATATTGTGATATATCATTACAGTATTTGAACACATAGATGACAGCCGTCAAAACAGAATATAGAGATAAGCAAGTACAACAAAAAGGTTTTAAAAGTCAAAATTAGATTTACAGGGTGACATGTTGGCCTTTCTTGCCAAGGCACGTTCACTCACAAAACAAATATAAAATGAAGTTTGAGATAAGACACAAGCAAAATCAAGCTGAGGAAAAATATGAGTGGGAGGTAAGGAAGCAACAGAGGTACAATGAGAGCAGAATGGAATATTTAGAGGTATGTAATAAGCTATTTCCTGTTAGGAACTTTCAATGAAAGATGACAGATTTTAGCCGTATTTAAAATAGTTTCAATCAACAAAATTGTAGCAAAGACATGTAATTAAATATCCACCAAAGCACAGACCATAATTCTGGGAACAAAAGTATGAGTTTCAAAAATACAAAAAGATGCTGCAAACTTAATGAGGCTAAGAAAAAAAGGAATGAAGAAAAATATATTGTGTGACAGAAAATATTGTTTTCATCACAATAAGAAAAAAATTCTAAAGGACAGCCTGAGAGGAAGGAAAATATATATATACTCAGTTTTTAATCAGCATCAGTTTGAATTGAAGCATTAAAAAAAATAGAGAATAAAGTGTAGCTCTCCACACTAATTTATAGTTCAGGGAAGAAAAGGGAAGGGTGAGATGGATCCAGATTTATAAGGACAACTGTACTAACTGAACACACAGGACTTGGATCAGACAGATGAGAAAGATGCAGTTCAAGAATAAGAGAGAAAAGGGGGAAAAAAGTTACAGGAGGAATACAGTAAAGAAAACAGTATCAGTAAATATTAAGTAACCAGACTCTAACCTAGATTATAGCAACATTAAGCTTCAAATACTTGTAACTGCAGACAATGTTGCTATTTAGAACATCTGCTCCAGCTATTGCGCTCATTCTATGCCTCTCAAATGACAGAGAGCTACACAGCGTTCAATTATAACGTGTATTCTCTGGAAGGTATTACACCTTTTTCAACAAATCTGAGTACTTTGTCATAGTGGCATCCAACTTTTACTTACTATTTCTGCATACTACTCTTTGGTATTAACTCATTTCCCTTTTAAACATCTTTCACCAGAAGGACTAGAGATACACAAAAGACATGATGAATTATCCCTTGAAGACGATTACTTTTTACAAAACAGCCCTGTATTATTCCTAGAGCGATGGGGATGAATAGATGCAGAGAACTGTCTTTCAATTCTGCAGTGTAGTCAGTGTCAACAGAAGTCTGTCTTTGGACAGAAAATAAAACACTACTTTAGATAAACATTGATACATGCCAGTATTTAAGTCTGGAAAGACAATATAGCTGACAAGAGACAAGTGGCCACGGATACTGCCTGAGGGAGAAAAAAGGGAATCAGCTAAAGGTGTTGTCAGGTGCTTGTGAGGAACTCTGCCATACAGCTATGAAACAAAATAACCAGAATAAATGGTATGGCCAGTTTTGCTGCTACAGTTAAAGCCAGAAACTTAGCGCCCATCTGAGAACGAGAACCATAGACTGCTGCATTAATGCAAGCCTGCATCCAACACCCTGAAATCAGGCAGCAATTCTGTTAGTGATTTAAAAGTCTGATAGCTAACAGCTAAGTCTTCTGACATTGTGGACACTGCTCTCACTATATCCATTAGAAAAGAATAATTTATGTCAGAAGGGGCCTCTGCAGATCATATGGTCCAACCTCTGCTCAAAGCAATACCAACAGATTGCTCAGTGCCTTGCCCAGACAAGTTTTGAATACTCCAGGGATGGAGATTACACAACCTAATATCCAATTGGAGTCTCCCATGTTGCAACCTCTATCCATTGCTTCTCATCTAAGAGGAGCCTGTATCCACCTTTAGACTCTCCCATTAGGCAGGCAAAGGTAGCATTAAGCTGTTTTAGCCAAGCCTTCTCTTCTTAAAGGCTGAACATGCTGTTTCTCCCAGCTTCTACTTGTCTATCATGAGCTCCATGTGCTCAACTCAATCCAGTGTGTCACATTTACTTCTACTAGTGAGCTCAAAGCTTGATATTCTCAACAAAGACACCACAAACTAACCAGGCAAAAGACAGACTCATTCAATCCCTTTACAGTTCAATTCCCTACAGAGCAGCAGAAAATTAAACCATAGTTAGCCATCTTTACTCACAATAAAACCTCTCCTCAAGACCTAGGACCAAAAAGCAGCATTATGGACATAATCTAGGTATTCATTATCTGAAACAAGAACTTGCACTAAACTGCTGGAATAAAACAGAAACAGGATGAAACACATGGCTCTAACTGTGCTTTCTATGTATACATACACAGAATTCCATTTATACTCCATATATAATGCAATTTTGCTGCACAGCCATAAGACCAGTCTTCTAACTGCAGTTTTCATAAAGCAAAAACAGTTTTAAAATTTTCTCAGGTATACTTCACGGAATATTTAGCACATGTACAAAACAGCTGCGAAGAGACATAAATGAAGCTCAAATAGGTATACCTATCTTGCTTCAGGAAAAAGATCTGATGTCTGTACTTTTGTTGCCAAGATCTCTGTAAAGCGGTATATTCTTCTTACAAGCAATACAGGAAAAATACTAAATAGGGGAAAAGTAATATAGTCAATTCACTCTTAAGTCAGGTTCATGGGCCTTCAGAAACTCTTCCTGGTTAAGAGCAAGATGTGGGATAAACTGTTCAGTAACTTCTCATAGACTATTATAACATGTACTATAGGTTACCAAAACCTATGGCTGACGAGTAGAAACCCTGAAGTGAAATATTTCCACATCTGACCTATATGAAACATCTGATCACTCTTTTAATTGAGTACTTAATTTCAATTTCATGAACTTCATTTCAACGTCTTCTTATTGCTGGGAATTGCAATATATGTCTCTGTTCTTTTGTATAGAAAACCCCCAATTCTCAACATACACCTAGTCACCTCATCTCCATGACGTACCAGCATAGAGGGAAAACATTTCTTCCAGAAAACTCAATTGCTAAGGGGAAGTAGCAGCTAAAACTACAGGTATCACTGATGAACATGAAAATACAAAAGTAAATTTTTTTCCTAATTCACTGAAAATGAGTCCTATTGGTCACCTCGAAGAAGAAAATACCATCACAGTCTAAATTACTTCAGGAAAGACGGACACAAAACAATCAAATATAAACGTTATGGGTCTCATCTCAGCTAGACAAAGCCTCGGTTTCAGTTATCTATTAGCAGAGAAGCAAAGAAAAACTACCATCTCTGCAGAACATTTCAAGAGATAGATGACAAAATCTTGGTTTTCTTCTTAAAGACAAAAAGTTTAAAATTATGTAATATGGCAAACTAGATTAAAATGAACCTAAAAAGGAAACGGCTACAAGAACAGAAGACAGAATTCCTCACAGATCATTTAACATTGTATGTTAAAAAATAAAAATAAAACAGTGTTACATTAGGCTGTCATGGTTTAACCCCAGCCACCAATTAAGCCGCACACAGCCACTCGCTCACTCCACCCTGGTGGGATGGGAGAGAGAATCAGAAGGGTAGAAGTGAGAAAACTCCTGGGCTGAGGTAAAGACAGTTTAATAGATAGAGCAAAAGTCATGCATGCAAGCAAAGCAAAACAAGGAATTCATTCACCACTTCCCATCGGCAGGCAGGTGTTCAGCCATCCTCAGGAAAGCAGGGCTCCGTCACACATAACCATTACTTGGGAAGGCAAAAACACTATCACTCCAAACGTCCTCCCACCTCCTTCTTCTTCCCCCACCTTTATATGCTGAGCGTGACCTCACATGGTCTGGGATATCCCTTTGGTCAGTTGGGGTCAGCTGTCCTGGCTGTGTCCCCTCCCAACTTCTTGTGCATCCCCAGCCCGCTCACTGGTGGGGTGAGAAAAGGCCTTGACGTTGTGTAAGCACTGCTCAGCAGTAAGGAAAACATCCCTGAATTATCAACAGTTTCCAGCACAAATCCAAAACACAGCCTCATACTAGCTATTAGAAGTATGTTAAAAGAACGTTAGCCCTATCCCAGCCAAAACCAGTACATAGGTCTTCTAGGGTTGGGTTTCGGGGTGGCTTTTTTTTTATCAGTTCGGGTTTTTTATTTTGTTTGTTTCTGGTTTTTTTCTTCTCCAAACAAAAGAAAAATAAGAACACTAAATCATCCTGTCTAAGACAAGGCTGATGAAAACTTTTGGTAATTCAGGAAGCAAACTAATCAAACAAGAAACAGTAGTTTAGATGAAGCAGTAAAACTAGAATTATGTTTTTCTATAGCAACACATTATCCTATATAGCTGATGCTAACTGGTCAGCCATATGAATCAAATTATGTATGTTCTGCAAATTAATTCTCATTGGAATTTCATGCTTAGAAGAGTAAGATCTTAAAAATACCACTGAGTATGTTAACTATTCTGTTTAAATTTACTTACCAAACATCCCACTAGTTTGAAGTATGCAGCAAATACTTGAATGTGCATTTGTAACATTAAGGTTCTTTGCATTAGTTACATCAAAAAAAATTCTTACACTACTATTTCATGAAATACAATGAATTTACTAAAAATCTAAAACAACAGGAAACCTTAACTCTAGGTACATTATTATCACCAACAGGTGTACTGCATAAAAACTACGCGAGACAGTAAAAATTTTTAGATGCCCAGTCTAACTGAACAGTGAGTTCTTACATTTCTTGTACGTACTTTTTGATGAAGTAAGTAATTTTCCTTGTTTGTGAGGGAGCAGGAGAAATTCAATACCTGCAACATGTATTTCACATCATCTTTTTATTATTTTTACATATAAACATTGTAGTGTAAAAGCAACTTCTGTCTGAAATATATGTATGACCATGACTGTGATATTCTCCTGAAATATTAATATACCATGAAACAAAAATGTGTTACACAGAAAATAATTCCATTGTGTTTTTACCTAGCGTGTCATTGTACTTACCCTGGAATACAGCTTTATAGATTAGGCAGTTTACAAGAAATGTTTGATACAGTGACAAGTTGCAAAGCATTCCTTTCTTGTTATGTGTCCTTTGCAAACTGCAAGCCTATTACTGATCAACATGCTTTGCATATCAAAAATACTCACCATCCACTAATAATTTATTAAAAAGATAACACTCAAAAATGCTGCACCATTTAAAAATAGTATGAATTCACATCTATTTAAATACAAATTGCAGTTAAAGACAACTTAAATATCAACTTAAATATTGCTAAAAAAAAAAAAATCCATTTCCTTTAAAAACTGAAGACTTTACCAAAGGGTATCATAACATCAATTTTCAATCATCAGCTCTTTTTTGTCATACCTTAGCACACTGTGAATATTACATAAAGCCTCAATAAATTTTACCACTTTGCTATGGCTTAAAGTAATATAGAGAAAATAAAATGAGTCTAAAACCTTTATATCTTCCTCCCACTTGAAATATGCTTTTATGTTTAAATATAAGATTCTGGGATAATTAAAATATTACTGACCATTTACAAAGATTTCCATGATTCTTTTGAGACATGGAAAAAGATAAGTTGAAAAATAAAATACAGTAACATAATTGTTATGAATAATAGACAATGAAGGAAGACAATACAGTTGGAGACCTTTTTTTGTATATACACATAATTCAATATATTAACAATCCATGCACTACTGAAACATTTTAAATTATTTTTCAAATAATTAAAATTATTACTAAAACATGAAACTGCACACTTCAACTTTTCTAATTAATAGAATCTCTTTTGAAAATGTTATTGCAAGTATACATTAAATAGTACAAATTTAGATTTGCGCAATAGGCTTAGAAAACCACAGAAAGATACTTCATTATATATCTGGATTTTCAACTTTCATGGTATTCAGACTTTAAAGATGAAGCAATTTTTAGGGCCTATTCAAAAATTGTCTACAATTAAACAAAATTATGCTGGCTTTGAAATTTTAAAAATTCTGATGGCTATTACGTCAAACTAGTAACAGAAAACCATGAAAATTCTTTTAGCTACATACTCACATTCTTGACAAAACTTTTTATTCGGGATTTACTCATTCAGTGTATAAGGAAATCCAATGTCATTAGACCCGAAGATAGGTTATTTCAGCGAGCAGGTTAGTAATAATGCTCATCTGTATAAAACCCTACAAGCTTGAAAATAATAAAAACCATTGCATTGAACTACTAAAACAACACTGAAGACAAATACATTTTATTAATACAGAAAGCTGTTGGAAAGCAAGCAAAGTGAAAGCATACAAATTTATCATTTTTTTAAGAGACAAAGGGCAGTAAATTAGTCAATCTCCATGCTGGCTCATTCTTTGTTATGTGGTAAACAGATTACATTGGTTGTGCCAAAACTAGGAACACAACATGGTTTTACAGAACTGTATCCACTATTCATACTGAATTGATGCACCCCAACTGTGGACTGGGACTTGACAGCCTAATGCTTTAATACTCATTTTTATTGTAAATGAAAGAAATTGACTTAGAAAGACATAGCTGTGAAATTTTGAGGTTTTAGTGATAAAATTTAGGTTTTTTTAAGTCAGCACAAAAAAAATTGGTGGTGTGCAGCCACCATCATAGTTTATATACTACCACTGAGAACAAACAAAAAAATAATTCAGGGTGCGCAGTTTAAGGCTGGTGAATACTGTACTGGCAGAATGTTGCTTCAGCTGCCAAATGAGCTTGAGACAAAAAAAACCCCAAACACCACAACTGAAACCATAAAATACATGCCAAAATTTTGCCAATTGGCAATACATGCCAAATAGAACAAAAAGAACAATCCAGGACATAATTGTTTTCAAAAAAATCTCCTAAAAGATAAGAAGACTAAATGACAGTCATTAAAATTGGTTATTACATAAATAACCTCTTCTTCTGGGGCTTTAATTCTCTTTTAAAAGATATCTAATATGACCTCTTCTTTAAAAAAACTGCTCAACAGTTACTTGATATATGACAACATCGTCTTAAGTTTGAGAAGGAAGACTCTGCTATATGTCATACTAAATATTTTACTAAAATCAAGTTATTACAACTGTAACAAATATAGTTTTATAAAACACTGAATGTACAATTTTATTTACATGCAAGTCTGTTAAAGGAATGACCTCCAGAAGAAAATGGTCTTGAATAGGCCTATTTAAAACACTGAAGATCCACTACTTTATTGGAGGTGATGATGTTTTTTACGAGTGCAAGTAACAGATTTTTATAACTGACTGCAACTGTGTTATCGCCTACTGGAAATACTGAAAGAATTCCATGAGTCTGTATTGCCTCCCCACCTATGTCTTCGCTGCAGAGGCGGCCTTTGAGTGTTTTTGTGGGGAGGTACCACTGAATTCATGACAATAGGTATGGATATTTGATACTCATATCGTTCCAACATCTGAGCAATCTTCTCACGAGTGACCCCATGTTTATTCCTCCTACAAAAATAAAAATTTAAATAAATTGGCTGGTATGTTTATATGTTTACAGTCTTTAAGAAAAAAGCCTGATTTTGCAATTTTTCTTCCTGTTTTTCATATTTGAAATTTCACTTTTATTACACTGTACCCTCATTCTCTCAGTTTTCAACTTGTGTTAAAGTTTATTTTAATGATTCATCACTGCATATATTAAATAACAGAAAACAATACAGTCATTCTTCTTCATACAGAAATGTGATGCTATTCACCGGGACTATGTACTTAAAGAACCCTAAAAGGACTTTGCTTTCTATTTGTTCATCAGATTTTACATGATATACTAGCTAATGAGTAGAAGGAAGAATATTATAGACTACTACTTATGAAAGCAATGTTCAAACTAGCATAAAAAAAAAAATGAAGCTACATGGTTTCAAGATTTAATGACAGAATATTTTCTCATCAATTGTTGTCTCTCACATCAATAAATCTATGTAAAATAAGAAGCAATTTTAGTTTTGAATCAGAAAGCATGTTCATGATACCGTTACCTACTAGCTCTTATCGATACTTGCTGTAAATTTAGAAGTGTACTAAAACACATATAACAGAAGAGAGGCCAAAAGTGTTGTCCTATTCTTGCAGCATGTAATGAACAGCTACTTTTCAGTGAGAACTTGGCCTAATAAGAACTTGAGACATTAGACATTACATTAGTATGTATCTATCTTCTTACTATCTGTGGAATAGGATCTTAAAAATCCACGTTAGCAGAAAATTTCAGTCTCTGCCATAAAGAAAACCGCAAGGCTCATGCACAAACTGAATGTCAGAGAATTGCCAGCACTGTAAACAGAACTCAATCTAAAAGAACAGATATAAAACGTAAACAAAAAGTTTTGATAGTGTAGACAAGCACTTATCATAACCCAATATATTCTTATCACCAAGAAACCTTGTCCGAGGTGAATTATTTCCAAGTCATACCGATAGGGAATGTATGCCTGCACCCTTGTGCTTTCTGTCAGGGACAGAAGAGGCATGGGCCTCCTTACCAACTTGCTCAGTTCTACAGAGGAGAAATCAATACTGGGAACAAACAGACTATACTGGAAAGAGGATACTCTATACAGAAATATTTGAAAAGACTGATTTCCTCCCCCCCAAGGATTTTGTGTGTATTATTACAATAAAGAAGTATGCATCAAGTTGATGAGGGTTCAGAGCATACTGCAGGTAGCACACTAGTTTCACATTCAGAGTGGAAGATGACTTGGTGATCTCAGAAGTATTCAGAATTATGCTAAAGGCTAAGGTGTATTTTATCAGCTTTCCTTCTAGGAAGAAAAGGCTTAAGTAGAGTATTTCTCTCACAGACACTCTTCCCTGAGACAACATCAGAAGCTAGAGTGCTCATCACAAGCAGCTCATTGTTTAAATGCTACTAATTTCTACATTGTGCTAAAGAAGTCCAGGAGCAGAAGCATGTCGAACTTATACGTTAACAAGTCTTAAGAGTTTTGATTTTATTCACAATTATGAACAAGGTTAATGGTAGAGAAGAAAGCCAAACTCCTAGAAATACAGGGATTCTATAAAGTGCTTGACTCTCCTGACAGAAAAAAAATGAGAAGAGGAAGTCTAAGTCCTTTTATGTCAAATGGTGGAAGCACAGAGTTATTCAATATTTTCCATATCTTAGTACTCCTAGAAAAAGATTACAGCTGAAGTGCTCTGGCATAAAATGCACACTCATCCACAATTGAATCAACTTGTGTATAATCACTTCATAAATGAGCAAGTACTTCCTTAAAGAACAAGGTAGGATAATAAAATCACCACCAGTAAAATCTCATCAAGCATTGAAATTAATTTAAAAAAGGCAACAATTCTGCTGTATAGTGTCATTTAATACTGGGATCTCCTCTTCAGTCATGGCTTCACTCATGCTTTAGTGGCTTGGCTATGCTGAAAGAGCATAAAGCCATCTATCCTTAACCAGTACTGATGTACCAGCAAAAGCTCCTAACAGTTATGCTTTGCGAGCTGGCTTTGCTCGGAGGAACATGGAATCCATTGATAAAAGTGAAGTTCTGTCACTATTAAATGATTCTACATTAGAAGAATCTTACATATCAATATACGGCAAAGTAATCCTGCATAGATGTGACTGCTTCAAAGAATCAGCACAAATTTAATGATGTCAATACCAAATTGCAGTTTTATGATCATACTGAAGGAAAAAGGATTATATTAAACATGTTCGCAGTTCACTTCTGTGTGAAGTTACTCAGCAGGTTAACTTTTTTTAAATTAAAACATCCATCCCAAAATACAGATTATACATAGGATACCTGTTATTCCCCAAAAGCTTGAATCAAATGTACACTTTTTTTTAAAAAAAGTTCTAGTCCAACTGACCACCTACTCAGAAAGTATACCAACATGACAGAGGATAATTTTTTCATCCAACACTAATTAAACACTTAAAAAAGAAAATAATATATAAAAAAAAAGGTCTTTCTCTTCTACCAGGGATTTTGCCACTTGCTTACTCTCTCACCTGCAGTTTTCGAGATTACCTAAAAATGGTATCAAAGTACAAAATCCTTTACGTAAAGGTCTAAATGCTATGCAAGAAGTCTTGAGCACTACCACAAGACACATATCTGTGGAGTCAAGATGTTTTCACAGAAGTTACATGCACAAAACTAAACTAAAAGCAAAATCACTCATGAGTGTCTCTAAAGACAACTTGCACCTCACAGGCACATTGGAAGAAAAAGACCTGACACCTATTCCACACTAAAACATCTGTCACATTCCTGACATCAAGAATTCACTCAGTGTTGACCTAGAGAGCCTTTTCACAGATTTCCAAACACACTAAGCAGTAGCAGAAACAACTCTATAAAAATAGTATCTAGAAACGCATCTAACTTCTAAAATATAGACATATCACTTGATAAAGCCTTACTAACAATCTAGACAGCACCACTAAAACAAATAAATAAGGAGCATGTATCCAAACTATAACAAAATTATTTTGCTAATTAAAGTAGGAGGTAGTGTATTTTTTATTTCAACTACCATAAAAAAAGTGATCATTTCGGAGGGAATTAGAACGTATGACTCCAGACAACTAATAAAATTACCCAAATTTATTATTAGCATAATATTTGGCCAGGTATTGCAAAAAATGTTGAGCTCAAAATTCATAAGGGGAATCCCCAAACTACATGTCTATTATTATCTATTTCCCAAACACACGAATATGAAAAAAACATTAAACCTTAAAAATTGAGTCCTCTCCCCAAGTAACTGAAAACCAGAATGAAACCCCACATTATCACCTTTCCTAAACTCTCAAAAAATAAAGTTCCCAGACAATAGGCCTCTATTCAAATATTTCAAGCAACTGGAGCTGCTAAAACATTTCTAGGAAGCTCCTAATAACTAGTAGCAGCACTTCACAGTTCAAGGGCTTTCCTTTGGTTTCAGGAAAGATATAAACTTTACTCCTACAATTAATGATTCAACAATAAAATACAAAGGTAACAACACTTCACATTTGTTTATCCTGTTACCTGTTAAGACCATGTGAAAACATGAATTTTCCTGGAAAATGAGTCTGTCTCATGTAATGAAAATCTCACACTGAACATCTTAGAAATGTCTGATTACTAAGACAGCTTCCTAACCTGGCTGTGCTGGACCCCAAACTAGAAAAACTTATTAGAATTCATCCTATAAAGAGAGGGCTCCATCTCTAAAAATAAGTTAGTGCTAACTTAGGGGCAAAAGGTGAAAACTTTAAAAGATATATTAACACAAAGCCCAAGTCAGTAATGTAAGTATTATACACACATACTTCATGCATTGTAGGGGCTACTTTACAAAGCTGAAACAATTATAAGCCAAGTCAGTTGGAGGGATATAAAATGACAATCAGTGAGAGAACTCTTTGTAATCAACCATGAAAATATTACATTACATTTCAAACAATGGAATAACCCTAAGTTGGCCGGATACCTCACAGATTTCTAATGCAGATACATCTGAGACAAAAGAGACATTAACCAGAAATAATAAGCAGCTTCCCAGTCACTCTTACAACCCAGAACTCCAATGACCTATGTCCAACGGTACTCTAAGTCAGATCCTCTGAAGACAGGGGACAGTTTCACCAAATCTTGCAATAGACTAATCTAAAATATGAGCTTTCATTTTAACCTTTACTGTTTAGTAACAGTCTGTTGTTCTTTGACACTGAGACATCTGTAAATGCAGACAAAACAAAGCACTTAAATCGATGCATTCTTTGCAAAATGCACAATTTCTTTTTGTCTTCTACCTATTTCTTGCTGTCAGCATTTTGTAGCAACAAATTTCTCAGAACAATTATTCATTATAATAGCAGTGATTCTTACAGGAGTCAATCATTTTTCTATTAATGTCCAACAAAATTTCAATATTGACTTTCTGGGCCAACAAGCCAGGACCTCTATTTTTTTGTCTGTTTGTTTATCCATAACATTTCCATTTAAAGGTATATCTCAAAATGCCTATTTAAATAAAATATATTTTATACTAGAAGTTAAGCATTTAAAAAAATAAGATACTGAATAAAACAGAATGTACTACATATATATTTAGGTGTGCATATTTATCTGTGTGCCCATCTATCTCTATATAGAAGTACAATGATTTCTGTAATATAAACCTTACTTTTCTAATTCTTCAGGATCAAACTTCCACCAAGTATCTGGCTCATGGAACTCCACTCTGTATCCCTTTTCTAGAGCCTGAAGCAAGCAAAGAAAAACATGTGATATGTATACCATTATTACATAAAATGTAATAAAAAGTTTATAGACCAGTATAATAAACAAATGTAGTTAACTCTGTGGTGGTAGCATGCTGGATTTCTCTTACTGTCAACCCATTCATACCCATTCATTCCAGGCTAAGCAGATTAGATCAAGTCAATCTTTAAATTGGCCTAACTAGTGCCATACCAATTACTGATCGTATCAATAAGCAGTCTCTCTTGAGAAACCTGAGTAAGGAAAATGTTTCTTGACAAAACAGACCAACTTATCACATATGAACGTAAGTTCGAAAAGTTGTAACAGATGATATAATCACACACCAAAACCTACCACTTCCACATATGGCTTCATTTCCCAGGCTTGAGTATTAGTGTTGTCTATTATAACTGGAGATTTTCCCTGCTCCATTGCTTGTTTTGCTGCAATGAAAAACAGTGCAAGTTAATAACTAACTATGTAACTCAAATAAAATGGTAAATGTAAATAAACTGTTCCAGATGTTTTCTGCACTAATCTAGCCTGACTGAAACACACTGTTGAAAAGGAATAAAAGCACTGTAAGGTAGGGACAGGAATGGAAAGAAGTAGAAGCAAGAAGGTAAGAAAAATAAAGTGAAGGTCATAAAAAACAGGTGGTGACGAATTGATGCAAAAAGGGTAAATAGGAAGTGTAGCAGTCAAAGTAACAGAACTGCTCAAAGTCTGTGGCCTGCTGAGTATAGGGATCCCAGCATGAAACCATATCCTGGTTCCAGCTTTACCAGTCCTGCCAGATAACGCATGGTGCATTCATAACCGAGACCTGTGGTTAGGTATTGCAGCTCTTCTCCAACAAAATGCTAAGAAATAGGTGATCTTCACAGAAAGACATCACATATTTGAAATATTTCTGAGATCCATTAAAAAAACCCAATTACAACCATGTTCTCTCTATTTGAATAATGGTTTTAACTCACTGGCCCATTTCTACCAAATTCAAACGAGGGGAGCAGCTTCAGGAATAATAAACTGCTTCCCAGTTCTACAAAACAGCAACTGTTAAGAAGGCACACCCAAATTAACATTTTTATTGATGGAAAGACAGACAGAGCACAGCCATGATGCAATTTGTTTGGCAGGACACTTAAACAGTGGCATGCTTTTAACTTTGAACCAGCAAGAGTTACTGCTTCTTACCTAGCAGAAGCATCCTAGAGATTACAGTGCAGAACTGGGATTGGTTGGAGGAGTTCAGGGGACAAAACATGCAGATCTGTTGGCTACCTGAGATTCATCAGCTCCACAGCACAGAAAACATCTTAACATTACCTTGATGCCTAAAATGGTATCTCTTCATAATCCCAAGATCGCTTTAGTCTTGATAAATCAATTAAGCATCTCTCTTATGCGTAAACTTAACTTTGATCTTGAGATCAGGCATTCTTCTAAATCCCTTACACAGTTAGTCCAGAAAGCATTCTCAGAGGACTCCTAACTCACATTACTAGGATTTGTCCCTGAAAACACCAACATTGCAGAACCACTTTTTTTGAGCACATCTAGAGAGCACGATTATGACATTCAGCTTCTACATAATGCTACACAGGAGACTTACCCAAGGAATTGAAAACCTCAAGTTCTACACCCTTATCAGCTTGATATCCACCTCCATTTTATACAAAATGGGACAGCAGTTAATTATTCTTACCAGAAATTCAGAAGCAACTCTCCTGCAGAATAGAGTACCTAGACAGGGTACTTGAGTATCCCACTTCTGGGACAAATGGGCTACGTTAATTTTCATTATTTTAACTTCCTTCACCTTTTTATTTTGAAAGCAATACCTCTGCCATTCTTTGCAGAAAGCGACACAACTTTTACATCTTTAGAAGACAACTACTTTGTGCATGAATCAGTAAATGGAGTTCTTTTTGCAGCCTGAAACTAAGCCAGATGGAAAAGCAGATTTCCAACTTATGACTGAGTATCAGGTTCATGAAGAAGGTTCCTCAACTCCCCCTACAACTACTCTAAAGCATCTTGCAACTGAAAGTAAGGCTTTTATAAAATCTATTCCTCAGCTTCTTTGTGCCTCAGTTAATCAGTAAAAACAGAACAATAATTCCTTATCTATACTACAAAACCATTGTGAAGATGAATTCCAATTAAAAAAATTTAAAAAATCAATTGCTCTGATGCTACACATTGAAGCCAAGAAAAAAAAATTTTATAGTTAGTTTAAGCAGTACTAGCAATGTAAGCCACAAACACATAAAGAATTTCACATTTCAAAATTCTTGCCAGAAAAGAGCAAGGATTCAGTCCTTTTAAAAGACACTGGGTGCAAAAGCAAAAAAAAAAAAAAAAGCATTACAGTTTGTGCACTGTTTCTTCCCATACACTTGTACCTCTTTCAGCACGTGATGAATTTTTCTGTAGTTGAATAGGGGATCATCAGCATGACTCAAGCATTCCTTGGGTAATTGTGAGATAAATAACAAGTAAGTCAGAATGACTACAAAGGGAGAAGGATCATCTTCTGGTGAATGTTCTTGAGTATCATCCCACCTCTTTCTAAGTGGCTACTACTTTGCATGATCTCCATTTTCTGGCTGTCCAATTTCAAAACTTACAGGTATCATTTACAGAAGTGATACGAAATCATCTGAAGACAGTGAAAATTTATTCTGAATATATGAAGTTTAATTACTACTACATACCCTGAAGAAAATATCTAAATTGCTGAGTTTGGCATCCAAAATAGGAAGATGTTTTTAGCAACTGTGCCTTAGCTTGCCAATGAAAAATTCAGAATATAGTACCACTAGTGTCCACAGAAAGTTAAGATGATGAACTACATGAAAGAACTGAAATATCTGAAGCTCAAAATCCTAAAATATCACCCATACAAAAAAGTTTCCAAGAGAATTAATAATGATCCATTCAACAAAGTTGAAAAGTATGCATTAAATGAAAAGCGAGATCCACAATGAATGCGAGGTGTAAAAAAAAATACATCTGTTGAATACCTGCCCATTTAGTGAACCCTGCTGAATCTGTACATTGAATGAAGCAGGGATCTGAAGGAAGAAACACTCTAAGTACTGGAGACAACTAGGGATTTATCTTGATGGAAATCAATCCATACAATGGGAAGAAATTAAATGAACAGGCTGGGAAATAACTTTGTAGATGTAAGGGACTTAAAAAGGAAAGATAAAATAAGTTCCAACAGAGCACTAAGAAATGATGGTAAAAGCTTTAAAAAAAAATGAAAAGTTTATTGCCCTGGCTTCATTAACCTGGTACAAATGATCCTTCTGAAACCCAAATCTAGAAAAGAAAACTGGTAGGCTGACAGAAACAAGGAAAAATCCTGAAATATGCATTTCAAAAGATTCGTAAAGGTAGCAAGAGAATAGCCAATACTATAACAAAGATACTGGGACCATCATTGATTTACAAAAGCTTATGAAGAAAGATTATATTATAGATACAACCTACTGACATATTCTACCATTTTGTTTTAACTGTGGATCTAAGTATTAAGTGTGCTGATGTAATACCTTAGATAGTTTGGTTTAAAACTGTGTCTGGCAAGACCATGGAGCAGATCTTCCTGGAAACTATGCTAGGGCACATGGAAAATAAGGAGGTGACTGGTGACAGACAACACGGCTTCACTAAGGGCAAATCGTGCCTGACAAATTTGGTGGCCTTCTACGACAGGGTTACGGCATTGGTGGATAAGGGAAGGGCAACTGACGTTGTCTACCTGGACGTGTGCAAACTCTTTGACACTATCCAGCATGATATCCTTGTCTCTAAATTGGAGAGACATGGATTTGACAGATGGACCACTCAGTGGATAAGGAATTGGCTGAATAGTCAGACTCAAAGAGTTGCAGTCAATGGCTCGATGTCCAAGTGGAAAGTAGTGACAAGTGGTGTTTCTCAGGAGCAGGTGTTGGGACCGGCATTGTTTAACATCTTTGTTGGTGACATGGATGGTGGGATTGAGTGCACCCTCAGCAAGTTTGCTGCTGACACCAAGTTGAGTGGTGCAGTTGACACGCTGGAGGGAAGGGATGTGCCATCCAGAGGGACCTGGACAGGCTTGAGAGGTGGGCCTGTGCAAACCTCATGAAGTTCAACAAGGCCAAGTGTAAGGTCCTGCACATGGACCAGGGCAATCCCAAGCACAAATACAGGCTGGGCAATGAGTGGACTTGACAGCAGCCCTGAGGAGAAGGACTTGGAGGTACTGGTGGATGAAAAACTGAACATGAGCTAGCAATGTGCATTTTCAGCCCAGAAAGCCAACTTATCCTGGGCTGCATCAAGAGAAGTGTGGCCAGCAGGTCAAGGGAGGTGATTCTCCCCCTCCAATCTGCGCTTGTGAGACCCCACCTGGAGTACTGTGTCCAGCTCTGGGGTCCTCAACATAAGAGAGACATGGACCTACTCAAGCAAGTCCAGAGGAGGGTCACAAAGTTGATAAGGGGGCTGGAGCACCTCCCCTGTGAGGACAGGCTGAGAGAGTTGGGGTTGTTCAGCTTGGGCAAGAGACAGCACTGGGGAGACCTTATAGCGGCCTTCCGGTACTTAAAGGGGGCCTACAGGAAAGATGGGGAGAAACTTTATCAGGGAGTGTAGTGAGAGGACAATGAGCAATGATTTTAAACTGAAAGAGGGTGTATTTAGATATAAGGAAGTTCTTCACTGTGCAGGTGGTGAGGCACTGGAACAGGTTGCTCAGAGAAGTTGTGGCTGCCCCCTCCCTGGAAGTGTTCAAGGCCAGGTTGGACCGGGCTTTGAGCAACCTGGTGTAGTGGAAGGTGTCCCTGCGCATGGCAGAGGGGTTGGAACTAGATGATCTTTAAGGTCCCTTCCAACCCAAACCATTCTATGATGCTAAAAGTAAAAAAGTTACTAGCTAATTAATTCTATTAGTCACTGTCAAAACCAAACCAAACAAAACCAGAGTTTAAAAATCAGATAAACCCCAACTCGACCTGTCAAGTCAACAATGTTAAAAAGACATGAAAGGCAGCCAAAAGTTCCAGTAGAAGTGGCAGGATGAATTAAAATAGGACACTTAGCAAAGCCACAAAAGTGAATGTAAAAGGGCCTAAAAGCCTGTAAAACAGTGACACTGATTTCACACTTAAAGTTGCAGTGGCAAATTAATTCTAGCATTTCCTAATATTTGTGCACTTGACCTTAAAATCTTCACATTAAATGTGTATGTGTTTTAGTATCAAGGTTATGTAATTCACTGTCTTATAAACATTTCCGAGTTTGACATTTTGTTCATCTAAAATATTTTTTCCCCAGTGGGTCTCACTTGTAACTATTTTTTTCTCATACTTACTATATTACAGATTCACTCCCTCCCCAAAAATGGGGGGAGGATAATTTTTACAGAATAATTTTCTCATTTGTGAAGAAAGTAAATTTTGCCTTCTCCATAATTCTGACACAAGGATTATAAAACTCTAGCTAAAGAAGTTGTCATACAAATATTAGCAAATACATAAATAACTTATGCAGTTGATATGATCTATATGAAACTTTAACAGAGACCTACTCCTCAGACAAGAATCCCAATTACCATGATTACCATTCCCCTGAAGTTCTCATTTCATGTATTTCAAGGATCCACACACAAATGAAACCAAGAGTTTCTGAAGTACTTCAAGTCAGAGAGCTCTATCTAGTCAAAGCAGGAGGTAAGAATTGAGAATAACTTCAGCCCAAAGCTATTCTGACAAATGTTTCACAGTGGGGGTGTTCTATACAGCACAGCTGCTCTTGCTATCAAAATCACTGAATAACTGAATTATATACTGTTCTGGTTATCCAAAATACTGTGTAAGTAAGTGATACAGAACTAGAGAGATCTTAAGGTCTAGTGAGAAACAGCCAGAAGCCATTATCAAGTGAGAATTATTTAGTGGTCTCATAATTGTGAAGTGTTGGGTCCTCTCATCCATAAACGACTACCTTACCACCTCTTCGCTCCTTAGGCTCCTACTGGAAACTTCACTCAAAGTATTTATTATTGCTGCACTCCAACCTCAGAAGTGCTTTTTATAATTGATATTCTAATGACCGCTCTGAAAAAATTCCTTCATTGTTCATACAGAAGCGTTTCCCCATGTATCATAAATTTTACATTAGGGTGAGGAGGGGAGAAAAGGGAAGAATATTTTTTTTACTTGGCCCTTTGTATCTTTTGATGCAAAGAAGTAGTCCTCTGGACAGGAAGGAAGCTTCTGCTTGAGGCACTGCAGCACAAAGAGTAATCAGCATGCACAGGCAATGGAGTTGTTCAGTTTGTCTGCTCCTTGGAGCAGACCAAGCAGGTAGTGAGATTCTTAGAGAATTGTGACAGAAAAAGCAAGAATCTGTCTGCTACCCTTCTTATGCCAGGTAACAATTTCCTTACCAATTACACCCAACCTTTGGACACTGTTAGCTATTGAGAAAGATGACGTATTCAAGCTGTTAATCTACACAAGTGAACTAAAATCTTTCTCAGAAACTCTTCCATAAATTTGGATGAACCTCAGATCAGTAAAGATACTGGAAAAACAGGATACTCTGCTATTGCCAACATTAAAGAAGTTCAATTCTGCCACATCCAGATACTAGTATCAAACGTAACAAATCAGCAGGTCATAGCACAAAGAGGAGAGATTTTCTTTTTTAACTCTGAACCTTCTGTAAGTTCAAAATTTAATGTATATACATTATGCTATATTTCTATTTTCTAAATATAAGCATAATTTAATACGATTCCTCTTATGCATTCAAACCTCTCTTCTGGTTCCAGTCATGGGCATCACCAAGCTGAGTAGCATTATATGTATATCCATCTTGTTGACGAAAATAATCATCGGTGCTGAATACAATGCCATCACGACTTTGACCAAGCAGAATACTGTTAAACAAAGGAAAATGCAAAAATATTTTAACTTTTCTTTTTCAGATAGAAAAAAGACACAGAAAAAAGAATGTATGTAAAATAAATTTAACTGTGCCCTATTTCTGAACTTCTTACAAACTTCAAACAGGTTTATAAAAGTGCACTCATATGTATTACCAGTAACTGTAATCCAAATTAAAGCAATATATTTTCCCACTCTACTATTTCTGTATTTGTTGTTTCTTCTCCTCCACCCTCACCAGATGTTTGTACCCATCTATTTTATGGTTATATTGCAATAAGTTCTAAGTACTTCATAATAATTGAATGTATTTACTAACATTTTCCATATCAACTCTCACTTGGAATTATCTCTAGAAACCAATCTGATCACAAGGAATGTGGATGCTGCTGAGCAATGAACTGAATGTTTAAATCCTTTTTCAGCACCTTAAACTCTCAACATGCCCTCTTCTGACCTTTGACTATGCTGCTTGCACGTACAATGTGGGTGAAACAGGAACAGCAAAAGAAAACTACAAACGCTTACAGCAACTTTGCTATTTTCAGGAAAAAGTAAAAGATCACAATAAACTTTCAAGATTGTCCTACTAATGAAAGTCAGGATTACAGAAGAGTGTCCATATTCCTTCAAGATCCTGTATTCTTCTATTCCAGTTCTGTGTCTTCTCCCCCAGTCCTGGTGACACAGTCTTACTTGCCTCTGCTTCCTCATCAACTCTGGCACTCACTGGATCTAAGCCACTGGAATTCAATGCCCAGAAGAAAGCAATCCTGTTATCATTTTTTTTCCCCCCTGGGTTATTTGTCTGAAGCTTTAGCAGTTGAGTCTATTTAAGAAAATGCCCCAAAAGGTGATACGATCAATGGAGACCTCCCCTGGTTGAGCAGCAGTACGCTGCTACATGGGTTACCACATCTTGTAGAACTGTAGTTTCAGTTTAGTAGATGACAAGAAATTTAAGATAGGATCTCTTCATGTGTCATTCATACGTTAGTGCTAACAGGGTGATAGGAGAGCCATGCATTTTATTATCTGTGCATGTATTACTTCAAATCAGGAGAAAAATAATCACTTCTCGAATCACCTAAACCACTTGATTACACTGTTTTAGCTTGGTTTCTAAGGCAATGCCATTCCATGGGAACTTCTGGACATATAGACCAATTTCAGCAAAACCTGACAGAATATTCTCTCAAAATATGGGGGGGGGGGGGGCGAAGAACAACAAACAGACAAACCAAACTTGTAAACAAATGGATAAAATGCCCAGATTTGAATTAGAACCCATAAAGATATAGAAAAAGATTGCAACTCAAATTTCACATTTACCCAGTCCTTTAGGCCCGCTATTTCCAAGCAACATAGAGAATTTACTGGCTAGAGATTTACTTCATTTGTAGGTCAGAATAAGTTGCATTACATTCTGCTTCTTGCACAGCTAACATTAAAGATATTGGGAGAAATATAAGTACAGTTTAGCAAACAATAAAAGATGCTGGGGAAGCCAATGAGGGTAAGAAGGGAACTCAGAGGAACAAAGTTGCAATGTTCAGTTTAACATGTTTATTTCTATTCTATATTGTAATGTTTTATATTACAGATAATATGTTTATTATTTACAGAAGTTACTGCAACAGGTGATGTAGCAATACTACAAAAATCCATTAAGCTTTTCTAGGATTCTGTATTTGCATTTGTGGTGGTGCAATTCTCATCCCTCCCCGCCCCTCCTTGCTGGGCTGCTTGGTGCTACGTGTGATTCCACACATCCCCCGAGCTATACACCAATCTGCAAAGATAAGGACTGATAACGTTAAGGTGCCCCCTTAACAAGCCTGGCTCCTGCCCTCCTGACTGCTCCAAAACAGTTATAACAGCCCATCATCTCCTAAGGGCCTGGCACACCTGTGCCTGGCATGTGGTCAAATGGGAACAATAACAGAGTTGCACATTCATCAAGTTCTTGTGCAACTGCTGGAAGACACCAGAAGGTATCTGACAAAAGTCAGTTATCTTGGACCCTATAAATTGTGACCACAAGGGAGACCCTTTGAGCTCTCCTGGATCACAGCGGGCCTGTGACCAGCATCTCCCCTGAGCTGGGACGCCTCTCAGGTACCAAAACCCTTAAGGTGTCATCTGCTGCCAGAGCTGACGGAAGGCCAGGGCGAAGTCAACCTGCTCGAGTCTCAATTATCGCCCGTTGAGGAATGCCAAGGCATTGTGAGTATTTGCTCTAAACTTGAGAAGAGGGAAATTTTTCTTTGAGCTAGCTTCTCTTTCACCCATTCTTTCTCTGCTTATTGGTGTGTGGGTACGTACTTCATTCTACTGGATCCAGATACTTTTGTCTCTGTGTGTGTTTGTACGTTTTGTGTATGCGCATGCATATATGTATAAATTAACGTACCGTTAAGGAAGTTAGTGTGAATCTTGTCATTTTAGAATCTGTAAATAAGTCCCTTTTCTTTCTTTCAACCTTTCTGAATTATTTTGTAATGATAAATTGCTGTTAGTTATTAATAAATCTAGATTTCCTGCTAAATCATTACTGTGTTAATACTTTCAACCGCGACAGCATTGTCATGAAATGCCACAGCCAAACCTTCTAGAAGCATCATAGAGCTGACTTTTGGATTTAACTAAAATGAATCCTAAATATTGCCCAGGCACACCAACAAAAATACCTGGGATTCAGAGAAACTGATTGTAGCAAAGTTACAGGGAATAATTAACTGCTGGTTGATTAATAACATCAGAATCTCTGCCAAATCAAATCCACATTAATCCATCCCAATGAGCAATCCCCGTTCTGTCAAATGTAAACTTTATTTTCAGAAAGTCCTTGGAAAACAGGGTTTAAAGGAAAACCTTATAAAACTGAGACAACAGTACAATTCTGTTTAAAATCTGATCTACAGAATATGTGTGATTACAAAACCTCCTTGACTATTTGTTTTCTACAGTATATTTAAATTTGAAAATAGAAAACAGTCGGTTAGTGCCACAGAGCACTTATAGCCCATTGCAACACTCAGATATCACTGTCCTGTGGAAATTTAAGCAACTGTTCTGGCTCAGAAATAGGCAATGTACCCAAAGGCTACAAAAAACAAACTGCACTAGCAGTATGTGGGGGATTTCACCACTGCTGAGGTGGCAGGAACAGAAAAGAACTGGCCAAATCCCAAATAATGTAGGGGAACAAATGCACATTAGTTCTAAGTTACCAAGCTTTCCTATATACATATATATATCTGCAGCAAGAACTACTTAAGTTTAATTCCTACACAAGAAATTTGCTATGTTTTGTCACCTGTCACCAACAACAGACCTGTTGCAGATCATAGTTTAATGACCAGGACACTATATTATGTATTCACTTACATTCCTACACACTTATTGTCCCACAGCTATGTTGTTGGTCATTTTTGCTTTTAAAATATAGAGATTTGTAACAACAAAATTGAGATTACCAAGCACCAGAAGAAACTACTAACGATGCACCTGTCAAGTAACACGATCAAAGCTGCATACAAGCTGTTTTTGTCTTGCTCTTTCTCCCTTTTCCAGAGTATTAAGGTTACCTCAGGACAAATAGCAATGCTATTTCAGAAAGCAGAGCATGATACACCAAAAGTACAGCCACTTTTTTTGGACATTGTTCAATAATTATTTTTGTTAGAGCCTATCTCTTTTAATAGGATGCATATTACACCGGTTTAGGAGAGCACAGAAGGATTCAAAGCCTGTTTTTGTTCTAAGTACATAAAATGGCACCAGTAAATCATACACCACAAACAACAGCATGTTTTAATGTCTATTCCTTTCTTGTTTATTCTCGTTAATAAAGTATTTAACAGGAATTTAGATTAAGTTACTTGGCCATGATTTCACACACGGCCCAATTTTCTTATTTACAGTGTGCTACATTTGCCGACTAATAATGCTAGAAAAATTGATCCACCTTCCACACTCACTTTTTGTGTGCTGAATGTATATACACACATCTGAAAAGAGTAACAACCATCTGCCTTAATAAAAGGGTTAGCAAATAACTGGGATTCTTCTACTAGTTGAGTAGACAGACACACTGCTACAGCTCCTAGGAGCCTGATCATCAGGTTTCTGTAGGAATATATATGAACTTTTTATTTTTATTTCTAGGAACTGACTTTGTTTGCTCAGTGTTCTCAGAATAATTCACTTAAAATCTTCTGTTGTATCTTCCAAACATCATTAGTAGCAATACAGAAGCACAAAGACAAGGGTTTGCGAATCCTGCAGACCCATCAAAGTTTATTCCTGAAATATTTTGTTGTTATTCCTTGAAGTTCAGAATACACCAGCTTATTTATGAACATATATAACTGATATAACAGATTTAATATAGTGAACTATGTTTGCAAGGATAATCCTAAAATTACAGAATTTGGGAAGGCAAAGGGACTACCAAAGAGGCCAGAGTAACAGAACCCTTACCCTATACACAACCCACAAGCTATCACAATGCAATGGGTTTATGAACTGAAACTTAATTATTACAGCAATGATTGTAGCCTGTTCCTAAATTGTGAAATCAAATCATAAAACATAATGTACTAAAAGCCTGACAATCACCTCTTTCAGAATTTGTAGTATTTAAGCTTGCAAAATTTAAAACACAAACATACTTGTCAACATCATACGGAATAATTCACATACTTTTAACATGTATTTGGAAATGAAATTTATCCCAGGCTCATGAACTAGGAAACAGAAATGACAAAAAGCACATCTATGCAAAGAAAGCATCATTACTATTCTAAACCTACAAAGAGATGATATTCCACTTTTGAGAGATGGAGGAAGAAAAAAGTAAAATAAATACATTTCTAATAAGAGACTCAAATTACAAATCAGTCAGCATCAATATGTGCACATGCCTGCAATGAGTAGCAGTATTACCCAACTGCTGTAATCCAGCTTTTCCACCCTAAACCTTCCCTGCAACTGAACACCCATCTTTGAACATAGTAGGACAGTGAAATTAAAGCAGATAAAACAATTAAAGCAGCTCACCTACTTTTTCCAGACATGCTATCTGATCTAATAGAAGATTAGCTTGACATAAAAAACCCACCTTGAATCCAAAAATGCTCATTTTAACTACTCAGCAAACCAATACACATTTTTTCCAGTGCACGCATGCATACACACACACAAATCCTGCCTTTTCTTCAAAACTAAAATGATCCCCCAACCTACATCTGAGTTAGCCCATTTTGATAGGTGATTTTATAAGAAAGATCTCTCAGAAACTCGTAACTCACCTATTTAAAATAGCTAACATACCACAGATGAGGAAAAAATAGATAATAACTAAATATAATTTAAAAATCTGTAGTATTACTAAGCAATGTAAATGTTACTTTAAAAGCATTGCTTGTAACACTGTTTAAAGAAATACATAACTAGAGACAACAGCACACAATTGTTTCTATATTCAGGTATAAATATTAACTCTTCCACTCAGAAGACTGAGACTTTATTCTTCTCAGGAAGAATAAAGACGACTGTCTTCATATATTCCTGACAATGGCTTTAAATCAAAATATACTCTTAAAATGACACCAGTATTTGTTCTTTCAAACTCTCAAAGCTCCTTTTTATTCAAATTCATGTTCAGATATTTATGGAGGAATGGCAAATTGCAATTGCTGCCAAGTTCAGTAGCAAAATATCCTAAAAATACAAGTCTGTTTTCTTATAACTTTTTCTAGCATTGTAAGATCATATTATCATTTACTTCTCATTGTAACAGACTTCTGTTACCTCGGCTAAAGATATCATTGCTAGGTATCTGTCTCGTCAAATTGTTTTAGAAAATTTCTAACTAAATGGTCAATCACTTCTAAAACCAAGGAAGAAATACAGCATGTTTATGATGTTTCATTATTCCAAGCTTTTCTCTGAGAATCTTTGGATTGAGGAAGTGAACTCTGGCAAAGTACATGTGTTCACTTTTCCTGCAAAAATTTTTTGTAAAACTGCCCAAGCTGTAGAACTTTAAAGTATGACATGCACAGAAAGTAATAGTGCAAAGTACCCATTTTTGTACAAAGTAGAGCAGAAAACGCAGAGTCTCCCTGCAGTAAACCCATTCCTGAACAAAGCATTCTGGCAGTGGCAGGAAGCTGATTCAGTACCAACACTGCATCGTAAGAACACACTTGTCCCACCACAATCTTAAGAATTGCAAGAGAAGGAACAAAATTGGCCTAAAATAGGAAGGACATGGGAAGCATAGTGGTATAAACACTGGAACAAGCAACTTGGTCCTGGCAGCAGACCCAGGAAATTGGGACAAGGCAAAGAGTGAAGCGCAAGCAAGACACTGGTACAATGAAGCTGGGAATGAGGTAATACCACCGTCTGAAACAGGGACAAGATGAATCTGGGAAGAAAGGTGGTGAAGAAGAAGGAACTGAGAAATCAGCTTAGAATTTAGAAGCAGATGTACAGCTAGTAAACACAGACCAAAAGCCATGGTTGGATAGGAAGAGGAAAACAAAACTGGAAATAGATGGATAAAGCGATAGGAACTCAACTAAGCCTCAGGAGGCTGGGATTGTCTAGGTCAGGTGAACGCAGGAAATAAATCGAGGAGATGAAGGTAGCTCCCCAATGACCAGGAAACCACTAATGTTATGCTCACATTTAAGGCAGGAAAAGACAAGGACCCAAGGAATTAAAGTCTGCTCAACCTCACCTAACCTCAGTTCTGGAAAGACAACGGAGTGCATCCTCTCAGAATCTATTTCCAAACATATGAAGGAAACAAAACTAATCAAGAAGAGTCAATGTGGGTTTTGCAACCGACAAATTCTTCTTTACTGACCAGAATGCACTCTCTGATGAAACAACTGCCTTTGTGGATGAGGACAGTGATGAATGTCTCATACTTTGAAATTATCAAGGCTTCCAACATCATCTCCCAGTCAGTAACAAGCAGAGTACAGCAAGTGATGATAGTGGGACAAATTTTTTGCAGTATCTTCATCGTTAATCTGGATGTTGAGGCAGAGAACTTGCAGATGACACCAAATTAGCAGCGATGCCTGACATACTGAACAGTAGGGCTTCTATCCAGAAGGCCACTGTGAAACTTGAGCACTGGGCTGAGTAAAACATCATGAAGCTCAACAAGGAAAAGAACAAAGTTCTGCAACTGGTGAAAAAGAAGCCTAAGCATGAGTACAGGAGGGAAAGCAACTGCTTGAGCTGCCCTGCTGAAAAGGATCTGAGGATTACAGTGGACATCAACCTGGAGATGAGTGAATGATGTGCTTTCATCAAAAGAAGAGCAAAGCACATGCTGGGCTTTAGTAGAGAAAATGTAGCCAGTAGATCAACATAAGGCATCATCCACATTCTACCTGGCTCTTGTGCAGTCAATTCTGAAATACTGTGCCCAGTTTGGGGCCTCCCAGTTCAAAAGACATGCTGAAAACCATGAAAGGGCTGAACAGATGGTTACCAAGATGGCTAAGGGCATGTCACCTACAGGGAGAGATTAATAGCAGCTAGACTTTTAGCCTGGCAATGAAGACAGTAAAAGACCATCTGATATCAGCCTGTTACAGAGAATAATCCTATCCCCTTACCTGAAGGGAAGCTGCAAAGATGATGAGCCAGAATGTGCCAGGTAACTGCACATGTTATAACACAGGAGAACACATGAACACATGCAAATTATGGCTTGGGAACCTCAGTTTGGAGATTAGGAAGAACTCCCTTACTAGTAG
The DNA here is from genome assembly GCF_031877795.1 of Strix aluco. NCBI lineage: Eukaryota > Metazoa > Chordata > Aves > Strigiformes > Strigidae > Strix > Strix aluco. Next base: position 113,368,174 of record NC_133932.1, on the reverse strand, counting down.
GGTAGTACTGCACCAGAAAAGCTTGGAGAGACTGTGGAATCTCTGCACTTGTAGGTTTTTCAAGATCAGGCTAGACAAAGACACAGCTGATCTGATCCAACAATGGTAACAGACATGCTCCAAGCAGAACAACGGACTAGTTGACCTCCACAAGCCTCGTCCAAAAAAACATGCCTGTGATTCCAAGCAGTTGGGATGGAAGAGTCAAAACAAAACACAGACTTCAGTGGAAGATTCAGGACAGACATGGGTTAAGTCTGGGAGCAGGAGGAATAGTGCCTGTACTTACAAACCCTTACTTCGCACAAAAAGCAGATAAGAATTCAAGATTCCTGGGTCTCACTACTCTGCTCTGCTGTCATTTCACATTTGGGAAACCCACTTGCAAGATGCATCTTGTTCCCTTCTAGTGCTGATCCACACAGATTATGTCAATTTTCTGCTTTTCCTTCACAGCCATTTTGCTAGCACAAGTGGTAGAGGTTTGTCTGCAGGTGCTAAAGATGCGAAGCCTGCAAAGATACCTGTGGGTACTACTATGACATCAGAAAACTGTATTTGCTGTCCTACTCTGCAGATTTCGATGGTGTTACATGGAAAAAACATATTCAACTTTGTTAAGAATAAGACTTAATTAATAATACATATTTTTTTCCCCATAGGCAGCCATTAATTCTGGGATTCTTTCCCCCCAGGTACCTAAGACCCTGAGATATGATTTCATGGGAATTAATAATTGCAGCCAAGCACTGAACATATGAAACTGTGTATAAATTGAATACACTGAAAAACAAGTCCCACACAGTTCAAATTCTGCACCCAAATTTGGTGACTGTTCTTGACCTTGATCTCCTAGTGCCCACTTTCCCATCTGTTAAATAAAATTAGTAATTGATCTCACTAGCGAGGGATGAAAAAAGCATGAGTATGTGATCATAGAAACCTGGAGACATTTAGAATCTTTCAGATAATATGAATAATTTGGAGAAAGATTCAGAGACAGTTCAGCACACCAAACTTGGAAAACAATATTTTATATCTTCACATTATTATCCAATTCCTGCACTGAATGAGGCAGCACTTTATCCACAGGGTTATTTTGTTAAATTTTCTATGTTGCTTCCATATATTAAAGGAATTATTGCATTAATACCCGCACGGGCACATGCAGCTCCAGAAATGCAGGTTTGCAAAACAGACCAATCAGTAACTAGAAAATATTATAGTTATTATACAAACATATAAGCTAGAGATTTCTAATAGGTATTCTTCTCTGATATGGAGATCATGGTCTCCTAAATATCAGGAACACACACACAAACAGCAAGGTTACTCTATAATACAAAAAACAAGGAAGAACATGATCACTCCATCTATTTCATAGACTCTTAGCATACAACAGAAGATAACCACAGAAGACATCCCATTTGTGATGTACAGTTTCTGGATAAAGTTCAATCAGTAAGTACTGATACAATAAATTTTTTTTTGCATACAAGAGAAACCTATTTTCACTTAATAGTGTTTGTGCTCTATGTCAACTTATGTGCTTTCTAAATTAGAACAAAAAAAAAAAGTGAAAATCCAAGTTGAAGCTGGTACCTGCTTTTAACCCTGTCAGACTTCAATAAGTGTATTTTTAAGGGAAAATACTTTTCTTGTGTGTTGTTCACAAATGAACAGAGAATTTGACAGACACTGTGTGAAAAAAAGGGAATGAGATTATGCTCAGTTTCATCAACACACTGAAAACAAATTAAGTATTTTCAGAATAGCAAAATTCTTCTAACAGTCTTTGAAGATTTTTTGCATGGGCATAAAAAAGTACTTCTGGTTCAAATTAATGCTTTTAGATTTGATGAAGATTTTTTTAAATTAAGGAATTTAAGAATAAAAAAAGAGGCAGACTGTCACATACTGGTACACCTGCAAGTTTCAGAATAAATGATTATGCAATTTAATAGGTACAAAACATTTTAAATTTAACACAAAAGAGCTCACATTCATCAAAACTCCAAAGGAGACAAAAATCCCAAGCAAATATTTTTAATATTTACTGTCATTTATACTCATTAAGTAAAAATTACTGCATTTTAATAGCCTAATTTACAAATAACAAAGTTTGCCAAATGCTTACAATTTTCTTTTTTAAATTCTTAAAAATTTTTATTTGAATAAGCTTCTCTAGCTTTAAGTCTTTACTTACCGAGAAAGTGTTGATTTCCCTGAACCAGGTAAGCCTCTTAAGATGAGGAGAAATTTCTGTGAACAACTAAATCTTTCTTCAGGTAACCATGAGAAAGAAGAGCTGTGCATTCCTTCTGTATCATCAGCTTTAGGATCCTTCCAACACTCTTCTCTGGTTTCACAGAAACCATTCTTTTGGAGTCCATTCTGGCCATTATTTCCATTTCTGAAGACCTGAGTATTATGGATATCAATATCACCAGCGTAGTTGGCACTTTGAACAAGCAATGGACCATGATTGTTGATATCAGTATTTCCATGGTAACCATGATAATTTTTGTAAGAAAGTTCACCATCCTGAGAAGGGAAAGCATTTGTTTTTTGTGGTGGGGAATTAAGTATCTGAAAATGCAATTGATGGTTGAATCCAGGAGTAGGAGGTCCCTGAGGTACTATGAAAGACCCTGTTGACTGCCAAGCAGGTCTGAATTCAGGCACTGAGTAGTTCCAATATTTAGAATCTACTTGTCCATTAAAGGTATTTTCAGTTTTCCAGTCACTTGTTTCCACGACAAACTGCTGCTCATTGCTTGTTTTCTGACTGCTCTGCTCCCCAAAGAAACACTGTCTATTCTCATAAAACGGTTGTGGGCTGCTTAACAATACATGTTGATAATCCTCCTGTGAGGTTTGACTACAGTTATATGGAGAGTATTTTTCCCGAGAACTTTCAGTTTCTTTTTCCTGAAAATTAGTATCTAAATTTTCATTTTCCAGCTGGTGAATTTCTTTATAGAACTGGTCCAGTTCATCATCTATTTCTGGTACAGCAGAAGAAATAGTCTGCATCTTCTTCGCCTCCTTTCTTTTAGCTCTGCTTTCATGCAATTCATCCTGATATCCCTCACTGCTTCTACACTCATTGCAACGACCAGGTTTGTCCTGTTTGTTACTTTCGGCAGGCTTGTAAATCGGTCCGATAAATTCTTTGCTTGTAAAAAACTCTTCATCTGATTCATTTCTATTTACCAAGAATGATGTACTGCTGGTTTCAGTATTATCTTCACCAGCGTTATTTGTAATAAAAGAGTCCTCTTTTTCTTCAACTTTAGTGTCATTTATTGATGCAAATGGAGGACTTACATTCTGCACAGTTTCTGAATCAACTGGCTGACCAAGCACTACATTATCTTCAGGGAGCACTTCACTGCGCATTCCCAAGATACAAGTAGGTATTTTCTCTTGCTTCTGCATTTCATGTTGCCCTTGGTTATCTGAGGCATACACTGGTATCAAATCACTTGACGTTCTCTCAGCATCCACCTCCTCCTGAATACCTTGGTCATCATCATCAGAGAGTTTCTCGTAAGCCCCTTCTGTTGACTTCATTTTTTTAGAACATGGTTCAATTGTGATTTCATCCTGACACTCCAAGAGCCTTACTCTACTTTCAGCATGAAGCATCTTAGAAAAAAAATTAATACGTTATCAGCATCCACATTTTTAACGTATAAAAAAGCAGAGGTTATTTAGGCCTATGATATACATCCTCAGACCCCTCACGATCACAATTAAAACATACTCAACCAGAAGAAAAGCAGACATCACCTACTGGAAGTATTGTTTAAACAAAATTGCCACATTATTGCACATCTTCAGCAAAGAACTACATTAGTGCTGTACCAGTCTAGCAGTCACATTTTATGATATATCTTAAATAATTTACAAATCACACTTTTCAATATATTTAAAAAATTAATTACATCAACAACCTCTGTTCTCTGCTGACATATGTTGATCTGCCAAGTGTTATAAATCTCTCTTACAGATAAACATGTGCCAATTTCCAACACATTGATACCTGACATCACTACTAATATGACCAACAAAAACACAAATACTTCAATCACAAGGATTATTTTCTGTGACATGAACTAAACGCAACTAATTCATTTAACACCAAACAGATGCTGGATATAATTTATAATTTGTACTAGACAAATAAGACTTAAAATTAAATCTGCAATCTATTATTATGTTTCTGGGTTTGGAAGAACTAAAGCCCACTTGGATGCATGTTTTCTAAAAATAAGCACAAAAAAAAAGTAATCCCTGCCCCAAACAGATTTCAACCTGAGAATGAGCCAATAAATTCCAGAAAGATTCAGAGACAAGGGCAATTAAAAACAAAGCAAGATGGCACTGACCACTGTGACACGCAGTCATTATCCATCTATTAGTTAGAATTACTTGGATTTTCCTTTGTATTCCTGAAGTCTAGAGAGAATGTAACAAAAAGTCATAGTCATTATAAATCAAGTGCCACGTACTTTATTCATCAAATCCCCCCCCCAAACAAATGCAATACCAAACAAGAAAGTATCTTTCCTACTAAAGGGTTTATTCTACCACTTTCTGTGAACATTTCACCTTTTAGGAATAAATATTAATACAATGTCACATGCTCCTCATTCTGAACAACAAATGAAGGTTTTTTTCTTCATCTGAAAAGGATTTGTAGGTAGTATTAAAGGAAAATTTTTAAGCAACATTTACCGTCGCATGCACTTGCAAAACTGGTAAGAAAAGGTGTTAACTCTGGGCACTTTCTCACCTACTACCCAAAAGAAGATAATTCCCCCATCCTCAGTCTCAAAATGTCTAAATGAAGGAGATTTTACTGTTTGCATTTGACTTTACTACTTGGAAGACAGCACTACTGTCAGAAGAGAGACAAACACGGCCATGCAACTATCCCTCTTCCTTACAATTGGTGACACAACATTGTGGCATACCTCTAACTTCTCAGTTCCTCCTTTTAGTAAATTAAAAAGCGAGTATAACATCATATGAATGGTGGACTCTATCCCCCATCTATCCAAAAATGTTACTCTACCTCCACTCAAAAACAGGATTGGAAAAAAAAAAAGTTGCTTTATTAGCTCCTATTAAGCAGAGCCCATATTCTGATATGGAATGAAAACAGAGCATGTGAACACTTTCTGCATGACATGGTGACAGATGCTGCTCTGTGACTGCCCCACACAGGAATATCCTTCCTTGCTAATCCCTAACAGACTCTCTGACCATCCATGGGACAGTGCATGCAAAAGCATCTCCACTGGCATACTTGGAGGGGGGACAAAGCAAGTACGTACTGAGAAAGTACAATCTATGTGATAGTCTCGCCTCTTGAACAGGACAGGTATAGGTCTGTGGTATTTCTGTAATGAACCGGTTGTAAACATTGAACCTGACCTGGCATATGTGATTCACCAGTCTAGTGCTTGCAACACTAAATTACCACTTTAACTAACCTGCCAAACATCCAGAAGACTCAACCAGGTAGCTCAAGGCCTCAAGCTCCACCTGTATAATAAATTTCCAAATGGAGAAAGATGGCATATATGGCAGAACTTACAAATGGGGGGGAACTGACTAGCTTTGCTTGCGTGACCACCTCTTTCTGGGTAAGAGGGTGACAAAGCACGTAGGCCAGCGCCCCTCACACCCAGCCAGGCCACACCTCAGAGCGGGGGCAGCAGGCGCTGCTCCCGCACCGGGCTGGCGGCAGCGGGGCCGCCGCTAGGAGCGAGATGCCCAAGGCGAAGGCGCGGCTGCCGGGAGCCGCCAGCCCCAGCTCCCAGTAGGTGTGTCAGCCGCTCCCTTCCCTTCCTCCCTCCCCAGTGGAAGGCACCCCGCTCCCCTCCCCTTCCCTCAGCCCAGCGCCGATGTCCCATCACCTCAGCAGCCGGCTTCTGCACGCTAACACCGCCTCCCTCGCACTGCCCCCTTCCGCGCCCGGCCCCGCCGAACCGAGCACTCGGCCACAGTCCCCCTTTGCCACACGTCGGTGGAAGCAGCGGCGGTGGTGGCGGCGGGAAGAAGCGCCTTCCCGGCCAAGCCCCACTAAACAGAAGCCACAGCCACATGCGCGTGATAAGACCAACCTCAAGGCAGAGGCACCCGCCCGTCTTCCGCCGCCTCGGCGAGCAGCGAGCTCCCGGCAGGCGGGGAGGGGCGGGGGTAGGAGAACACCGGCAACCCCTCGCCTTCAAAATGGCGCCGCCTCCCTCTGCCCCCTCACCCTACCCCGCCCCCCCGCTGCTATGGGACTGGTAGTTCCGCTCGGCCGGGCGTCGGACTACAGCTCCCAGCATCCCCTCCGCCAGGGGGGCGGAGCCGCCCCGCAGCGCGCGGCCGGCGGGAGCGGGCAGGCGGCGCCCAGGACAGGCCGCTGGCGGGCACTTGTGCGCGCGTGTGCTTGGCCCGGGCGGGACGGGTCGGGTTGTGAGGGGCGGTGGGTCGGTGTGAGGAGCGGCGGCTGCCGCCTGCCCCGGTGGGGCGGATGTCCCCCACACAGCCCCTTCCCCTCTCCCCGGAGGAAAAGGATCTAAGCCAAGGCGGGGAGTGGGTTTTAGGCTACTGTAAGCTCACTTTGGGGTCGTTCTTTCGGCGTGCGGGGAGGTTTTGCGTTTGTGCGCAGCCTGGCCGGGGAGGGCAGAGGCCGTCTCCTTGGTTCCCAGCTTCGGGGGTTGATGGCTGTACTGCGGTAGAATCGGCAGGCTTACTTCCTTAGCTCAGTGTTAAAACATCGAGTGTTTTATTCTTGGTGCAAGAAGAAATCTCAGTTACTGAAAACAGGGCAGAAGCTCCAGCCGGCACCCTTGTTTGCGTTTCCTCTGTTCTGCTTTTGCACTCTCCTGCTCCGGCCGTTTGCTGTACCCACACCGCAGTCTGACGCTGGTTTCTGTGGTATGGTCTGCTTTCCTAAAGCTAACTGAGGGTTGGTTTCGTTTGTTTTAAATAATGAAATGAACTTTGCAGGCATGTTTTGCCCAGATGTTGGGCCTGTCCACGTTAGTTTGAATAAAGCATATTTTTTATTACTCATGTATATCCATGTACTAGATTAACTTGCTCTGACCACTGTGTGAAGGATAAAATACTTTCTTCTGTAGAATTTTGAGGATCAGAATGTTTATTTTGCTTTAAGTGGTATTCTGATTTTTGTGTAAGAACAACAAAGAAAGATGTTAGCAAGATTATGAAGTTCTGATGAGGATTGTCCCCAATGTAAAAGCTGCTCAAGTTTCCTAGACAAGCATTGTGCTTACATAAAGTTCAAACTTTTCTCTGCAGCATGAGTAGAGTATATTTTTTCCATGATGTGAGTACATTTTTTTTTTTTCAAGTCTTGTGGTATAATGCAAAGCAAACCACATTTTTCCCAAGAAACAGTCTTGTAACAGTAATTCCCCAGTTTTCATTAGTGCACAAACCAGCTCCTGTAAGTGATGTGCCCATTCTAAATACCTGCAACATTTATGCTTTCAGATAACCCGAATAAATTATGAATATTTTAGAGTTTATATAATTTATAAAATCTCTAGTTCATTTGCTATAAATCATAAAAAGAAAACAACGATTATTAAAATCCACACCAGGCATTCTTTCCAGTTACCCCTGCGACCAAAACATAGTCTTTCGTGTGCTAGATGATAGACTTGTTTTGCTAAATGGTATGGAAGTGTCTTTGGTAGTATTTTAATTTACATCAGAAGTGAGCTTTTGAAATCAGTCTCCTGATTCTTCCCATTTCCCATGCTTTGTTAAGATTAGTGCTCTTCCAATTTAAAAGCTACTGGAACGTGTATTGTACGAATGCCACAATCTTAGCATCAAATACTTTTCTGTATTGATTTGCACTTAACAGTGCTGCACTAGTTATTTAGACATTGCCTGCACCACAACCAGATCTGGGAAATCTGTGTGCAGCTTCATCTCAAGAAGAGGGTGGCATAACCTCGTTACTCCATTCCCGACTGGACAAACGACGTCTGAATTCTCCTGGAAGGCAGGAGCAGTCGTATGTTTAGACATGGCCTTGCTGTGGCTTTGGGGCCTGCATTTTGCACCATATTTTGGCATTCACAGTCAAGAGACCAATTCTAAATCTATTTTGAAGTAAAGAAGAATTCAGAAGGAACTGGTAATTTCTGCTTTGAGGAGATCTTTCAGGAAGGAAAATATGAAATGTCATAAAGAACTGACCTTTGCTACCAGGAAAAATGTAGAGACACAAGATATACAAAGGAGAATATTATGGCAGGTTGGTGGAATCTTTCTAACACAAGTATTTTTGGAAATACAAAGGGCTACAATGCTTTATTCTTCTACCCTTTTTCATTAAGGCTAGTCCTTAATTTTAATATTAAAAATATTTTGCAACCAAGATTCTTGACTTCTTGGAGAATCTTTTCTAATAGTAATACTATGGATTATTTAATCCTAAGGGAAAAACTATTTTCCATCTGAAATAATAATTATGTGCTTCCTTACACAAGCTAAATCATGAAACACCCAGGTTAACCATTTAGAGAGAATAGGAGTGTGCTGTACGTGGACCTTTTGAAGGTAGTATCTGGAGATTCAAGCTCTCAAGTGCTTCGTGTTGTGTATCTAGTAATTGTCTCAGACGTATTTCATGTTGGGAATTCTCTCAGTACTTGTGTACATAATTAGATAAGCCACATGTTACAACTGACAATACCCTAATGTCATTTTTTCAGCCTCATTGAGGGTAATAAAATATACTTTCCCTGATGATATTACTACAGTTGCTACAGATCCCATATGGGAAGATGTTGTACTTCCTTGAGACAAAACTACAAACAATTTCCCCAGAATTCTCAGACTGCACTAGATGATAAAAGAAGTTCCATCAGAAGCATCATCAGGAGAAGCTGATCAGGTACGTAAATGTAGTATCCAAGGAGCTGAACACTGTAATGGTGAAAATATTTACAAAGAAACATTAACAGATCATGGTTTTAATTTGTTTGCAGAGGAGCCTGAATGTTATAACTCCATTTTTTTTGTATGTTTATAATTTGCTTAGAACTCTACTATGTATCCAGTAGAACTCTTACCATGTACCTCTACTCTGTGTCACCCAAATCACACTTCCTGGAACTTACAAAGCTCATCTGCGATTTTGGTGGAAACTTCTCATAGAAGTAAAAATAGAAGAGTGTAGTAGTGTTATTGCATGGGTAACAAATTATGAAAAATAATCTGCTCTTGTGTTCCTTGACATTTATGCCATCACCTTCATATTAGTTAATGAAATGTTGACTTTAACTGATCTAAGAGAAGAGTGAAAAATTTCCACTTTATATAATCAGTTTTTGATTCAGTTTTCCAAGTGTCATGTAAATTTAAGTTGATTTGAACATTTCAGATAGCATCATAATTCATATACATAAGGGAAATAAATAATGTTCTGTGAAAAAAATAGTTTTGGCATTATGTAACTTGAACATCTGAACTTGCAAATGGAGCATTTTCTCAGGGTAGTTTTTACATTTGATTTCCTTAATTAAAAAGGGAAGATGGCAACTGTTCACTCTGGAGGATCATCCTGATTCCTGATGGTTTACTGGTATAGTTGATGCTTTAGATCCGTGGCAGAGATCACTGGTACTTGTACTAAAGTAGTTGTACTAACAGACTGCTCTCTTCTGCATGGGCCCAATTTCAGGTTCTGTGGAAAAAAATGCCTTAAGGTGCAATTTCAACTTACAACTAGATCACACTAAAACTGGACTACTGTCAGAAAAGGGGCTTCTGCTGCTCTCTTCCCATACATGGGGATTCCTGGCTGCTGTCCTGTCTCCTCTCTCCTAGTAGCTTTTGTTTTTCTTTGACCCTGGAGAGAGCCAGTGCTCCTGCAGCACTGGTGGGCCCAGGCCGGCCAGTGCCAGGGAAGCAGCGGGAACAAGTAGCTGGGGAGCGTGCAGGGACTGGTACCCCTCCTTTCATCAGCATTCAGCCGTTGCGTTAGTTTAACTGTATCACCTCACCCTCACTCTAAAGGTTACTAGCTAACATGACCCTACCCGCGGTGTTGCTCTACCCAGCGCCTCCTTGCTGTTGTTTAATGTTACACTCCAGTGTTTCTACCTACTGTGACTGCTGGTCGCTTCCTCATCTCTGCTGTTCCTTTCCAATATGATCTTGCTTCTTGCCTGGTTCCCATTATTCCTTTACATTCCGTAGACCTGTGTCACTTCCTACTGCGAATGCTGTTCCTTTTTTCCCTTCCCTCCCTTTCCATTTGATTCAGGGTGTTTTCTTTCTTCTGTTTTTTTATCACTTCCCTCTTTCCTGCAAAAGACTAATGTGGTGCGTTTATCTTGTCTTGCAAGTCTGGAACACAACATCACAGTGGCATCCATTTGCTGAGGGAAAACTACAGCAAATACATAACATACTCTGCAGAGAGAGAGGTACATTGTTTGGGTACACTGTAATGGTAGCAGGAAGAGGAATATTCTTCAGATTTCTCAAATTGCCAGTTCCTATTTAATAAAAGGGAAGCACTGGGTATTTATAATAAAAACATTCTATTATTTTCTCTAAGGTAAGGTTTTCCTTAAATTTTCTTCTAGAAACATCTTAGATAATGTTAGATAATGTTTACATAACTCAGCATGAAGAAGGTAGCTGGTGTGAAAAATACTAATGCAAAAAATTAAGTGTTGACAAAACAGTAAATGCCTGTATCCGGCCTTTTAATAGAAAAGATTAGGCAAATTTAAGGTAGACAGAATGATGACACTCCATGTGTAACAACAAGGAAAAAAAGATCAAGATAAATACTCAGTAGGCACCACTTGAGATTGGCTTTTGCAATTAAGGGTTAATATGGAATGATAGCTCGTTTAGATCTTGTGCCTTGATCTTGTTATCAGACTTGACGCAGCAGAGTATTCTTTCTTCTTCTCATAACACTGTTCTTCTTCTAATAACACTTTAATAAGGCATGCACTTGAGTTCAAGAGGACTAGTTACATACTTATATTTAATCATCCCTCTTTCTAAAGGATAATCACCTTGGGTCTTAGTTTGTCTTGCCGCTTTGTACTTCACTAAATCTTGTTAGAAAAAGTGAGGCTTCAAGATGATTTAGGAAATACTCTTGCGTAATTCTTTGAATTTAAATCAAGCTATATCTAGAGACAAATTCTGGTGAACATTAAGAGAACTGGTTTACTCAACCAACTAGGAATATTGTTTGCCAAATGGTTTTCTGAAATATTTCTATGGCAAAGAGGTATACTGATATGTAAATGTCAGATCAAAGTTTCAGTCATAAAAATTCAGTAACAGTTTTCAGTTTATTAGTTTCCACAAATAAAGGGGTTTTTTATTTTCAAATTTAAACTTGAGAATTAAGTTAGGAATTCTGTATTATAGTTTTGATAAAGTCCTATCTTTTTACCAAAAAATACCTCTACTGGCCTGCTAGTTATAGGAGGTAGGAGTATTTTTTGATATACGTAACAGATTCTAGTATGCAATATTTAAGCCATGGAGAGACTAGTGTTTCTTTTGATTATGATAAGTAGATTCATTTAAATCTTGTTATTTGATTCCCCTCCAGTATAGGATGAAACTTTTCGAAGATAAAAATGTAGCAACTGCTGGCCTACAGCAAAGCTGAGCTTATAGGTTGTGAAATATTAGGGGAAAGCAGACCAAGAAAACACAATTCTGAACAATTTATGTGTTTCAAAGTAGAGCACGGGGAATTTCTGGGAAGAGACACTCAAGGTGAAGGTCTAGGCACTGCTTAGTCTGCAAGAGTATCTAAATAGTAGCCTAAATTTACATAAAAATGGAGGAGACTGACTATAATTCTTCAGTAGGCTTAAATTCAATGGGACATTAAAATAAGTAGCTTTAAATAGAGGGCAGACAGTGGAATAGTAAAAGGAAAAAGAGTGAGTAGAAGAAAAAGAACATTGGGTAGAGCAACTGAAAAATAGCCAGCATTTTACACAGCAGAATATATATAAGTATTTAATGTTTAATACATTAATCAGTGTTTAGTGAGAAGGAAAAAGGTGGTGAAGTACTGCAGAAGTTTAATGCAACATGCTTGGGTATGGCAATGTTAACATCCCCACTGTTGTAAATTACTTGTTCCTTTTAACTATGCAGTTGTTACCTGAAATTACTTTTATTTGAATACTTGAAGTTTAACAACTGAGATGCTCACCTTTGAGATCCAACTTAGTAAAAATTTCTTGAATACTTTTCCCATTTTGTCATACTAACAGCATTTCTTAAGAATATTGAGGTTACGTACTCTCCCTCTCCCACCTCCTATCCTACATCTCAATTAAGGATGGAAAGCATTTAAATCAATTAAAGGTAACTCAGAGGAGAAACTAATTTAATTTACTGACAAACTGAGCTAGTCACCAGGGAAAGAAAGACTGCTGGTACAGACTCCCAAAATACTAATTCTCTACTGTCATACCTGTCAGCAAGGCACCAAGGGAAGAACGATTTTTTTTTCCCCTGACTACTGTGGCTTTTTAGATGCTGGCTGCTGTAGGTTATATTAGTGTTAAATTGTAGGCATACACTGTGCAAATATCTGGAGTGGTCAGTGGTCAGCAAGAAGATTCCATGACATTTAGCAACAAAACAGCTGTTAAGCCACACTAGAATGAGAAAAAAAACCAAACTGACAAACCAACAACAAACTGATATTAGAAGCCGTAAAGATTTGTGTATTAATGGTCTCTAACTTATTCCTATCAGGCAGTAAGATGGTTAGATCTGTTTAGCTAAAGTGTAAAAAATGCACTGGTTGTTAGTGAAGTAAAGCACCATCACTTCCTGACTGCAGTAAAGAGACGGATTCTGTTTCAGAACATTAACAATCTAAATGATGTTTTTTGCTCCTGTGTCTAGTGTAACATGAAACATTTTACTGCTGTCTTCCCATACATGTCTCCAAAGGCACTGACCTCTTTAGGATACTATCTGAAGAAGAGAGGACAGAGAGAAAGATACATCTACAGCTGACTTGAGATGGCACATTTTGGGAGGGGGTAATAGTTTTTGTTTTAATAGAAAGACTTACTTTAGTAGGTCATTTAATCTCACTAGTGTCCCACTGTAGCTGTTAACTATTACATGAAGAAAGCAGATGAGTAGGTGGAGCGAAAGGCTTCCCACAGTCCTCACCCTGAAAAGTAACATAATATCACCTCTAGTAATTCTTTTGGGGGGGTGAAATATCATATTGTACTTAATGACTCTCGTCTTTTTGTTAGAAAACAACCACAAGACAGACGCAGATAGGTATTTTTGGTAGAGTCAGACTTGTTAGCACTAAGATTAAAACAGTACTTATTAAACTTTAGAATTAATATTGCACATGTATTAAAGCTAGTAGCTTCTGAGCATCACTGTCTTACTCAGCTGTTTGATTTTTGTTTACAAGGAGACAGTGTTGGAAACAGCACTCACAGAGACAGGAAGAGTCTAAAAATTCCAGTCATCTTAAGTCACTGTTTCCATGTGGCTTCACTGCAAATTACTTAAGAGACATATGAGATACTAAAATTAGTTGCTAAGTTAACTCATGTTCATAATAATGTCAGCCATTTAGTTGAAGAGCTAACACTAATAAAGGAACTATTTTTTCTTTCTATGAGACAGATCACTACACCTGCAAGTTAAAGGTCTATACAGGCACTAACTCTCCCTCCTGCATGGCAAAAACCCTTTCAGTGTGAAGGGCTCAGTATACAAATGACATGTATTTCATTTGAATTGTTTTTCTAGTAAAATATTTCTGATGCAATTGTTCAAGAGTCATAATTACAAGAGAAACAAACAGAAGGGAAAGGTGGTTATACCTATGCTGGAAACAAATGTATGCTTTTCACAACTACATTAAGAAAGGGAGTTTAGATAAGAGTGGTGAAAAAAAAGGAAAAAATGCACCCTTCTATTTCTTAAACTTTTTCAATTTTTGCTTTTCTGTTCTTCCTTGATTTTGCCCAAATCATTTACAAAAGGAAACAAAAGCTACTTGAGGATTCAGTGAAGTGGTTTTGAATTCTCTGGGGTAACACATGTAATGTTAGAAATATATGTTGTAGTTTGCATTCAAATAAAAACCCCATCAATTGGCTTCTATTCAAGTTCTTTGTTATTTGTGCTGGCCCTTCATCAGAGTCTGGTGATGACTGCATGGAGGGATTTGCTCAAAAGTTACTCTGAAGTCACATAATGTTAATCTGTAGGTGGTAGGGAAGTCAATAAAACAATTCACAACTTACTGCTATCAAAAGCAGGTGTTCTTGGTCTCTGCTGCGTAGTTCCTCCCTTCTTGTGTTAGTTCACTCTCCTGTAAGCTGACTGAGATTGCTAGCCAGGACAGAGTTTTATAATATGGTTAAGCTAAAAGATCTGCTTCTCCTTGGGGAAAAAAAAAAAAAAAAAAAAGATTTTGCTCCCTCCAATCCATTCCTTCCCTTGTTCTACCTGGGACTACAGGATTTTGTTAGGCAATTTTAATATTTCACTGTGGTGAACCAGTAGGGATTGCTGAGGTCTACAGCACTGAGTCATCCTCAGGACCCAGCTTCCTTCCAACCTTTCTTCATCCCACAGCAGGATGCTGGGGTGGATTGAAAGTCTATGTCACTTCTCACCTGTCAGCTTTCTTCCTGAGCTCCATGTCTGTTCAGTTCTGTGAGGTACGTCTTAGAGCTCATACTTAAATAAAGTTATGACTGCTAAAGTTAGGATGTTTGTCTATTTCTGTTTTGAAGTATCCTTTAGGTTGGTATGTCTTCACCTACTTCTTTGGTTAAAGTCCATGAGTGAAAAGAATGGATGAACTTAAAGGTAAAACATTTAGAGAGATTCATACATGCAAATGCCTCAGGGTTACTGTAATGAGGAAGAAGACACGGTAAAAATGTTTAGTGAATCTTCTGGTGGTGATGTTAGCTTGACAGTTGTTCCTATTCTCACTGAAAGGCCAATACCATAAAAGAGTAAGATCACTGGGCCCATGGATACACATAATGTCTTGGGAAAGCACCAGCATAGTTTCTGTCAGGGGAGATATTGACACAGTCACAGACTTTCAGCAGGTTTGTGAGTCAGGAAGTATGTGGACAAACTAGGGAACATACTTGCATTTTCAAAAACCATTTGTGCAGGTTCTTCACTAAAAGCTGTTAAACAAAGTTACCATGGAATTGGAGTAAATGTCCTACTCAGAGTTGGAAATCTGGCTGAAGGACGGAAGCAGGGAGTACAGTTTAACGGTTACTTTCCAGGGTGGAGAAAAGTCAGCAATGTTCTCCTGCAGAAACGTTTGGGTTTTACTGATATTGTTTTACGCAACAACCTTTGATCTTCATCGGTGACTCGGAGAAGGGGTTGCAGACTGAATGATACTTGGATGGTGTTAAAGCCTTTCAGGTAATCAAACGCTGTGGTGGTGGAAGGAACTCCAGAAGGCCTCACCAAAGTGAATGGGTAAAAAGATGGCAGTTAGACTTTGAAGTAGATCGGTGTAAGGTAAAGCATAGAATTACCTGTCAGTCCTGGAAGTTTAAGTTCACAAACGCTTGAAGTCACTGTTGTCAGCACTCTGAAATCCTTGGCTCAAACTGCACAGCAACCAAAAAAACCCACTAAAAAGCAGAGATGTAAGGCATCATCAGAAGAGTACTGAGAGCAAGACAGAAGGCAGTTTGCTGCTCTGTGGGAAATCTCAGCGTACTCCTGTCTTGAGTACAGTGTGCAGTTCTGGTCTGCAAGGACACAACAAATTTAAAAAAGGTATCAAGAAAGATACAAAAACGATCCAAGGGGAGAGATCGGCAGTCTGACGAAGTAGGGACTAAAAGGGCTTGGATTCTGATTGTGGGAAGACAAGGCTGAGTGGCATATGATCAGATTTTACAAAGCAAGAAGGCCCTGTTTAAGGTGAATGCAGAAGTACAGTTCTTGACACAATGAGTAGTGGGCTTCTATAATCTGCTGCCTAAGTAGGCTAGAAAATATACAGTATCAGCATGTTCAAAAAGGGGTTGGACAAGTTAGTGGACAACAGGTCCATAAATGGATTCTAATAGACATGTGTATAACATCCATGTACAAACCAGACAGGTAGGATCCCTATTACAGCAACTGTAGATGCTGGGAGTGTATGATGAACAACAGCAACTAAGCAGGTCTCCCTAAATAGTATCTCTGCTATTATTCTTGTTTTATATGGAAGAATACTACTACCTCAAATTTTGCATTGAAGTTTCCTGCATTTAGGGAAATGTAAGGTATGGGTCCCACCCTGGGAAAACTATGTTGCTGATGGTGGTGCCACTGGTGGTTATCAAATACGGGATTAGGTGGACTATTGGTCCGACTCAGAGGACATTTTAATGGTTGAGAAGATTCTCTGTATTTCTAAGGTACAAAGCTGCCCTTGTCACTGTAGTCAGCTATTTTCACACAAGGTTTTTACAGAGAGAAAGCTGTGAGAAGAATGCTGTGTTGGTTGTTCTTTGGGATGCTCATCATTGTTGCTTGGACACTGAGATGCAGACAGTGTCTTCAACACACACATTACATTTATCCTTACTTTTGCCGGCACTTTCAGGAGGTGACCAATCTAGTAAAAACGAGTCTGCTTGCAGTCCTCAGTGCCCTGTGAGATGTGACACTCCTTGTGGGAGAGACTGAGTCGGCCGGCGGGAACATGGCCAGCGCTTGCACAGATGGCACAGCGCAGCTCTTGCCGGTTAGGACTGCATCGAAAAGGCGCTGGGTACTTGTCACTCCCTCCTGTGGGTAGAGCACCGGTTCCTAACACTTTCCAAATTATTTTCTGAGGAAACTCCTGTGCAACACGTCCAGCTAAGCCACCAAACGAGCGTGTGAAGAGATCTTGAGTGGCTTGCCGGTTAGTTGATAGATTCCGCCGGAGCTGAGGAACGGCAGCTCCGTGCTGCCTCCTGCCGCCCGCGGCGCTGAGCCGGCCCCGGCCTGGCGGCGCCTCCTCCTCACGGCGCGCAGCCCTGCGGCCGCCACCAACCGCCACCGGGGCCGGGCGGGCCGCTTCCCGCCTGCCTCCCTCGGCGGGAACGGGCGGCGGGGTAACGGCCGGGGCCGGCGGGGTGAAGGTTAGCCAGCGGCCCCCGGCCGGCGGGAGGAGCCGTGTCGGACGGGCTCCCTCGTGAGGGCCGCGCGCGCTACTGCGGCGGGCGCCGGCAGCCCAACGCCCGGCACGAGCCGCGGCGCCGGCAGCGAGCCCCGGGCTGCGGGCTTCCGCTCCTCGGCGGTGGCGAAACCGAGAGGCGGTGGGAAAAGGAAGGAGTGAAGAATTACCTCCAAAATGTCGATTTCTGAAATTTAAAAGAGTCTCAGTCAGGCAGGAAACGAGGGGCAGAGCGTAACTGGGAGGAGGCCTCCGTTACCCGGCACCCTGCTCTGCTTCCCGCAGCGTTTATCGCTCCAGGCGACCCGACAGGAGCTGGAAGCGTTACCTGCTGCTGTAAACTGCTCCATCAGTAAAACGGAGCAGAGTATTTGCATACCAAGTATGTCAGGACACTAGTTGCTTTCACAGTTATGCACCTGGTTTTGCAACTTCAGTAGCTATATGAATGCTTAACTTTTCTGCTGGTGTGTAAGTATCCCTGCACGCACTTGCAAGTGCTCCGTAGGAAAAAGATGCGTTCCCCAACCTAAGATTTTATATCTAGGTAAGCCCAGATAGATGCCAATGGGGGGATTGAGGGGACATTGTTCAACCTGCATGACAAAATTACATCCTTGGCTGCAAGTGCAGGGTCCTTCCCAATAATAAGCAATCTAAAATTGTCAGATAAAGTGTTCCTCTCTTCTGCCCGTGCAGTGGTACTTTTGTTTTCAGGAAGAGCAGGACAAACATAATTCACCCAAAAATGTAAACAAGGGGAGTTTTGGGGCCTGAAAAGTGATTTTTATGTAATAGTTCTGGCAACTTACCCTGATGTAGCCTTTATTAGAAGATGAGGCTATTTAACTTAGTTTAAAACTTGAATGAAGATAAGGCAAGCTGGTTACAATGTCTCAGCAAGTTCAGAAAGCATGAGGGAACTTCTTTAAAGATTTAAAATACTAGTTACAATGCCCTGGCTAACATGCTGTTTAATTATGTTTCTCACACTCGACAAAGCCCTGAGTGTATCAGCAGATCTGCTGAGTATGATTTATGTTTTTTTAAATCATAACACTCTAAACCCTTCCATGTTCTCCTGATGTGTCATTCACAAATGCAGCATTTTATCTGTAGCAGCGAGAAGAAATTACATCACTTTTCTGTTTGCATTTTCCTGTAAGGGTGACCCTGAAACTCTTGCACTCACTGAAGCAAAACCAACGGGTTTGATGAGCGGTTTCTGCTACTTTTTCTGCTCTTTCTCCGCAGTTAAGCAACTTTATGCCTTATTGTGTTACAACACTCCTTTAATAATTCGTGTTTTGGGGGAAATACTTATTCTGCTAATCCACACAGTGCACATCAGCAGACAGCCGACGTAGTTCATCTGTCAGCGGAGTGCCCGCTCCTCTCTCGGCGCGGGCCGTTTGCCTGATCCCCTCTTCACGGTCTCCGATTCTGTAAGTGCTGCAGCTGACGCGGCCAGGACTGCTGGAGCGAGGTGCTCTGCCAGCCCGGGAATCCACACCGAGTTCCCCGCTTTTGGCAAGGATTCGCGCGGGGCTGTGCAGCTACCGATGGTCTCCCGCGGGAGGCGGGCTTAGTCGGAGCCTTCCCCGGCTGGAAAGCGGGGGCTGGACTGGGCCGCGGGCACGCGTGGGGAGGGGTCGTGACTTCTTAACACACACACACGCACGCACCCCCAGCCCCGCCTGGCAGCAGCGCTCTGCGGCTCCCGGCGGCGGCGCGGAGGGCAGGGCAGGGCAGGGCACGGCTGGCTGGGCGGCGCGGGGGGCCGGGGCCGCTGTTGCGGGGAGCGCTGGCCGCGGGCCCTGCGACCGGTGGCTCCGGCCGAGGCCGGGGTCGGGGCCGGGGCCCGCGCCGTGGCGGCCGCGTGGGCCGGCAGGGGGCGCTGCTGCCCCGCTCTGGCCCCGCTCGCTTCCCTCGGCGGTTCCATTGGAGCAGCCGGAGACAAGTTGGCGCCATTTTGAAGCCGACAGGGGGACCGGGGCGAGCTGCGGAAGGGGAGGGGGTTAGAGGCGATTGGCTGCGGCTACGGCGGCAGCTCCTCTCCGAGCCCGGAGCAGCGGCAGCGCGGAGCGGACCCGCCTGGGACCAGCGAGGAGCGGCGGCTGCGGCGGGGTAAGGGAGCCTGGCACCTCGGCCGCGGTTACCCCCACCTCGTCTCCGCTCCATTTTCCCTTCTGTGTGGCGGGGGCGGGGGGCGCCCGCTCGGACCGAGCTCCGCGGCCAGCGCTGGAGGAGGAGGAGGAGGAGAAGGAGGAGGAGGAGGAAGAAGGGGGGGGGGGGGGGGGACGGGGACGGGGACGACACCTCCCCTCGGCTCGCGGCGGAGCCCCCCCTTCCCATCCCCCTCACCCCTTCGCGGGGCTGCTCCCCTCCCCCCTTTTCCGTGGCCGGCGTCACAAATTAAATTTGCCGCCCCCCCTTCCCCCCCACCCCCCCCCCCCGGCCCGGGCGCGGCGGGGCCCCGCGGGGTGGTGACCTTGGCTGGGGGGCGCTGCCCCTCGCGGGGCCTGGGGGTCACCCCCTCCCCCCCAGGTGGCCCGGCGGGCGGTGTCGCGCGCTCAGCGCCGGTGGCTCCTCGCGGCGCGGGGCGGCGGGGCGGGGGGGGCAGGGCAGGAGGGAAGGAGGCTGCTCGCCCGTGGTGGGGAGTGATCGCGGCTCCCTCGGGTGTCCCCTCCCTGTCCCTTGCAGCCGGCCTAGTCCCCGCCGGGGCTGCACCGGGGCTCCCGCCGCCCCGCGCGGCTGCCCGGGCTCGGCGAGGGGACCCCCCCCACCCCCCCACTTCCCGCCCGGTTCGGTCTCTCCGTTCCGCACTTAGCAGTGATCCTCACCGGGAGGAGCTGGCGGCCGCCGAGGACCTCGGTTTGGTGGGTCCCTACTTGTTCGAGCCCGTTTCTTTTATGCTGGCTTTTTTTTTTTTTTTTTTTCCCTCCCACTTTGCATCAGGCTCTGTTAGAAAGCGCTGGGCAAGGAAGGGGGGGGGGGAGTGGTTGCCGCCGCCTGGTAGATAAAAAACTATGAATTTTACATCTGAATTGCCAGATGGAGAATGGTTAATTTATAGGTTATGTATTGTTTACGTTGAGAGCCTCTGGTCAAGAATCTAGGTCTGTAACTTCATCCCGCTGCAAATAAATCACTATCTGTTCTTCAAAAGAAATCAACAATTAATGACGGTGAACAATCCTGGAAAATTAAACTGCAGCAGACCAGCTCCTACAGAGCTGGATTTTGTCGTGCAAGCCTTGTTCTGACTTTTATGTTTGCTTCCTGCACGGTTGCTTACTGAGAGCTGTGATTATTTTGTTAGGTGATCTGTTTTCCCATTTAACACAACTGCTGAAGTATTCTTGTGTTGGTCTTTGTTTTGTGCTTGCTGGGTAGGTGCTTTGGATGTAATTGATTTCTCTTTGCTGGGGATGCAATAGAAGGAGTGTTGAAAATCGGAGTGGCTTTATAGTTGAAAATGGGTGTCAAATCACATTTTAGGAAGGAGATAAGATGGCATGCATTCCTTCAGGTTTTCTGCTTTCAAACTAGTGGAATTGTTCTGTTTTCAGTTGATGGAAATTTGGCTTGGTGTATCTTGTATGTAATATAGATGTGCTCTAAATATTGTATGTACTTGTGTGGAGTAATACCTCAAAAAGATGTGAAACAACTGAATGTATGCTACACTCAGACTACCCTAAAAGAAAACAGAGAGTGACAGACAATCAGGTAAGATAATTTAACGGAGGTGTATGTATCGTGTTCATCACCGGCATTTGAAAGCGTGCACTACTGGAGAAAGTAGTTTAGTACTTTAGTACTTGCATGACATCTTGCGTCTGTGTTTGAGGCAATGTTGTACTTTATTACTGTGAGGTGTGGGGGGTGTGTGGTTGTGTGTGTGGTGTTTTGTTTTTTTTCTTTATTTTTAACATAGTTCTTATACTACGTATTTGCCTATGTGTCTCTTGCATTCTCTTTACTAGTTACTATACAAGCTGAATAAACTGTAGTTCAGTTTTTGATGAAACAGCTAAATAAATCAAATTAAAATAGAAAGTCATGTGTATAACACTTGTACGCTTTTTTTTTTCTTGTGTGCCATATAAATATTGGGTTTTGACTGTATCTAGCAAGCTTACTTATAAACTTAAATTGAGCAAGTCAGTCAAGTCGTTATAATGCTGTAATTAAAAATATAAAACCCAACAGTCATTATTAGCATTTGGAAGAGCATAGTAATGAAATATGGGCATGACCTCAGGCATTATCCGTTTCTGGTTCTAGAACAGGAGGCTCTGTTACCCCCTGTGAATCAAGAGGGATGCGTTTTCTTTTGGGATATGGTGCTCTCTGTAAGGCTCTCGGGTTATGCTTTCTTCCTCTCTTGTTTCTTCAGTCACACAGTTTATATTCACACCGAAGAATAAGAGGTTTATGGGTATGTGTAGGGTCTTTTAGTAAGGGATTTTCATTTAAAGGTTTTTGGCGTAAATGTTTTTTCTTTAAGCCTGAGTTTGGAAGAGGTGATAAATACTACTTGTTGCACAAGGGAATTTTCATGGGAGCAATGAATAAGAAAATGGGAAGCTGAACAGTAAAAGCATGCAAAGTAGGAAACGGAGGAAAATATGATACTACAATTCATTATTTCTCCCTGCCAGTTTAATATCCATTTCCCTTAGTATTACTTAGCCCAAGTACATACCTTCCTCTTTCTTGACATAGTCCCCCCTACCCCCCTTCAGACAAGTTCTTTATACTGACAAGTAGTGAGATAGTGTATCATACTCCTTTTAACACGTTTCTAAAGTAAGGGTGTTTTTACTCCTAGCACAAAATGTCAATACTGCAACCTGAAATAAGCTTTGGAAAGACTTGGGGGGTACTGGAGGCTTTCAGTCAGTTTTGAAACTAACCGGTAAGGGAAAACTGAGGAAACTAAAAGGATGTGTTAGTGTGACAATCCTTGGCGGTGAAGCGTTGTGTTGATTTACCAGATTTGTAGATCCTCTGGACTGTGTGAACAGCATTGACAGATCCTGGAAGGAATCATGTGCAGGCTTTTAAAGAATTGCAAAATATATGCTTAAAAAAACCCCGAACAATCTCTCCTTGTCCTCAGAGGTTGTATAGCTCAAAGTTAAGACTGTGCATGTGTGTAAATGACATACCTATTGCTCTTCCATTGGTGACATCTTTGGTTGGATGTAGTCTTGTAGAAAACGTGGTGGTTGTTTTTTTTCTGCTTAGTTCCAATACTTAGGTAAAATATACCAAAAATGCAGTGTATGAATGAAAATATACTTTGTTATTTTAGCAAGTTAGTGGTTTATTTCAAAAACTCTTTGGAACATTTTAGATTCCACAATAAAAATGCTATTAATGTGAATAATTATTGTAATGTGTCTAGCTTGAAACAATTCCATGAAATAAAACTAATACTTTTACTGAGTTTTTAAGAATCAAAGTGTTAAAGCCTTCAATCTTTTTAAAGGTTATTTCTGTCTGTCTCTGCATATACTGCTTTTTCTAAAGTGTGAGGAAGTCCTTGCCGTAGGTTCTGAGGTTTAAGAACTCTGTTACTTTGTTTCCATCTGTTGAATTTACTCTTTCACATCCCATCCCAAGCATTGGCAAAACATTCTGCATCATTCTGCTTGTTTTATACTGTCTGATCTTCAGCTCTGTTGTTTTAGCTCATGACAAATTCGGTATTAATATGCTTCAAAAAATAATAAATACCTCATTTGGAACAGATGGGCATGTTTGTACTAATCATCTTGTGTCTGTCACCATTTATATGGTAGTACCATAACCAGGGATCAGGACCCCATCTGGGGTTTTCTCATTTAGACCATGTTCTTTAAAGATCGATTCCAGACAATACTAACTGTGTGTACTTTTTCTCTGACTCGATTAGAAATCCTCATGGATGCTGCTGCTGCTGAAATGAGATGCTTCACTTGCACACTTTTTAATGGACAAAAACCCCACAAAGTTAGCAGTCAAAAATGCTACTGTCTTAATTGCTTCCATTGTATAGTCACCTAAGCTACATTTTTTAGCTCTTCTAAGGAGGGCTAGATTCAGCTAGAGCATAATTGTTAACCACTTAAAAAGTAACTGTTGAGTGAGGTTTTCCACCTTTTATACAAGAATGCCAATTGGTTGTCCACAACTTCTTTCAAAGCAGCCTCTGTTTCTCTCTGAGACATCTCCAGCGTATCCACATTGTAGGTCAATTCAACATCAAGAGTCAGGATTATGAAAGTCTTAGAAAGGAGGGACACCCCCCCCCCCCCCAAACCAGCAACTACTACTACTTTTTTTTTAAAGAAAAAAAAAAGTAAATGAAGAGTTATGCCCACTGAGTGCAAACACTGCTCACGAGGAAGTCTTCAAAAAAAAAAAAAATCTATATCACAACTTTCTATATGTAATCTTTGAGCCACCTTGAATTTGGCTGTTCAGTTTCTACTTGGATGTAGAGTTTCAGTGGGAAGTCTTTGGCACTACATTTGTTAGGTTTCTGTTCTTAAATAATTGGGATGAGTTGTCACTTATGAAAAGCGGGCAGAAGATACTTTATGGAAACTTTTTTTTTGTGCATCTACCTACTTAAAATTTGAAAGAGTTTTCATGGGGAAAATGTACAGAGGTGCTAGGTGGTTTACTGTTAGGTGTGATACTGTCTCTGGTAATTATTTTGTTATTTGACAGTTCAATATGAAGCACTGTGTATAGTTCATGCCTGCACATAGAAACAAAGTGTATGGAAGAGACTATAGCTTTTTATGCCATGTTAAGGCTTTTGTGCGGGATGATGTCTATGCACACTCTGTGTGCCACCCAGAGCTTTTCAAAGCTCTAAGGGAGATAGATTGTAGACACCTAATTCGTGGTATATAATTAAGTTTACACAGGGTTTTCTTCCTCTTAGAGTATAAACTAGACAGAGTAAGGCTAAAACATTTTGCTTTCCTGGTTTTTGGAAATGAAAGAAAGAATGAATAAGTGCAATGATAATCTGAGGGAGTTTTTCAGAGAGATAACAAGTAGGAGGTGCATTTCCCTTCCATTTGCCCAGCTTAGATTACACAGTCCGTAGTTCCTGGAAGCATTTCTGTTAACTGAGAGAATTAAGAACAGAGATTTTCATGCATGCACAATTTTTGGAAAGAAATGTTCTGTGCTCATTTTTACTGGTAGATCTGCACTTGGAGAACTCAAAAGATATTGAAAGTCTTCTCCCAAGTTACAAATGTTGCATGTAGTAAGCTCTCCATCAGGGTGTTTGTACAGTGCTATATATGAGTACATTTATAGTAACTTTTTATTTCTTAATGGATCATCGCCCCCTTAATCTTCTGTATTACATATAAAAATGCCTTAAAATTGCAATTTCATTTTAAAAATGGGAAACAGTTTTAATTTCGGTCCTCATAAGTACATGTTATAGTAGTCTTTAGTTATTTGTATATAATTTTTTTTTTTTCAACCTGCTGTATTTAGGAATTAGAGTTGCGTATCAGAGTTGGATGACATACTTTCTAAAAGCTGGAAAATAAGTTGACAGGGGACTGTGGGAAGGGAAATTATATCTAGTGATTTGGGTGATTGAATGTCATTTGGAATACTGGAATTCTTTCTGTCAGTTTCTTGTGATCCCAGAGAAGTCTGTTTAAACCAGACTTTCCACAGGAGCTTATTAGTAGTGTGTTGCTTTCCTAGGAGACAGGCTATAGACCCTGACTACTTCTGCATGGCTCAACAGAAGCTTTAGTTTCAGACGTAGCGCTGGATAACATGGTGTACTTGTAAAGTTATGCCCTAAGTTTCACTAACTGTGCAGGCAAAATTGGTGGATAGTTCTTAAATTTCAGTCTGTAACTCAGGTTACTCATCTATAAAATGGGAAGAATATCCATTTTTATGAATAGCTTTGTGACCGTGTTGTGGAAACAAGTTAATTTTTATGGCATGCTAACATACTGCAGTGGTGAATCCTGTACAGAAGCCCAGCAGGAAATTAAGTCTCTTCAGAGCATGGTTTAAATAGTGTGTAATAAGGGACACACATTAAAGTACAAGGAGAAAAGTTGAGTGGCTTCTTTGCTTTGAATGAAAAAGAAGTCTTGTGTGGAAAAAGGTAGTGAAGGATCAGGTAAATTGGCTTCTTTGTGTGTATACTGTTTAATACTGTATAAGAAATCTTATTTCTGATGTTTCCTAACTCTTAATAACTGATTTTGCCACTGATTTTCATGCTTTTGCTGTTTCTTTTTAAACAAACTTAGTAAAAAAATTCACTGTATGGATGTGCTCCAGTGAGTCATTAGGTTGTAACCTTTAGCTATGTGTAGCTACTACTAATTAAATTAATGAAATGCTATTAGTAGCAATAAGTTTTTCTCTTTTAACCAGCATTAAGTGGGATGAGGTACAAGAGCTTTTCAGTGGATTCTTGCAAATGCTGATTATTAGTAGAAGAGCTGTGTAACATATGATTGCACGTTGTGCTGAGTTCTGCTGTATGTGTGTTCTGCCCCCCAGCTGATCTTTCTGATCTGGTCTCTCTCTGGAGTGACTTCTCTTTCTAGTTTGTCCTCATACCTCTTCAGGCTTCTGATTCCAATCCTTCATTGTCCAAATAAATCCTACTTTTTTCTCACCTTGTTCAACACTTAGACTTTTAGCCTTGAGATTCCTAAACTGTGGTGTATGGAGTTTGTGTGGGTTTGGTTTTTTTGGGTTTGCTCTCCACCTTCCATTAACTTTGCTTATTGGTTGCATGCCTTTCCCATAACCTCAAAACTTTCTACTCCATTTGCTTGATACATCTCGTTGGTCCCTGCAGTGGAGTTGGTAGAAGTAAGTGTGTCCAAACATCAGCTGTTCCCATGCTAAGCTGAGCTTTTTTTCCTTAAAGACTTAATTAAGACAGATTGCTCTTGAGCTGAGAATCTGGCTGAAGTGTGGACAATTCCAGCTTTTTCTGCTAAAGAAGCAGCAACATCTGGCTGCCAGCAGACAGGTGGATTAGTGATGGATTCAGCTGTCAATAGGATTTACCAGAGGTGTTTGATCTTGAGGTTTGGCTATGTTAACCTTTGAACTTCAGGGGAGTCGGGAGACAACAACCTATAATATGCACATGAACAGTTCTTGTACCTTAAGTACTAGGTGGAAACTCTCTGAACTGTCATATCTTGATTGTAGGCTTACTGGCATAGTGCAAGCAGCTACATCTGTTTATTAATACTTTAAAGCTTGCTCCTTTCAGTTACAAACCCCATCCTTTTAACTATACTTTTAACTAACTTTTACTATAAGTAAAGATTAGTTTTTATTTAGTTTTTTACTGTTATCTCCTATAGGTTGTTACTTATGTTCCTAACTCTTTATATGTGTGGAAGTAGGGGGAGTCTGTAAGGTGTTTTGTTGCTGGTTTGACTTTTTTTAATTCTGATGTGCTTTAGGTTGCTCTCCTGGGTAGCTTTTCGTACTTTTTGGGGGGATGGAGTGGTATTGGGGTATTGTAAGGAAGTGGTCCCGTCTAGTAAAATGAGGTCTGTGGCCTTACATCAGCACAGATATGAGTCTGAGTGAAAGCATAACCTACTCACTAACATACACAGAGAGTTTGGCTATCACTGTGCAGCAAGTATGTCATAGAATCATAGAATGTCTTGAGTTGGAAGGGACCCATAAGCATCATTGAGTCCAACTCCCTGCTCCTTGCAGAGCTACCTAAAACTAAACCGTATGACTAAGAGCGTTGTCCGGATGCTTCTTGAACTTTGACAGTCTTGGTGCCATGACCACTTCCCTTGGGGAGCCTGTTCCAGTGACTGACCACTCTTTTCAGTGAAGAACCTTTTCCTTATGTCCAATCTAAACTTCCCTTGATGCATCTTGATTCCATTTTCTTGTGTCCTAATGTGAGTGATGAGCTGCAACTGAAGGATAACTGAATATTAAACATTAATTTCAAAAGGGAAAACAAACCACCGAGTTCGAAAACTTATTATCCAGAAGGTTGGCGTAACTGTAATAGTACCTACACTCCTGTTTGCGGCTAAGCCAGGATTAAAATGTATCAATGTATATACGTTTCTGAAAGGAGGCTGCAAAGAAGATCGAGCCAGGCTCTCTTCAGTGGTGCCCAGTGACAGGACCAGAGGCCAGGGGCACAAACTGGAACACAGGAGGTTCCCTCTGACCTTCAGGAGACTCATTTTCACTGCAAGGGTGACTGAGAACTGGCACAGGTTACCCTGGGAGTCTCCATCCTTGGAGATGCCCAAAAGCCATCTGGATGCAGTCCTCATCAACTAGCTCTAGGTGACCCTTCTTGAGTGAGGGGGTTGGACCAGGTGACCTCCAGAGGTCCCTTCCGACCTCAACCATTCTGTGAAAATGCAACCCTATGGGGCTAAATAATTATAAGGGATGAATACTTGTATTAACAAAAGTTACAGGAGTGAATGGATTATTGGCGAAGAGAGCTTACATGCTGGTTGAGTATAGAGATAGGTAAGGTGAGATCAAAGGTAAGGTAGGCTTTGCAGATTGAAACATCAAAAAAGTCTTCATCTTCAACTTTTTAAAGTTATCTTACTGATATGTTCATGTACGATAGCAGATGACTAGACTCTGTCACTTGAAGTTTCTTCTAGTCCTGTGGTCTTAACCTACCATGAATGCACTTAGTGCACCTGCTTGTAGTAAGTCTTCATCTAATTTGTGCTTTGTGTAATCACAGTTATGGGTTCTTCCTTTGTCTTCAGGGACACAACTATTTTTTCAGTCTGTGGTTTTCTGTCACTTACAAAGTTTTGTGAAAAGCAAATAAAAATGTTCCAGTTAGCTGGAAAAAAAAAAAAAGCTAAACTCATCTAAGCCATCTGGGTAGACAACATCTATTTGTGAAACATGCAGCTGAATGTGATTTTGGTACTAAGATTTCTGTATGCAGCCCTAATATAAATGTTTGTTTATAATTCATATTGATTAGGAGTAGTTGCAGTGTTATTTAGCACATCTAACTTTGTAGTGCAATACCCATGCTTTCTTTTAGGTCTTACAATTCTATCTATCCTACTAGAGATTTTTGTTTGATCTTTAGTAATTCTGTACTGAATCATTTGCAGGGGCTGAGGCATTCAATTTTATATTTTTCAACATTATATACAAGATTAGGAGTGGAAGAGAGACTTGTTCATGTGTACAAATTCTGACTTGTTACTAAAGAAATTTTATACTGGTTGTCCATCTGTGAGATTTTACTAAATGTTTTGCTTCTGTGGTATCATGCTAGTATTCTTAATGTTTGGGGTGTTTTTTTGTTTGGTGGCATTTTGGAGATTTGTTTTTTTTGGTAAGAATTAAAACTTTCATGGCAAGGCTCAAGAAGGCATTTTTTACCAAATAAATGGTATACTAAAATAATACCAAGTGCTGTTTCCTCCCAAGGGGCAATACAGTGATTAAACTTGATTTGTACCTAATGTCTGTCTGTTGTAGTTATCTTCTGCTTTCTGTCATGTTCCCCTTATTTCTCCATGGCTTCCATGCCACTCTTGCATGTTTTCTTTTCTCCCCTTGAGTATAAATACTACAGATGTTAGCCTTCTAAAATGTAATGCAAGATATCTGAGGGGTTTATTACTGTTTTTTAATTGTTACGCTGTTTTCAAAATAGAGTTAATGTAAAGGAAAGTAATAATTCCTGCCTCCTTCCTCCCATTCCTTTCCAGCTGTTGGAGGAAGGAAACAAATCACTCTTGCTTTACGAAATCTTAAAGTAGCTTCCCCGCTAAAAGAGTGCGGTGTCAAAATCATGGCCATAGACTAGTGATACTGTGAAATTTTGATACCGAGGCTAGTTGTCAGTTCTTCTGTTTTAGAGTACCAGTCTAAGAAGTTTCTGTCAGTTTTTCTGGTGATTCTGGTAAAAAGTATTTTGTGGAGTGAAAGGCCTGCTTTTTCAAATAATTATTCACGTAGCCTACAACAGCAAGATACTAATCTCCTTTGTATAATGGTCTAGTTCTGCTGTATTCTATTTGGATATTTTGCTCTAGTTATCGACCAGAAAGTTGTTCCAAAACTTTAATTTAAAAACTAGAAGTCTTCCTGTAATTATTGTTCTTCATTGTCTGAACTGTTTATCTTTTGAGCTTTTGTCTATGGTAGTTTGCATTCTTTGGGTGGGATCTTTCAGTATTTCTGGTATTTATAGTGATTTCTGCCTCTCTTCCACTTACCCTCCTGACTGTGTCTTCTTGTCGCCTCTGTAGATATGCTCTCCTGATATAGTAGACTTTATGTGCACTTTTTCCAATTTAAATTATCTCTGCAATAGGTGCTGGTAGTTGTACATAGCATTCCAATCAAGGTCTTGTCTGTACCTGAAAATGTGTGTTAGATGTTGAGGTTTTGGTTTTGTGTTTTTGTTTTGTTTTTTGAAGTACCTTGTCTAGAACTAATGTTGCATAGCACTACTGTATAGTCTTGTGGTGGTTTTCTACACCTGGACCTAGGTATAGAATCTCCCCTTCAGCCCTGTTTTTTTCCCTTAAAGATGACTTTCTTTCAGACTTGTAGCATATATTCTTGTTTGGGGGTTCAAACACAGTCTTTAGAGAAACAGAAATGTTTCGATGTATAATCTTTTCTTTCAGCGTTTTACTGAATGGCAATCATAT
Source organism: Strix aluco (assembly GCF_031877795.1). Lineage (NCBI taxonomy): Eukaryota > Metazoa > Chordata > Aves > Strigiformes > Strigidae > Strix > Strix aluco. Next base: position 113,338,225 of record NC_133932.1, on the reverse strand, counting down.
CCATTGCTGCATCCATCTGTCAGTAATTTCCAATTTAATGCTTACGTAATAAATGATTTTCGGTGCAAGGATAGTGCGAATTGTTTTATTACAGCCTGATCAAGCATAAATTGTCCCAGGGTAATATGATAACCTTAAGTTTATGCTTGTATTTAAATTTTTACTTTAGCATGCAGATTTATTCTAAACTCTTCGAATACTACTGATATCAAACTTAGTGCACCTGTAGTGGCAGTATTAATTTTTTGCTCTGCATTGTTAATGACAGTGCTACCTTTATTTTCTTTTACTACACCTTAATTTTTAAAGGTAACTTAAACTTTTAAAATTGAAGTGTACATCTTAAATACCTTTAAAAAGCTTTGCATACCACACTGGTTCATTAATTCTCAGGTGGCATCTGTGCAGTTGCTTTGATTTGAAAATGTGAAGTTCTTAAGTGTAGACGCAGTAACTTCTGATTGTATGTAACTGTTACCAATTGCCACAGGAATGAAGCTCTACCTTCTATTTCTTTGAAGATGGGTATTCAGCTGACCTTTTAGGGTATTTCAATATTTTCTTGATACCAAATGATTGCTATGCAGTAGTACTTTTTTCCTTGATTTTTAGCTACTGAAGTGCATTTTTTTTTTCTAATTTCAGTTTGTTTACAATGGCCATCTCAGTTTGGCTCCAGTTCTTTATTTCTGTATTTCCCCATCTTTGTGGTGCAACTCTTCTACCTTGTGGGCTCTGATTACTACTTACAGCTTTTACAAAGTGGTTGTTTGAATTCACGTAGTAGTATGAAAACTTTCCTTGCACTCCAATCAAGGGGACAAACGTTTAAAACTCAGTTTTATTCCTTTGGCATGGACGTTGCCTGTGACCACCATGTTGGAATTGTATACATCTCCAATTCACTTCTGCTTTCAATTTCTGCCTTTCAAAACAGAGAGGCTTTATTTATGCACTGCTTGTGTCGATTTAATATAAACATTCATTGTCTCTGAATGTTGGCAAAATCATATCCTGTGGGATTACATGCTTACGTGATGTTGTTTGTGAAACTTAAGTTTTGTCATGTGTATATAGGCTGGAAAATAACCTATGTACTGACTAAGGGTGACAGAGAGGGTAGTTTTTGTTATTCAAGTGTGTGCATGTGGTTTTCTTAACGAAAGAGTTTTTTTTATTCCAAGTTTCCCACTGAAAGCAGTGTTGCCAGATGCTGCACTAGTTAAAGAGGAGGCTCATATGGACAAATTTCACTGCTTCTGCTCAGTATTGTATAGCTCAAGTGTACAGATAGAATGTTGGGAACACTTCTTACCTTTCTGGAAATCAGCTGTATGGGTAATGTTGGTGTGCGTGGTAGTTTCATGTGGTGGAATGGAAGCAGAATTATCCTGTGACTGATATATGTTGTTGGTTCATGATCTGTGAAATGCTGAAAGATGTCCAGAACGTTTATGCTTATGGTCTCAACTGATACTGATAGCTCACTGAGTTACACTCACTGTTTTTCTGGAGGTGTAAACAGGATTGCAAGTGTGGCCCTTGACAAATGTAGTCAGATTTCTCACCAGCACCAGAAAGGCAGGGTATCTCAAAGCATCCCCTGAAGAAGCCAGGTGAATATGTCCCTGTGAGGTAATGTATGAAATGAGTCTTCATTCATCTATGGTGGACTTAAAGGGCTTTTGTGAGCTTTGCAATCTTGCATAATTCTCCCTGACTGTCATTTGTAATAAGTAAATTACCATGCTTTATTCTCAAATCTTGTCAGTAGTATTTCAAGTGTGCCTTCACACAAGATGCTTGTGTTTCAGTTTAGTACTGATTAGTTTGAGTCTTCTGTATGAGCAACTGAGTTCACTTTTTGTTTTATTGCAGTCATAACAGCAAAGAAGGATAGGAGAAGTCTGATTTCTTGAGTTAGATCAATATATGAACTTCAATTTCAGTCTTGCTTAAACCATGTCCTTACTGTAGACTCCAGGTATTTTTTTTGACTGCATTATTTCCTAAACTCTATTCAAATCATCCTGAAGTATAGCCTGTCAAGGCATGGACATACTCAATAAAGACAATTTTTTGTAGGCTTTATTATTAGAATCAAGAGTCTGTAGAGAATATGTATATCGTGTGGCTTTTCAGAAGCTCTGGGCAAGTTTTCTTGGGGTCAAAGAATATGCTATAATACTCTTATGCTAAAGAGTACTCTTTCCCTAAATTGTTACTTGTACTCTAGAGGACAGGGAAAGTAGCGTCTCTTTAGACAGCTCTGCCAGGTTTATGAGAACACTGAGTTTAGTTTACTTCATCTTGGATTTATTCTTGAACTTGATTGAGCCATTAACACTCAACTGAAGATCCTTTACATAGGATATATCCTATAAGTATTTCAAGTTTTTCAATGCTAAAGTGACTGATTTTTTTTTTTTTTTTTTTTAAATTGAGACTATCAAGAAAACTTAAGTGTTAGCAGCCTCTCTAATGTAGCTAAACTTCATAGTGTTTAATAGTGACCTTTAGTATGTGAGCAGGTTTCCTCCTTTAAGAGTTAAGGTGAAAAGGTCATTGTCAAAAACTTAATGGCTTCTTCTCAGACTTGATGAAATTCACCTCTGTTCTCTGCACCTGCCTTTCTCCCTGCTTCTCTTCCCCATTGGAAAAGCGTTATCTTTTCACAAAATCATCTACATCCAACACTGCATTTCTGATTTTGTGAGTATAATGACATCCTGCCTATTTGTACCTCCTTCTATGCGATCTTTTTCAATTTCTTTAAGGAATTGTATTTTTGTAGAGCAAAATAAATTACTTACTACAGGACTGGAAATGTTTAGTAAGTGTATTAGGTGAAAACTGTCATGGTCTTGTCCAACCAAATTTAAGTTCAAGCCATGAACTCGAATGACTTATAGTACCTCTTTTGCAATATTACCGTTTTTGTTATTTCACATACTTTGCATTCAGTGTTAAACACTGAGGACTGGTCATAGTCTGCTTGTTATGCACTTGCCTTTTTTGAGCTTTTATATTGTATGCTTGCATAATATGACCAGCTAACGAGCAATGAGGTGGAATGTTTTCTCTAGTATTTAGCTAACTGACAAATATATTGCAGGTGCCTATTTACTAACACATTTTGTCAGCCTACTCTTTTCCACTTCATGAAACAAGTAATTACACATCTTTTAATCTTAACCAGTATTTCTTTGGTCAGTTATGTTTTTGTCTTTTTCTGTCAGAATCTTTTGCTATAGTCTTCTAGTTTTTATATCCTTGTCACTTCTTTTCCTGCAGCCATGCACACAAATAAATTACAATTGTAATGCCTACAGTCCATTCTGCTTAGTCTTGTGTAGAAGTATGAAAGCTGAGATCCCACAGTAACAAGGCAATTTTGTTTTTCCTTAGGTTGTTGATTGGTTTAGTGGTGAATTCTGTTATGTATTTTCTCTATTTTTTTTTTTTTTAAACTTGGGTTATTTCAGTGGAAGTACTGATTATAAATGGAAAAAAAAGGCGCAATTTAATTCTTGTAATGTTTGCTTTCAATCACACCTGAGAAAATGCTGAAATTTACAAGTTGGGTCACTTACATCTTGTGGAAGCTGCAAGTGTCTGCAACACCACTGGAGAGAGCTGTATGCTGAGATAAATTGATACTGAATACCATCTACTTCCTTAATCTTTGGGAGGCTTTCTCTAATGAATTTTGAAAAAAATCTTATCAGCAGAAATGGGGATTTGTCTGGGATCATTTCCTAACTGATTGCAAGGGGGACTACTATATTCTGTGTAAGTTACTTGAGGTTTTTTAGCAGTCATATGCTGACTTCGGTATCATGGCTTGTTTTAATGTTTTGTTCTGTATTCTTACGTGTTCTTTTTCTGAGTCCGCCAAATCCTCTGCACATTATGAAAATATCTCCTCTTGCACAATAACTACCTGCACGTCTTTTCATTTTCCACAGAGTGTGTACTTAATATATTAATAAAGAAACTTAAAGCACTTTGCCATATTTTCTAATGGAAGGTTGAGAAATAGCATTTCTTAATTTAAACAGGTGTTATTACTTACATATTGACTGTCAAAGGATTGCTATTAATGAGACTTCTGTAGTGAAACCCAGTATTTTTTCATGTCATTTGCTGGGCTGAGAGTGTTACTTTTTGCCTTACACTGTTCTTCATTCTGGAAGACCTTTAATTAGTCATTTCTGTAAATTCTTCCTATATCAGACCTTACTATGTATAGTGTTGCCTTGCAGAAATAGGAAGCTAACATTTTCTTGATACTATGAATAATACTAGTATCTTGATTTAATGATAGTTAAGTAAACAGTATAACATTCCTAAAAGTGAATGGAAAGTATTCATCTAGACATTGTATCTGAATCAGAATGAAAAATGACTTGGATTTACATGAACGTACTTGGTCCAACATTCTGAAGTTTTCTGTTATACTCAACAGCAGAAAATTAACTGCCAAATTTCATCTTGGAGTGGCTTTTTATAGCTGAGTTATAACTCCTTAGCAGTAGATTTATTATGGAAATAGATTTAATTTAGTGGCACTTACATGCTGAAAGTCTTTAACACCTAAGTCACTTCTTACTTTGATCAATTGTTGTCAATCAGCTATACACAGCAGGAATTTACCGGGATGTAAAAATTTTCTGTAAGTGGCCTAAATCATTAAATTATTTGTGTTTTATTAATAATCCTGCTGAAGTAGAAAGATGCCTACCTCTTCCACTTCTGTAAGTTGCTGAGTACCTTGTTGTGTCTTTTGTGGAAATTACAGTTTGACCAGTTTCTTCATACATGCTGTATTGTTGGAGCAAAGTTAGTGCTGTCAAAGTATTTGTCATGGTTTATATTTATTCATACAAAGATGTTACCTACTGAGGGTGCAAAAATAAAAAAATAGATATAAATCATAAAAAGAAATAACAAACAGCATGTTGACAGAGGAACAGAGCTTTGGAGTGAACTCTCTATTGTAGTTTACAAGTAGAAAAGGATTTGACTTTCTCCAAATATTCCCTGAGACAATTTACGGAAAATGTTCTTGGGTCTTCTAAACTGTCTTTGTATTCTTGATGCAGTGGCCTATGACAATGAGAGGCCACCGATCACACTGCTTGGTTGTGGAGAACAGGTTGATGAATATTTGCAAATCCTTTTTCTTGGCTACACTTTCTTATTGTTGGAGTGATACGAACTGTGTAAACACATATATTAAACTCCCTACAGACTGCAACTTTCTTCCATGCCAGCAATTTATTAAATTCACTTAGGTTTCTAATAGCTTTGTGAATGTGAAGAAAGTGTTATTCCCAGTGGCTCATTATAAAATATCTTGCAAAAAATAGATTTAAAAGTATAAGTACTTGTATAGGTCAAATTTATGTAAGCTTTCTTAAATTTTGTACATGTACTTGAAAAATACTGATCTCAAGATGTAACTACATAAATAATTACATGTAGTTCATTGAAAGTTCTGAAAAATGAGCATGATGAAGTTTGTAAAGTTGAGCACTTTCTATTCCTAATGTTTGGATTCTGAATTTTAAAGAGTAGGCAATAGTAAGGCAGGAGAACAACTTGCAAGGAATATAGGAATTGATTTGCTAAAGCTTGCTTCATCTCTTGGAAAAGATTTCTACAAAAATATCCGAAGGATTAAGATTTAAACGCGTGTATGGATCTCTGAGAAGGTGCTGTGGACACACACAATCATAGAATGGTTTGGGTTGGCCTTCCTAGTTAGAACTAGATGACCTTCAAGATAATCTAGTTCCACCCCCCCTGCCATGGGCAGGGACACCTTCCACTAGACCAGGTTGCTCAAAGCCTTGTCCAACCTGGCCCTGAACACTTCCAGAAAGGGGGCATCCACAACTTCTCTGGGCAACCTGTTCCAGTGTCTCACCACCCTCACAGGAAAGAATTTTGTCCTAATATCAAATCTAAATCTGCCTTCTTTTAGTTTAAAACTGTTACACCTTGTCCTATCACTACACTCCCTGATAAAGAGTCTCTCCCCATCTTTCCTGTAGGCCCCCTTCAAGTACTGGAAGGCCACTATAAGGTCTCCCCGGAGCCTTCTCTTCTCCAGGCTGAACAACCCCAACTCTCTCAGCCTGTCCTCATAAGGGAGGTGCTCCAGCTTCCCAATCATCTTCATGGCATCCTCTGCAGTTGCTCTAGTAGGTTCTGTGGGGGCCCCAGGGCTGGATGCAGTACTCCAGGTGGAGTCTCGTGAGAGCAGAGTAGAGGGAGAGAATCACCTCCCTCAACCTCCTGACCACGCTTCTCTTGAAGCAGCCCAGGATACGGTTGGTTTTCTGGGCTGCAAATGCGCATTGGTAGTTCATAGTCAGTTTTCTATCCGCAAATACCCCCAAGTCTTTCTCTGCAGAGCTAATCTCAATCTATTCATTGCCCAGCCTGTATTTGTGCTTGGGATTGCCCCAACCCACATACAGGACCTTGCACTTGGCCTTGTTGAGCTTCATGAGGTTTGCACATGAAAAAAAAAAGCTTTTTGAAATTCAGTCATTGGATATCACCTTTCTGGCTTATAGATTTTCATGCTTATATTCTAGATACAGCTTGACTTGAGGCTACTGTTCTTAGCTGTCACTGTCTTCCTTTTCCCTGACAGAAGTTAACTGAAACAGCTGGTATAACTGTTATGTGAAATCACAGAGACTTTTATTTGGCTAGAATCAGGTTAAGAACAATCCCCTCCCCGAATTCTAGATCCTACTGAGTGTTCAACACGGCTTATTTTGACGGAGCTAGGTATGCACACCTATACTGGAAGTCCAGAAAGAGCAGAAACTTCTAGCAGTGGGATGTAACAAGCTAATTCAGTTTTAAGTAATGGTTGAAGTTATAATTGTTGTACAAGGTGGCAGTTTGGCACTGGATTTTCTCTTATTGCATGATAGGTTTTGGTTTTTACTATTTCTTTTATACGATTTTTTTTTTTCCCTAGTAAAGCTTACTATTAATCCTAAAGTACTTTGAGGAGTGATCTGCAATTATGTATTACATAGGAAGTTTAAAAGGTTTATTATTCTTTGTCCCTTATGGTCCAAGTAATAATCTATTTCATTGAACTTTTTTGGAATTAATTTTTGGTCCTATAAGATTAGCTGTATTAATTCCTAGTGTTTTCTATACTTTTGAGAGGGATAGGTTATGTACCCTATTATGTAACCTTGGCAGGTTGCTAGGTGCCCACCCAGCTGCTCTCTTGCTCCCCCAGCTCAACAGAACGGGGCAGAAAATAAGATGAAAAAACTTATGGGTCAATATAAATACAGGGAGATTGCTTACCAATAACCATCATCGGCAAAACAGACTTGACTTGGGGAAGACTAATTTAATTAAAAGTAGAGCATTAAAAAAAGTAGGAAGGGTAGAGCCAATTAAAAGTAGAGCAGGATGGTGAGAAACAAAGGCAAAACTAAGGACACCTTCTCCCCAACCCGCCCTTCTTTCCAGGCCCAACTTCACTCCTTTGTTTCTGACTTTTCTAATGTTCCCCTTCCCTGTCGAGCAGTGCAGGGGAGATAAGGAAGAGGGGTTGTAAGCAGTTCATAACCCTTCATCTCTCCCACTCTTTCCTTGTACTTTTTCCCCTGCTGCAACATGGGTCCCGACCAAGGGATGCAGTCCTTCACGAATGTCTCCAATGTGGGTCCTTCCTGTGAACTGCAGATCTTCAAGAACTGCTCCAGTGTGGGCTCTTCCTGTGAGGTGGTCCTTCTGGAGCAGACTGCTCTAGCGTGGGTCCCCTGCGGAGTCACAGTTCTTGTGAGGAGCTTGCTCCACTGTGAGCTCCTCTCCACAGGCTGCAGTGTGGATATCTGCTCTGACATGGTGCTCGATGGGCTGCCAAATGACCTGTGTCACCATGGTTTTCTGCGTGAGCTGCAGGGCAGTCTGCTCCAGTGCCTGGAATATCTCCTCCCTCTCCTTCACTGACCTTGTTGTCTGCAGGGTTGTTTAGCTCACATTTTTCTTGCTTCACTCTCATAGCTACTGTGCAGCATTTTTTACCATTTCTTAAATATGTTATCACAGAGACGCTACCAGTATGACTGATGGGCTCGATTTTGGCCAGGGGTGAGTCTGTTTTGGAGCTGGCTCTAACTGGCTCCGTCCACCATGGGGGCGGCCCCCCCTGCTACCAAAACCTTGCCACAAAAACACAATACAGATGTTCAATTTCAAACCCAGACCTTGGATGCCACTCAAGCTTAAAAGCTCGGTTGCATGTCAGTTGAACATATCATCTGGACAGTTCAACTTGACCATAATATATGAGTTTTAGTCTTTGAATTATTTCAAAATGTACTCCAAATGGGACTATAGCACCATGTTCTAATCAGGTTTCCACTGCGGTTGATCTGATCTGACAGCTGTCCACCACTGGAAAGGGGAGTTTTGTTCCCCAGTTCACTTAGTTCCTGTTTCTTCCCTTGAGTTAGCTTTGATGCTTGTCACATGCTTTTCAAAAACAATTAGGCTTGTTTTTCTGAGTTGGTGAGTTTGGATGATCCTCTTCTATACATTCTTGGATTGAGGGGAGCAAGACTCCCTTCTGCTGTGATGAGCTGCTAAAATTAATTTAGCTATGACATATGACATCATCTCATCTGAAAGCTAGAATGGAATATTTATGTCAAACAGCAAGATGAGTGAATTTGGTTACATCTTTGTGTTTTTGAGGAGTTTTAGATTTACTGGCATCACAGTGCATTAAAAAATACAACAGGGATAAAGGTGGTGCCATTATTTTCCTGAGAGTGTTAGAAAAAGTTACTTCAGTGATTTTTGTTCCATCCCAGCTTTCTTACTATGTTTTTACTACAAGTGCAAGTATGTAGCACTCAGTTCAACTACCATGTATATTTAGGTACAGAGATGATGACAGAAACTGAGTTGTTTTTTGTGTAGCTATTGAAGTGCATTGCATATCATGCCTGTTGAATGTTGTCTGGTTATGTTCATTCTATTCATTTCCCCATTTCCTTAAAAAAAAGTATGTATTCTTTAAAATTATTTAAATGTCAACATTAACTTTTTCTTTTGTAAAAGATTAGTAAAGATGAAACAAAATCTGTAATTTACATTGTTACTGTGAAATGTGGACTGAAGAATACAAAACATGTTGGATTATTTTTTGGGGGTGGATTTGAGTATATTTCATGTTCCTGTTCTTCAGTGTAGAATGACAGTGGCTTGGGCCAATGAGTCTCAATTATGGTGGGTTGCACCCTCCTGTTGTAGAACATGCTTCTAGCCCATCTCTTCTAGTGGATTCTGATTGATTTTTATTTCTGATGTTATAGTTCTGAGAAGTTCAAAGTGCACATAGATCCTCCTTGTTCAGGAGGTCAGTAAAGAAAATGCCTGACTTGGAATACACAGTTCAGGAAAGTGGTGACTGTGAGGAAGTGTTTCAAACTTTTAAATAAATAAATAAAAATATCAAGGCAGTGGCAAAGAAACTTTGTTTCCTTTGTTGCATTCTTGACTTGTAACAGCCTTGATACAGTCTTTTTCTGAAATTGTTATTATCCCAACACATGCCATCTATTTTTTTTCCCCACTGTCTTTTATATTAATTGCTTTTATATAAGTAAAGCTTCCAATTCAGCTTCCTGCTCTTCAGCAGTGGAACTTTGCATAGTTTAGGGTGGATTAGGTGGCAGTCTGCATTTGCATCAGTTTAAAGGGACTGGGAAACCATGTAACTGAGTTGTTTTCATAGCTGGAATCTAGGAAGAAGGTGTCATTGCTTATCTGCAGTCTTTGGCTTAAAACTTGGCTTTATGGCATAGAGGTCTGCTCTGTTCCTGTCCCTGCTTCATTCTGTAAATGCTGCTTGTCTGGCAGTATTGGCAATTTAAAATTAGTGATGTGTAGCACTTCAACAGCACTGCTGTTTAGACTTTTGGGGAAATTGTGCTCTAGCTAATTGTTTGGAAAACACGAAGTCCGCTTCACGTGTGTTCTCAGAGAGTTTAAAAATCCAAGCTGGCTAGGATTTATTATTGTGAAGTGATAGAAATGATTCATACAATAAGATTCTTGGTTGCATCTCTGTGTGAAGATCAAATATAATGAGGAGTTTTAGCTTTTTTCTGTTGTGTACGTCTTTAAAGTTTTGTTGTAGTATAGGACAATCTACATGAATATCAAAACCATTGCTGTCTGCCACCATATAGATTACTGAAAACAATCAACATATTTTCTCTTTCTTTTTTTCTTTTGTTTGTATGGGGTGGTTTGGTATCCTTCTAGTTGGATTTTGTTTGTAAAAGTGGGATGGATAAGGTAAACATAAACTAGCTAATCAACACTGACCTCTTAATTTCTTTCCACAGTGTTAAAATTGTGAAATCATGGCTCATTCAAAGACGAGAGCCAATGACGGAAAAATCACATATCCTCCAGGAGTCAAAGAAATCTCTGATAAAATATCTAAAGAAGAGATGGTGAGAAGGCTAAAGGTTAGTAAGCAAGTAACTGCAGATTGAAGTTTCTTGTATACAGCATTCAATGATCCAATCCTATTTCTATATTTTCTGTCTGAAAGGATTATTTTTTTTCCTTTGGACTTTACCTTTTCTGTGCTCAAAAGGAGGAACGTACTGGCTGTTGTGCCTTTTGTTCTACCACTTTGACTTGTCCAAAAATGTTTAAATGAGTTTAAAAAATCACAAATGGAAATAAGCTATATTAATTTAAAATACTACTAAAATTTTATTTCAGCTCCTGCAGTAAGTCAGTACTTTTAGAGAAGAAAATACTGGAAAACATGAAAAGAGAGTCATAATTTGGAAATAATATGGATGCCTCAGAATACATTCCTTTTATGCATTTGTGCTCTTTGGGTTGATTATAAAACCCTTTATTCTCATTATTTTAGCCTGTGTTGTAATGAAGGTAGTCTTTCATTATACTATGTGTTTCTGTCTCCTGAATTTCTTGACCACTTTATTTGGTCTAATTCTACAATAAGGTTGTTATTTGGGGGATAATTATGTAGCTACAGTTCTTTATCTACCCAGGTACCCTCACAAAAAGGTAGTCCTGTTAGTATTGTGCAGAAGGAATGCCTGCAGCTTGGGCTTGCCTGTGAAACAGAAGGAACAGATGTGGGAGAGGAACCTTCAGTATTCTAACAGCTGGAAAGGCTTAATTTGGAGTTGGTTTTCTTAAGAAGTAGTTTTAAGTCAGTTGGAAGTACTGTTAAATGAACAAAACCCAATAAAACCCCAAGGATTCCTTCTCCCTTCCCCCCAGTAACCTGCCTGTGCTTTGGGAATTGGGCTGATAGAGTGCAGTATACTGACTGAAGTCTATGATGTTGAGTAGAAGAAGACATTTATAACTTCATGTATGAGTGACTCCTAACAGAAGAAATTATTTGTTAAGCACTTGCATATTTTTTTCAGTTTGTGAAAATGCATACATTCCTTACTGATACTTTTTTCTCCTATGTTTTAATTTCATTTTTTGCCTTGAATGTCCAGTTCCTTCTGTTCTGTTTTGACTTTAATTCTCAGGATTGTGTAATTCAGTCTTATTACCATTCTGTTAATTTTAACAAGAGTTGAACTCCTTAAAATAACTCTGCCTCTGTGATTCAAATATGAAATTGGAGAAAAGCATAATTACTTTGTTTTGTAAATAGGTTTTTCTTCAAAAAGTTTTTTAAATATAAGAATTCTCACCAACTAGCAGCCACCAGTTATGGCTTTTCTTGCCTTTGTTCTATTTAGGTGTTAAATGCTTGGTGTATTTTTTTCTTTTTCTTCCATAACTTTAGTATACTGGATCCTAATAATGGGCATTTTAGTCTTCTAGGACAATGTGCAGGCTGCTGGACTGCACGGGATTTATATATGCTTTTGCTGAAAGTGTGTGCTCTGCTTCTGGGCGGCACAGGGGATAAACTTGTCTTCAAAGCAGTAGTAGAGAAAAACCTGAAATTGAAAGAGAATAGAGGGGAAAATACATTGTAACCCTAAATACTTTAGGAAGAAATAAATATTTTGAATAAAGCTTTGATGTTTTCTAAATTTTTCAGTGAATGGCTGTAACAATGAATGCTGTTGTATTTTTTGAATTGGCCAACTTGATTATGTGGTTTCTCAAAAAGATTTGTGAAGTACTACGGCTAGACTTTCAGTAGCTCTTCTGAAGACTGTGTGTTCAGACAATTGATAGAGGGTTTAACTAGGTCCTTCTTGTACCCTGAAAAATAAGACACTGGTTACTCAAGTGCTGCTGCATTGCTAATAATGCTTCTGATAGAAGTTGCACAAAACCAGAGAAGGAACTTTCAGTAAGGCACCCTGTTACACAGAGTACAGAATTTTGTGTACTGATATCTGTGTCTCTATTTAGATGGTTGTGAAAACGTTCATGGATATGGACCAGGACTCGGAAGAAGAAAAGGAGCTCTACCTAAATCTTGCTTTACATCTTGCTTCAGATTTTTTCCTCAAACATCCCGATAAGGATGTACGTTTGTTGGTAGCATGTTGTCTTGCTGATATCTTCAGAATTTATGCCCCCGAAGCTCCATATACTTCACCGGATAAACTAAAGGTAAATTGAATTAACCTCTTTTTCCAGATCCGGTTTTTAAACTGAATAATTAATATAACTGATTATAACTTACACACACACACACCACACCACCCCTGACCACCCCCACCACCCCCCCATTTCTGATCCAGCCTTAAGCAGTCAAAGGTTTTCACTTGATTCTGGGATTAGGGGTGTTTTGATCAGGTCAAATGTTCATCAGATAGTGATATATAGTTCATCATTCAATAACTTGGAGAGTTTTGGATTTATATTGAAAATAAATATGTTACTGAACTGTCATTGGGATTTACAGGTAGTGGTCTGTAAATAGTCTGTTTAGAAATATTGATATATCTGTAGCTTTTATCACGATCTCTTGAAAGTTAGCCAGTTCCTTCAATTGGAAAAATACCCCTGCTGTTTCCAATTAAATGACCAAGAGATTATGACTGTATTTTTACAGATAAAGGCTCTATCCTCTGTATAAAAATACTTTTTCTTTGTTTCAATAATGATTTCTGATGTGAATTGGAAAATTCTACAATTACAAACATCACTGATCCCACTAGATGGAGATGGTTGATAGAGGAATTCCAGGTTTGAAAAGGCAGTACAGATTTGTCCCATTTGTTTCAGAAAAAAAAAGTTTTAGATTGTTTTGTATTTTTCTTTTTTACTTTTTTATTAATAGAAATCTAATTTTCTTTCCAACTCAGAAAATCAACCTACTTCCCTTACACAGTCTGAATCTAGAGTGATGAACCGAATCTTATAGAAAATCGATCAGGGGAAAATAACAGTGAAAAATGTGTGCTTTTTTTGTCTCCCTGATTTAAGAGTGTGTAGGGGCTTTTTGTTTTGTTTTTGTTTATGTTTTTTTTCCACAGTAGGATAAAGAAGTGGTTGTGGTGCAATGTATATCTATTATCACTCAAGAAGAAAACAGTTAATTTCTGATCTAGAGGTTGCACCAGAAGTGCTTCATAAGTAGGACAAACTACAGTTTGAACTGTAGTACGTCCTTTGTTACCAGACATACTGGAAGGATACCTAGGGATTTCTGTTAGCTGTATTTTCTTAATTCTGAATTGTTGCACCTCTGATTACACACTATCTAGTTACCTTACTTATTGATTTACACCATCTTCAACTGGAGACAAACATTAGCTTTCTCTGCTGTGCTGTATTTAAGTCTGGTTTTCAGGCATCCTGATTTCTACTTCAGTTTTGAGTATATGTTTTCCTTTGCTTGTTAGTTTTAGAGGTTTTTTTCCTCTCTTTCTGAGTTGGACTAACAAATAAGAATATTCCTCCTTACAGAATTTGATCTGTCAAATGCTGCTAAAATCAAAATTTATAGTATGTAATATTGGAAGGTTTACATTACTGATCTCATATTTGGACTGTAAACATACTAGTACTTGGATGGAGCTCTGAGCAGACTAGGAACTTCTACTGTGAGCATTCAGTTCTGTAACCTGTGCAGATTTCAGAATTCAGTTTCTTGATGCAGATTTCTAAACACATCTTGAGAAATAAAGAAGGGACAAACAATGGAGGCCTTTGCCTAGGGCTACTGAGGTAGGTTTTTGCAAACCTGTTTCTGCTGAATGCAGCTTTTGTGGTTGCAGGACAAGCTCTGATACAAATGTCAAAGAATTCCATCTGCTTTATGACAAAGAGGTAAGAGGAAGGATGCTTCCTCTTTGGCCATATCTTGACACTATATTTACCCAATATTTAATATCATATCCATACCACAGCTTTGAATCTTTTTTTAGTATGTTTAGCACCAAAGTTGAAGATGACAAAGGAAGTGCTGAAAAGGATAATTTCTTGAGGGGAAAACTTTTTTTTGCCCTTGCTTCAGACTCTCTGGTTCTCTTTGTATTGCATGCATTGTGCAAGTTTCTCTTTTTTATGTGTATTCTCAGTATAAATCTTAGATTCCTCTCTGAGTGTTGAAAGAGCTTAGACAACGGGGATGTAAATGCCATGAGTAGTCTAGAAGCAGAACTGGAGCAGGATTGCTCTTCTGGGATCTGGAAGCTTCTATCTCTAAGTCCTCCTCAGTCTGGGGAAAGCCTAGACCCAAATCTAATTTTCTGGGGGAAGATGTTCTAAGTACTGGTATGTGTCAAAGAAAATCACTTGGACAGATGGACTGTCTACCTGACTTGGCTGAAATTGAGGTGTTTAAGGGTGTATGTGGTAGCAGAACTTCAACTATCTGAATGTGTTCTGTGGTAAAAGCCATGGCTCTGGTGCTTACTGAAGCCATTATGTGGTTAATTGGTATCAAGACAACAATCCAGAAAACTTTCGAAGTTATTCCTCAAGTTGAAGTATAAGCACTTCTGTTTTTAGAGTCTGGGTTCTAATGTAGACTTGCTTTCTGGAGTCTGATGTGAAACCGTATTGTCCAGTTTGTGAAAGTGTTGCAGTTTCTTCAGCCAAAGTTTATTTTATCCTGTGTTTTGCATGTATGAATGCATGTTCAAATAGTATATTCCATATCCCCAAAAAAGGGAAAGTCTTTGGGTCATATTACACTAGATATTAAAAATTAGTGAGTAGTTCTGAGTTTAGTCTGTTTTGCTTTCTTTGAAACAGGAATAGGAGAAAATAAATAAAATTAGGAGTAAATAATTACTTTTTTTAAAACGATGCCATTATTATTTGTGAAACATTCAGATGCTAGATGTATTGTACACGTATGCTATTCATTAATGTATGTATTCATATACAGTTCAGTGAGTATTAAAAATAGGAAAATTGGTTTCGGTCACAATAGGATCTTTGAATCACATTCAGTAAATAAGTGTGGCATACTGAGCTCCAGGATAAAAGGTGAAGATACTTTATTAAATGAACTGGTTGAGATTCATCTGTACAAGTAAAGTCTAACAGAATAATTATACCTAGGGCATGAGTTCTAAGATGAAATAGTTTTTATGTTTGGCATTGGTCATTCTCTTGGATGCTCCCTTTCTTATTTAATTGAATCTTATCCTTCACTGAGGCTCAGTTTGTATGTCTTCTAAACTTCACAGCACCTTCTGGTGTACCAGTTTTCAGATGATGGAACTAATTTTGGGTGAGCTGATGGCCTGCTAGTGGTTCAGGCACTAGTTTTAAAGGGGGGATTAGTCAGATTGGCTTTTGACTGTGGACTGAATGCTCTTTAATGGTTGGAGTCCATTAGGTGTGTCCTTTGAACTGTGTCTTTTGGTTTAATTTCAGCTGAAGAGTCTAGTTCATGTGCTCTGTATCTGATCTGAAGTGTGAACCAATGATTCTTCTGATCATCCTTACTTAATACTTCAAAGGCACGCAACCTTGATCCAAATTCAAATATTACTGCAGCTGTATCTCTGAGCAATGTGTATGCTGTGCTTTTTTGCCAAGAGATGATGATGTCACATGTAATTTAATTCTTGTTTTTACCTAGAATGACAGTAAATGCTCAGCTTAATGATTAAGGCTGGATTGTTGTTGTAGTGTTAGAAAAAAAGAACCCCCTTTCCATCTTTTATCCATCTCATTTTTCTTGGTGGGGTGAGGGGGATATGGTCCTTTGAAAATGTTATAGAAAAGCTTTCTGGATTATTTCTGG
The DNA here is from genome assembly GCF_031877795.1 of Strix aluco. Taxonomy (NCBI): domain Eukaryota; kingdom Metazoa; phylum Chordata; class Aves; order Strigiformes; family Strigidae; genus Strix; species Strix aluco. The sequence goes on along the minus strand of NC_133932.1, from coordinate 113,321,988 downwards.
GATAGTTTTTTCAGGGTTGACTGTAAGGCTTTCTTGTATTTATTATGGCAATTTTATACTTTCTGGAATTTATTTGATTTATACCTAGATTGTCAGATGAAATATTATAGATACAGTTGAGGTTGTGAACACTGTTTCTGGTGATATGTACTTCTGAATCTTTTGATTTAACATATTAGTTATGAATTTCTACCTGTTAATTATCTGAATGTAAAAAGCATTTTAAAATAAGACACCTTCCTGTGTGTTTCCATTCTGTCCATAATCGACTGTTTGCTCCTTATAACCTGCTGGAATTTATTTTGTGCAAGACTTTTTCTGAAGAAGTCTTCTGTATTGAAAGTTGATAAGAAGCAGGAGAAACAAGGTTTATTGGTTTTGCAAGAGATGTGATCTGTGTCAGTAGCATGATGACTGAGAAATGCACAGACAATGGAGTGTAAACATACAATACTTCTAGGAAAGCTGCAGTTGCCTCCTGCTTTTTTCCCCTTCTGTTGAAACCTAGTGCAGTATAAAGCAAAGATGTAAAATTCATTGTCCTTCTGGATAGCTTTTTGACTTCTGCAGCATGGCAGCCTGTTGCAGCTCTGTTGGTTGAGTGTTTTTCTTTAGAAAAGAAAAACTTTTGCTTCCTTACAAAAAAGTTACTTTCTCAACCCTTTAAAGAAACATGAAGCATTTTAAAATTACTCCTTGACATACTCAGTGATGTATTTGTAGATCATCTTTTGGACAGTGAAATAGTGTGTTTGTCATGGTTGCATATTTTGTAGTGATGAATAATACTAGTAACTAAAAAAGGTAATTATTTTAATTTTGAAAGTGTCATTGCAATTGATTAAATAACTGTCACTTGTTTCTTTTCAGGATATATTTATGTTCATAACAAGGCAACTTAAAGGTTTAGAAGATACAAAAAGCCCCCAGTTTAATCGATATTTTTATTTGCTTGAGGTAAGCTTCGTAACTTACTTCATAATAACTGTTAAATGTCATTTTTCAATTTCATCTTGTATTAACTACTCCTTTTACTTTTTCCTGTTCAACGCAGAATATTGCTTGGGTCAAGTCTTATAACATATGCTTTGAATTAGAAGACAGCAATGAGATTTTTACGCAGTTGTACAGAACACTGTTTTCAGTAATAAAGTAAGTATTGTCACCCCCAATTATAATGTATTATTGCATGGTTGAGGTCAGATATTTCTAACTTAGGTGTTCAGTCTATTGTATGACTTTTGGTGTTAATGAGCTTAGTTTTGTAATTCTGTTTAAAGAAGGTAGCAGTATAAATATAACAAGCTGTCAGTTTTGCCTGTTTTAATTAAGCAAGACACACTGCAAATCATCTCTTTTTTTTTTCCTAAGAAACTTTGATTGTCTTTTACTGCATTTATTTTATTTTGTTCTTGAAATTAAATGGTGCAGTATGTAATTCTAAGGGATTTGGAGGATTATTGCTATAAAAATGTGAGTCAGAAAAGAGTGAACACTGGAAGGTATTGCTAGAGGTGATCTAGTCTGCTCCCTTGCTCAAACCAGGTCAGCTAGAGCAGATTGCCCAGCACTGTAGCCAGTTGGGTTTTGAGCTTCTCCAAGGATGGAGACTCCATGGTCTCTCTGGGCAACCTTCTACTGCTCAATCACCCTTAGATTTAAAAGTTTGTCTTTCTTATGTTTAAATGGTATGTCCTATGTTTCACTTTGTGCCTGTCACCTCTTGTCCTGTTACTGGACACCACTGAGAAGAGTCTCGCCCTATCTCTTTTACTCCAAATATCAGGTATTTAAACATAGAAAGCTCCTCCCTAAGTCATCTCTTCCTGTGGCTAAAAAGAAAAAAAAAAAAAAATGGCAGCTGTCTCAGTCTCTCCTTGTATGAGACCTGCTCCAGTCCCTTTATCAACTTTGTAGCCCTTTGCTGGGCTGACTCCAGGATGTCCATGTCTCTTGTGCTGGGAAGCCCAGAACTGGACCCAGCACTCCAGGTGAAGTCTCACCACTGTTGAGTAGAGGAGAGGGATGTTCTAGTACACTTTTAATGGTAGGGATAGATACCATCCTCTTACTCTTTTACTACAGTAGTAAATGAAGAGAGCGTGAGACCCAAGAACATTTTGGTAAGTGGTATATGCAGCCAAGAAAGAAACTTAAGTATTTTGACTTGTCAGAGAACTTGTGATTTATTATATTCCTTGTTGTTTGGCATCACTATAGGGAGGACTCTGAATGGAAGTTGCAATTTATATGAATAGTACACTAAGAATTCTTGTTTTTTAATTTCAGCAATGGTCATAACCAAAAAGTACACATGCACATGGTTGATCTAATGAGCTCTATCATTTGTGAGGGAGATACTGTGTCACAGGAACTTTTGGATACAGTGTTAGTTAATCTAGTGCCAGCACATAAGGTAAGACTTAATAGTGGCTTAATTTTTTTTGTAATCGTGATTCATTGGATGTATGTATTCAGATATTTAGATTTCATTGAGAGAACAGCTGTAGCAAATGTGTTCCTATTACTTGAATCTTTTTCAGGAAACAAAAAATTTTTAATAGCCAGAACATTCAGTAGAGTTTCATTGCTTTTATTCACTTGCCATAAACCAAAGTATCAGTGGTCAAAGTAATCTAAAAGCTTTAATGTCATATAAATTTAGACCGTTTTTTTTTAGATATGGTCAATACCAGTAGAACTTAATATAAAAGATATATAAATCCTTTGGAAAGCTTTTAATTAGTGTAATGCTGTATCAATAGCTCAAACAAATGTAGTGCCCTGAGTGGGAGGGGAAAGAAGTTGTGACTGCTGATTTGTAATTGGCTCTGTTGTATTTCAGGAATGTTGACTTGGTGTTATTGAAAGCACTTTGGTATGTTTTTGATGCAGCCATAGAACTAACTATGTTCAGAAATGGTGGTGCCTGAAGAGCAGCCCTTAATGTCTTTCTTTAATGAATAATGTTTTGTCAAAAAAAAAAAAAAGTCTGACAGGTGAACTGAGAAAAACCTTCAAACTGTGTGTGTATTGTGACACTTAGATGTTTAAAAAGCAAGGAAGTCTGACTTCTTTATTCAGGAAAATAGCTGGGCCCTACTGGAATCTCTTGGGCTACAGTGTAGAAGGCGGCTTGTAAGTTGGATATGACAAAAAGGATTCTGGGAAATTATCTAGAAAATGTGTACTTAGCTAGATTTTGGACAGTTTTGGCTGTCGTCTGACAGTTGTGGGTTGTTTTTTGGTTTTTTTTTTTTTAAGTATATTCAGGAAAGGGCTAACATATCTTTTAGAAACTACAGTAGGGTTAAGTGGGTACTCACTGAGAGATTTTTGCAGCTTCAGAATGCATTTTCCTTTTCTTGAAACAGTGATGTATCTGAAGAAAGCGAGTAGACTTTTCATAAGGCACTCTGAAGAATATAACATGTAACACAACATAGTGTGCCTTACCACAAGCCATCAATTTCAGTAAATAAACAGCACATAAATTGCTAAGACAAAAATAAGACTAAATGCTTAGTATAGATCAGGGTGGGGGTTTTTGTTTGTTTTTTGTTTTTTTTTTTTCCCTTCACTAGAAATGTTTTAGCTGTATTCTTCAAGGAATCTAGTATTTTTGTTCCAGGACCAGACTGAAATTTGTGTGGCTAAAATTCAGATTTACAAAGTAAAGCCTTGGAATACAAGAAAGAAAACCAAGACTATGCAAAATAGTTTAGTTTGTATTTTCTCAGTTGTTAAGCATTTGTTGTTTCTTTGTGTCACCTGTGTTCAACATGATTTGACTGTAATGTTTTTATGATTCATGTTTAGTAAACTGACTTTGAGTTGAAGAATTTGCATCCTGTTAGCATTGAAACAATTCTGGTTTATAGTGGATTTAGAGTTATTGACTGAACATTTTAATAGGATAAGGTATTTGGGGTTTTGCATTTTCTTCTGCTTCTGTTATAATCAAACTGGCTCTTTGGATAGGCTAATAGTTCACAGCTTGCTTTCTAACTAAAATAGTTCCATAACTTTAGGCCATATTCTGAGTACTTTTACCTTTGTTTTACTTAAACCTTTTCCATACTAATGGAAGGAAGCTTCTAATACTTTTGTATTTAATCTCAATATCTTCATGTAGTGTTTATAATTTTGGAGCTTACGTAGTCATCCAACCACTTTCTGTGTCTACCAATGTCATGTTGGAAAAGTGTAATGAGTTCAGAGTGAGACTTTCTCTGCTCATGTCCACTGAACACAAAATTACAAGGGGGTTAAGGATAAGGTCCACGATAAAGAAGAACTATGCCTTAGCTCACTTAGTCAATATGCTGTACAAGTTGTAGGAAGGGAAAACTGAAAAATCAGACTGGCCACTGAAGATGGCATAATGGCAAGTGTTGGTGTAATGGTGAGTAGGGAACCCTTATCTCACCAGATTCCCTGGGGACCGAAAGAATATTTTTGCTGGAGTGGAAGGAGCATAGATTTGTTACTAGCTCAGGTTTGAAAATGATCAGATTTGAGAGGTTGTTGTAGATACAACATCTGTGTAGCAAGTGACACGGGCAAGCAGTGTGTTTTTAATACAGCCAGAAGGAAGGTTGCGCCTGTGAGAGAATGTGGAGTGCCCTTGTGCACTGAATGACTGTATTCTAGAAAATAGTAGCAGAGCTAGTATGACTTTTGGTATATAAACAGTTGTATTGGGTAACACTAGGCTGAAGACTTAAGGAGTTTAATCTGTATAATTTATTGAAAGAGCAGCCTGTAAGTGTGTTTTGGGAACAGAAGGTTCAAACAGCTCTGTTAGTTTTGCATCCTGGATTCTGAGGTCCAGTGGCTGAAATTCAACATTAAACAGATTGATGCAAAATTATATGAATATTTTAAGAGTTGTAGTAAGTAATTGAACAGATTATCAAAGGTTAATTCAATGCTGTTACCACTTAAAACCAAGGTCAATGTTTTTCCCAAGAGGAATGACAGATATTGCCCATAGTCCTGAGTAGTAAGTCTAATAAGCAATGGTGCTAGCAGGATGGCTGCAAAAACTCAGGCATAAGGAGCATATATTGGGGACATGATGTACTATCAAATATCTGTCTACCATAATTAGTAGTCACGGAAGTAGTCTAAGCTGCTCTGGCTCACTTGAGTTTGTCATCCATCTCACCTGGCCAGAATAAAAGCCACATTGATGTAAACCTGAATGAAAGTGACTGATGCCAATATCACAGGACAGGTACGTTAGAGTATGAACAGGCTTGCTTGAGTAGTACGGCAGGTATCAGATAAGACAGTAAATTCAATTTGTCTGACTGTGCTCAGCTCTTAATTTCTATGATGTTTAATTATTTTTTTCCTTTTGTAGTTTCTCTTTTCTATGAGCACTACTGAAATTCTTTTGATAGGATTATATTAAGAGGGAATGAAATAAATAAATAGTGAACTAAACCCAGAAGAGACCAGAAGCAAGGAAGAGGTAGTCAATATGAAAAGGCAAGAAAAATTAATAGTTTTCCTTTCCCTTTTAATTGTCTCTTTGTATTATAAAGCCTTTATGGCAGCACCTGTAAACACTTCTGTGTTTGTGCAGTGTGTTAGAAGGCAAATTGTACCTTATTTTCGTGAGTGTTTGCCAGAGTGTTCCATTTTCAGCCTCAGGAGTACTACAGGGAATCCCACATTGCACATCTTACATGTTTTATATGCTTATCTTCTTGGAAAAAGTGATATTGACAATTAAATTCCTAACTGTCTCTACTAGGAACTTGCTTAATAATTAGTGTTATCTATCTTGGCAACACCTCAGCTGAGCTTTTTCTTTGTCAGACATCCTTAAAAACCTGTTTCCCTCCCCCAGCAGAACTAGAGAATCTGTTAGAACTGTTTTGTCAAGTGCTCTTGGATGCAAACTCTGTTGCTGTGCCATTGATAATAAGAATAAAATAGAAGGCTCTTTTTAAATTCCAAGAAAATAATATGTTAAAATGTATGGGTTTTAAGCCTGATTGCTCTAGACACAGGCTTAACTTCAGGAATAAAATAAAATGTTGTAATATTAAGGATTGGATGGATGCTAACTAGTCATCCTTTCTGAATAAAATGTAAGGGACATGCATTTGTTTTCTGGTTTGTTTGTTTTTTCTTTCAAAGGATGAGCACAAATTATTTCACTCTTAATCTCTTTGAGCTATGTTAAATTGGACATTGAGAGGCAACTAGAAAACGTAACTGAAAAAAATGAATGGGGTATGCATTTCCATCACTGCCAACCCCATTGTACCTACCAGTACAAGTGATTTTTGGCTCCGTGGCAAACTGTCCCAGAGACCTTTGTCTATATATACACAAAAATGTCTGTGCTGTGCACATGTCATGTGTCAGAGAGGTTACCACTGCTTCTTGTGTCTGCAGTAGAAGTTGGTCAAATATTCTAGAGAAGAACAGGTATGAAAAATGAGTTTGCACAATTCTTAATGTCTTCCAGAAGTGTAAAAATCTTGAAATGCTAGCAATATATACACAGAAATTATGGTAGGAGTTGAGACAAAAGAGAGAACTTAAGGTTGACGAAAGTGGTCTGTCTTTAAATATTATTGCTGGAGGCCCTCTAAGCATAAAAAAAACCCCATCATCCTCTGTTTGTTAACATTCTTTTCTGAAAGAAAACTTAAGATTTTAGAGGGTGAAAAGGTCTGTTTGCAATATCCTGTAAGTCTGTTTTAGATGTTAAATGTAACTTATCAATTTTCTTGCAGATCTGTGTTCTGCTTTTTCATGAGTGGTTCTTTGGTTTGTCCTTATCAATCAATACTTATTCCTGCTTTTTCCTTCAAAATGTAGTAATTACTAATGATTACTTTAGACAGTGTTGCCAGCTGCTAGCTTAGTTTCTACCCAATTCACAACTCTGAAAAGCTTATCCCCACTGGGTGCTTACATACTCTTAGAGGCATCCTGATTAAGGTTATTGTCCTCATCATGAGGGCTTTCTGGGCTTTCTTAAATCATTAAAAGATCTTGAAATACATGTGTCTCTTTTTTTTTTTTTCCTAAATGTATAGAAAGATTGAAGAGAGGATAATGACAGAAGAGTTTAGAAAAATGCAGAGAAGAAATTTGTTGAATTAGATCTTACCATTATAAAATTTCTCCTTCAGGCAAAGTTTAAACTATCTTTGTGGCTATTAAATTAGTCAGAAAGATAGGTTTGATGTTTTGTAAGAGATTTTTGAACCTATTTGGTAATGGTCTGGGTTGCTCCTGTTTTCATTTCAACTAAGGCAGTGCTGCTTTTTCTTGTCTCTGCTTTTATCTTGAAGCTCGAAAAGGGAGAAGAAAACATTCTCATGTGCTCTTAAGACTTCTTTGGCTTGGTTATTTTCAGAAAGTTCAGCCTCTGCATATTTGAGGGCCCTGGCTATTGGCACAATTAAATCAAGTACATGAGGCATGAAAAAAAACCCAACTAATTTTCCTTAGCCAGTTGCGATGCAGACTGTTTTTTCTCTTTGCAGCCTTTTTAGATAGAATGAAATGTATTGCGAATACGTTACTTAGGGTTGCAAATAGTTACTTCTAGCATTTATCTCGGCAAACATTAAAGTTTTAAAATTAACTGTGTGAAAGATAGAAGCTGAAACTATAATGTGAATCAAAACATATCTGCCTGTTGGAACTCTGCTATGCTAGGTCTGCTCTTTGGACTTCCTTTGTATATAAATCAGATCTCGCTTGTGATCCAGAGTTCACTCTTACCCAGGTGAAAGTCGTTTTCTTTGTATTGGTGGAGGTGAACTGTGGAAGTCAAGAAGAATCAGAGCAAGAATTGCAAGTGGCATACATTCCTCATTACAGTTATTTGTGCTTTTTATTTCCTGAACAGTCACAACTCTAGCTAAATAACAGAAAAGAAATGCTAGAGGTGTATGGGTGGAAATGCTTTTTCTTCTTTTTTCTTTTTTTTTTTTTTTTTTTTTTTTAAACCATAAAGAGCAGTCTAGCATGCAGAACCCTCTCTTTTTTGGGACATGGAACAGCTGTACAATTTTTTTTTTTTTTTTGTAAAAAGACTGCCAGTGTTGACCCTTGTATCTTGATTAGATAAGGGAAAAGGAAATTACAAGCATGTTAACATCTTATATAAGCATTCAAGTATCTTTCCAGAATTGGGTTTCTTATTCACCTTCTGTAGTGGCTCTTGAGTAGAACAGGTACTTCAGGCATGAATCTTCATAGTCTTTTGACTTCATCCACTTAACTGAATTCTATCAGTAGGCAAGTCAGAAACTACTTTTGGTTTATATTAACAGAAAATGTTTATCTGTTTGCACTGCTGTCTGGAAGTCTGTAGTTCTCTACAGTTTTTGAAATTACAGACAATACTCTCCATCTCTTTGAAAATCATCTCTTCAACCAGATAGCTACAAAGAACCAAGAGTATGCAGGCAAAGAAATACCTTGGGTGTGGCAATGAATCTTGTGTTTGCTTTTCATTATGCTAAAAGGGAGTTTTCTTCTTCCATAGATGAGATGTATTTAAAAAAAACAACCACAAACAGCCCCTTTTTTACTGTTGTCTTGTAAATGGAATATGCCTTTTTTTTTTTAAATTGCAAAAACTACTCAAAATTGGGGGAACTATATTTTTAGAGACTTTCAGCTATTAAAAACTATATAATTTTTTTTTTATTGGAGGCTCTTCCTTCATTCTTCTATGTATTAAGTCTGCAGTGGGTGTCTCAAGGGTGGAGTTGCATTTTCTTCTGAAAATTTTTGAAAAATAATTGTGATACAGAAATTGGAGAAAGAACGCATCAACTAGAGAGTGGAGAATATGTGCTGGGAAAGGAAGGAAATAATGATCAAGTAATAGCCCAGTTTGACAAACGGAGGGATAGGAATGTTGTGGGTTGTTTTTTTTTTATTAGAGTTTCATTAGTTTGTGTTCTTCACCCTTTTTTGCTCATGAACTAAAATTCTAGGGTGTTTTTTTCTTTGCTATGTAAGTCAAACAGAGTGAGTATCTTTGCTCATGATACTATGGAGAGGCTGTGGTAGTGGTTCATAGGTGGCTGCTTGATGCAAGGACAGAATCATAATTTCTGTCACAATCCTGTTCAGAGTCTTGCTTCTGTGGTGACTGTAAATGTCTCTATTGCTTTATATCACTTCACTGGTTTTGGGGAAGCTGATAAGGAGGAGCAGTAAAATGCAGGAACTGACTTGACTGTCAGGCTTACATGGGCAATTGAAAAAAAGCCCTGATTTGCCAGTAAAGAGTTTTCTCAGTAATATCAGTGGAGACTACAAAGCTATGTTTGGACAAGGTTTGTTTTTACTATATTAGCTTTATTACTGAAATTATAAGAAGAGGAGACTATTTTTTAAATCCTTTTACCAGTAGATGGTAGCTTTAAATTCTTGTATTTATTTTTAAGATTAATGCATGTGCTTAAAACTTTTCTGTTTTTTTCCCCCTGCCCCAGAATTTAAACAAGCAAGCCTATGATTTGGCAAAGGCTTTACTAAAGAGGACAGCGCAAGCAATTGAACCGTACATCACTAATGTAAGTGAAGACTGCAAACAAATATGGAAATGAAGATATTTTTAACTGAGCTGTATTAAAAAAGAACGAATTGCATATAGTCAAATAGGGCTGTAAAATAACTTTTTACAAACTTTCAATTGCTCTTTGAGAGAGTTGTTATATTAATGAAGCACTGTGTAATCTGTCCCTTTGAGTCTAATTCTTTACCAGAACAATTTTGATTTCTGAAACACAGTAGTCTACTTTCTGCTGTTTTAGGAGACCTTGCAGTTCAATCCTTAATGTGACTGGAAGACCAAATGTACTTATATGTATTGTTCTTATAAAAATGTATAAATACACTGTTCCTGTGGCAAAATTTTTTTTTCTAGAGAAGAGATGAAACTATTTAGAAGCTAAGAGAAGTGAAGATAGAGCAGAATTTTAATGCCATTGTCACAGGAAAAGAAGAGGAAGCAGATCACAGAATAGATAGTAAGGAAGAAAACCTTGTAGCTAAGTTAAGTGTAGACATCACAGACATGGCAAGAGAAGAGGGATGAGAGGAAGTAAAGATCATATAGGAGTATGCTCTAACTGAAGATGCACAACAGAAATAAAAAAAAATGGCACTTTTTTAAGTAGTTAAGGATTTAGGAGGTCCATGGCAACTATCCAAAACCTCAGGAGCTTGAAAGCAATAGAAGATCTTCAATGTTTTTTGTTGCTTTCAGACTTGTAACAACACTTGTGGTACTTGGAAAGTGGGTACCTTCTAAGATTTTAAAAAACCTTTAGTGAAAACTCTTTCTTCAAACCTCTTAGTCAAACCTGCTGTTTGGGAACATATTCCTAATGTTGTTCATCTGTAAGGTTAGTTTATGAACTGGGTGTCATTTTGTGGGTTTTAAGGAAGTCTGTACAATAAGAATCTTCCTGTTACGGAAAATATGTACATGCAGTCTTCTGTTACTGGTTTCCCACAAGTCGGAAATATTATGCTGTCTGGTTTCTTAGTTTTGAAAGTTACATGCTCGTTATTGAAGCATACTCTGTTTTATTTTCCAGTTCTTCAATCAGGTCCTCATGCTTGGTAAAACATCGATTAGTGACCTGTCAGAGCACGTGTTTGACTTGATTCTGGAGTTGTACAATATTGACAGTCACCTCTTGCTTTCTGTTCTACCACAGCTTGAATTTAAACTTAAGGTAAACAGTACTTATCCTTTCTATATATTTGAAACATGTATGCTTGACTATTAATGATATTTTTTTTTTACTGACAAGTTCATAAAATTATTTGTCATATGAAACTAATACTTATATGTAGAACATATCTTCTCTGCATTGTTCAATGGAAGACTCCTAAGCCCTTGGAAAGAATAATTTAACTTCAGATGTATTAACCTACAGTGCATGTATGCATATGTTTGTGTTTTGGTTGCAGGTTTTTTTTTGGCTTGTATCTTTTAAGCAATAACTTGATTTTTTTGATGACTTGAGAATCTGATTGGTTTTGTTCCTTGGTTTACTGTAGTATATATTGTGAACAGCTTTCATACACTGAAAGTACTTTGTATCGCTAGCTGTACAGAGAAACTACATCTGTTCAGAATAGTGATTTTTGGCAAGGAAAATTTGGGCTCTGTGTTAATAGAAACTGTTGTATTGATAATTTTGTCCAAATAGAAGGTCTGTGACAGGTGGAAACAGAGCCCTGGACTCCATAACTATGTTTTGTAGTCATTGCTGCAATGAATTTTCTGTTTTTTCAGGCTTATTTCCTATGTCTGAAGGATAGCTGGTGCTAGCTATCTATAGTGGGGTGTTTTTTTGGTTTGTTTTTTTTTTTTTTGTCTTCCTACTATTTTGGAGTCTCCATCACTTGGAGAAATTCAGTATAACAGCTGGTACTCCCTTTATTCTGCACTATTTTTATTCTATTTGTCATTCCAGAGGGTTTCTGTGGAAGTGGGGAATTTTGATTAATTTTGTACTACTAAGTTTGGAAGTGATCTGTTAGTAAACTTGAGGTCTGATGTGCAGTGGGCCACTTTTTAGATATGCATGTATTTTTATTGTCTGGGGTAGATTTTAGGTTTGTGGAACCTTTGGCCTGTTGTAACTGCAGTAATTATTATCATGGTGGCTTGTTTATGCCTATTATTTTTTCACTAATGTTGCTGCACTTGTTGGATGAGTTGATTTTTAATGGTTTTATCCTTCCATTCGCATTTCGAAAAGAAGTAGAGTTCAATTTACTGCTTGCTGTCTGTGTCTTAAAAGTAGACCTTTTTCAGTCTTTAATTCCTGTTCTTACAGATGGTGAACCATTATCATTTTTACTCCAATAAAAACAGTACTTCTGCAGCTGAAGCTGTTATTAAAGAGATTTAGTCTTAACTGCTGCCACATCCTTTTTTTTTTTCATAGGCATAATTGCAGTAACCTTTGCATCTTTAGGTCCATTTAAAACTTCAGATTCTTGAATTGTCTTCCTCCTCCTTCACTGACTCTCATACTCCACTATTTCAATACAAACTTCTTCTTTGTATTGTATTTTAACATTGAAATCAACAGCATTAGTAGCCCAACATGGTTAACCTTTTCTTCTTCCCTGCCCCCTGGCTCCCCGAACTGGTCTCTTCCTTCAACCAGGTGATTTCAGCCCTAAGCATTTCCATGTTTTCTTTGTACTTCTTAATTTACAACACTTTTATTTTCTGTGTTTGCATTTCTGTTCTTAGTCTAGTGTACTCTTTTTAGATGATGAAAACGTGTTTTGTTGCTTTTCATCTCCTTGATCCTTAGTATAGTTTTCTCCTTGTGGTCTGGTAAGTGTACCAGGAGGGTAAGGTGGTTCAAGTTTGACATTTGTAAGATCCAGTTTAACAGTGTTTCCAGTAGACACGTACATTTTGATAGTTACATTCTTACTGCTCTTATTTCTTGATGTATTGTTGAACTCGATACAGTTCGTAGCTATTCCGAGAGCATGGTATGGCTTCTGTTTGAGTCATCTTTTTGCTTCAGACGTGTGCTTTTGATGCCTTAAGTTATAAGGACAAATAATATATGCCTATTTTGTCCTATTGGCCATCAAATGTGGCTTGACCCACCTTTTACAGAAAAAAACCCCCCTCTATTTGGAAGAGGATAATCCTGGTTTAAATCCTGAGGCACTGGAACAGGTTGCCCAGAGAAGTTGTGGCTGCCCCCTCCCTGGAAGTGTTCAAGGCCAGGTTGGACGGGGCTTTGAGCAACCTGGTCTAGTGGAAGGTGTCCCTGCCCATGGCAGGGGGGTTGAACTAGATGACCTTTAGATGTCCCCTCCAACCTAAACCATTTTATGGTTCTGAATGAGTTGAGTTCTGTAAGATCTTTATGTAGATAAAAGGGTATTTTGAAGATTAATGCTCTCAAATATTAATGAAATATGATCAGCCTATGTGTTTGGTTTTTTTTCCTAAGATCAACACCAGTTCATTGTTTACACAGACCTGCAAGCGATGATTAAATACTTTCTACTCCAACAATAGCTGTGGCTTTATTTTAAACAGCAGCAGCTAGTGTCAAGCATTTTTAATTCATGTCCAGGTAAATTGCATGTTAGTATGTTGAGAAGAGAGTGAGGGTTCAATGAAACTCAGAGTGCTTATGGCAGAAGGCAGCTAATGTTTTGCTGCTTTGAATGAGAAGAAACTGGTCATCAGTATCCCTGTTAGCTTGGCAAAGCCTTGGATCAGGTGGGTGGTAAAGGAGAAATATATGCTTGGTATCCAAATTGAAATATGGAAGAGGGGCTATGTCTTTTTGAATAAAGGTCAATTAAAGTTAATGATAAAATAACCACAAACTTCAGTGAGCTCTGCATATCATTCAGAGCTTGACTAGATGATTTTGACATTTCTGGATTAGGTATATAGTATTGTGTCTTTATCTGTGCCCATAGTTTAAAAGCCTTGTCTTCTGAGCTCACTCACCATGGAGACTCTACTAGGTATTTAAGCAGAAGTTTGTGGAATATATATATAGGCCAAATGCATAGTTTCACAGGTACTTCCATTTTTTTTTCTATGAGATTGTCTGATACAGCTCTTGAATATACAGGTGTGATAATAGAAGTCAAATACTAGAGGCTACTCAAATAATGCTTATGGGGTAGTGGGACAGTTACTGTATCCCAAGATCTCAAACTGCTACTTTGCTGTTAAAGAGGTTTGTATTACTCTTAAAGCAGATGATGTTGAAGGAAAGCTGTGGCTGTGTGAACTGAGTTGTCAGTTTTCAGGAGTGAAGATGTGTCAGAATGGTATCTTCTTGAATGCATTGAACATGTGGAAGGGGACATATGATCTGTGCTTTTCAAAGATAAATTGGGCAATTGCTCTCTGAGGTTTTAAAAATGTGAATTTGCTTTATAATTAGCTTCAAAAGCAATGAGTTAAAAAAAATTTTGGCCAAATGAAGTAGACTAATGGTAGACTTATCTGAGCAAGACTCTTAAGTGTTCTGGCTCATTCTAAAGCTGATGCTTTAAAAAGATATTTTCAGGTGCAAGCGTGGCAAGTTCTGCATGAATTTGAACAGAACCCAGTATTTTTGATCATTTCAATATTTAATTTAAAAGACATAAATCAATTTCTTATACCATTTTCTTATGCTTTGCTGTAATTTAAGCCAGTTTTATCCTAGAGCTTTTCTCTTTAAATTCCTTTGACATTATCTAAAGTCTTTTTGCCAGTAGAGAAAGATAAATGGTTACTTTCACACAGATGTTAAACAATTGAATTTTTTTTTTTTTTTACTGGCCCTATCATGTAAGAGCTGAAGAACAATGAAGGTCAGCTCAGTAGGATACAGGACTTCAAAAATAAATTGGGAAATAACAATTAGGCCTCCATATAGGAAAAGAATGATGTGAAATGGGATTTCCAAAGGCAAATATTATAGAACTTGATTACTGACAATGTGAAAAAAAATGTCTTCACTTTTTTGGGGTGTTAGTTGACAAAAAAGTGGGAAATTATTTGCCAAACAAGAGAAGACAGGAATTCCTGGAAGAATGATAATATGGTTAAAGACTTTGAAGGATCATCCTTGAGAAACTCCATCTGTATGTGTTAATAGTGTATGTATCTTGCTTTCCATTACTGAGCACCGAGAGAACTATAGTTTAGTACATTCATCCTTCCATCCTTCCTTTTTACTTAAGATTCATCAAGGAGAGAGATGTTCTAGTCTTGGAGCCATGTGATGACTGACGAATCTTGTTTGGAGAATGGGATGAGTCTGTTTACACTGAGGGTAGCCTTTCCAGCTATGCTTCCTCCAAAGCAAATTGCTCATTCATGTCAATTAATTTGTAGTAATATTGCTGAGACTGAGATATACACTGCCACAATGATGTTCTCTGGAGCAACGTGAACTACTGAGCTGAATACCAAAAGATATTGATAGTGATGGAGAAGTATTCCTGTGCTGCCTGCCACTTTGGTTCTGTGCACGCATTCCTCCTATGATTCCTCCATTTTCTTGTGTTTGGCACTGATGGGAGTTTTTCCACTATACTTTTTCCCAGGGACAGTAGGTGCCAGAGACTTAAGTGTCACATTAGCTGCCCTGCTCTTATCTTAACGACATTCATTTCTGGAGCTTAGTGGGCTGATGCTACCACCACCAAGCATTATCAGCCAGTGACATCTTTGGATGGATTGGATAGAGTTGTTCTGTAAGTCTTCTGGTGACCGATATCTTTAGATAACCTGTTGCCTTTTGGACAAGGGAGGAAAGTGAGCTGAATTGTCTACGCATGTAGATGGCTTTTCAGGAATTTTAAGGTCATGCTGTAGATCTGATGCACACTTCTCTGGGAGAATGCTGAAGTGTGGTGCTGTTTGTAGACTTGCTGTGCTATCAAGACTTCTGGACTGTCCCTTGAGTCTGGCTCATCTAAGCTGATGGTCTCTGGTTGCCAGGCTTAACCACCATTATCAGGTGCCAGTGGAGATTGTATGCTATTTTGGTGCGGTCCTCTTAATCATTTATGCATAAGAGAGAGCTTAAAAGTACACCTCTGGTATGGAGTAAATGGCACATTTTAGTTCCACTTAGTACTTGAAAAACAAGGTCTGGTGATTCACTGGGCCAAGCTGCTGAACAAATTGTTTCTAATGCAAAGATTCATAGGTTAGAATACAGTGCATGGTGTTATAGTGGCCGTACTGGAAAAACGGTCATTCTGTATTAGAATGGGTGCTTCAGTAATGCTGGTGGACCCTTCCTGGTTAAGAAGGGCTCTTTGCTGTCTTTTTTGAGGATTGTGTGGCTGTGGTGATGGACAACTAAGCAATCGTTTAAAAGTCATACAATGTTGCTGAAAACCAGATCTCAGTCCTGCTTTGTTGGAAGCTGTTGAAGTCAACAGTATGCCGGTTTTGGCAGTTCATATGCCCAATGTCTCCAACTACCAACCACTCCCACTAATTATCTACAAAGAACTGTAACTTTTGCTTAGTGGGAGGTCATGTCCAGGCTTCTCTCATGAATGTGCTTGGTTTATGGTGAATCTGTATTTTGCCTGGGTTTATGAGAACTACTGAGTTATGTCTGAGGCCAGACTGAAATCTATGAAGCCTGTTGGATGTACTCCTGTTTCATGACTGCAAGGGCTGCCACGCTCTCTTTCATAAATTCTAGTTCAAGTGACGGGGGGGGGGGAGAGGATGATACACATGGTGCTCTTTATCTTGGTTGTTCCAATTTTGAGGATCTTTTCCTGTTTTGGGGGGATGCTGAAAGCTCTCAGTATTCACAGAATCACAGAATCATCTAGGTTGGAAAGGACCTTGAAGATCATCTAGTCCAACTGTTAACCTAGCACTGACAGTTCCCAACTACACCATATCCCTAAGTGCTATGTCAACCTGCCTCTTGAACACCTCCAGGGATGGGGACTCCACCACCTCCCTGGGCAGCTCATTCCAATGCCTAACTACCCGTTCTGTAAAGAAATACTTCCTAATATCTAGACTAAACCTTCCCTGGTGCAACTTGAGGCCATTACATCTTGTCCTATAGCTTGTTACTTTGTTAAAGAGACTCATCCCCAGCTCTCTGCAACCTCCTTTCAGGTAGTTGTAGAGGGCGATGAGGTCTCCCCTCAGCCTCCTCTTCTCCAGACTAAACAACCCCAGTTCCCTCAGCCGCTCCTCGTACCACATGTGCTCCAGACCCTTCACCAGCTTCGTTGCCCTTCTCTGGACACGCTCGAGTAATTCAATGTCCTTTTTGTAGTGAGGGGCCCAAAACTGAACACAGTAATCGAGGTGCAGCCTCACCAGTGCCGAGTACAGGGGCAAGATCACTTCCCTGTCCCTGCTGGCCACGCTATTTCTGATAGAAGCCAGGATACCATTGGCCTTCTTGGTCACCTGGGCACACTGTTGGCTCATGTTCAGCCAGCTGTCAATCAACACCCCCAGGTCCCTCTCTGACTGGCAGCTCTCCAGCCACTCCTCCCCAAGCCTGTAGCGCTGCTGGGGGTTGTTGTGACCCAAGTGCAGCACCCGGCATTTGGCCTTATTGAAATTCCTACAGTTGGCCTTAGCCCATCGCTCCAGCCTGTCCAGGTCTCTCTGCAGAGCCTCCCTACCCTTGAGCAGATTAACACTCCCCCCCCAACTTAGTGTCGTCTGCAAACTTACTGAAGGTGCACTCGATCCCCTCATCCAGATCATCAATAAAGATGTTAAACAGGAGCGGCCCCAAACCTGAGCCCTGGGGGACACCACTCGTGACCGGCCGCCAAGTGGATTCTTGACTCGTTCTTTCAGGGATTGTTCTCATGTTCCATTCTGACTTTAACTTAGGGTACTCAGTCTCACAGTGTGGGTGCTGGGTGTTTCTCTGATAGTGGTTTTGTTATTCTAAACCAGTTTCTGCTTGTATCAGCAACTTTTCCACTAGTTGTATATTCTGTATGTGAACCAGAATTTCCAGGTAGTGTCTTTATTTCTCTGCTTCTAAACAATTTCTGGCATGTTTTGATAATGAAGTGGTGGTGGTTTCCTCCCAACACCCAAGTGAGCTTCACTGAGCTATCTCCACTGCCTTCCAGTTGATTGGGCTGCCTTGTTCTCAGCCTCTGTGGCTGATAAGAGTTTGAGGAGTTTGAGTGACCAAATCTCTGTGTGTCTCTAACTCATTACCTGACAGGATCCAGATCTCTTGCTCTGCATCTCCCCGAACTTCTTTTGCACTCTTCGTGGAAGGAAGCCTCTTGATTTATCTTCATGGGATCAGGGTCTTATGGAAGTTCCAAACTGTGGGAAAAATCTAAGGGCTTTGCTGTCAGTGACCAAATACATTTTTGACCATGTATGAAGGGGTTAGGAAACTGGTAGTGTGGAACTTGTGAGAGCTTGGGTGCCTCAGTAACGCTGTTGTGCATATTTACTATTTTGGATTTAAACAGTTTAAACAATGTGGCCACCTAGTGTTCAAGCACCTTGCCATTTTGGTACAACCAGTGACCATACAGTTTGGTCACAATGCCAGGTAATTTTAACTGCTGTGAGAACTGTACATGTTGACTTGGATGAAGAATGAAAGGTTGCTGGCAGTAACTGGTGTGTTCTGAAATGTGCAGCTTTTGTGTGCTTTACTCTCTCAGTTGCTTTTTCTGTCCTATCTATCCCAAGAATCTTTTAAGTATGTTTGAAGAGAATTGAAGTGCAGTCAGGTGTGTGCTGTGCCATGTCACGTACCAAACAGAAGTGGACAAACTAGTTATCCTTTTGGGTCTGGCTGAGATGGAGTTAATTTTCTTTGTAGCAACCTGTATAGTACTGTACTTTATATTTGTGGCTAAAACAGTGTTGATGGCACACTAACATTTTGGCTGTTGCTGAACAGTGTTTGCATAAGTAAAGGCTTTCTCTCCCTACCAGGAGTAGGCTGGGGCAGGGCAGGAGTTTGAGAGGGGACACATGGTCAGCAATAAAAGTTCAGGGAAAGGAGGAGGAAGAGGGGTGGAGGATGGGAAAGTCTGTGCTCAGGGTGTCTTCCCAAGCAGCGATATGCATTCTGAGACCCTGTTTTCCAGGAACTGGTGGGACATCTGCCTGCCAATGAGAAGTAGTGTACGAATTCTGTTTTGCTTTACTTTTGCCCCCAGCTTTTTCTTTACCTATTAAACTGTCATTATCTTGATCCATGAGCCTTCTAATCTTCCTTCTGTTTTCTCTCCTTCCCCGCTTTGTACAGGAGAGGAGAGTGAGTGAGAGAGAGGCTGGGTGGTGTTTTGGCTTTTGGCTGGGGTCAAACTACCACACCTTTATAGATTGTGTAAAGAAAAAGCTCCTACAGTCTCATGTGGCAGAAAAGGAGTATTGTTAAACTCTAACACTGTGAGAGTGCTGTGTCAAATCATGGTTGCTTCTTACTGGTAATTATTTTTTTACCTAATTTTGGAAAGGAGTCTGGGGGATTAGCAGGAGAAGGTACATGGAAATTCATATAAGTTAACCTCTTCTGTGATGGTCAGTCATTTGTGCCTGACCTTGGCATTTTAAGGCAGTATGTTTAGAGATCTAGCACTGACACAAACATTGGTGCAGGAGAGAACAGAGGTAAGAATGTATTGTTATGTAGGTCAGCTTGTAAAGGAAACTGGTATTCCTTCATTCAAATTTGATATATGCATTTTAGAAATTTGTATTACTGGAAGTGAATACCATTTTAATGTTCAGGAGAATTAAAAGCTCATGAAGAGAGTATTTAGGAAATAACCATAAAGGTTTTAGCGCTTTATTTTACCATCTCGCTAAGACAATATAATGTGATGAATAAAATCAATAAAATGTTGACTTCTATTGCTGTAGTGCTGCCTTTCTTCCTGCACATGGTAGTTAAAATTTTTGGCAAGTTTCAGGTCCACTTCTACTCCCAAATCCCCCCAGATCCTCAGTGATTCCTATTCTTTTGGACTTGGTAATGATAATTTGACCAGCTTCAGCTGTTAGTGACAGTCCCAAATATCTAGGCAGAATAGCAGCTGCCTGTGTGTTGAGAGCACGTATGGGGAACTGAAAATGTCAGTGTTCAATGTCAGTTTTTATTGACAAATTGTTATGGAACATTACTAAGCATAAAGAGTGCTAAGAAAAGAGGTGAAGGACATGACTCTTCTAAGCACACAATGTCTCACAGAATGGAGAAATATTATTTCTGTAAAGAAATACTTCCTAATATCTAGACTAAACCTTCCCTGGTGCAACTTGAGGCCATACCTCTTGTCCTATCGCTTGTTACTTGGTTAAAGAGACTCATCCCCCTCCTTTCAGGTAGTTGTAGAGGGCGATGAGGTCTCCCCTCAGCCTCCTCTTCTCCAGACTAAACAACCCCAGTTCCCTCAGCCGCTCCTCGTACCACATGCGCTCCAGACCCTTCACCAGCTTCGTTGCCCTTCTCTGGACACGCTCGAGTAATTCAATGTCCTTTTTGTAGTGAGGGGCCCAAAACTGAACACAGTAATCGAGGTGCGGCCTCACCAGTGCCGAGTACAGGGGTAAGATCCCTTCCCTGTCCCTGCTGGCCACGCTATTTCTGATGCAAGCCAGGATGCCATTGGCCTTTTTGGCCACCTGGCACACTGCTGGCTCATGTTCAGCCAGCTGTCAATCAACACCCCCAGGTCCCTCTCTGACTGGCAGCTCTCCAGCCACTCCTCCCCAAGCCTGTAGCGCTGCTGGGGGTTGTTGTGGCCCAAGTGCAGCACCCGGCATTTGGCCTTATTGAAACTCCTACAGTTGGCCTTAGCCCATCGCTCCAGCCTGTCCAGGTCTCTCTGCAGAGCCTCCCTACCCTCGAGCAGATCAACACTGCCCCCCAACTTGGTGTCATCTGCAAACTTACTGAAGGTGCACTCGATCCCCTTGTCCCGATCATCAATAAAGATGTTAAACAGGAGTGGCCCCAAAACTGAGCCCTGGGGGACACCACTCGTGACCAGCCGCCAAGTGGATTTAACTCTATTCACCACAACTCTTTGGGCCCGACCATCCAGCCAGTTTTTTTACCCAGCAAAGTGTGTGCCCATCCAAGCCTTGAGCAGCCAGTTTCGCCAGGAGAATGCTGTGGGAAATGGTGTCAAAGGCCTTACTGAAGTCAAGGTAAACAACATCCACGGCCTTTCCCTCATCCAGTAAGTGGGTCGCCCTGTTGTAGAAGGAGATCAGGTTTGTGAAGCAGGACCTTCCTTTCATAAACCCATGCTGACTAGGCCTGATCATCTGGCTGTCCATTATATGACTTTTAATGGCACCCGAGATGACCTGCTCCATGACCTTCCCTGGCACTGAGGTCAGACTGACAGGTCTATAGTTTCCTGGATCCTCCTTTCTGCATTTCTTGTAGATGGGTGTCACATTTGCCACTCTCCAGTCCAGTGGGACCTCCCCAGTTAGCCATGACTTCAGGTAAATCATGGAAAGCGGCTTGGCGAGCACATCTGCCAGCTCTTTCAGCACCCTTGGGTGTAACCCATCCGGTCCCACAGACTTGTGTGCATCCAAGTGGTGTAGCAGGTCTCTGACCACCTCCTCTTCAACTGTGCTGACCTCAATCTGGTTCCCCTCCCCATCTCCCAGCTCATGAGGCTGGGTGTCCAGGGAACAGCCAGTTCCACTGCTAAAGACTGAGGCAAAGTAGGCATTGAGCACCTCAGCCTTTTCCTCATCCTTAGTTACCATGTTTCCCTCTGCATCCAGTAAAGGAGGGAGATTTTCACTAATCCTCCTTCTGCTGGTAACGAAATTATAGAAACATTTTTTGTTATCCTTAACAGCTGTAGCCAAGTTGAGGTCTAGCTGTGCTTTGGCTCTCCTAATGTTCTGCCTGCATAACTTCACTACATCTTTCTAGTCTTCATGAGAGACCTGGCCCCTCTTCCAAAGGCAACAGATTCTCCTTTTGTTCTTGAGATCCAGCCAAAGGTCCAGGCCGGTCTCCTTCCCCACCTGCTTATTTTTCGGCACATGGGAACAGCCTGCTCCTGTGCCTTTAAGACTTCACTCTTGAAGTATGTCCAGCCTTCCTGGACTCCCATATGCTTCAAGGCAGCCTCCCAAGGGATTTTGTTAATCAGTCTTTTCAACAAGTCAAAGTTTGCCCTCCGGAAGTCTAAGGTGGCAGTTTTACTAACCCCTCTCTTTGTTTCTCAAAGGATCGAAAATTCGATCATCTCATGATCACTGCACCCTAGACGGCCTCCAACCTTTACCTCCCCCACAAGCTCTTCCCTGTTCACAAGAAGCAGGTCCAGGAGGGCACCTTCCCTGCTCGGGTCACTCACCAGCTGTATGAGGAAGTTATCCTCCACACATTCCAGGAACCTCCTGGATTGTTCCCTCTCTGCTGTGCTGTGATCCCAGCAGATACCCGCGAGGTTAAAGTCCCCCACAAGAACAACAGCAAGTGACCGCGAGATTTCTTTCAGCTGCTTATAGAAGGCTTCATCCACCTCACTGCTTTGGTTGGGGGGTCTATAACAGACTCCCACAGCAAGATCTGCTCTATTGGCCCTTAACCTAATCCAAACACTCTCAACCTTGTTATCATGATACTTGATTTCTAAGCTCTCATAGCGTTCTCTTACTTACAGGGCCGCTCCACCACCTCTCCTTCCCTGTCTATCCCTCCTGAAGAGCTTGTAGCCATCGACTGCAGCACTCCAGTCATGTGAGGCATCCCACCACGTTTCTGTTATAGCTACTATGTCATAGTTCTCGTGCTGCATCATGGCTTCAAGCTCCCCCTGTTTGTTGCTCATACTGCGGGCATTGGTATAGATGCACTTGAGATGAGCTGATGAATCCAACACCTTTTTGTGAGTGTGGGCCCCATTCCCTACCAGACCCTTCTCAGGTGCTTCCACGGTTCCTAAACATCTTTCCTGTCTCTCAAATGAAGTGACAGAGGGAGAGCCCTCACCAGTCCACCATCCTTCAAGCTTTGGCACGCTTCCCTTGAGCTTGTTCCTAACAGGCCCAGTTATCTCCCTGTCCCCCCTCATATCTAGTTTAAAGCCCTGTCAATAAGCCCTGCCAACTCCTGCCCCAGAGTTTTATCACCTTTAGGAGCTTATATAAGAATATTTTAAGGAGACCAACAGCTAGGCACACATTTAGAAAGTACCAAATACTCTTGGTCCATAATAATAAATATTCATTTTTTCTACAAACAGGACTAGAAACATGAGTGGGTTGTCTTAAAATTGGATTAGTGACTAATACAGTGAAAGCTTCTTCTGTGGCTAATTCATTAAGGATATTTTAGTTGGGCTTTTTAATGATTCTTTTCTTTCTGTATTTCTTGCTGTGCAATTAAATAGTTGAATGTTTAGTGTACTCCTGACCGCTATATCTTCCTCCCTCCCCACCCTTTGGGGTGTCTTGCTCTGGATCTGTGTTGGTTACCTACAGAAATTCAGAGATGCTTAATATTTTTAATATTTTGTTGGTTTAAGCAGGAGTGGATGGGATGTGAGTAATGAAGATTGAACTAATAGAGGCCACAAAAAACACTTAGAATTCTTAACCATGAGGGCACAAAATAAGAATTTGTAGTGTAATGGACACTTACAAGCTGAAACACATCAAGAAAAAAAAAGATATATTTATTGTAGATTAAGAAGAGGTTGTATGTGACTTTCAGTAATGTCAATGTGAATTTTAATTGGAAAAATTAGTCAAATGCAGACAAACATATTAATGGATTTACTGTTAATGCTGCTAATACTTAATACTAAAGTGTATTTGGAAGAATTATAGTCTTTCATAATGTAGTAATATATCAGTGTTAGAGATTTTGTCATCCTTAACTCTTCTTGCTCTGCTACTTTAAAGATGTTACAAATGCTTTCACTGTGCTTAGGGAGCTGAATTAAGAGGCAAACTTTTCAATCCATTTATGGTATTGAGTCAGGAGAAATAGGTGGTCCTTAAGACTATGGTGATGTATTAAGAGAACTCTGACAGCTACGTTGTGCTTTATTTCTTGTTCACATCCAAAAGGTGATGCTGAACTAGTAAGGATGTCAAAGATGGTAGAAAAGAACAGTATTTTAAACAGTCCTTTTGTTTATTACCAGAAAAAAAGACTGAAGTGATAAGGGGTGAATAATATCTAGTTAATATCAGATAATTTTAGCTAATCTCTTTTGAAAGAAGTGTTGCAGCCAGGTATTTTTTCCCTTTTTCTTTTTTTCTTTAATAAGCAAAAGAAAACATTTGGTGAACAGTAAGTACATGCTAATTGCACAAATGTTAGCACACATTTCCAAAGTATGTATTAAGCTTCAAACACTGTGTGTTTGTATTAAACAAGTGTAAAGCAAACCAATGATAACAAAAATATGCTGGAGAAGGCCTTGTTTTATGTGTGTTAGTGCTAATTTTAAATATGGAAGAAGAAGTGTCTGTTGTAACTGAGCGTTTTTAACTGTAGGCTTAAATATAGGACCAGATCTTGTACATCTCATCTCTTGGTACTTAATCTAAAAACTTGTTTTCTGAAAACTTTTTTCTTTTTTAACTAAATGTTTGTAATTAAACAGTATTCTAGAGAACTGTAAGCCTTTATGTGCAGACGAATGTACAATGAGTTTTGTGGGGTTTGTGTTGTGCTTGAGTTTTTGCAGGCTGGTACAGGCATGCATCAGACTTCCTGACAAGATCGGTAACCTGTAAATGAGGGTTAAAAAGATGTATATATCTGTGTATTTTTCACCAGGCTTTGTTCAGATTGGTTTTTGTCTCTACACTGTTTTTCATTTTCACTGCCTTTACTATTTTGTCTTCTCCCAATAATAGTGAACACTTTTTGTCTTGATATACACATTTGTATACAAGAAAAGTCTACTAATCTGTGTTATGGTATTTCTAGAGGTGTCTATAAGTATATTGGTATAAAAGCTGTACAAAACAGAACTCTGTTTTTTGGAGTTTGGGGCTTTTTTTTTAATTTAAAAGAAAATGTGTTCGTTTTCCAGAGCAATGACAATGAAGAACGCCTGCAGGTTGTAAAACTTCTAGCAAAAATGTTTGGGGCAAAGGATTCAGAATTGGCATCTCAAAACAAGCCACTTTGGCAGTGCTACCTGGGGAGGTATGTGCTGGTTGAGTTCCCTTTGTAGGAGGGGAAAAACATTCAATGAAGTATAACTTAACTTTTTTTTTTTAAAGTGACATAACAAAGTGTGAGTTGCTTCCTGCTGCTTTATCTGAAATCTGACAGATAATGCTAAAGAGACTATTTTACATACATCTTCTGCACCTGTGACTCTGCAGAGAGCAAACAATTACAAATCATCCCTTATTTCATTTTTTTGCAACTATCTTTATTTCTGTTGTCAAGTAAAAGGAATTGTTTATTTTAATTTCTTCACAAGTGAAACTGGTCAATGATGGATTAATTCTGAAACAGCATCAAATGACATTTGCAGTATCAGGTGGTATTAGAACTGGTTTTGAGGCTTTTATGTACAATATTTGTGTGCTGGTTTCAATTTTTTTTAATGGTAAAAGTGCCTTAGAAGAGGCGTGCAGTGCTTACAATGCTGCAAACACACTTAGTCTTCTGTTTTTGAAATGTTCTGCCAGTTTGAGATAGAAAATGTAGCTGGAGCTTCTAGTCAGGAGAAACTTAAGTATGGCTGCTATGATGAACATGTTTTGATTTGAGTAAATGAGGATAAATTCTATCAATTATTACAGATGCAGTAGTTTATAATTTCATATTCAATTGTATCAAAACCAGAGTCCTCAAAGAAATTATGCTTTTAAAAGTACAGGAAGCTTACTTCAGAGAAGGCCTGTCACTTGAAAGTATATAACTATTTAAACCATTGCATGTTATCAAAAAATACCGGATCTAATTGGGCCCAAAGGAAAATGCTTCATAGTGTTATAGTGTGAAACAATGTGAATACATGCGAGCTGTTGTTCGCAATTGCTGTTTTGAACTAGTTATGAATCACATGTATTTACTTTTTTCAAGGACTTTAAATTATAATAGTGTTATTAAAGGAACCATTTTTGAAATGTTATGGTTTTCAAAACCATATCTATTTTTCTAAAACAGTTATTCCTTAAAACCTCTTTATTTGATAAATAAGCCTTTCTGCACAAAGAATGTTCTAAAATTTATTTTTAGTTTGTTCAAAACCAAGCATTTTGAAGATAGCTTGAAAATGCATTTAATTTTTCAAGAGTTGTTATAACTGTTATTACAGCAACAGTTTCATTATAAAATTATGTATATCAAAATTAAACACAATATAATACTAGTTTTCAAGCATCAAGCCCAATTCAGTCTTTCAAAAGGAAATCTTACAGAAGTCGAACTGGTCCATCAAGAAATTTGTACCAGGCTAGATGCCCATTTGTTTGCTGTTTATCATACAGTTTAAAGAGGGGATGAATATCACAGTCTTATAAAACTTTTAGTTGCTAATACATGGTTCATGGTTAAATATGTGGAGCATTACAGAAAAGAGAGTTAAGATGTCACACATATTTCTAATAAATAGTTGTTGTCTGCCTAGGCGTTTTTCGGGTGTACCAGGAGAGGATATATCTCTTCATGGTCAGAACATGAATTAATAAACGAGTACAGGAATTCTTTTCTTAAGCTAAAGACAGTCTACTTAATACTGTGAAATCAGAGATGTTTTATGCATGTAACTATGCATGGGAAACAAATATTTTCAGAGCTATTTGGGATTGTGTAGAAATAAACTAATTGCTGTGGTAGAAGTGATGTTTTTGTTGCTGTAATGCATTGTCTTGTTTCTAAATAGGTTTAATGATATCCATGTACCTATTCGTCTTGAATGTGTGAAATTTGCAAGTCACTGCCTTATGAACCATCCTGACCTAGCAAAAGATTTAACAGGTACCAGATTTATTGTAACATTAAAATACAATTTTAAGTCTCTTGGAAAAATCAGGAAGGTTAGTTGTAACCCTAAGTAACATTGTTAGATGTTGTGGAGTACGTAACTGAGTTTGGGATCACGGAGTCCCTGCCTTCAGTGCTGCTTCTCAGGTTGAGGGGGTTGCACATAAAGAATGCCTTAACCAAAGAGATCACTCTCTGTCTCTTAGAGTAGTTGCATTCCCAATTGCTGTTCAAATTAAGCATCATAGGATCAGGCAAAGACAGCTTGGCTAACTGAATGGTCATGGCATTTATTAATTAGGGTGCACAGTGGAGACTTCAGTTTCACAAAGCTTTTATGTGTAAATATTACATAACCACTGTCTAAAACATGAAAACAGTCCTCATAACTGTGACCACAGCCATTGGTTCTTGCTCCTTCAGATCAAACACAGCCTGTAGTTCAGGACCTCTGTAGGAAGAAGGGAAGTAGCATAGATAGAAACATCTAGTGTTTCTTGCTCGTGATGTCTTCATGAAAAAAGTGTAATTAAAGAGAAGGGGTTGATTTGTTTTTTTCCCCCCCCTCAAAGTGTATATGGAGACACTATCTGCCACTGATCAGTAATCTCCTACTTCTTGTAATTTTTTGGAGGCAATATCTTTGTCCATTTGCTCTAAGGAGGGAATATGAAGGGCTGTTAAGTGCATGGGACTGCTGTCCTGCTTTCTGAGCGTTTATCAAATTAGACACAGATACAGGCCGGCTAGAGTCATTCTGTAGTTACTGGTATTGTTAAGCCAGTTTAAAAAAAAAAAAGTTTCTGGACTTTTCCTTAATGGAATGGTCAAGATATTTCCTTTTTGATTTTCAGAATTGTATTTTCTTTTTTACATTGCAGAAAGACTTTGTGCCCCCTCTAATGGTATCCTCTGGGAAATGTAATTTTGCTTGCCCCTCCTCTCTCTCCCCACAGCACTTACCAAAGTCAAATTGTTGAAAAACTCTGACTCACTGGTGTTTGAGACCAGAATTGTTTTGTGCCAGTGGCATTGTTCTTCATTTGTTTTGGTTTATTATGTGTTCCCGGGGAACAAAACTGTTTTTTAAAAAGCCTTATTTGTATTTCAAATTTCATAACCTCCATAAGTGCAAAGCTTTATTCCTTGATATGCTCTTTTGATACTTGTGCTGATTACCAGAAATGTTAATGGCCAGTATTTCAGATGACACTTGAAAATTTTCACTGGTCATTGAACAGCAATAAGAGAACAGTAACCTCTGGATATTTCATTCAGAGCAAACTTTGAGTTTTGAATGTTTCTTAATGTTCTCAGTGTTTCACTGATGTATGCTATGTACAGTGATCTTAATAACTTTTGTGTGCATTTTCCTACCTGTTAGTGCTTTGAAATTAACCTAAAATACATACTTCTAAAAAGTTAAATTAACTTCACTGTTTTATTTGTCACCTTTCTAAAATGACATTAGGTAGCTAACATGTTTGACACTTCAAGCAGTAATCTTAAAATGTTGATAGTATAAGTTAATTGATGCTACCAAAGTAGCAATGGGCCAAAATAGTCCAGAAAAATTGTTTTAAGATGAATAAACTAGGGTGTAGATAAATAAGCATTATAGCTTGGTCAAAGAGCATGCTTTTGAAGTATGTCTCTTGATTTGTCCCTGCTTACAATGCTTACATGGCTCACAGTGTGGAGTGTTCCTGGAGCATGTGAACTAGATTCCTTGTGGATAATACAGAAGTTGTGATCAGGAGTGCAACTAATGTGCTCCAGCAGCCAAAGGGGATGGAGTCTGCAGGAAGAGAGTAGCCTCTAGCCTGAAGTAAGACTTTAAATATATATAGTGTGATTATCAAGTTCGCAGCGCTGCCTGTTCTACTCTACAGATCCAATTATGTTTGGCTATAATAGTTGCTAATGTAGACATAGCCTAACTATTATAATAATGATAAAAATGTAACCTCATAACTCTTATTTCCCTAATGCCAGAAATATAAATATTTGATATTCTAAGCAAATATAAAGTTTTACTGACATTCCAGATAATCTCAGAGAAGAGTATTGGTTTCTTACTGTTGATGCTCAGAACAGTAGAAAATCACATTTTCTGCTTCTGTCACTTGAGTACTGTCTGGAGAAAGATAAGTAGCTGAAGTTGTGTACTTACAATGAAATACTTATTCCATTTTTTTTCAGAATATCTTAAAGTAAGGTCCCATGATCCTGAAGAAGCCATAAGGCATGATGTTATAGTATCCATAGTTACTGCTGCTAAAAAAGATCTTTTGCTTGTCAATGATCACCTGCTTAATTTTGTCAGAGAACGAACACTGGACAAGCGGGTAAGACATAATTAGTACTAATAATGGCTGTGTGTTTTATTTCTAGACTGTAATTCAGCTCTCTAAAAAGCAGCGCTTCTAAAAAATGCCGAACTAATTTTAAAACGATGAATGAAAACCAATATAATGCAAAAAATTTCGAAGCAGTCTATTTAATGGGGCATCTTTTGCCCCTGACTGGAATGCCATATTTTTTGTTGTTACATGTTTTTAAGATAGTATGATTTAAAAAAAAGATGGAGCACCACAATGTTGTTCCGGTTGTCTAGTTTTAGTAAAATTTTTAAGTAAAATTAGACCCTTGTAAAACACTGTAACATTTTTCATAAGAAGTTTTTCAAGCAGGTTTCAAAATGTATTGTAGATTACTGATGAAAAATGTTCCATCATCAGAGGTTAGCTAGTTTACCTGCTTTTAATTGGATTATTCTAACTGCAGACCAGTGTAGTAGCTTTCAAATTTGAATAGTCTTGAAATTTAGTTCAGGTATGTTTCATTATTTGGTAAAATTTGAGGTTTGCTGCTTATGTTAAAGCATGGTAAACAAGGCAGCTGATGGCAAACTTTTAAAACTAACATTATCACCTGATTTTTTTTTTTTTATTCATTTGGTGACAAACTTTCCCCTGTTGCACCCATAATACAATCGCAAATATTTAGTATAGACTGGGTAGAAGGGTTGAAGTATAGAAGGGTTGTTGGCTTAAATTTGTAACAATTCTGAATTCAGAAGGCATAATTGCATAGTAGTTACTGATGTTGAAAGGTTTAGCGTAATAGATATGATGCAATATATATCCTAATGAGAAAGTGTTACACTTAGAACTCAATTTTTAACTTTTTTGTGAATTAAATTATTTTATTTTAGTGTAGAATAGGAAATACCTACCAGGCAATTCTGCCATCTTTTCAGTTTTGAGTTTTGAACTGCTAAACTGGGTACTATTTCTTTTTCTTAAGTGGAGAGTGAGGAAGGAAGCTATGATGGGACTTGCACAGATATACAAGAAATACTCATTACAATCAGAAGCTGGAAAAGAAGCTGCAAAACAGATATCATGGATCAAAGATAAACTTCTGCATATATATTATCAAAACAGTATTGATGACCGGTAAGTCAGTTGTGAGAGCTAGGTGGTTCTGTGGATAAGTGTAGTAACTTACTGTGCAGATTTGTTTTTCCTTTGTGCTTAAGTGCTGACAAGAAGGAAGAGACTTGATAATACTGTATGTTTTGATCTGGTGCAGCTGCAGCTAAACTTTTTTATTTTTCTATTTTTAAGGCCAAAAGCAATTCTAAGGAGTGAGATAAGTTGGAATATTTCAAAATTTTTAGCTGTACTTCACCACTGCTTCAGTAAAGGAGATTTTTGTTTATATTTCGGTAGCTTGCTAATTTTTATGTTAAAATTCAGTAAGTAAAATTGCTTTAACGATCTTGCTTTAGATTTGCACATTGTTCCTGTATGCTTTAAAGATAAGTCCTGTATGCGTAGTGACAGCGGTTAAGGCATCTCGCTCTGCAGAAGGCTAGTTTTTCTTTACTATAATAGCCATGAATTAGAGCCTTGTCCAGGAATTGTGGTGAAAGCAGTGCCTCTGTCATACCAGCTATAGCCTTATATATGGTTGTTTGTATTGAAAAATAGATGGTTGCACATGGGGAACAAGTTTGGGAGCTAGTCCTCCTTGACTAATCAAGGCTGTCTTAGTGGCTTTGGAAATGAGCCTTTGGCCTTCACAGCATGAACAGATAAAAATGGCATTGCAAACCCTTACAAGTCGTTTCAAAAACTCATGGCCTTAGAAAGTCATCTTCAAAATAAACATGGTACCATGTAAGTGGACAGAACTGTCTGGATCTTCAGATCCAGTCTTGCCCACTCACATTTTTCTTAAATTTCAGGATCTAGCTGAGTTTGGGTTTTGACTACTTGCTCCAATTGTGCATAAGGATTTTCTTATCTTTTCTAGCCTAAATATACATGACTTTTTTTTACCTATTTACTCCATTCTGTTAACACTGACCTCAATTTGCAGAATCTTGGGCCTTCTTGGTGTTTAAAATTGCAACATGGGCTTGGTTTTCCTTTTTGTTTTTTTTCCCCCCCCTTCAATCTCTTCTAGGTAACTGGCAGACCCAAACTTTTCTTTCCTCCTGTTTCTAAATAAGGAGCTTTCATGTTATGGTAAAAGCTTTTAGTAATTCCCTTGTGAATCTACTCACATTTTTATTGCAGAAGCAAAAGAAGTAGGATAAACTCAGCCCTTGGGGAAGGGGCCAGGAAGAAGTGGAGCAAAGTCAGTTCCTTCTCACTAGTACCTGAATACCTGAATTCTCCTTCTGGGCTTCATGATAGTGTGATATAATCAACATGATATTTCTTTTTTTTAGGCCCTTAATTTGGGTCAGTTCATGAATTTACCCCAATACTGGCCCATAATGAATTTCACTGATAACATTTTTTAGGCTGATAATTGAGATATCCTTCTCCAAAATCCTTTGGTTCCTGTCTAGATTAATACATCTGATTTTGATCATGTCACCTCTTAAATGTCCTACTGCTAATATTAACATTACGTCTTCTGTAATGATATATTTTTGTTTAGTTTATGCTGAGTTAAATTTGAAGTTGAGTAACTTCACCTTTGCATTTTTGAATAACCCCATCTTTATATGCAACAATTGGTGTCTAGATCTGAGAGTTTTTGAATCAATGTTTTGGCCATACAAGGCCACTTTCTTCCTTTATAAGTTTTTTTTAATCCTGTCTTCCAGATTACTTGTTGAACGCATCTTTGCTCAGTACATGGTCCCTCACAACTTGGAAACAAATGAACGAATGAAATGTTTGTATTACCTTTATGCAACACTGGATTCAAATGCTGTGAAGTATGTGCTATTTTTGACTTCTTGCAAAATAATTTTTAATACAACTATTGTAAATTAGTTTTAAATTGTAATGAGTAGCCTAAGTCAGTGGACAAAAGTAGTTTACAAACTATCAGAAAACAGAATGTAGCAATAGTATCTATCTTTCAAGTGGGATTTGGGGGGAAAAAAACCTAATAGGGTGTTTTCTAACAAGGTGTGGTACTTTTAAACCCTAAACAGCTAAAAAAAGTAATGTCAGAGACCTAGAAAGAAGCTTGAGTGCATGTCAGTCCTTTTATGTATGAAAACAGATAGCATAGATAGTAGTGTTGACTAGCCCTAGATCTTATCTGACAACTCAATATAGTCCTTGTTTTAGCAGCCAGGATGACTTAAGAGTGGGAAGGAGTTACTTGTTTTTCTTTCCTCCTTCAATATGCATTTTACTTACAGTTACGTTACATGCCTTCTCCAGCTTAAAATGGGTACATGCACATAAATTTGACTAATAACAGTTTTGCTGCTGTGATGTTCAGTTTGATTGAATTTAGTTAGTTTTACTTTGTTTTTCATTTAATAGCACTCAGTCACTTGAAAATCAAATATGGTTTTTTTTCTCATAAGGAGACTAGAAAAAGCTTTGTATATATATATGAAAGAATGGTTTAAAAAACCCCCAAAGCCTTCAAGCCTGCAGAAACTGATGTTTGAATCCCCTGCACTTGTTGTATTACAAGCCTAAAGATACTACAACTGTAACAAACTAAAACTTGGAATAATATATTAAAAAGTTACTGTTCTAGTAATTTTTAGTGTAGGTTAAACAAACATGCGGAATGGATTCTTTTCGGTACTTGTTATTTCAGGCAACAAATAACTTCTGAATTCTACAGTTTTCATATGCAGCAGTACTCATTTTAAAGACATCATATGTTCAGTTAGCTATATAGAAATTACTTTTACTTTGGATTCTGGAAGTATTTTAAATGAACCCGTGACTTTTAAAAAAAATTTATATTGCTTATTTTTCCTGGAAAGTGTGCTAATTTTCAATTTTTTTCAAATATCTCTAATGCGTCTTTTACAAGTCTAATCGTATCCACTTTTCACAATTTATTAATCTATTAGCTGCTTTCTGTGTGCAAGAAAAACATTGTTTTGATGATAAAAATCTTAAACATTTGCTTTAGCCTGCTTCTTGGAATATTTTTAGAAGAGGAATTTCAGGCTTGTACACATGAGTTCTTTATAGGCCAGACATCAGTTACTTTGTACTTCTTTTAAAGGCAGTTTAGTTAAGCATCTGAAATGAAATTTGCTTAAAAAAAATCTCACTTTGTTCCAGTCTAATATGACCAATTAAATTTTCCATATCATGCTAGTAGGAAACATTTACCCTCTGCTCACACAGCAGTGAAAATTCAGGTGATAAGCGTATTTCTGAGTCTGAAGTTGAAAAGAATTTAAGGGTTCTTATTGAACAGTTATTTATTGAATAGATTATTCTGACAACTTAATTTTTTAAAATTTTTTTTAGGGCATTGAATGAAATGTGGAAATGTCAAAATCTGCTACGACATCAAGTAAAGGATTTAGTTGACCTAATAAAACAACCCAAAGTGAGTTCAATTTATCTTTATCCCACAGTGAATATGCAGTTTTACTTAATATGCTATTTAAAAAAATCTATTTGTTTGACTATCTTAAGCTTATTTTTAATGACAGATAGAAAATATTGTGAAAGTTATCTGATGTTCCATTAGACTACATTTGCAGTAGGAAAAGTATATACATTTTGTTAGTAAAATTGAAGAGGGAAGGGGTGTTATAGAAATTTTAAAAAGATTTTGCCCGTCATTTGATATGAAAATATTTGCTCCCAGTGTTTGAGTTACATCTTGCCAGGATTGTTCTGGCTCTTGAAAGAGGGTAAAAACCAGGATATTATTTTTGACTGCCAAATTGACTAATTAAGAAAAAGTACCTCTACGCTGCAACTTCTTATCTTATGTATGATTCATTCAAGAAACGGGGATATTTTTATCCCAACAGGTTACTTCTTTCTTTTCCCTCTTGGAAACTTTTTAAATGTTGTATTGGAGATCTCAGACTATAATTAAGATCTTTGTTTACAGGTTTGCTCAGAGGAAAAAAAAAATACTGAGCATTTAGGATATTCTCATAAAGTAAAATTTAGATTTTTAGTTAGGTGTATGTGTGTGCTCATGTTGTTGGGGAAAAGAAAATCGTAAAATGAAATTAACAGGTATAATTTGGAATGTGGTTAGAACTTGACTTGAATGCTAAAAGTTTAATCTGATGCTTTTTTAACAGAAATAATACACAGTAGAAAGTGTTGCCATGCTCACATTTGTATATATGTGTGTGTGTGTGATTTTTATTTTCTATATGCGTATATACTCATATCCCCATTTAATGAGTTTTTATGACTGAAATATCTACTTTCTGGAATTAACTCAACCAGGAAGAGTGGGTAACTGTGTGGTTGGATTATTTAATGTGTCTGCTTAGAAATGCTACTGTCTTGCAGACAGGGAAAGACTTATCAAATCAAAATGTATCCCTTACTGTTTCAGTCCTGATTACAGTGACATTTATAATTTTGACTTAGTGAATTTAAAACATTCTATAATGTTGTTTTAAATTCCAAGTGCAGTAATTGCTAGTACAACATGACTTCATTGTATTTCGGTGACTATTGAAATATTTTTCATGTACTGTTTAATATTCTTTGCTGTAGCTTAACCTTAGTTTCTTGATATTTTCTACATTTCAGTTGAAAGTGAAATTTCAATTTTGCCTTTCGTTTTCAGGGAGGTGTAATAGAAGTTCTTTCTCAATTGTAAAATATTTGATATGATACGGAATTAAACATTCAGGTTTTGATAAATGCCAGCATAAGCATCGCATTCAGAACAGTGTATGCTGCTGACATGTTTGCATTTGTCCATGTGGCTTTTATCCTGTCTTCCACTATTAAGTGCTAATTCTCTGCACTTGAATATCCTTTTGAGTAGCAGGACTACATGGGAGAGTTCAGGGGGCTTGTGTTAGTCTGAGATGCTACAGCAGGCAACAAAATGGTTTTGAGTTGGGGAATTTTACTTGATTTAGTTTATTGTCAATTAACATAAACTTTTAATTATTTATTCTGGTATTGAGAAATAAATGAGAACAAATAAACACTTAGAGAAACAGCCTTCAGCTCCCCTTCGGAGACCTCTCTTCCCTGCTTTGTGTGGCCCTCACCACACGTTATGCTCAGTCCCTTTGGTGAGGCAATGGCAGCACAGGAGATGGGGGTAAGGGCATGGTGGTTCCTTTCCTTTTGTTGCTCCTTGTCTCTTACCCATTGCTGCAGCATGGGTTCCTTCACCAGCCACAGTCTTCTTAGCATCATACTTTCTCCAATGTTTCCTGTCTTAAATATGTTTGTCAGAGACACCATAGGCTTCTCTGACAGGGTGAAGTTTTGGTGGGTTGGTTTGTCACTTGAGGAGCTGGCTGGAAGCAGCTTTGGTTGGCACAGGGCAGTCCCTGACCACCTCCTGCACAGGTCACCCCAGCAGCCCTTTGCTACCCTAAATCCTGCCCATTATGCCCAATGCAGATGCTTAGCTATTTTTACAAAAACTTTTATTTCTGTGCCGCTCTTTATATTGTTTGTTTGATTTGGTTTGGTTTTTTCCCCCAAATTAATAATTAGTTCATATAATTAAATATTTGTGTTTAAGATAAGAGTGCAGGTTTCATTAATAAAATGCAAAGACATTAGATGTGCCTGAACAAGAATTTGACCTCTGTCTTGAAGTTTTTATGAGAAAATGTTAGTGTTTTGCTACACTACCTCTTAGTGGCTCTTTCCTAGTATGAACCTGATGAAAAGGCCCACTGTAGGTCTTCA
The DNA here is from genome assembly GCF_031877795.1 of Strix aluco. NCBI lineage: Eukaryota > Metazoa > Chordata > Aves > Strigiformes > Strigidae > Strix > Strix aluco. The sequence continues at coordinate 113,286,347 of NC_133932.1, read as the reverse complement.
TTTGCCTCACATTAAGTACTTTGATAAGAAGAGTTATTTTTCTTCTAAGGTGAAGCTCCTGAGTTGATTTGACATTTTCTTGTTTATAGTTTTTAGGCTTGTCTACTACCACTTTTGTCTTTTATAAAGGGAGTTCTGTAAAGGACAATTCTAGCAATGGTGGTGGCTAAACACTGTTCTTTGTAAATGTAAATACTTTTCAGTGAAAGCTTATGAAGTGTGGTTGTGTTCTTATTTAAATCTTCTCTCAGATGAATATAATTTGATAGTTGTAGCCCATAACTGATACTGTTTACATTCATTTATGAACTTTTGCAGACTTCGTAAATTATGTCACTGAAGTTTGTCAGAAGTAAATTGGCAAAAGAGCAGCTTCCTTTATGGTTTGGAAGCTGATGGTTTTATATGCTTTTGACAGCATTGCAGTAAGCTTGAATTTTCTTTCATGTTCCCATTTTCGTTTTACCTGTGAAGATTTTAGAGTTCTGTAAAAACACTTATTGCACAGCAATGAAATATTTCAATTTTTTTTTCTTCTTTTGTCCACCTTGGAACACTTTTCTGAAGATGATTAGGGTGTTATCTTCACTATACAGATAAGGGTTCCCTTTGTCATTTTTACTGATAATTCCCTAATATTTCAAACTTCAGTATAATTCCATAAAACTTCATAGTCTGTAGAAGTGGGAAAAAAGCATCTTGGGAACTAGTTTGTCTACCTTCAGTAGAAGGTGATATGTTGTAGAAATATAACTCATTTGTTAGAAACATAGTCTCATAAAGAAAATGTACTTGCTATGTAGTTCTACCTGGCTGTGAAATTTATTGTTTTCTTTTTTTTCTGTTCCATTTACTCAGTGTCAGAACTATCTCTTAAGGTGGACTTTGCATTTGGCATTTGAAATTCTGTACCAGAAGAATTACTGACAAAAAGGAAATAAACGAGATTAAAAGACTGTTTTGTGTAGCTTATTTTGCTCGTAAGGTGCTGTTGGATGACTTTATCAACAACAGTTTCACTGAAATTGAGGCTTCACAGATATCCTGAATTGCAGTTATGTTTTCACTTTTTTTGTTGTCATGGTACCTGATTATTACTTTCACAATTACACCGCTATCATTTGCCTTCCCTGTTCAGATGAACAGGGGTAGCAATTGTCTTATTACTGACTTGCTCTGTTCCTTACAATAAGGTGGCAACTACTACCAAGACTACTTAATATCAATATCTGAACAAGAAGATAAAGTGAATTTAATGCTTGCTGTTTGTTTTATATTTAGAAGCAGAGGCTTTAGATGGAAAACAGTTACAGAAATAACCCATTTGTGTTGTTCATAAGTTCTATAGTAGATTGAAAAGTAATAAAAATATTTTATGTAGGTTTATGCGAGAGAGTGATACTGTAGGCATGATCTACCTTTTACTTCCTGTAACTGTCTAGCAATAATTTCGCAGTGGTTGTTTTGATTTCTAATGCACTGATGTGTTAGCAAAATGGGTGCTGACTTGTTGATAACGCATTATAGAATTGCTCATTCAGTATTCAAGTGGAAATACATAATGTAAAGTTTTTACTTAATCCATTTTTATTTTGTGACTTGCAGACAGATGCCAGCAGTAAAGCTATATTCTCAAAAGTGATGGTTATAACAAGTAAGTCAGTTGAAGTATTTACACTGTCTAAAAATTGAACTATATTGCCTTCTTGCTTTAAAAATCATTTGAGATAAGCTTATAAAAAGTTTTGTAACAGATGAAACTTATAACAAATAACATGATGTAATAATATGCTTTAAAAAAATCAAGACAACTGTAAGCAGAATTACTTTCTTACTGTAAAAAGCCTCCAGTCATGAAGCTTATCACATGACACTTTGGCTGCATCTGTTGTGAACTAATTCAAAATCTAGATCACCTAGGGTGTTATGTCTGCTTTAGTATTTATTATAGAATATATATTAAGTGATGTTAACTAACCTACTGAACTATCTACTACCTTACTTGTTTTTGAGGTGTTGGTATTGTAAGTGCCATTGGGATAATGCAAAAGAGTTTGCGTTTCTTAGCAGGGAAGGCAGTTTGGAAACTGAAGAACTTCTATGTAACTTGAGCTCTCGGCAAAGAAAAAACCACCAACCCCAAAGTACCACTTCTTGTTCCCCCCAGCCCACCATGCCAATAGCATTAAAACCAGTACAAAGAAGAAAAACTTGCTTTACAATTCTGAAATTTTGTTTTTAAATCAACCTTTTTTAAAAAAATGCCAACTATTCTGGCAGAAAAAGATACTACTTAAGGCTATGTACATTTTAGAAAAAATGTGGAGGAAAAACGGAATCTTTCTACTTGTTTGGCCATGTTCCAAATCCTTTTTTCCTTTTGTTTATAATTTAAAGGTTGTTCAGTTTGTAATTTTTCTGATCCTTCTAGTTGTGGGTTGCATTTAAAAAAAAAAAATCAATACAGCAAAACAAATACTTAGTAGAACTTGTTTTGAACTAACTATCCTACAGTTCTATACTGTTTTCTGCACCAAGTTTGCTTAACACCTACTGTATTAAAAATATGAAACATCTTAGATAGTATACTAATACTTTGCCAATAAATTATCTTGCTATAGTATAAAAAGTAAATATAAAATTAATATGTAGTTTAAGAAATGCATTTTAAAAGCTATTTTTTAAATGTTGGAAACTGTTGTAAAGCTTATGTTTAGTGAAGGGGCAGTTTAGCAAAAACACCCTTTTGATGTTTTTCATGCTTGTATCAGGTGGTCTATATACAGAGTATATTTTTCTGTGAAGTATAGACTTTGCATTCTGAGGGCAACTTCAGTTGTTGTTATTAACAACTAGACTTGCTTAAAAATGCATGTGAAGGGGAAGGAAAGCAAATAGCCAGGGGAGGTCTGTGGCTACACAAATTTTTTAGGAATTGGTGTCCTCATAGCTATGTCTGCACATGTTAAGGTGTTTTGTGGTTTGGGTTTTTGTTGTTTCCCTGCCCGGCCCTGCCCCTGCCCCCCTTCTTGGTTAACTTAAACACACATAGGAACTTTGCTGGTGTGACACTTCAAACTTGTGTAATTTACAATACTGATACTTATTAAAAGAAATAGTAATTACTTTTGCTTATTTAAAGGAAACCTTCCTGATCCAGGGAAAGCTCAAGATTTCATGAAGAAGTTCACTCAAGTCCTGGAAGATGATGAAAAAATAAGAAGTCAGTTAGAAATGCTTGTTAGCCCAACATGTTCTTGCAAACAGGCTGAAGGATGTGTGGTAAGAAATGCTCTTAAAATCTGTGAATATTTTTGGAACTGAATTGATTATAAATTTACTTGAAACTTATATTGCAGAGGGAAATAACAAAGAAGTTGGGCAATCCAAAACAACCAACAAATCCCTTCTTGGAAATGATAAAGTTTCTTCTTGAGAGAATTGCTCCTGTGCACATTGATACCGAATCCATCAGGTATTTTTGTGTGTGTGTCGTTGGCTGTAGATCATAGGGTTTGAAATTGGGGTTTCTTATTTCACCATTAAACACAAGCAGTAATGGATTGGGTGGGTGCGGTTGAAGGTCTGGTGACCTATAGTATTTTCTTCTGTTTCCCCTTGCTTATGGGTTTTTGTGTCTTCATTCAGAATGTAGCCACAGAAACAATTGGGTTGTCATTCAGCACAGCTGGGACAACCTGTCAGTAAAAATGAATGTGTTGCTCATGGGCAAAGTTTTGTTTGTGACTGACTTACTTTAAAAGAAACTTCTGTCCATGGCTATTCATGGAAAGTTTCCACCCAGAAAATCAACTCATAGTGACATAAATAGTAATTTAACTGAGGAAGTAAAGATTATGGTGATGATGCATCAAGACTTTAAGGAAGAGTAAGCCAGTGAAGTTATGGGAGAGGAAAAAAGTAATTGCTGAAATGATTATTTAACAGCTGTATTTGAGATATGTGCTACCTTATTAGAGAAGACTAGTTCTAAATACTGATAAATTCTTATCTGTTAATTCCAACTATAGTAATTGCCTTTTAAGTACTTGAGCTTTTGCGATTCTGCCTGTCATGTATGCAATGTAATGGAGCCATTGAGATTTCACTTAAAAATCTGTTTCTGATCTTGGATTAAGTACAATGTATAGCTGGATTTTTACTTGAAATTTGAAGATATATTTTTCACATTCATAGAAGCAATAGAAAATATATTTAAAGCAATACTCACTTGTACTATTTATCGTTGTAATATTTATTTCACATTCTACCTACTGACTAACTGCCATGCAGTATACAAGCAAAAAAAAGTAGTAAAACCCACATATTTTCAATTTGCCACAGAATTGGTCTTCTCCCATCTTTGTAAAATTTCGTTCACCCTCTGGTTCATTTTTGAGGCTCAGACTGTTTGGTTTTTTTAATAGATGGTCATTTTTGCCCAATTAGGGGCAGGGAAAAAAAAAATTGGAAGTCTGGGAAGTCTGACTAGGAGGTCTCTCCCTTGGTTTGCCACCAGTTGGGGTTTTTTTAATTTATTTTTGGTGTGGTTTTTTGGTTTGTGTTTTTTTTTATTTTATTTTTTTCTATAAATATGTTTTACAGGATGTACTGAAGGAATCTGAATATTGTTCAGTTCTTGATAGGGAAGCTGCCTACACCAGTCACTAATAGGATCATTTGGATAATCACCATTTCCTTTCCTAGGGTACAGTGTAAAAAAAACCCAAGCATTACTGTCAAGGTGAAATATGCAGGAGACAGGTCTTTTAAAGTTTTCATCAACACTTAGCACAGCTGTTCAGTGTTTTGTTCTGTTTTTTTTCTCTTGCTTATAGACTAAACATTATAAACAGTTATTAAGAATCCATAGCAGCTAGTAACCTCACCTTAATTCTTATCTGAATTTGTTGCTTGTAATGCTCAAATTGTTCTCTTACTTTGGGCATCCTTCCAGAGTAATTTGTATATAGTTCTTAATTCATGATGGATAAACATTTTTTAACTTAATGCTTCATAAGTTTTGATTTAAATAGGAGATAAGGGCAACCAGATTATATATGTAGTTGAAGTATTTGTTTTATAACAAACTTATGTTTTAAGTAAGTTCCTTTAATAAAACTATGTCTTAAACTTATGAAAACAGTCATACACAGTGAAATTGCATTAAATAAAAGGCCTTTTTTTGTTTTCCTTTTCAGTGCCCTTATCAAGCAAGTAAATAAATCTATAGATGGAACAGCTGATGATGAAGATGAGGGTGTTCCTACTGACCAGGCAATCAGAGCAGGTCTTGAATTGCTTAAGGCAAGTATGCTCCTGGTGGTCAGTGAGCATGTGAAACTTTTTGAAGCAACTTTGTTAAAATAAATTTTTAATTAGTATTTAGCTACCACATGCTTATGACTAAAGACACTATCTGGAAGAATACTGGTTTGTTTTTTGTTCTCTATGCTCATCTTATGTGGCACATAAGTAAGGTTATTTTATAAATAATTTAGAAGTTTTTGTGGAATTCAAAAGTAGTTGCATGTGTGACATCAGCAGCTGAGTTTGGATTATTAGAGTGTGAATTCATCAGTTTGTGAATATATTTATACTAGTTTTGGCACTGTACTTGCATATCAGTACAATACTATGGTTCCCCTGAGGCCCTTATAAATAGGGGTCTTATTTATTTCAACTATGTGTAATCTTTGAGACTCAATTAACATAGCAAACCCCATCAAGGTGCATTTCTGGGGACATGGTACATAATTTCTTACTCTGTTCTCCCTTTTTCCTAGGAGGAAAAGGGCTGATTACTGTGTTACTTACAAATACTGTTAAAAGTGTGAAACTTTTTAAATGCAACTACATAGGGCTTTTTGTTTCACTTACTCTCAAAGACTTTAGGCTAAAAGCATTATGTAGTGTCAGCTTTTCTTGTACTTGCACAGAAAGGTACTTGTGCCATATTACCACCTCAGTTGTGTGATAGTGTTGGGAGTAGTCCAGCTGTGTGTCCAGATTTTTCAGAGGGCTCAAAATCTAAAGGGCTCCCATACTGAAGTTTTCAGAATATCTTAGATCAACTAAGGGCCTAGTAGATTCATCTGAGAGCATGTGACTCTTTAGCCAGATGTGCACATTTAGATAAAAGCACAAAAAGCCAGTAGAATAAAATGAATCTGAGTAAGAATGAATCATGTCATAAAGGACTATGTATTTGAAAGAAGGCTTCCAGGTCAGTACTTACATAATCATATGAACTAGCATGACACATTTAAGGAAGAGGAGTATGATTGCCCTGAAGGAAGTGATCTGTACATCATGAGAAGAATCCAGAAAGGACAAGTGTAAGAGTCCAGAAAAGGGAATGCCATACAGTGAAATGGGGAGGAAGGTAACTAGGTGAAAATAGAAAACTCTGTGTGAAGAAGTGCCTAGATTTTTGAGGATCATTTCTTTGCCACGGGCCAGAATATTATGTGGAAAGAAGCTAATAATCAACAGCCGCTTGAAGAGAAGGCAAACTTTCAGGAAGGATCAAATGGGGTTTTCTTCTTTTAATACGGGAGGACTGTCAAAAACAGAGTCCAAGAATCTGAAAGAGAGGTACAGGATCTGGTAAGCTGCTGTGGAAAGTTTGATGGACTAGAGACCCTGTTGGGTATGCCTATATTACTATTTTAGAGATAGGAACTTCACCTCAGAGCACAACCAGTTGTTCCACTTAGCAAGCAAGCATGAAGTCTGGGTGCACACAGGCTGGATTCCTTTTAGAGAAACAAAATTGAGATGGGCTTCAGAAGCACATGTTGTGTTGCGGTGGCTAAAGTGGGTTCAGTCAGTCTAGAAATGCTCTGAAGTAAAACCCCTGAAATGTGAATATTGCTTCCTTAGCATCAAGTGTGTTTCTCCTAAGACCTGCTTCTGTTGTAACCCAGTACTTGCTAATGTAGGTGAAGCCACTGAGTACATGTTCAAAATAATAGGAGAAGAAATTGAGACTGGAGAAATAAGTTAAAACCAATGAGATAATGTATAAAGACAGAGAAGTTTAGGAGGTGCAAAAAAGAAAAAGTCAGAGAAATGTGGATCACATGGCAAAACCAGGCTGTGTGTTACAAATATTCCAGTATGGCAGTGGAAAATGACTCTTGATGGAATGTTCTATATAAGTGGAGCTTTAAAAAATGTTAACATGGCTTTCATCTTATTTTGGCAGGTACTTTCATTTACGCATCCCATCTCATTTCATTCAGCTGAAACTTTTGAATCTCTCCTGGCTTGCTTGAAAATGGATGATGAAAAAGTGGCAGAAGCTGCATTACAAATTTTCAAAAACACAGGAAGTAAAATTGAAGAAGACTTTCCTCATATACGATCGTAAGTTGTATTTCTTACTCTGTTTGAGTAGTGTTCTTTACTATATGGGATTTTGGAAGTTCTCATTTTTCCTTTTGCATGCTGTAGCATTATCCTTCATTCTTTTGGAAGAAAGTATTACTTCAGGTAAAACAAGAAAGAGATTCTGAATGACTTAAAATGCAGTGCTTTTTGGAAAATGGAAGTGAAATGAATATATTCAAAGTAGTGACAGCTGATATGTCACTGATACTACTATAATTTTTATCTGTGCCCTTCAGAATTACTTATGTTTTTTCCAAAATTAAATATATGGTAACGTAACAACATTCTTTGCAATGTAATGGGGATGTACAGACAATGATATTTCCAAAAGAGCATTTAGTAATTCATGCAGATAAAATGTATGTTTTACTGCATGATATTTTATCAACAAAACCTAGGGGGTTTTACTTGCAAGCCATTAACCCTTATTCTTCTTTCTTTGAAGAAATTGCCAAAACGAGGACGATTAGCACCTTTGCCAGGAGTGTTGTGTTTTATATATGTATATCTGTACTTTTTTTTCCTAGTTTGATATTTTGGAAGATTTTAATTTTGTGAAAAGCTATTTATCTCTTGTTGTTTGTTTTTTGGTTTGTTTTTTTAAGTGCTTTGCTTCCAGTGTTGCATCATAAAGCTAAAAAGGGACCCCCTCGTCAAGCCAAGTATGCTATTCACTGCATCCATGCAATATTTTCCAGCAAAGAAACACAGTTTGCACAGATATTTGAGGTAAAGTTAAAATATTTAAATTAATTTTTATTAATCTTATATTGGATATGTACACTAAGGGATGTAGTGGCAATTTATATGGCAACTAGTATAAAATTTACAGAAGATATTTTTCCCCTTTTCCTTTGTTCTCATACAGTTTGTCCTGAAAAATGGTAGCAGAGGGTGTTTTTGTATCCCATGATCCATCTTGTTGAGGGTTATGTATTTTAACAGATGCTAGAGTGAAAAAAAGTGTTGGTTTGCTAGAACCATGAACTATTCATGGAAAGACCAACCATACACCACTCCTCACCCCTGGTGGGATTGGCCCAAGTTATTTAAATGGTTACAGAAATTATGGAAAACTGAGTTATGGTAGAGACTATTTAAATAGATTTTTTTAGTTATAACTGCAAATGCTTATTAGGGCTCATCGGCCTTTTATCTTGAAGCCTGAATCATAGTCCATTACTGAAATTGCCATCTTGACATGTAGTATGCCCACTTCTTCAACAAGATGCTTTTTAATCCATTGTTTCATAAATGGTCCTGCTTGAGCTGCCACTTTTTGAACTACCCAGATGTGATAAACATGTTGTCTGTCGTCTTGATTTTTCTTTTGATTTGTATGAGACTTGTAGGGTTGGTGAATGTGTCTTTAAATGTAAATAGTTAATAGTTCTTTTAAAGATGTATTTCAGAAATAGAAATATACATGGACAACTTGTTACAGAACTCTCACCGCCCTCCCCTCAATAAGACACAGGTTATATCAGTAATACCTGAATTTGTTGCCTTTATATTCTAGCCACTGCATAAAAGTCTGGACCCAAGCAATTTTGAGCATCTCATTACGCCGTTGGTTACTATTGGCCATATAGCCATGCTAGCACCTGATCAGTTTGCTGCCCCTTTGAAATCTTTGGTTGCCACTTTTATCGTTAAAGATTTGCTAATGAATGATAGGGTAAGTATTTTTAAAACCTTATATTAAGGTTCTACTTCTCCTGTAGTATGGTACTCAGCAAGTACTTTTTGAAAAGTCAAAAATCTGCAGATTCTTTTTGTATATATAGTTGTCTTCTGATTTCCACATGTACTGTTTGACTCAATTGAAAACCCATGGTACAGGAAAGGAGATAGTGCTAATTTGGTAGTCCTTACAAAGGCAACAAGCTGTATAGCACAGCATTTGATCACTCATGACTTGTCTTTTGTTAAAAAATGTGAAAATTTGTATTGACTTCACTTAGCCTCTTGACTTGAGCAAGCAAGTTGTGATCTTTTTAGGAAGCGTAACACATTTGAAACTAAAATACACTGTTTAAGTGGAAGACTGTGAATTTTAATTTTTCTAATACTTCTGTATTGATAGTGATTATAAAGTGCAAAGAATGAACTTGTGCATTGTGAGCCACTGTTTAGGTAAAGATTTACTGTCTGAAACTATGCTCTTTGAGGTTCCAATCTACTGTATATGGAAACTGGAAATTACTTTCACAAGCAATGGCTATTATACTCTAAAGCAATAGTTTCCAGGTAACAACAACAAAAACCCCTTTACTGTTGTTAAATTTGCTGATGCTTTAATAGCGAGGTAAGAACAGTACCTCACTTCTGTAATGGTTACTTCCATAAAATACAGAAGGCATAAAGCTAACCAGTAAGTGCTGCTGTATTGTTTCCAGAAGCAAACAGGAAAGAGATTACAGCAGGTTTCACTGAAGAGTAACAGTAGTGTAACAAAATGTAACATTTGGTTTAGCTTCCAGGAAAAAAGACAACAAAACTTTGGGTCCCAGATGAGGAAGTGTCTCCTGAAACTCTTGTTAAAGTAAGTAGCACTTAAGATATTTTCCTATGGTTGTGTGTGTAATACTTAATAAAGAAAGTTAAATATCTGGATTCCTAAAACTGTCAACTGCTTTTCACTGTTTACTTGTCACCTTTCTAAAAGTGAAAAAGAAGTAACTATTTTTAAATTGAGGATCTTATCAGTATACATATTTTTGGATTGCCAGAAGAAAATAATTTGCTTTTGGGAGCATCTACTTTTTTACTTTTGTAAATGAATTTACATATACACTTTACTGAATTTTTTTACAGCTTTTTATAGACTTAGGTTTGGTGTGGAACACTGAAGTATTTCAGATACTATCACAGTTAAAGTAAAATTATTTTTTTTTTCTCTTCCTGTTTAACATAGGAGTTAAATACCATAGAGACTTTAAACAAAGTCTTCACTTTTTCTTTTGAATGTTTAGGTCATTCCAAGAAACTTCTGGTGCTGTTTTGGAATAAAGAAAAAGTTGGTTTTGGATTTGTCAGCTTCCTCTAATGAAATGTGTTACATTGCTTTTCTCTCTGTACAATGTGTATTAGAGAAAAACCTAGTTTTAAGAAGAAAAAATCAGTTTAAATGGTGGTGGTCTTGTTGGGTTTTTTCCTTAAAAATGTCATCTCAAACTTGTTCTTTTTTTGGAGTAAGTTTATTTCATCTTCTGGAGTTGGTAATAGATATTTTCACTCAATCAGAAATAAGACTTATGCTGTGGAAAATACATCCCATGATTGTTTTTAAATGCCCTTTCTTCAGAACAGGGATAGATTATGCTTTTACATTTTCTTTTAGAATTAGAAAGATGCATGTGCTTGGCATGCTGTTTCTAAGTTAATTATAGCAGTCATTTAATTTCCAACGCCTTTTGAATAAAGTTGCTCTGATGGCTTTAAAAAGTTCTTTGCTTCTCTCTTGAAGTTGTTAAACTCTTTGTAGCATGCCTCCTTCTCTGCTGGTAGAGTAAGTACTTTAGTTTCCAGCTTGGTACAGAACTCATTACTGGAAATAGTTGTGTTCTGAGTGGATTTATTAGCTTTTATTCATTTGACTACAGCAAGGATATTTTTTGTATTTGTGCAATTCCATAGTTACACAGTACACTCCAAAAACTGTTAAAAGAATGCATGTTTGTTTCAATTTCATGACTTGCTAGTTTAAAATAGACATGATTTCACTTCAGTGATTATACATGTAACTTGAAGTAGTAAACATTAATTGTTTTTCTTAATTTTTTTTTAATGATTTGTGAAGCTGTAATATATCTCTCTAAAATGCGCTTTTATGTTGATAAAACTTTTCATACGGTTGGCTGTTTGGAAAGGAATTGGCTTATAGAAAATCTTAAGGCAATTTGAAGTTGAACCTAAGAAGCATTTATTGGCAAGTGAAAACAAGTTACTGTGAGAATTTATTTGCAAATTTAATTTGCATTTATTACCACTGAGAAGCCTATATTTAACGAACACTGCAGGCCACACCATTAGTTCAGAAACGATTTCTCTCTGACAGTGTATTTTTCTTCACTCTGGTTTTAAAAGCCTCTTTCTCCCTTTGTAACATAACTGTATAATGTATCTAATGGGGATCTTAAACTAGCAAGTTGAAGTATGAAAGGGGGAAGGACTGATGAAGACAATTTTAGTATTGGCCAGCCTAACAGATGTAGACTGATGTAGGCTAGCCTTAGTTTTGGATGCTAAACTTTAAATGAAATGATGTCTGTAGAGAAATGTTTCAGTACGGTATTAAGTATGAATTGGATTAATTACTGTATGAGTTAGACTTGAATTCCTATGCCTGGCACTTAAGTAAGCAGTAATCTCTCTTGACAGTAACCAGTACTGAATACTTCTGTGCACCATGCAGTGGATTGAGAGTTATAGTAGCAGTGATATTTGTTTCCTTCTATGTACACTGCAATATAAGGTTTCTCATCCTATTTCTCTAACTGTGCTTTAAGTAGGCATTTTAAAATTTTTCACTACTGCACAAACCTGCAGCTTTTGTGGATCTGAAAACTCAAGCAGTAGAAACCTGAAGTAGCTGTTGTCATAATGTTGATGTAGTAGGAAGACTCTTGCTAGGATCACTACTTGGGACAGGAACCCGTTATACTTTTACAACAGAGGCATGATAATAACCTCTAGATCAGAGAAAAGGGTTGTAACTATCTGTGGATTATTTTTAATTGTTAATTTTAATCTTTGAAAATGAATACTTTTTCACTACTGGGAGTTTATGTAAAGCTAGTAGTTAATTGCTGTTTTCTCATATGACAAATCAGAGATCTGTCACATATTCACTATCTCAGAAAGAAATGATAATGTCCTACCACTTTTGCTTGTACTTCAAATACATGTAGTTCATGTTGTGCTGCGAAGTCGAGTACAAAGCAGTCATTTGTGGCCTCTGATATGGTTCTGACCCATGTTGTATTTTGACTTTGATGTTAACTTCATCTTGTGTATAATAATTTTTAGTCTCAGATGAGAATTCTGGGCTCATTGGACATAAATTGAAACAAGGTTCAGACTGGATATAAGGAAAAGAACTGAGAACAGTCAAGCAATGGAACAGGCTGCAAGAGGTTGCTGGTTGCTAAGAGAGCCTGTGCCATCTTCATTCTTAGAGGCTTTCAACACCGCAGTGGACAAAACTGAGACCAACATTGTCTGACTTCATAGCCGACCTTCTTTTAAGCAGGAGATTGGACTGGAATCCTCCTGACACTCCTTCCAGCTGGAGTTAACCTTTGATAGTTACCCTGTTTGTCTGCAAAGAAAAAAATTTAAAATGAGGGCGATGCAAACTCAGTGTTATGTTTGTTTAAGTCTTCAGGTAGCCAGAAGCAGCGACTGGGGGAATTGTTATGCCCTGTACTAGTTTCATGGGAATGCTTAATTCTGAAGGGTTGCTGGAATGTCTTCACTACATCATTAACACCAGCAAAGAAACAGGGAACATAGTGGGTTCAGAGGTAAATTCTGAAGGAGTTGTGATTAGGACTTGCTATATGGAAGGAAGACTAGAGTAGATTCAGACAGTAAAATTGTGGAAAGGGAATTGTGGAGGGGGAAGAGAGAAGCAGAGGTTAAAATTGAAATTGCTAAGGACCTGACCAGAGATGTCGGGACACAAGATAGCATGTTCCCTGGCTGAATACGTCATTTACTTTAATACCTAATAGAGCTAGCATGTTTCCATCCTTCCAACAAATGGGAGTCACTGATGGTTACAGATACTGGTTATGACGAAGAAACAGAACTGGTAAGCTGCCAAAAGATAATCTGCTGCTCTTATTACTATTATTATAATACTGGTTTTACTGCTTTTAAAACCTTCTGGTGGATACTTATAGCTGTTTTAGTGGAAGACCCTTTGAAAGGTAGGGCGAAATAATTTCATTTCTGATCCAGAAGCTCCATTTGCATTTTGAATTCTTGAGTGACAGACATCCTACATCTTGCTGGTGTTACCCAATGGAATTAAAATTCTGTAGGTGGAGTGAATGGGCTACAGTTCTAAAAAATAAACTGATGTATAGATAACAATCATAGAACTTTGATCTGAAGGGACCATTGTGATCAGTTTGTTACATGGAATAGATCAACTGTATGATGAGTTTCATTTGGTGATATTGAGAATGTTTATATAAAAGTTATTAGAACTGCCTTTCCTATTAAGAAGAAAAATTTAAGTTACCATGTACAAAAAGTGTCTTAGTTTTTCTAAATCTTTAGAGTTTTGTGTTTTAAACTTAAGGGTTTGGTGTTTTGGTTTGTTTGGTTTTGTTGGTTTTTTTTCCCAAGGATGTCTATGTGATTCAGATGAGCATTTTCATTTTGCTCTAAGAGGATACTCTTCTTTCTGTTTTATTGTCTCTGCTCTCACATAGAAGGAAAATGAAAGGACAAAGGAATTCAAATACTAAACCAAACTGAATCTCCAAATTCATGCTTTATTTTCACTGAAGAAATGTGAAATTATTTAGTGTTTTATGATAGCTGCTGGATTCTGCATACTTTTAGAAGCTTGCCTCAAAACACTCTGTTTCCATTAGCAAAAGGAAGTTATCCTAAGTAACAAGCTTTGAGGCTTCTTTAAATAGCCATGAAAGAAATACTCTTTTCCAGGATGAGTTATCTTAATACAGGTTGAAACTCTAACAGTCAAAATGTCTATGCAGTGTTTTTTAATTTATATGTCTTTAATTTAACTCAAATATTACATATACCAATAAAGAATATATAGGAATTGTGTAAGCACAGGAATTGTAGGAAGATGAAAATGTGTTCTGCTTTTTGATCCAGTAACATTTTCTTAATAAGTATAAATTGTTTTGCCTATTCCACAGTGTTTAATGGATGCAAGTTCAATTAAGATACTGTTTTCTCAGGACGAAATATGTGATTGCTTAGTAGAAGAAATAGTTCAAACTTTAACTAAATGTTGTATGATTTTTATTTGCTGTAATAAATACATGAGACTTTCAGTGAAAAATTGCTGTCTAGTGAGAATATGTCTAGTTATCTTTCAGTATTTAAATGATGTTTTGTAGCCTTGACAGGCTTATGTTTGTAGCAGCAAAAAGCACTTGCGAAAAATACTGTGTAATTAAACTTATGATAAAGATTACTTTAAAAATGAGGCTCATGGTGTGATTTGACTTCTGCATATCATTTTTTTTTTTTTTTCAGATTCAGGCCATCAAGATGATGGTTCGATGGTTGCTAGGAATGAAGAACAACCACAGCAAGTCAGGAACTTCTACTCTGAGGTTGCTAACAACAATATTACACAGTGATGGAGATTTAACAGAGCAGGGGAAAATTAGGTATGTAACAGATGGTAACGTTTTGATGTCTGTGATGATGTAGTGGGAGAGTTTCAGTCAAAGTAGTACTTAAACTATTCTGTTAGACTGCTTAACAGTTTATACATTGTGTTTTGTTAGAACTAATGGTAAGCTTGGCTGGATTCCTTCATAAATTTGCTGAGTCAAGTTTTTTAACACTGTAGATATAGCTGTATTTTAATGGTTTTATCTTCTTTGTTTTATCTCTTTCTTTAAAGAGCCATTACTCATATTGCAAGAATAAACTGTGTAACTTCCTCCTTCCCGTGGAAAATTGGTTTTAAATTTATGCAACTTGCTCTTCCTGATGTAGCAGTTGTTGTCAAAGGCTGATTGGCAGGCTTTCTAATAAAAAATAATAACATGTTGCAGTAAACCAGGTGGGAGTAGCTAGTACAGAGCACTTCTGCTTGAAGGCAAACTTTAATGCCGTGAGGCCCCTAAAAGTGAAAGGAAGAGGGAAATATGTAAAGAGGATTATGTCTCAATAAATAATTTACCTTTTAGGTGATTTTTAGACAACATTTGTTTTTCTGGGTATCTTCTTAATTCCCTCTGGTAGAAGTGACAAGTTGTCAGCCGTTATGGCTTGCCAAACGTTGAAAATTTATTTCTACAAAAGCCATTAAGGATAAGTACTGGTAAAAAGGTTTTAATTTTTGGGTAGAGCTTAATGTTATACAGCGATTATGCAGATAGAGCCTATGCTGTGTGTGCAAAACTGCAAACCTGAGAATTGTCTAGTATGTTACCTTTGTAGCAACTGTGCAGTCTTTCTTAAAGTTCCTTGTAAATAATTGTTTCATAAATTCTGTAATATGACCATTCATGGTAGTTACTAGGGAATTAAGAGGCAGTAATTTCACTTTTCAGCATAACTGCTTGGAGCATATTTTTGGCTTATCCAGTGCTTGTGAATAGATCAGTTCTGTAGGTCCTGTGTATTTTCATGCTTGGAGTGATGATTCCTTACTGTCCATGTCTTACAAATTTTATTTTCCCATTCCTTGTGTACTCAAAACTATAAATAATAATAGAAACTGTATGTAATGATGTGGTCAGATCTCTGTTATTGAAGTTAATGGAGGGCTGAGAATACTTTTGGGGAGGGAGAAAGCTGCAATGACATGCAAGGTTGCTCTGTGTTAAAGGCAACCCTTCAACCCGAGACCTTGGAGCTCTGCCTGGGGATGAATGATGAGCCAGCTGAGAGTTTATGGGTTAGGATTAAAGAGCAGACTGGTATGGGTGACACTGTCGTGGGTGTCTGCTGTATGCCCCCTAACCAGGAAGAGTAGTCCTCCTATGAACAGCTAGAAACAACTTCATGTTCACAGGCCTTGGGCCCTCATGAGGGACTTCAACCACTCCAATACCTGCTGGAGGAGCAACACAGCAGCACATAAATAATTCGGGTGCTTCCTGGAGAGTATCAGTGACAACTTCCTGACATAAGTGAAAGAGGAGCCAATGAGTAGAGGGGCTCTGATGGGCCTCATACTCACCAATAAGGAGGGACTTGTTGGGTCTGTGAAGGATGAGGGCAGCCTTGGCTGTAATGACCATAAAATGGAGTTCAGAATCCTGAGGGCAGCAAGGAGGGCAGGAAACAAGATCACAGTGCTGGACTTCAGGAGAACAGACTTGGGCCTCTTCAAGGATCTGCTTAGTAGAGTCCCATTGGACAATCCTTCCCTTCCAGGGAAGGAAGGAGGGGCCCAAGAAAGCTAGTTAGTATTCAAGCATCATCTTCTGTAAGCTCAGGAGTGTCACAGCAGAAGGTCAGGCAATATTTTAGCAGTCCTGTGTGGATGAGCAAGGAGCTCCTGGCAAAACACAAAAGGAGGGATTGAGAGCAGCCCTGAGAAGAACTTCAGGGTACTGGTGGATGAAAAGCTGGACATAAGCCAACAATGTGCGCTTGCAGCCCAGAAAGCCAGCTGTATCCAGGGCCGCATCAAGAGAAGCGTGGACAGCAGGTTCAGGGAGGCGATTCTCCCCCTCTACTCCGCACAGGTGAGACCCTACCTGGGAGTGCTGTGTCCAGCTTTGGAGTCCTCAGTACAGGAAATACATGGACCTTGTCGTGGTTTGAACTCAGCTGGCAGCCAAACATCATACAGGCAGTTGATCACCCCCCTCCCCCCTGGTGAATGGGGGAAGATGACTGAAGGAACACAAGGGGAACTCGTGGGTTGAAATAAAAAAAAAAAAAAAAAAACAGTTTAGTGATTGTAATAAAACAATAACAATAAAGGAAAGTACAAATGAGTAATGCACAATGCGATTGCTCACCACCTGCTGACCAATACCTAGCCCACTCCCAGACAGCGATCCCAACAGAATGAAGATCCTGCTGTATCAGATCGGAAATGAGAGAGAACCTGCCTCCTTTATATACTGAGCATAACATCACATGATATGGAAGACTCCAGTGACCAATCCAGCCCTGGCACTCCAGCTGTGCTCCCTCCCAGCTCAAGAAAATCAACTCTATTCCAGCCAAAACCAGGACAGGACTGTTGGAGTGGATCCAGAGGGGGGCCGCAAAAATGATCAGAGGGCTGGAGCACCTATTCTATGAAGACAGGCTGAGAGAGTTGGGGTTGTTCAGCCTAGAGAAGAGAAGGCTCTGGGGAGACCTTATAACAGCCTTCCAGTACTTGCAAGGGGCCTGTTAGAAAGATGAGGACAGACATTTTATTAGGGCCTGTTGCAATAGGACAGGGTTAATGGTTTTAAAATAAAAGAGGGTAGATTCAGACTAGATAAAAGGAAGAAATTTTTTACAATGTGGGTGGTGAAACACTGGAACAGGTTGCTCAGAGAGGTGGTAGATGCCCCATCCCTGGAAACATTCAAGGTCAGGTTGGACGGGGCTCTGTGCAACTTGATCTACTTGAAGATGTCCCTGCTCATTGCAGGGGGGTTGGACTAGGTGACCTTTAAAGGTCCCTTCCAACCCAAACTATTCAATGGTTCTACGAGGTATACAGAAAGTGGAAGTAGAAACATGTAACCTGTCAGGAATACAGAGAACACTGTCTGAGACACAGTTAGGAAAGCCAAAGCCCAATTGGAATTGAAGCTAGTGAGGGACAACAAAGGCAACCAGAAGAACTTCTTTAAACAAGTGACAAAAGGAAAAGTAGGGAAAATGTGCACCCACTGCTGAACGAGGCAGGAGCCCTCGTGAGACAAGACATGGAAAAGGTTGAGATACTGAATGCCTCCTTCACCTCAGTCTTTACTAGCAAGACTGGACTTCAGGAATTCCAGGCCCTGCAGACAAGGGGAGAGTCTGGAGCAAGGAGTATGTCCTTGAGGGAAGATAATCAGGTTAGAGAATACCTAAGCAAACTGGACATATGTAAGTTCATGGTGCACCCATGAGTGTTGAGGGAGTTGGCAGATGTCATTATGAGGCCACTCTTGATTCTCTTTGAATGGTTATGGTGATCAACAGAGGAGCCTGATGACTGGAGGAAAGCAAATGTGTCTCCTGTCTTCAAAAAGGACAGGAAGGAGGATCCACAGAACTAACTACAGGCTAGTTGGCCTGACGGTGAACCCTGATGGAACACCTGGGCTCCCCATTAGAAGAGAGATGTGGAGCTACTGGAATTGTGCCCACCATAGAACCACGAAAATGCTTAAGGGATTGGAGCATCTGACAGATGAGGAAAAGCTGAGAGAGCTGGGACTGTTCAGCCTAGGGAAGAAAAGGCTCAGTGGGATCTCATGAGTGTGCATAAATAACTGAATGGAGGTTGTTCTTAAAGGTGCACAGTGACAGGACCTGAGGCAGTAGTCACAAACTAAAATACAGGAGGTTCTGTCTGAACACAAGGAGATACTTTTTCACTGTGAGGGTGACTTGGCAACTGGCACAGGTTGTCCAGAGAGGTGGCGTAGTTTCCATTGTTGGAGATACTAAAAAGCCATCTGGACGCTGTCCTGGGCAGCTTGCTCTAGGTGACCCTGCTTGAGCAGAGGGGTCGGGCTAGGTGACCTCCAGCAGTCCCTTCTAACCGTAGCTATTCTGTGATTCCCAGTATTGCATTTTGGGAAGCATCTAAGCTGCAAGGAGGGCAGGTCTCCATTGTCTCTGTGTGAGCTATACCACATACGCTAACAAATACTCTCAAAACTTGAAGCAGAGGAGGTGATGTTTCAGGCGCAGTAGTTCTGTATAGAGCTTGCTGGTATCTCGTTGGCACTTCCTGACCTTTATTCTTCGCCCTTTGAGAAAGCAATGAGCAGATCTTTTTGGCAGTGCTTACTGTGTTCCTGCTGTGCAAATCTGACATTGCTCCTTCCAAATTAGAGCAGGCTTCGGAAAGAGTAAAATTGTCTGTTCAATACAGAACGTAATCTTTTCAGCTGTACTTGATCTGATGTCATTCTATGTAGCATCAATTTTTGTGTTCATAGCTTGCATTTGTCTTTTAAACAATGTATAATTTGCTAAAGATAATGGAATTAACTGAAAGTGGCAGGGTTCAGGAGACATTTGACCTCATGTATGCCGTTAGTCATGCTGTAATTGTCTTGGTGTTATTTGTCCTCATCAGCCCTAAAAATGACTCTGTCCCCATGCCTCTTTAAATCTACACAACTGTACTTTTCAGTGACAGTGTAAGGGAATGAGATTTTTTTCAGTTTCAAAGCATGGTTCAGCCTAGAGTGTCAGGTGAAGGCAAGGTCCCACTTTGAAAACAAATAAACAAATCCCTACTCCTGTTCATCCTTCTCACTTTGAAGGAGTAGGATTGATGACTTTGTTGAACTGCTTTTAAGACAACAGTGATTGCTCTGAGGTGTTAGCATATGTAGGTTAAATTCATCAGTGTCGGATTTTTTTAATACTGAATTTTGTCAATAAACAATATCTCAACCGTCCTTTCCAGGTCTCTATTTTTCATTTTATAAGTAATAAACAGTCCTATAAATTTAAAATTCAAGATTATACAAATTTTCTATTTGTGGTTAGGTAAAACAGTGAAGTTGAATTTTGCATGTCTTTTGTAGTAGGATTTTAATCTATACTAAGCACAAAATAAGAGTTTTTCAGTATCAGAGGACACTAGCTGTTGCTGCAAGTATTGATATTAGATATGAACCTGAACTGAGATTTTTCTGAAATGCTATCTGCATTTTCCTTAAACTGAAGCTTACCAAGAGAAAACTACTTAACAACTTTGGAGTTCATAATTTCATAGTTCTGTGCTATAGATAATTTGCTACATCATCTGATATGCAATATTTTCAAAGGTTGTATTCAAAAGACACTTTTTATTCCATGGAACATGGAAAATGCTTAGAAAATTGGGCACTGGCATTTATCCTCTGGAGTAGAAGAAAAAATGTTAACTGCTTGTAAAGTGAGAGAAGATGACAATGAACCAGATACATTTTCAAGATGGATTTATTTGGAGTCTCTTTGTGCAGCCCACCACATTAATTAAGACTGTGTTTTGCCCTTGATATCTTCTTTCCACTTCTCACTTCAAACATGTGGTCTTCAGCAATAGTAATAGCACCTCCAGAAAACAAATGTCTGGGTCCCTGTTCTATCTCAGAGAGCTTCTGATAGGACAAGGGCATCCTTGGTACTAATTTTCAAAATTATTAAAAGTAATCAAAACCTGCAATTATATCAAGGCTGCTTTTATTTCAGCCCTAATAAATGTGTGTTTTGGGATAATGTAGATCAGAAAGCTTTTGGCTATAAGTTTCATCAAAAATAAATCCTCAATTAAGAGTTTCTTCTAAGATTCCTTTTGGGGAGTAAGACAGATCTGATTTTAGTCTTCAGCTGTAAGAATGATATTCATAACTGACACTGTCCTCCTCTTCCTTCCCACCGCATGCACACATGCTTGTGCATATTTCTGTGATACACATTCTCTGTAAAGATTTGGCCAACTTTTATGTGAAATATCTTTTGATTCAATTTTCAGAATTAAATGTTATCACTACCAAAGCTGAGGAAGATTGGAAGTTTTTAATTTTATCCTTTCCTTTGGCTCAATCACTCTCTACTTGTAAGCCATTACTACTCAGTTGTCACTGAAGTGCAAGAATTGAATCTTTATTGGATTCACTTATCACAGTGGATGCAATTTAATGTGAAATTTAGCAGTTAAGAACTAGATGTTACCATGTTAATCTTCATGTCTTGTTTGAAAGTTAGTGCAGCTTTTTGTCCTGTCACTTGGTTGCTCGTGATCTATTTGTGGTTTTTTTGAAATGTTATGGTTTCCGTAAAACAGTGAGGTGTGTATAAAGCCTGATTGGATAAATTTTAAGGTTTAAGCTTTTTAGTAGGTATTTTTATCACACACTCTGCGTTCAATAATGGCTTTTTATCTCATTTTTTAAATGCTTTCTATGGTTTTCATGATAATGGATTTAAGACTAACTGTTTGCTCTTCCTAAGGATAAAGGGCAAGTGATTAAAAAGTTAAACAGTATTTGTCCTGCTTAAATGAATAATTATTTCTAAATAAGGATATGACTTGATTCTTGCTCCAAGTTATCAAAGGAAAAAGCTGTACTTACGACTCCTGAATAGAATTCATTGATGTTTTAAGTGAAAGATGCATAAAACTTGATTCTTTTGTGTTTGATCTGAAGAAAAGCAGAAGTAATATACTTTACTGAAATAAATTTTCTAAGAACAGTGAAAGCTCACCGAAGTTTATTAATGCACACGTTAAGTGGATATCAGTTTGCAAAGCTCATGTGAAGATGCTTTCAATATTCTGATAACATTTGTAAATATGGTTGTAGGTTACAGAAAAACCCATTTATCTTTTGATACGAAAATTAGCAAATGGTTTGCTAGGTGGAAATGCAGTTTGGGTGTGCAAGTCAAGTAACAATACTTCCAGCATGTTGAAAAGTTTTTCACTTGCCAAAGCCTTTTTGCTGTTGTCTTAAAAATACAAGTCACTTAGTCATCTATCATAACATATAATTAATTTATGTTGACTTGCAGCATGGATTTTGAGCTATCATTGCTAGAAAAAGCTTGGCAACTTTGGGGACTAGAAATGGGATACTTCTTTGTCAGGAGCCCCTTGCTGGAGGAAAAACCAGCATGCTGAACAGAAGTATCTTACAGGCTAAATGAGGTCTCGGAGGGGCAATTTGGACTGTGCTGGTTCAGTGCACAGCACACACTCACGTAACTTTTAGGAAGTTCCAAGGAATTTTTTCATTGCTAAGCTGGGGCAAAGTTATAGGTATGTGGTAATAGGATGTAAAATGTGCTTACATGGAAACTACTTTTGGTTTGAAGTTACTTCTGCTGTTGATTTGGGGGGATGGGGGTGGCAAAGTTGATGGAAACTTTTCCCTTCTTTTTAAAGTATCTGTTTTTTAGCAATGCAGACTTATTGGGATTTCATTAAGTCAAATAATTATTGTGTAAATTTTTTACTAATTAACCTTCATAATCCATGTGCTTGTTTTCCAGTAAACCTGATATGTCTCGATTGAGGCTGGCAGCAGGGAATGCTATTGTGAAGTTGGCACAAGAACCTTGTTATCATGAAATCATCACCTTAGAACAGTACCAGCTGTGTGCGCTAGCCATAAATGTAAGGAAATTAAGTGGGACTTGTGGGTTATCAGCAAATGTATGAGTATACATGTTGTTTGTTCTGTATGTTGTGTATACTTCTGATTTTTTTCAAATTTGATTTTATGCAAAACGTTCAGCCTTGGCGTGAATTTATTTTCCCACTACATAATCCTGAAAACTGATTGTGGGTAAGAATTAGATCTACAGTACTGGGCTGTCCAGTGGGGGAATGCTAACTTAAAGTAGTGAAATGTTAGAGTATTGATAAACCAAGGAATTCAGTACTGATTTAAAGTAATACCTCAGCTGTGTTATGACATTATTAGAAATTGAAATGAGATGATGTAAAGTACGTTGGACTGTGGTGACAACAGGGACCTTGGTTTCTTCATACTTGGGTAGAATATATTTGGAATGCAGGGGTCTGCAAAGATAGTTGGACATCCTTTAAATATTAGAAGAGATAGGGAGAGATTTTTCAGTAGATGTTGGAATTTTCATCCTTGATGTCTGCCTGTGAGCATAAAGTAGCAGGAAGGAAATAACTTTCAGATTTTAAATAGAGAGATAGAGATTCTCTGTGTTCCTGCCTTGTACACTTAGCAAGTTCTACAGAAATTGATTCACATCCCCAAGAGTAAGGTGATCATAGAGGGACTCATGTTGATGTTACTTGTACAAAAGTTTTGTAAAGTCAGGAGAATCCTCTGAAGGAAACCCCTCCAGAAGATATCTTCAGTAATAATGATATTCCATTCTAGACCCTAATTCCTGTGACTGGCTAAAGCTTTAAAAGCTGCAACCTGTTTTAAATGTCAGAAGATTTGAAATTCGCATTTAATAGTAGAAAATACAAGGTATAGCTTCTGTGTGGATATTATTTATTTTCATATAGAGTGTCTTTTTAAGTTCTTAAGTTGTCTGGAGTGGGGGTACAGTTAGGCTAGAAAAATCATCCATATACCAGAGTAAGACAGTCTGTATTAGGCTTGTATATTATTTTAACAATGATTATGTGGATTTTAAGCTTCTGTGTTCATGTGGAAAGCAGCCCTTACTCAGTTCCCAAATGCTATTAAAAAAAAAAAAAAAAAGAAATGGAACAAAACTTAAAATTTCTCAAGCAGATGAAATCTAACAAAAATGCAGCAGAAATTGAGTGGTAATAACTGAAGGTCTTTATATCCAAAGCAAGGACTGATACTTTTCAGTCTTCCTATTCCAAAACCTAATAGAAATGTTAGTCTTGGGTCAAAAGAAGTTTTAAAGATTTTTACACTTAAGAATGAAATTAGTAGAGAGGAAAATAGCCACTTATTGTAATGACAAATAAGATCTGCTTCTGTTCTGGAAGGGATAATCTAGCTGGATAATATCATGCTAGACTGGCCTTGCCAGTATAGTATTTGCGTGTTCCATTTTCTTCTCATCCCAGTGATCGAAATCTGTTCATTTCTTCGGTCATTTCCCTCCTGTGGCAAATTTTTGTTTATTGCAAATGTTAACCTTGCAGTTCTCCTCTTAGAATTTGCCTTCATTATGTGGACTCTTTCCAATACCTTATGTGCAAGCTCCTTCTCTTCTGTCACTTCACTTCTTATTTTCCAGCTATCTCAGTCTTAACTGTTTGTGGATATTGATAACAGATGCATTGTCACTTTTTTTTGTTTTCTTTGAGTCTAATGCTTATCTTGCCTCAATTTTCGAAAGGGAATTTTGAGAGCTGAGATTTAAATTAGAAGAACATAATAGGGTCATCAACAGTTATAAACAAGTTAGTATCACATCTTGCTATAGAACAGTTTGGGTCTGAAGGGACCTCTGAAGATCATCGCATTCCAACCCCGCTGCCATGGACAGGGACATCTTCCACAAGACCACAGAATCATAGAATGGTTTGGGTTGGAAGGGACCTTAAAGATCATCTAGTTCCAACCCCCCTGCCACAGGCAGGGACACCTTCCACTAGACCAGGTTGCTCAAAGCCCCGTCCAACCTGGCCTTGAACACTTCCAGGGAGGGGGCAGCCACCGCTTCTCTGGGCAACCTGTTGCAGTGTCTCACCACCCTCACAGTAAAGAATTTCTTCCCTACATCTAATCTAAATCTACCCTCTTTCATTTTAAAACCCTTATCCCTCGTCCTATCACTATGCTCCCTGGTCAAGAGTCCCTCCCCATCTTTCCTGTAGTCTCCTTTAAGTACTGGGAGGCTGCTATAAGGTCTCCCCGGAGCCTTCTCTTCTCCAGGCTGAATAACCCCAACTCTCTCAGCCTGTCTTCATAAGGGAGGTGCTCCAGCCCCCTGATCATCTTTGTGACCCTCCTCTGGACTCACTCGAGCAGGTCTGTGTCCTTCTGATGTTGTGTGCCTCAGAGCTGGACACAGGACTCCAGGTGGGGTCTCTTGAGAGTGGAGTAGAGGGGGAGAATTGCCTCCCTTGATCTGCTAGCCACACTTCTCTTGATGCAGCCCAGGATGTGGCTGGCTTTCAGGGCTGAGAGCACACATTGCTGACTCAGTTTTCCATCCACTAGTACTCCCAAGTCCTTCTCCGCAGGGCTGCTCTCAATCCACTCATCACCCAGCCTGTATTTGTGCTTGGGATTACCCCGACCCACATGCAGGACCTTGCACTTGTTGAACTTCATGAGGTTTGCAGGGACCCACCTCTCAAGCCTGTCCAGGTCCCTCTGGATGGCACATCCCTTCCCTCCAGTGTATCGACCGCACCACATTGCTCAAAGCCCTGTCCAACCTGGCCTTGAACATCTCCAATGACGGGGTATCCACAACTTCTCTAGGCAACCTGTTCCAGTGTCCTACTGCTCTCATTGTCAAAAAACTTCCTTATGTCCTGCAGGTGCTGATATAAAGTCTTTCTCAATCTTCCTTATGAGCTCCCTTCATATATTGAAAGGCCACAATAAGGTCTCCCTGGAGCCTTCTCTTCTCCAGGCTGAACAACCCCAACTCTCTCAGCTTTTCTTCATAGCAGAGGTGTTCCAACCCTCTGACCACTTTGTGACCCTCCTCTGGATCTGCTCCAGCAGGTCCATGTATTTCTTGTACAGACAGCTCCAGATCTGGACGCAGTACTCCAGGTGGGGTCTAACCAGAGCAGAGCAGAGGGGAGAATCACCTCCCTTGACCTGCTGGCCATGCTGCTTTGATGCAGCCCAGGATACAGTTGGCTTTCTGGACTGCAAGCGCACTGCTGGCTCACATCACCACCAGTGATGTTTTCATCCACCAGTGTCCCTAAGTCCTCCTCTGCAGTACTGCTTTTAATCCATTCATCCCCAGCCAGTATTGATACTGAGGATTTCTCAGTCAGGTGCAGGCCTTGCATTTAGCCTTGTTGAACTTCGTGAGGTTCACATGGGCCCACTCTTCAAGCCTGGCAAGGTCCCTCTGGATGGCATCCCTTCCCTCTGATGTATCCACTGCACCACTTAGCTTAGTGTCATCCACAGAATTGCTGAGGGGTGTACTCAATCCTGCTGTGTCATTAATAAAGATATTGAACAGTACCGGTCCCAATATTGATCCCTTAGTGACACCAGTTGTTACTGATCTCCATTTGGACATTGAGTTTTTGACCGCAATTCTTTGGACGCGGTCATCCAGCCAGTTTCTTATATGTCAAATAGTCCATATACGAAACCTGTATCTCTCCAATTTAAAGACAAGAATGTTTTGTGAGACTGTGTCAAAGGCCTTACAGAACTCCAGGTAGATGACATCAGTTGCTCTTCCCGTGTCTACCTATGCAGTCATTCCATTGTAAAAGGCTTCTAGATTAGTCAGGCATGATTTGTCCTTTGTGAAGCCATGTTGGCTGTCTGTAATTGCTTCCCTGTGGATATCCATGTGCCTTGTTGTAGCTTCCAGGAGAATCTGCTCCGCTGTAGTATCACTTTTATTACTTTTTTCTTCTCACTTATTGATGTTTCTTTGCCTTTTGTGACTTTCTTGTTTACTAGAATTTAGATTGTAGGCTCTGTCAGGACAGGAATTATGCCTTTATTTTTCTCTGCAGCTCCTAACGGTTTTTGAATATTTATGAATAATTTTTCTAGATCTTCTTGAGATCTTCTGCAGTTTCCTTTCGCTCTGCAAGGCTATTGATCAGATCTTCAGATGCAGAATAACTGTAACGGTTTCGGTGACTTTTGCACTTACAAGTGGTACTGTATTAATCTCAAATGGAAACTATCTGTATATTTGTTTTTGAGATATTTGAAAGTGTACATACACATACATATGTATTTATGCTTGGAATGTTTAGTATTGGAATCCATTTCTTGATGGTGGACACTGATTATTCTAAAGTTTATTCATTCTTTACTATCAAGTCTAGCCACAAACTAGGACATTCAAGTGACGTCAAGGCCAACTCTAGCATTACATAATTTAATTTACAGCAAATTCTCTTTAAGTGGACAGATCAGGAAGCAGATTAAACAAAAGGAAAAGCTTAATTTTTGAGGTCTGTAGCGGTTGCACAGGTTCTGCTATGGTTCTGTGCTGGCTCTTTTTTTTTCCTCTGAGACTGCCATTTTGTAATGTGAAATGATTGGAATACAAAATTAAGTGTGGTTGCTAATTACTGTATTAAGGTTGCATTGGTAAACAGAGACATTGAGATGATTAAATGCATGTAGTTTTAGTCATTTTAATATAAGTTATGTATGTGTTTGGCCAAATCTGTAAGGTCACCAGCAGTTAAGTTCTTTCATTTGCAGAACAAATTTTGATGTCAGCAGAGCTTCATATTGGAATAGAGTAGAAAATAATTGAGTCTAGTGTTAAGTAGTTCAGTGTTTAACAGGCTTTAAAATCAGATTTAAGATCTAATAAGCTTTACTGTTGGAAATGCAATTTTAATTGTATTTATAATAAATCTTCTGGATTGCATAAGTTTCATTTGTTAAAAAAATCCCAAAGCTTTTTCAGTTTCCTTTGTCAACTCTGAGAGTGTTTTAATTGTTTAAGCAAATGTTTGTCCATTTTCAAGAATCAGAGTTGTTTCTGAGGGGTACATGCTGCTTTGCAAATATTTTATTTTTTAAAAAATATTTAAATGGTGAACTTCTGATGAATTGGCATTGAAATCTGAGAAGTTGATATGTACCATTGGGCTACTGTGTGGGTTTTATTTGTATGCTATAAAAAATGTAGAACTTGGTTGAGTCTGGTCCCCCTTCTCAGTGAACTAGTGTAACTGAATTTAAGGTTATTCTCAATATTAAAAGATAAATAATAATAATTCTCATTTATGCCACACAACACCATCAGTAACAATGAACTATACCCTCCTTTGTCCTCTGAGTCAAGGAAGACATTCCTTGTCAACATACCAACTAGGCACAGGTCTCTTCTAAGCTCTCCAAAGGCTTTAGACTTAGATAATGTTACTGAGCTGGAAAAGAGGGCTATATCTTAGCCTTCTGCTGGTGCATGGATTTGCTATAAAGAGGCAATAGATCTTGAGTAGGTCTCATGCATGGTTTGGGTTTGTGGTCTTGGGTTGCTTCAACTCTGGCTACAGCAGGCATTTCAGGGTTTCAGTCCATAGAGGGAAGACTGTGGCTTGAAGCAGGGAAGAGAAAAGGGGGCTTAATAAATTTCTTCTGGATTCAGGGTTTTTTGGGGGATGGGGGTGGGGGGGGCTTGTTTTATCTAATACATGATCTTTTTTGATGCCATCTGCAGATTTGGAAGACTCAGTGTTACCAGTGGCTAGGTTTTGTCTGCACTTCTGGTTGCCTATTAACTGGAAACCCTTTTCAATTATTTTTTGTTTCGAAACTGTCATTTGACTACAATAGCTGCTTATTCCTGTTAATGTTTTTTCTACATATTTAGAGATAACAAATCTTTCCTCCTGACCTTTTTTTAGCAGGTTAATCATGCCAAGCTGTTTTGGTGGCCTTGTTTACCTTACGCTTTTCTGTACATTTTCTTTTGTTTTCTGCACCTGTTAACCTTTCTTGGCCTGTGTTACTAAATGGTTTGTGGTATATTGAATGGTGTCTTAAAGTATGTAGGTTATTTTCATACAGAGAATTCTAATGTTCATGTTTTTTTCTGGAAATACGTTGCTTAATAAATTGTAGAAGTACATTTGCCACTTTCATATTATTTTACTTGGCAACTATCAGACGCAGGTTATTCTCTTCCATGGTCAGTCATAGTTCATAGGTTTCCACAGTATAATGGAAATGCTTCGTAGTCTCTTCAGCATTTGACCTTATCTGGTAAATCTGTTGAATTTTATTCAGTTTCTGATATTAATGGCTTGATGACAGTGTATGAAATTGCAGTAGTAAAATCAACACAGTGGTTACTGGGGGGTAAACAGTGTTTCAGTGCAGATCTCTGGCTCTACAAAGCAAGTGGTCCTATTGTAAACAATTTCATTAACTCCATGTCTCAATAGTATGTTAAATTAGGCCTTGCGTCCTGTGTGTGATATCTTCCTGTACAGTTTCTGAACCTTAACTCTTCTTCTGATTTTAAGGGAAGCTTCAACTGATTAATTCAATTTAATTACTCTGAATTGGCATTAAAAAACATTCTTACAATTCCTATGTTTCTGTGGCTGCAAGGTCTGAAATTGATTTAGGCATATTTACCCAGGCTTCCATGTTTTATTTCACAGTCTACGTTACTTTTAGAAAATATTATTGTTATCTTTTTTTAATAGGATGAATGTTACCAAGTGAGACAAATATTTGCTCAGAAACTTCACAAAGGTCTTTCTAGACTACGGCTGCCACTAGAATATATGGCTATTTGTGCACTGTGTGCAAAAGATCCCGTGAAAGAGAGAAGAGCTCATGCTAGGCAGTGCCTTGTGAAGAACATAAATGTCAGAAGGGAATATCTGAAGCAACATGCAGCAGTTAGCGGTAAGAGAACAGAAGTCGCTTTTTGATACAAGTGCTATAGTTCAAATGTAAATGAGTGAACTGTGAAAATATTGATGATTCTCTGTTTTTGTAAATAGAATGGCTGTAAATTTCACTCAGAGGTATCTAATGAAAACTGAAAGTAGAGTTCAGATTTTCTTTTAAGTTCTCTTAAGTTCTTTTACCAGGTATTTCTGAGATCGTTCAATTTTGTTAGAAGCTGTACAAATGCTTATGCCTAAGTATATTGCAAGTGAAGTAGTTTTTAAAGGAAGTTGTGTGTACTGTTTGAACTTAATGGTTAATTATGTTGTAAGGGAAGTGACAATGATTAATTTTACTTCATTAATTAATAATATGCAACCTTAATGACATAAATGCTGACTAAATTGACTGTCTTTGTGCTGCTCTGTTGAGTAGCTTATCTTGTCTTATGCTGTCAAAGGCTACATTTGAAGACACTTCAGGATGAGTTTATGTAATTCCTTCTTCCTAGTGCCAGCGGTCTGATCATCAGAATGCTTTATAAATTATTATAGACTAATGTTCAGCTATTTTTTCTTTATACAATCAATCCTTTTCCCTTTTGACTTACTCAAAGCTACACCCATACAGTATGACAACACTGGTATATGGTCATAGAAAAAGTAGACCTTTATGAAGAGCTATGGGCATTTTCAAAAAGAGTTTTTGACAGATTACTGATGGTTTGGCCTTTGTGAAATGAAGGGGATTTTTTCATCTAGTCTTAGGATAGACCAGACCTGTTTTGTGAATCTGATCTCTCAGATGCTGTCACATAACTGATTTCCTTCTGCATTTATGAATCACAGACTTTATATTAACCATGTCAGTCTGTGTGTGCCTTAGTCCCCTTAGACTTTGATCAGAGAATAAGTCTGCAGAGAAATCCTTTTGTGTATTAGACTTTAAAGAGAAAAAAAGAAAAAAGAGTGGTGCTTTTCTCCCTCCTCAATAACATGTAGAAAAGAAAAATCCGTTGAGCAAATGCCTTTAAGTCATCCTAAGACTATTCCTCTTGAAAGTTGAAAACTCTTTTTAGTTATGTAGGAGGAAAGTATAAGCACTCTCATGTGATTAAAAGTAATTGCTGATTTCGTAACTGTATTAAGATAGATGCTGCAAAGTTACTATCAAAGATCTGTAGGAGAAATTAAGAGGAGCCTAGGTGTGTGTGATTCTTTTTATCCAGTAGGACCTCAGAGTGTGCCTGACTATTTTTTTTCTTGCTGAAAGACTTGCCTTGACTGATGCCATTGATTTGATATCTACTATAATCCTTGAGGAGTCTGGATTAAATATAGATTGCAGGATTTCAATGTTAACTTTGTGACATTCGGATTTACCAGTCTGGGCTTTTAACAAATAAAATGTCTTGAACTGTTTGCATCTAAAAACATCATTCTTGCAGTAGTACAGCTGAGGCTCAGTTCTCGTAAGATCATACTATTTAAATGTGTATGTGTGTCCCTCTGTTATTCTCCGTACTGGCGATGCAGTAATTCAGGGTAGTAATGGCGATAGTACCTCCTTTGAAAAGCTTCCACAAAAAACTAGAACTGAGAATCTGCATCTTGGATTAATGGAGGTGTCTTTCTGAATCTATAAATGTGTAGTTTTGTGATACGTTTTTTCTTGAAAACTTGGTACAGGTGAGGAGGATATCTTTCAGATATTTTGGGGGATTTCAGCATTTGTTGAAAAGATGGTAAATTTCTGAATACCTTGCCTAAGGAAAACTTCCTAAAGGCTGGTACCAGACAGTAAAATGCCTCTTTCCTCTATGCTGACCTTTTACAGCCTGGCAGGAATTACTCTCAGGCCTCTTATATTCTCTAAATACTTATTCAGAGTGGAAGCCACTCAAGATTGAGACTTATTTTGATTGTGTATCTGTTACTAGTTTCATCTAGGTAGAGACTTGTGTCTTGCATAGGAATCTTTGTTTTCTAAGGCTGGGCTTTTACTTGAAAGTCAGTAAGTGGAAAAATTGCAAGAGTGAAAGATTAATTTTTTTAATGAGTTTCTTTCTTAAATGCTCATAAAGGCCTGTTGTGAGGGGTTTTGACATGTTCTAGTTGCAAATGCTGGTAGTTCATGTCGGTAAAGCCACCCCACCTTTTGGGTTGTGTGTGTCCTCGTTAGAGATGAGGAAAGAATGTATAAATGCTTGCCATGATGGTAGTTAAATATGTGTCAACATTTGTCTTTTTCCTGTTTTGTCTGGATCTGGTTCACTTTGTTTTGCAGACCCAGTTGGAATTACTATAGTTACATTGGGAATTGTACAAGGCAGGAAGTTAATGAAACGCTGAGTTCATGAGCTCTGTTGAGGCTGCTAATTAATACAAATAATAGGGGGTTGGTTTGCCTGGGACATGTCTAAGGCAAGCCAATTTTGCTAGTGTTCTGAAATCATAATTATGTTCTTTTTCTTCCCTGCTACATCTTTATTGTTTTTATTTAGTTACACAAACAGCTGCTGGCTAAAATGCAGGACAGTGCTTGAAGAAGTGAAGGATGCTTTTAAAGTTAATAGTGGAATGTCAATTGAAAGACATTAAAAACTGCTTTACAAAGTACCCTGGATTTCAATTACATAAATATAGCTTGAAATAAAAAGAAATTGGGTGATTTTATTGTTTCTTTCAAACCTTATGATGTCTTGCACTGTGTGTAGTAAAGATGTTACTTTTGATATTTAACTGCATCAGCTGCAACGCCTGTCTAAAAGTGTATCCTAGGAACTTGACAGCACTATTTTCTGTGGGCCTTTATTAATTTTGAACACTTTCCTTGCTATTATGAATGAATCCGTATGTAGGCTGTGCATTGTCCCTGTTTATGCAGACCATTAAGAATGGGATAGATTGAGTAAGACTTGACTTATGCATGGCAGTTATTTAGTCTTGTGAAATTTACAATAATGATGTATTTTATTTGATGTGCACAAGATATGTCAAACATATCTCATGTGAATACATCTATTAGAGATAAAAATGTCAGTGCTCTAATGTATTTTAAAATAGTTTTCAAGTATTATATATAATGAATTACAGATGTTTGGACTTATTCATAACCTAATATGGAATGGTTAAAAACTTACTGAAAGAAGATTTTTCGAGACTTGGTCATGTCTTTCACGACCACGCACTAGCTCAAAAACATGAATTTTTCAAAAGCAGAGCCAGCCCTTGCTTAGGACTGCTTCAAGTTTTAGAGGATGCTAGAAAAAGTTTTGAATGCTTTGAATGTCATAGAATCACAGAATCATCTAGGTTGGAAAAGACCTTGAATATCATCCAGTCTAACCATTAACCTAACACTGACCATTCCCAACTACACCATATCCCTCAGCGCTATGTCAACCCGACTCTTAAACACCCCACAGGGATGGGGACTCCACCACCTCCCTGGGCAGCCCATTCCAACACCTAACAACCCGTTCTGTAAAGAAATACTTCCTAATATCCAGTCTAAACCTTTCCTGGCACAACTTGAAGCCATTACCTCTTGTCGTATCGCTTGTTACTTGGTTAAAGAGGCTCATCCCCAGCTCTCTGCAACCTCCTTTCAGGTAGCTGTAGAGGGCGATGAGGTCTCCCCTCAGCCTCCTCTTCTCCAAACTAAACAACCCCAGTTCCCTCAGACACTCCTCATATGACATGTGCTCCAGACCCTTCATCAGCTTCGTTGCCCTTCTCTGGACACACTCGAGTAATTCAATGTCCTTTTTGTAGTGAGTGGCCCAATAGTCATAGTTCAGTTGTGCTGCTCTGTTCAAGTGTGATTGAGCCTTTCAAAGTCAGTCCACTACTACTTTGGTACAGCTTTCATGTTACCTCCTGTCCCTTCTTTAAATAGGTAAGGTAGGCTGTGGGTTTGGAGAACACTGTGACAATTTGACTGCAAAGCCCCTGCAAAGGGCATTTCTTTCTGTTCTGTTGGCAGCAAGCTCTACTCTGCAATGTCCAAAGAAAGAATAGTAGCTTATCCTGCAATTGTGCTGGTCTCACATCTTGCAGTTAATATGGATTTTGTGATCTATACTCACTTCTGTTCTTGAAAGTCTTTGACTTTGAACTGAGGAAAGGATTGGGAGTTGGGGATGACTGTGGCTGTATTCTCAAGGTAGATAGAAAATATGCAGCCCTGAGTGAGAGGTGCTTGAAATGTTAATTTTTGCATGCAGGAAACATCTGCACATGAACCATGAGATGCAACATCATAAAGAAATGATAGGCCCATGTGTCTATAGTTAATGTATGCTGACCTTAAATTTTTCTCTTTCCTCTGTAGTAGAAAAGCGTATTTCTTGGTATGTAGTTTTTTGATGCATCTTTCTTCTGCTTTTCAGAGAAACTGTTGTCACTTCTACCAGAGTACGTTGTTCCTTATACTATCCATCTTCTAGCTCATGACCCAGATTATGTCAAAGTCCAGGACATTGAACAACTCAAGGACATTAAAGAGTAAGACTACTTTTAATAATGTTGTTTCTAGAGTTAAAACAACTTAACTTTATTCTAAGTAAAATTTTAATTCGTTGTGGTACCCTGATACGCTGTCCAGTGCACATATTTCTGTAGTTATTTCTGTAAAATGTTGTGAGAAATGGTATATATGCATTTTTAGTGCTCTGTGGTATCTTACAGAGGAACCTTCGCCTTCTGCTCATCCCACTATTTTTCTAAAGAAGTGGTTTCCCCGGAGTTAGATGGGTTCAAATTCATAATACTAATAAAACCTAGAGTAAATAATTTTCTCAACTGTGCGTTTTTATTTATGAAGAGTACTGTATTTCTACTTTAGGTGCCTGTGGTTCATACTGGAAATATTGATGGCTAAAAATGAAAACAACAGTCACGCGTTTATCAGGAAAATGGTAGAAAATATCAAACAGACTAAGGATGCTCAAGGACCAGATGATCCAAAAATGAATGAAGTAGGTGATACTTTTTGATTGGAAATTGCATTTAACTCTGGCCTGCTTCTGGAAGTGAGTTGCTTTTGGTTTACATACCAACTTTAAAATGTCTTTCAATAGAATAGTATGTGGGAGAAGATACTTTATATACTGTAATGATATTTATTGTAGTTTAGATGACAGTTATTTTCCTATGCTTCAGTAGATCTTGCACATTTGCAAGGCAGTTGTAATAGTTTGTGGTCCTTCTGTTTTGATCTCAGTAAGATTATTAAACATTAACTTTAAGTATATGTAAACTATAATTTTTACTGCTTAAATCATCCACTAAAGTGCTTTGTAGTATTTCATTTCAAAAGTGCAAGAGTAAGCTTAGTATAGGAAGAAAAATACATGCATTAAGATGTCTCCAGTGTGTTTTGTGTAGTGAATGTATCAAACCCTGATCTTGTTTTTGAGGTTTTTACATTACGCAATGTACAGATTTGTCACTTATCTGGTTTTCTCACAGAGATTAGAATTTATTTCCTTTTTTTTTTTTTAGCTTTGTCTTTGAAGCTGTGATATACACTATTCTTAAGTGTAGAAGGATAATGAAAGCTAGTTCTCTTCAGCTGCTGGGCCTACACTGCTTTTGTCTTTTGTTCCTGTATTTTACTACCCTGTGATACACTGTTTAAGAGCAGGCTAATGTTTAAGATTATTGCTTTTAAACTGTGAGTTCTTGTACTTCTGTGCTTGAAAGGTACTGTCTTTTGTTGAGATTTGCAATGTGTTATTTATTTGTTTTTAAAAATTTTATTATTTACAGAAACTATACACAGTCTGTGATGTAGCAATGAATATCATTATGTCAAAGAGTACAACATACAGTTTGGAATCCCCTAAAGACCCTGTACTTCCAGCCAGATATTTTACTCAGCCTGACAAGGTATACCTTGGCATTTAAATTTTCTTGAGATAAGTCTGTTTAGATCTTTGTTAGTTGTAATT
This sequence comes from Strix aluco, assembly GCF_031877795.1. NCBI lineage: Eukaryota > Metazoa > Chordata > Aves > Strigiformes > Strigidae > Strix > Strix aluco. Next base: position 113,251,097 of record NC_133932.1, on the reverse strand, counting down.
CAGGTGGTTGGGGTTTTTTTTCAATAGTTCTTGTAACTTCAGATTTCTCCCTATTATAATGTAGTTGAAAATGTATGTACATATGCATATGTTTTCATAAATATCTATATATGTGTACAAACACTGATGTTTCACCCCCCCAATATTATTGTTCAGGTTTAAAATTTCAAAAGTATAAATGATGTAAAGAAAATGTTTCAGTACTACCTCCAAAATGTGTATATCTTGTCCATTGATTATTGCTGTGATTTTATTCCATACACGCCCCCCTCCTTTCTTTACAGAATTTCAGTAACACCAAAAATTATCTTCCTCCAGAAATGAAGTCTTTTTTTACTCCTGGAAAGGTACGTATGGTGGGGGGGTGGTTTTTTTGGCGCTGTATTTGCGATTTTGGTTTGGGTTGTTTCTGTTTGGTGTTTTTGGGGGTTTGTTTGGATTTTTTAAAGAAAACTAGCATGTAATTAACAGAACACTTCAAGCTTAAGAAAATAGATTGTTTCTGCTCAAAGGGTTTATATACCAAAGGTTAGTGAACAAGTAGAGAGAAAGAAATAGGTAGAAGGGAAAACTGCTGTCTGTGCTGGCAGTGGTAATGGTAGGCAAAGCCTGCTGTCTTTAAAGAAAGAGTCCAAAAAAAACCACCCCATAATGTTTGACAAGTTTGCAAAACAGTTAACTCTGCAGAAGACTACAACTTTGTATATGAAGTGATGGCTATGGAAAACTCTAATATAAATTATTTTCAAAACCACATAAATTAATCTTTGGCAAAGCTTGAATACTGTTTTACAGTATCTTACAAGATAACTGACTCTTCTATGGTTATATTAATTTTTCTTTCTAAATCACTCGCCTAGGCGATCGGCTCCGGTGCAGGCACGTTCCGCAGCCGAGCGGGGGTTCATGGCATACTGGGGGTGTTTCCTGAGCTGGGGAAACCCCAGGGGAGCGCGGACACCTGCCAGGAGCCGGCAGCTCTCACAAGAGAGCGCAGCTGATGAGGCGCAAGTAGGGCCAGGAGTGATGGCGGCCACCCCCTGCTCCCACAACAGGGAGCTCCAGCCACCAGGAGCACCAGGCAAACAGGGCCTGGCACGGCAGTTTGCGTGGGAGGGCGCCTCTTCGAAGGAGGGACGTTCCACTGGCCGAGTGGAGAGACTTGAAGTCCTCATAACCCGGCAACTGGGCACCATTCTGTGACTGTCTGCACAGGGCAAGGGCACTCATCATGCCTGACCCTCAAGGCAGAATGGTGGGCACTTGTCAGAGAGCAAAGGCTGCAGCTCCGGCTGGGGCGTCTGCACCATATACCCCAGTGGTGGCCGATGCCTCCACCTAGACGGAGCTGCTGAAGGGAGAGGCTGCAGGGCAGCCCTCAGGCTGCAGGAAGGGCATGGACCTTTCTCCTGGGGCAGGGGCAGGCAGCAGACCTGCCTGCAAAAGGTGTGCCCAGGTGGAGGAGCTCCTGCAGCAGGTGCTGAGCTGCAGGCAGTGAGAAGGCTGCATAGCATCAGGGAGGCTGAGAAGGACTTAGGTAACTAGTTCCTAGCACAGTCTGCTGTGGACCTACAGCCCATGGCCAAACAGCCAAAACCCCCTGCTGGCACACATAGAAGGGAGGAGGGCCAATAATGCAGAAGAATGGAAACTTGCAACAGTAAGGACCTGCAGGAGGAAGAGACTTCCCCTGAAGCCTGAGGTGCCCTTGCAGAACTGCTTTTACTGCTCTGCAGACTGAAGAGGAAAGACTTGTCACATCAGGGGAGATGCTGGAGCTGAGTATGGCAGCCTGACCTGCTCACCATGTAACAACCAGCACAACTAAGAAAAGGCAAAGGTTGATAGTGGTAGGCGACTGTCTTCTGAGAGGTGCAGAGGCGCCCATCTGCTGACCTGATGCACTCTCTAGAGGTGTGCTTCTTAGCAGGGGCTTATATCAGGGATGTCGCTGAGACACTACCAAGCCTCGTGCAGTCCACTGACTATTATCCACTGCTGTTTCACATGGACACCAGTGATACAGCCAGCAGCAGTTTGAGGAGTATCAAGATGGGCTACAGAGCCCTGGGAGCAGCAGTAAGGGACTCTGGAGCGCAGGTAGTTTTTTTCATCAGTCCTCGTGGTCAAAGGGAAGGGGTTTGAAAGACCAGTTGAAGCTGGCAAATCAACAATTGGTTGCGGGACTGGTGCCACAGCCAGCGGTTCAGCTCCTTAGACCATGGGACTCGCTTTGGGGAACCTGGTCTACTGGAGGCTGATGGGGTCCATCTGTCAGAGAAGGGGAAGAGCATCTTCAGTCATAGGCTTGTCAAGCTGGTGAAGAGGGCTTGAAACTAAAGTTGCCGGGGAAAGAGAATCTCAATCCATCCCACTCCTACCAGTTTGATGCTAGAGCTAGTAATGGATGACCCAGAGCCTGGAGAGGGGTCACAGGTCAGCAGGAGAGCACCTGAAGAGCAGCACAAAGGAGTTCCAGCCAGTGAGTCAGCTTCATCAGGGACCTAACTTAAATGCCTCTATGCAAATGCATGTAGCATGGGGAATAAACAAGAGAGCTGGAGATGTACACACACCTGCAGGGCTATGCGTTTATTTGCATCACAGAGATGTGGTGGGATGCTCCTATGACTGGAGTGTTGGCATGGAAAGATACAGGCTCTTTAGGAAGGACAGACAGGGTGGGTGTGTTGCCTTCTATGCCAGTGACCAGCTGGACTGCATGGAGCTTTGCCTGGGGATGGATGATGAGCCATCTGGGAGTTTATAGGTCAGGATTAAAAGGAGGGCAGGGACAGGTGACATTATAGTGGGGGTCTGCTCCAGACGACCCAACCAGGAAGACCAAGCAGATGAGGCCCTCTGTAGACAGATAGGAGTAGCCTCACTTTCACAAGCCCTTGTCCTCATGGAGGACTTCAGCCACATTGATAGCTGTTGGAGGGACAACACAGCAGGCCATGAGCAGTCCAGGAGGTTCCTGGAATGTGTTGATAACTTCCTTCTCCAAGTGATAGAGGAGCCAACGAAGAGAGGTGCTATGCTGGACCTTGTTCTCATTAACAAAGAGGGGCTGGTAGGGAATGTGAAACTCAAGGGCAGCCTTGGCTGCAGTGACCATGAAATGGTGGTGTTCAAGATCCTCAGGGCAGCGAGGAGGGTGCACAGCAAGCTCACCACCCTGGACTTCAGGAGAGCAGACTTTGGCCTCTTCAGGGATCTGCTTGGCAGAGTGGCATGGGATAAAGCCCTGGAAGGAAGAGGGGGCCCAAGAAAGGTGGTTAATACTCAAGGATCACCTCCTCCAAGCTCAGGAGCGATGCATCCCAACAAAGAGGAAGTCAGGCAGAAATGCCAGGAGGCCTGCATGGATGAACTAGGAGCTCCTGGACAAACTCAAACACAAAAAGGAAGCCTACAGAGGGTGGAAGCAAGGACAGGTAGCATGGGAGGAGTACAGAGAAACTGTCCAAGCAGCCAGGGATCAGGTTAGGAAAGCTAAAGCCCTGAGAGAATTAAATCTGGGCAGGGACATCAAGGGCAACAAGAAAAGCTTCTATAGGTATGTCAGTGATAAAAGGAAGACTAGGGAAAATGTGGGCCCTCTCTGGAAGGAAACAGGAGCTCTGGTTACCCAGGATATGAGGGAGGCTGAGATACTCAATGATTTCTTTGCCTCAGTCTTTGCTAGCAAGTGCTCCAGCCATACCACCCAAGTTGCAGAAGACAAAGGCAGAGACTGGGAGAATGAAGAACTGCCCACTGTAGGAGACCAGGTTTAATACCATCTATGGAACTGGAAGGTGCACAAGTCCATGGGACCTGATGAGATGCATCTGTGGGTCCGGAGAGAACTGGGGGATGAAGTGGCTAAGCCACTGTCCTTCATATTTGAGAAGTCATGGCAGTCTGGTGAAGTTCCCACTGACTGGAAAAGGGGAAACATAACCCCCATTTTTAAAAGGGAAATAAAGAGGACCTAAGGAACTACAGGCCAGTCAGTCTCACTTCTGTGCCCGGCAAGATAATGGAGCAGATCCTTCTGGAAACTATGCTAGGGCATGTGGGAAATGAGGTGATTGGTGACAGCCAACATGGTTTCACTAAGGGCAAATTGTGCCTGATAAACTTGGTGGTCTTTTCTGATGGGGTTACAGCATTGCTGGATAAGGGAATATCAACTGACATCATCTACCTGGACTTGTACAAAGCTTTTGACAGCGTCCCACATGATGTCTTTGTCTCTAAATTGGAGAGACATGGATTTGATGGATGGACCACTTCGTGGATAAAGAATTGGCTGGATGGTCAGACTCAAAGAGTTGCAGTCAATAGCTTCATGTTCAGGTGGAGAGCAGTGACGAGTGGTGTGTCTCAGGTGTTGGTGTTGGGACCAGCGCTGTTTAACATCTTTGTCAGTGACATGGACAGTGGGATTGAGTGTACCCTCAGCAAGTTTTCTGATGACACCAAAATGTGTGGTGTGGTTGACATGCTTGGAGGGAAGGGATGTGCCATCCAGAGGGACCTTGACAGGCTTGAGAGGTGGGCCTGTGCAAACCTCATGAAGTTCAACAAGGCCAAGTGCAAGGTCCTGCACATGGATTGGGGCAATCCCATGCACAAATACAGGCTGAGTGATGAGTGGATTGAGAGCATCCCTGTGGAGAAGGACTTTGGAGTAGTAGTGGATGAAAACTGACTATGGGCCAGCAATGTGCACTTGGAGCCCAGAAAGCCAACTGTATCCTGGGCTGCATCAAGAGAAGTGTGGTCAGCAGGTCAAGGGAGATGATTCTCCCCCCCTACTTCACTCCCATGAGACCCCACCTGGAGTACTGTGTCTAGCTCTGGGGCCTGCAATGTAAGGACATGGACCTGCTCAAGTGGGTCCAGAGGAGGGCCACGAGCATCTTCCCTATAAGGACAGGCTGAGGGAGCTGGGGTTGTTTAACCTGGAGAAGAGAAGGCTTCAGGGAGACCTTATAGCGGCCTTCCAGTACTTAAAGGGGGCCTACAGGAAAGATGGGGAGGGACTCTTTATCAAGAAGTGTAGTGATAGGACAAGGGGTAATGGCTTCAAACTGAAAGAGAATAGATTTAGATTTGATATTAGGATGAAATTCTTTCCTGTCAGGGTGGTGAGGCACTGGAACAGGTTGCCCAGAGAAGTTGTGGATGCCTCCTCCCTGGAAGTGCCTGCCCCCATGGCAGGGGGCTTGGAACTAGATGATCTTTAAGGTCTCTTCCAACCCAAACCATTCTGTGATTCTATGAAATATGCATTGTATTGAATGGCAATGTTCTTTCTTCACTAAATCTAAACCCAGCTACTCTTTTGAATAAAATTAAAATCTATTAAAGACAAATTGTGGTTTTCATCTGGAGTAATGTGTCCTGTTCTAGATTACAGGAGAACATTCATTTGCTACCTTGCAAAAGACATAAAAGTGCAGTATCTTCATTATCCTTAACTTTGCTAATGAAACATTCACTGCAAGCTAGTAACTTACTAATAGAGGAGGAATGCTAGTTAGGAAAAAATGCAGGTGTACTGCAGATGTAGGAAAAAAAGGAGCATCTTTCTGAGTAGAAGTTTAAAGCCAACGTTTACTGATTGGAATATATCATCACTGTATTGCACATTGGAGTAGCTGAACTCCGCGGATTAGGGATTCACTTCTTAGTGAAGATGCAGAAATTTTTAAAAGGAAGTTGTGTGTCTTCCAATTTCTGATCAGTAGTCAATACTAAGTTCTCTCATTCAGTTTTTGACATAAGACAGTCTTGCTAGCTTGTTTCAGACTTTTAGGACATTAAGGGTACTGTGACAATACTAAACAAGAAACATGTTTATGCTATCATGAAAAACCATGGAATTACCAAATGTTTGAGGTTGGAAGGGACCTCTGGAGGTCATCTAGTCCAAAGTCCCTGCCCTCTCAGAGTTTCCTCATATGAGAAGTGCTCCAGTCCCTTCATCTTTGCGGCCCTTTGCTGGACTCTCTCCAGTAGCTCTATGTCTCATGTATCCAATTGGAAATTCTTTTGAAACCTAAGGTAGCTTTTATATTATTTTAAATTTCTAGCACCAGGTACTCTAGCTCCCTTTTTGTTCTGAAGTTTTGTAACAAACAGCAGAGGTGTATTTGACCACCAAAAATTTTCAATTCCTTCCCTATCATGAGAGCAATATGAAATGAGAGTTGGTCTCGTGAGTGTTATTTTTGGGAATAGAAGACTAGCTTGAGTGGATGTTAGTGAGGTGGATGTAAGCAAGGAACAGTGTGTGAGGGCAGCAAGGCTTTGAGTGTAGGTTCTGTGATAAGGGAGGAGCTGTTAGTGCAGGCCCTGTTAGTGTTAGTCCCTCCGTAGTAGGAAGTCCAGTCCAGTGTGAATTTGAACATCTCTCTGATTTTGAGCTCCTTCTGTATTCGTTTATTGATTAATGTTAAGTTCTAAACTAATAGATGTAAATTCTTAAACTGGATTTTGTTCTCCAAGGTTTATTTTTAGAAAGGATATGCTGTTTTTCTTGTACTCGGTGCAGAGTGAATCTTTGGTGTAAGTGTAAAATTCCCTCTGGCTATAAAAGTATAACCAGCACATCCATGGTGCATATCTCTGAAAAAGGAACACTTAAAGCTGCTATGATGTACATGTTGAACTTTTTTTTTTTTTAGCTGTCACTAACTTCAGATATAGCTAGAATCTAATATTGAAATAGACCATCCTAGATAATGAGAAATGTAGGGAATGGTCTTTAATCCAACTTTTTTGTATGTGGGTGTTTGGCATAAAGGTGTATTCTCTTTAGGAGTAACTGAATTCTTTCAACTTTCAAAAGTTAGTATGAGCTGGAGGTATTTGGCATGTCTGAAAGATAATCCACTTAAATGAATAACCTGAAGCTCACCAGTGTCTGGAAATGTTGGCACCTGTTAAAAGCCTAACGTTTTTAAATCTGTGCATGAAGTATCAGAATCTTCTCCACAGTATTTGATTTTTGAGACTCATTCATCCCCAGTTAAAACTAGTGTGGTTTGCCATTACAGCTGAGCCAGTTTAATGGGTTCTTTACTGAAAGGGCTGTCCTTCTGCTATTTCTGTTTTGCCAGTACAGATGCTCATCTGATCCAAATGGTGAGCTGCTGCAGGCAGCTAGATCAGCAGAAAGCAAACTGAGAAGAGGACAGAATGTAAGGGTACAGGGAAGAATACAGTTTTTGGTGACAGCTAGCTATTTGATTACAGCTTTGTCAGCTTCCTTCTCATGTCTGTTGTAATTTTTATATGAAAATGTTTAGTGCTTTGTGTTAAAATGAAGATACTGTTTGCAGAAAGTGAAATCTGTGAATATTTTAAGCATAGTACATGTTAACAATATCTAAACCTGTAGCTTAAAATAAAGGAAATATATTTTTGGTTTCAGCCCAAAGCAGCCAATGTTCTTGGAGCAGTTAATAAGCCTCTTTCGTCAGCAGGCAAGCAGTCTCAATCCAAATCTTCACGAATGGAAACTGTAAGCAATGCCAGCAGCAGTTCAAATCCAAGCTCTCCAGGAAGGATCAAAGGGAGGTTGGTAGACAACAAAGGAGCTTTGATATTTCAAGTATTTGTAATGGAAACTTTGAATATTTCTGTAATGTTTTCTAAGTGAGAAACAGAATTTTATTATCTTATTTTGAAGTAAAGATATTGTACCATATTGGTATAACTGAAACCATGAATTTGGCTTTCTAACCCCAGAAATAAATTTGCCTTTAAAAAAAATAAAACCTAGAATCACATTGAGTTGGCTGTAGGAGGGAAGGAGAGCCTCATATGTTTATTTTCTGTTATTTTTTAATATATATATATAACCCCCCCACATCTATATATGTATATACACACGTGTATATATATGTGTGTGTGTATATATATCTGTAGTTCCTAGAAACCTTGTGGCCTGCTGTAATGTTAACAGCATGTCATAGACAGTAAGGACTGGTAGGCCGTTGTGATCTCACGTGACTTCCTGCTCTATAAATTTGTCCTGCATTTTGCTGGACTTTGCGGATAAACATTTCTGGATTTTAGATTCCTTCTTTGATGGAGAGGGGTGTGTACTCTAATGCTACATAAGTCTTCTAGTTATGTGTCTTTAAAAATTACAGCTTATTTTGTGTCAATTTTTTAGGTTATTCATCAGTTACTGTATCTTTTTATGTTCATTTTTTTAACAGAAGTCACATATCAATTTTTTTTTCACAGACATTTAGAGATTACATAGCCTGCACTATTCATATTTTCTCACATTACTTCAAGACTGTGAGAAAATGTTATGTTTGGAAATAAAACTTCTCATTTGGTACTTCATTACTATTTAATATATATTAATAATTTTAAATGTAGTGCAGTGCTTTACAAGAAATACAAGAAAGCCCACAGAAAGGCTTATTTCTTACAAGTCATGCAGGTTCATATGCTGAAATACAGTTTTTGGCTAAAGACAGGTTGGAATCCAGATTCTTCTCTATATCCAATGAAATGAATCTGAGATCACTACTGTTCTACATCCAGTTCATTTTAAAATATGCTGCACTCGCAGTCTAAGATATTCTATCATCTTCATGATCTCCCAGTTCATCTAAGTTAAACTGACTGGTGTTTTGAGTGGAGATACCAAAGAAGAAGAAAAGTCCTCTAGAAGTGATGATAATGATTCAGTATGCATGGTGTTTCCAATTCAGTCTGACTGAATATATACATGCAAGCTTGCATCCATTAAGACATTGTATAAAAACTGAGCTTCTGATTACATCACAGTTATTACAGATTTTATACTTTTAGGAATGAGAACGTCTTTCTCAGTTTATGCAGTGCCCAGGCCAGGGAGTTAAGAGTTTGTGTATTTGAATACCACTTTTCATTTTGGTGCATAGCGTATTTCTTTTCATTAAAGAACGTGCATTGTTATTTTAAAATGTTGCTTCTACCTACCCCAGGGCAGATGAAACAAAATGACTTGTGAATTAGCTTTTGTATATTACTTTTTATTTGTGGGTCTCAGTGTTTCACATATGCAGGTGGTATTATTGTCCACACTTACATATGTAGAAACTGAAATAGAAATTAAATTGCTGCCCTAAATAACAACAGAAAGCTGAGGAATAAACTAGTCTTTAAACCTCACTGTAGGAAAGTGTGCCTGCTTTGGCTGGTTGGTCTGTGGGGATCTTTGGTATGAGAAAGTGTATGCAAATGTATACAAATACTCACAGATCTTTAGAAACTCAGTAAGGCTCTTCTGTTTCAAAAAGTTGCTTATCTTTCTCAGTGAAAAAAGAAAATTCAACTTGGCTTACGATTGACACCTTTGTCCTGAGACTTAGATGTGCTGGCTTGTGATATGTGGTGGGTGAAAGGTTCTTTCTGACAGGCTGTTTGTGGTTTAGGAATAGATTTCTTCTGAAGATTGATGTTTTTAATTTTTTTTTATTAAATGATTGCCCACTGTATTATAATAATGAGGAGAATAAATGTTTGTTCATTCTAGGCTTGACAGTACTGAAATGGACCACAGTGAAAATGAAGAATTCACACTGACTTCACCTTTACCAGGGAAGAAAACTGACAAAAGGGACGACTCTGATATTGTAAGGGTGAGCTGTTTGGCTGCATTGCAGATGTTTCATTTTAAGTCACCAGGACTTTAAAATAAAAACTAATGTGGTGGTACCTGATATTGAAAAAAATATGCTGAAACATGAAACTGAGTTGATGTTGTAAATGACTGCAAAATGTGTTTAGGGTTGGGTATGAAAATGCAGTGAAAAAAAAGGTTCAGTTTGTCTGTTTTTCATGTGTACGTTACATTACCTTTGCATCATACTGACAACTCCTGTAAGCTTTCAATGTTACCAGTTATGATTTGCAGAATATTAGTAATATTAACAGGGTATATTCTGCTAGAGCTAGACTGATGAGAACTAGTCCCCAATTTGTCTCATTCTCAGGATTTGTTGAAGTGTTGGGGACAGTGTTCAAGTTAATAGCTTCCTTGGACTCCTGTTGCCCAATATACAGTAGAGGTTTTTTTGGTATGTGTTCTTAATGTTTACTTGAAATATAGCTTTGGAAGAATTAATTGGATTAGTTTGAGAATGATCAACTATATTGGAGTTTTGGGGGAGCGGTTTAACATGTGAAATTTCAAATTGCCTTCTGAGGTTGTAAAAGTCTGTATCATACATGGTTTCTTGCTTGTAGCTAGCAAAGTGATAATACCTCATTAGAGTTGATGCATTATAATTCTCACCTTTTTTTGTACTGTTCCATCACTGGTGCTAAGGCATGTTCTTTTCTAGCCAGATGTGTTTTGCTATTGCTTACAGCTGTTGAAAGGAACTGTTTGGTTATCTAGAATACCAAGAGGGCATCATGATTTGACATTGGATTTAGAAGTTCAGGGAAGAGTTACCTGAAGAGCTATATGGATTCTGTTTTCTTGTATGCAACTTGTACTGCAGAGAAGTCAGGAAAATGCTTGGTTCTGAATGCTAGCTACCAAAAGTAGAAGTTGCAGTGTGATTTTAAAGCTAGTTGTGTGCAATGTGGTCTTCAAGAGGCTTTTAGAGTGAGCTAGCTAACTGATACTTATAGACAAATACAATCCAATGTGATGTAAAATAGTCTTAATGATTAACAAGTACATTGCCTGTGCTGTTAGATAAACAAACTGTTCTGTGAGAACGGTGAACCCTTCGGGGTAGCAGAATGGTGTCATTGCTGTGCTTTTATGGTTTCAGGATCATTCAGGAGAAATAATGTGTGTGTCTATCTCAGAGACAGGTTTTAGTGAATGACCACTAACCAAGGCCTTTGAGAGTGGTAGGCCCTTGAAAGTGATAGCCTGTCCTTGCTAATTATTACTGATGGATTTATGGATTTCTGTAGACCAGTAATGCTAAAGGTTCCTAATGAGGATAGAAAAAATGATTTGGACCCTCACTCAGATGTAATGCTTTAATATGTTAATGAGATTATAAGCAGGCTAAATATTGTCTCAAGCAGTGTTTACACCTATATCAGAATGCAGAAAAATAAACCACCAAAGAAAATTCTAATTGCATTGTAATTCTAAGAGCAGTTTAAATAATAAGAATTTCACATACAGTGGTAAATTTCAGTTCTTCGTGCCTTAGTAACAGTTGGCTGTCTGTAGACTTTGTAGTATTTGGTATATGCATGAAAAAGTAATAATACAAACAACATCAGGTTTGTTACAACTGGATTTTCTAGAATGCATTAAGGATGTCTGATATCTGATGGCACTGCTGCTTTATTTTGTTGACTGTGTCTGATATTTCTCTGTTCTCCCATTACTGCAGTCTGTTGTATTTTTCTAGGTTGCTTGGGGCATAAGCTAATGACTAGTAAAAATGTCCTGAATTTTTGCTTGTCTTGAAGTGTAAATAGGCACCTTATACTGTGATATCTTGTCGGAAAAGCAAACCAGCTTATAACAAAACCAGAAAAATCAGGAATCTCTTGTCAAAAAAATGACACTCTCATGCTTCCTGTATTGATGTGTCACTTCAGCTGTAAACCTTGAAAATTCTGAGTGTCCAAACAGCTGCTGGCATGTAATTCATGCCTAGAAGCATTAGAGTGAATTGGTAACCAACAAAGCTAAGTGATAAAACAATAAGAGTTCAGTATTTCATGTACTTTTGAGGGCATTTTTAATTCACTTTGAATATGTAAGCAAGCTGCTTAAGGTCATTGATTCTGAACTCGTTTTTGGAGCTCGAGAGCAGATTATAGCAAGCATTAGCTGAGAAGCAGAATTTTAATTGGGGAGCAGAAAGTCCATGTTTTAAAGATGTCACTATTCAGGATATTTGTCCAGATTACATGATAGAGTAACACGTTAGTTCTAAGGCTGTGGGACACTGTTTAACCTGAGGGAGAAACTTTGAAACTCGGCTACAACTGGTCAAAGCAGCTGCAATGACAGTTGTGCACAATCACTGCAAAAGCAAATAGAACAGACAATAGTGAGCATGTCACTCATCTAGATCAACAGTTTTGTCACTGAAATCATGAACTGGCAGGAGATGTCATCCCAGCTCAAACATTTTTCTTATTTTTTTCTAGTATAGTTCTTTGTACTTCAATTTCTTTTACTTTTTTTCCTCATATCCTTTCTAGCTTCATGCTTTTCTTGACCAGGGTTTATGGATAAAGTGCAGACATATATTTGTAAGCTGACATCTATCTTATGTCACAAAGGAGATGTGAAGGAAAAAAAGAAATTCAATTTGGTTTTAAGTGGCGTAACTTGTTTTGTAGATTAAATTGCAGTGTGACAAATACTAATAAATGAGTGATTGTATGTGTTGAAATGTAGTAATGTTAGTTTGAAATAAACATTGGTGTGAAACTGTGAAGTACTGTAAATATTTGGACTTATAGACCATTTCATGGTCCAAAATGAAATAGTCATGGTCCCCATGAAATCGTAGGTGGGTACGTTTTTTAATTTGCCCCTTGGTAGGGGATGGTTGGAGCGATCCTTCTGGCCCTAATAGCTGCTTGTTGAAATCTTTGAACAGTTTATGGTCTTTACTGTGCACTTTAGAGAACTAGAGCATGGAGAGGTGAAGGAATAGTTTCTGGTCTGAAAGCTTATGGTTCAGAAATAGTTCTACCTTTCTTGATATGCTAGAGGGAAGAGATGCTATCAACAGGGATCTTTGACAGGATTGAGGAGTAGGCCCATGAGGTTCAAAAAGGCCAAGTGCCAGGTCCTGCACCTGGCTTAGGGCAATCCCAGTATCAATACAGACTGGGGGATGAATGGATTGAGAGCAGCTCTGCAGAGGAGGACTTAGGGACGCTGGTGGATGAAAAATAGGACGTGAGCCAGCAGTGCGCTTGCAGTCCAGAAAGCCAACTGTATCCTGGGCCGCATCAAAAGAAGCGTGGCCAGCAGGTCAAGTGGGGTGATTCTCCCCCTTTACACTGCTCTGGTTAGACCCCACCTGAGTACTGCATCCAGATCTGGAGTTGTCTGTACAAGAAATACAAGGACCTGTTGGAGCGGGTCCAGAAGAGGGTCACAATAAGCGGTCAGAGGGTTGGAACGCCTCTGCTATGAGGACAGGCTGAGAGAGTTGGGGTTGTTCAGCCTGGAGAAGAGAAGGCTCCAGGGAGACCTTATTGCAGCCTTTCAATACATAAAGGGGGCTTATCAGAAAGATGAAGACAGACTTTATATCAGCGCCTGCAGTGACAGGACAAGGCGCAGTGGTTTTAAACTGAACAAGGTTGGGTTTAGATTGGACATAAGGAAGAAATTTTTTACAATGACAGATACAGGAACAGGTTGCCTAGAGAAGTTGTGGATACCCCATCATTGAGGGTGTTCAAGGCTTTTGGGGCTTTGAGCAAGCAGATCAAAGTGGAAGATGTCCCTGCCCATGGCAGGGGAGTTGAAATGAGATGATCTTTAGAGGTCTCTTCTGACCCAAACTGTTCTGTGATTCAACGATTGGGTTTTTTGCTGTGCAGAGCAAATATTGAGTCTTACTGCAGCTCTGACAGCAATGCTTTGGCAGCTACCACCAATTCCTGTACTTCCTTCTGCAATTATAAATTCAGGTTGCCCACTGTTGTCTTTGTTACTGCCTTGCTGCTGCCAGCATGGGAGCCAGGCATAAGCACCCTGCAGCTCACAACAGGGCTGAAGCCACAGGTCGACAGTTCCCATCCTATATATCTTTATATTTTCCTATTAATAAAAACGCAGTTACGGGTGTTCTAGCCAATTGTGTTTGACATAGCTGAGGATACAAATGAGGAAGAGCTTGCACGCTTCAGTGTTTTAACTGCTCACCTTTGAAATAATCTTTCTCTCTTGTCTGACATTTTATATGTATGCACGTGTTCATACTTCTGCAAAGGTTTTTGAAATGGATGTGGTAGACAATCTTAGTAGACAACTTGTGTAACTTGAGGACACTTTGTCTTGTTGGGTGAAGTTTCTGTAGCTTTTGTGTATGTGACAGTTTAATATGGCAGCTGAACTTTTTAATTTAAAGATGTAATGTTACCTTTTCAGTCAGAGGTGGAGAAGCCTAGAGGAAGGAAGAAAACAGCTATCACAGATTCAGAAGAGAAACTAAGCATAGATGACCTAAATAAACTGGGTCAAGAGCAGAAACTTAGAAGTGGTCAACGGGGAAGGAAGAGACCTGCAGTTGTTTCAGAATCTGATGAAACACAATGGCAAGAGGAAAAAAGGCTAAAAGAAGATGTAATAGAAAGTGAGGATGAACAGAACAGTCCACCAAAGAAAGGGAGAAGAGGACGCCCTCCCAAAGCAAATAATGGGGGAACACCAAAGGAAGAGCCAGTAGCAAAGTCATCAAAAAGGAGCAAAAAAAAACAGCCACCAGCAGCTGCAACAGAAGAGGAGGAGGAGGAGGAAGAAAGGCAAACTGAAAACATTGAACAAAAACCAAAAGGCAGGCAAAATAGGACACCGAAAAGAACACAGCAGAGGTAAGTTCATCTTCTTGTAAGCTGCATCTTTTTTATCCTTGGACATTAGTTATAATTTGATACTTTGCAATTTGGGTCTTCCTCAAAACAGAGCAGAACCATCTGAAACTAGTACAGTTGAATCAGCACAGTCTACGCCACAGAAAAGACGAGGAAGGCCATCAAAAACACCACCATCACAGCAAAAAAAAGTGTAAGTGGTGAATATTTTCTAAATTTGTGTTTAGTGAAAATTAAAAATATGCCTCTGTGCCCCCAAACAATCATTTACTGAAAATATTTCAGAATACTTTAATTGACAGTTAAGAAAATAAATTGCCATTGTTATTTCTAAAATATTTTCCCTAGCTGCTTCTCCTAGAACATCTCAAACGAGAGCAAGAGGCTACAAGTAAGTTTAACGTGCTCAAGTAGCATATATGTAGCTCTGCTCTTCTAGGAGAGAAGTCAATAAAACACATGAGGGCCTTGATAGGGCATTATTAGGACTTCAAGGAGCAAAAAGTGCTCCCATTCGTTCTGGATAGGGAGGAAGAATCAAACGGTTACTGTGGTGAAACAGTATTGTGGAGAATTAAGTTTATTCTGATTCTCCCTATGTTAATATTAATTAACTCCCTAAGTTAATGCTTACTTTCTAATTTGTGGCCTTCTTATTATCCACTTGAATCATTTCCAAATTAATAAAATGGGCTACAGTCTATGAAGGGTAGTAGCTCTTAAAAATTCTGAGGCGTATTAAGCTCCAAAATAAAGGTAAACTCTGTGGCTAGCTTCATTTTTTTGTGCCTACTGTAGGAAGCTACAGGTATCTCTACCTTTTCTGTACATGTATATGCAATATATGTAAAACAGAGGTGTACAAGTGGGCAGGACTTAGTTAACCCACTGGTATCAAACTGCAGCTCATGGAACAGATTTGCAAGATACTTTTCCAGAACCTGGTGATAAATTCCTTAGGGCACTGTTTACGCGTATCTTCAGTCTGGCATTTTGTATTGCTCTGTTGCTTTTCTGGCTTCTGGACTTAGTTAGCATTGTGTTGATCTTCCTCTGGCAGTTTAATGTACCAATTTGCCTGTCCCCGGAGATCTTCCGTACTGGAGATCTTTGCCTGAACAAAGCTTGTACCCTCAATTCAGATTCTAGTTTCACATCGGATTGCACGTTCTGGCATTTTGCACACACAATATCCCAGCCTTTCCAGTGTTCTGTTTTCCCACCTCAGGTCAGACCTCTCCTGCTCCTTTACTCTGTAACCAGAAACACAGGTCCCAATACTGTCTTGGTTACTACAGAAGTCACTGCTACATGTGCAGTGGAACAAGAGTTGGGAATTGCTACTGCCATGCAAAGAAGACATGCCAACAAGTCATTGTTGGGTGATGTGCTATGTGGCCTTTGTCAGAGATGTCCTTTAGTAAATAATGAGGTAGTTTCTGATTCACTTCTCAGTGAGATCAGTGAACTCAGTGTGTGTGTTTACACATTTTAAACAGAAAGTAAACTGTATCAGTACACATGATCAATACAGGCATAGCTCTTGTTCATGTGTGTATACTTTATTCCTGGCCTGAGGAGCCCAAGTGAGTTGTCTCAGGGTCCAGAGTTGTTGGGTCTATTCTAGATTTCATTCAAAAAAAATATGGTGTGTATTTTTTATTTTTTGTGATCAGACCACCCAATTTTTACCGTTCTTTTTCCAAATCTGCAAGAAAAAGGTGAGACCTCAGTAATTCCTCAGTCTTCACAGTGCCCTGTAGTCTGACCTTTCTCCCTTTTCTACACACATAGAGCAGTTTCAACTGAGGGGATCTGGTAGACTGAGCAGCACTGTGTTTACCACAAGATAGAATGTATTTAATCCAAATGCTTAAAGCTTTCTGGGCTCCTTGGGGATGGATTTGGCATAAGAATTTGGGATTTTACCTATGAGGTGATACTGTATAACCTATTTCTGATAGCTCATTGGATTCCCAATTAGCGCATGTGAACTGTCTTATTTTTGTAATATGTGAAAAGATGAACCTAGCTTCTGAATAATTCTTCTGTTTTCATTTCTGTTGCTTCTATCAGTCTTGGAAGGCTTGAGTTGGGCTAATTTGTATTGTTTCTCAAAGGGTGTCATGTTGGTTGGTGCTGAAACCCCCACTATACTATAATTACTATATGCAATTCAGAGATTTTATTTTGTATGGGTCTTGGTGTGGTTCTTGGGACTGAAAATTCCCACCACATGTGTGGTTTGATGCTGTCAGAGGACAGTTGTTTTGGATGTGTATGCCCCCACTGGGGATTGAATTCTGTTTGTTGTCTGTCTGGAAAAGAGTTTCTGGTTTAATTTAATCCAAAAAGTCACCTAGTTTGAGTGCACCAAGACTGCATCTGCAGTAAGCGGGATGATTTGGTGATTTGATTCTAAACTGTGCTAATGACCCAAACCAAAATGGTAATGTAGGTGCCGTTGTGTAGTTTTAGATGTGTATCTGATTGCCTGCTTTTTTTGAGGCGTTGGAGGGACTAGTTCTCATTTTAAGCAAACAGGTGCTTCTTGCTTGTGGTTCAGTTCCCATGACTAACACAGACAATTTAAGATATTGTTGACTGATTGTTCTTGATTATCCTGATTAAGGTATTGTTATCCTGATTATCCCTAGCTCTTAGCATGAGCTAGCTTGGAAGATTTGCATTTAGGTTCATTATAGTGTTAATTTCCTAAATAGCAACATGGGTACTTTTAGCTCTGTAAAAACATAGATGCAGTTACTCAAATTTTATTGTGTATAAACTCCTATAGGAGTACAGATATTCATGGAATTGAATAGGAGTTTAAAAAAGACAAGTGTTTAGTGTTTGGCTGTTTGGCTTTTCCAGTTCACTGGTTACTGTTGTGTCAATCTTCTGCGGCTGTATTCTGGCACTGAAGAGAAAAACCTGTCTTGTCTATAGAAGCAAAAATTGTTCAACTTTGTACTCTAGCCCTCTATTCTAGAAGAATTTGGTTTTCAGACGCTGTTGTCCAGCCTCCTAGTTCCACTTCTTCTATTCTGTGTATGGATGAACTAGATAGGTTTATAAGACACAGGTATTATATGACATGAAATGTTAAGGCTGCTGTTCTTGTAAAATAGAATGTTTGCTCTCATACAGTTTATACATGTGCAGGCCTATATACTGTGAAACTGATCTTTATTTTTGTTCTGATTGCAGCCGTGCTGGACGTTCCAAACAAGCAGCCAGTAAAGAGAATGAATCTAGTGAAGAGATGGATGTATTTCAGAGCAGTTCACCTGTCAGTGATGACATTCCCCAGGAAGAAGTAATGGAAGAAGAGGAAGTTTCCACAATCAATGTAAGAGGAGTGCCTGTGAGTCTTTGTGGTGTCCTCTGTGTACTGGTGTTCAGAGAATGACTTCTCCTGTTCTTAAAACTTAACCTTCCTCCTTTAAAATGAATGAGGTTGGTTGTCAACTGCCACTCTTCTGTAGTGGTGCTGCACTGTAGTTTCCCAGAGAAGCTGCATTTCTTAGAAAATGTCACTTTTTGTCAAGCATCTTAAATTTTCTGTTCTGCACAGCTTTTGTTATCTGTCTGCCTGAGTTGTGTAGTACCTCATGGGAATTATTTTCCAGGTAACTCATGCCCATTCTTCTCAGCTAAACTATAATAGTGAATAATGTTTCTTTATACAAAACAGGAACACAAAATGAATGGTACTGGAAAATAAGCATCCAATCTTGGAGCAAAATCCTAAACCAATTTCTTCCTCTTACCAGTATATGCAAATACATCAAAATAAGTTTTTTGTATTTATTTCATATAAATACATTAGTAATGTTAGTAGTAATACGAAAAATGTAACTGTGAATGCCTTCATGCTTTTGGACACATCTGATCGGAGCATCTGAATATATGAACACTCCGAAAAAGGAAACAAGATTATTTTTGAATACTTGAAGGATGCAGGCTCAATAACATCAAACAAAGTTATGTCCTGGTTATTGACTAAGACTTGTACTTGTGATAAAATGAGTAATGAATGACACTGTATACAGTTACTCAAACATTGTTGTGAGACTAAGCATTTTTTTCCATTATGAAATACATTTATTCTCGAATTTTTCTGTAAAAAACATTTAAAATACTTTTTCTTCAAACAGGTCCGTCGCAGAACTTCCAAAAGGGAAAGGCGATGAGTGAGCATGTAGTTATCAGCCTTCCAGGTGAAAGCTTTGAAGAATGCTTTTAATATAAAGCTTGAGACTGAATGAAGCTGTTAGTGCACAAATGGGGTTGCTGAAAAAAAGACAAAACCTATTTTACTTTTACTGCCCCTGCATTTGCAGTCCCTAGGTCACAAGCTTTAGCCACACACATGTTGATATCATTAACTGTGGATTTTTGTGAAGTGTAATGTGCGCTGGCTTTGTAGACATACGAACTAAAGAAGAAAACTGTAAATAGTTCTTTTTTTAATGTTTCTGACTTCTAAAGTGCTTGTATAGCTTTTATCTGCGGCTTTAAACTGACAGTACCCCACTGTTTATTGGATCTGTTGATTTTAAAAAAGAACAGAGGTTGTGGAAAATTGATCTCAAGCAATATCTGTCAGTGTTCGTATTTGTACTCTTGTTGACATTTAACTGTGAAAAAAAATAATCAGTTGAACAAATAGTGCCACTTTCTTTTGCCACTATTTGTTGAGAAGAAGAAATAAAAAAAATGGTCTTTGTTTCCTTCATGAATCTAACCTAGTGTTTACCTTTAGGCACCTACCTATCATCAGAGGTGCTAAATTACTTTCTCTTACAGCTGAACAATGTTGGATAGAATAATACAGGAGATGCAAATTGTGAAAGAAGTTGTTTGACTTGTTTTACACCTCAGTATTGATGCCAGACTTTTCTGGACTTCTAGTGGCATTGAAAATTCAAAAAGGATTTAAAATATTTTAAAATTAAAAGTGTGTTATTAAATAATGTACTGAACACCCTACCCATTTTATCTTCCCCTATCAGTTTTTATTAATCTACTGTATCAATAAAATTCTGTAACTGAGTTTTTAATAGTCTAGTATGTTAATGTGTATAGATATTTCCTTCTGAACATGATGTTCACAAAGAGCAAATTATTACTACATTATAATATGAAATCTGATATATAAACATTAGTGAAAATACAGTTCTTATTACAATGTAAAGTTAATCACAAAGAAAAATTTTATTGATGCAGTGTGTCTTTATAAAGCTGTTCTTGAGAGCCAAGTGTTTTGTATTTTATAGTGAAGTTGCATGTTTATGAAAAATGTGCTGAAAATGGGATGTAATGTTTTTTTGGAAACTCGTATCTAGCAGTAGTATATGGTAGGTTGCCTCATGAGAGAACCTTTTATTGAGAGTTTATTGTTCCTTTTTGGTTTTGTTTTTTGAGCCAAATTTTTTTGGTATGACAAGCTAAGTTTTTGTTGAATAACCAGCTGTTGATTATTGCAGTCAAGGTATTCAAGATTTGAATGAAGCTCCATTTTTATTTTGTGCTACCACAGAGAGGTTTTTTTGGTTTGTGGGTTTTTTTAGGTATAATCTGCAAAAAAATAGAAAATACTTAAGCGGTATCCTGTATGCAGTTTTACAGTTTACAAACTGTGTCTTTGAACCAAAATGTATAGGTTACTACACTATGCTTAGCCAAGCACATATTATAATTTCAGGTGCTGTTCTCCCTCTGGTTCCCTACAGTTGACAACATGTGAAAAAATCAATTTCTAACTTAAGAAAATTTTATCTCATTGAATAATGGAGCATTTTCATCTAATCCATCCATAAGTAAGTTATAGCTGCAAGGTAGCCTATAAAGATTAGAGGAAAGGCTAATACTAAAACACAGATTTACCGACTTCCAAACTGTAAGATCACTAGTAAAGAAACCTTTAGAATTTTTTCATTATGCTTGTTTTTTTCACCAGTGAAAAAAGGTATGATAAACAATTAGAATATTCTGCCTCAGCTTAACTACACACTCCCATCACACCCCCACCCCACCCCCAGTATTCAGCTTTTCAACATTTATACCTGTAGATATGAGGGAAATGCTGCCTAAAAAGGCAAT
Organism: Strix aluco; assembly: GCF_031877795.1. NCBI lineage: Eukaryota > Metazoa > Chordata > Aves > Strigiformes > Strigidae > Strix > Strix aluco. The sequence goes on along the minus strand of NC_133932.1, from coordinate 113,230,439 downwards.
TATGGTTGATTTGAATTGACTTTGAAATAGTTGGCACAACAGAACTGGCCTACTTATGCTTCAGCAGTGCAAGTGCAAGTTGTTGGAATTTTTTTATGGTATAAAATGATTGAAAGCTAGCTTTATATTTTCCTCTCTGACAGAATTGCACTGAAAACATTTATGGAAGATGTACCATGAAGTCCATTTTTTACAAAAATATGAAAAATTGATGCCGAAACTGCTGCAGACTCTTGAGGCTTTATGTGCATAAACATGGTTAGGTTAAACTTCATCGAATATTGATGCACATTACTGATCATAATGTTTAATGTAAATTTAAACTATAGTTTTGCAATTTAAATGTTGATTTCTTGGGTTATAATGTGTAATTCATTATTTCTTGAGAAATAGGCACAGCAAATATTTCATTCTTATAATCAAACCTCTTCTAAGTTCATTCTCATCTCATATAAAGAAAATGAATATTTTATGTACTAACATTTTGAGATCTGCATACAGTAGCTACAGTAGAGTATAATTATGTATAAAAGATGAATTGCTAACATTCAGTTAGCATGCTCTTCTGCAATGATGTTAAGTTTATAAAAATGTACTGTATTACATTAAAAGATCAAATTGAACTCACTTTAACAAGTTCCAGTATGAAATTTTTGTGAGATTGCCGAAGTATCTTGCTGTACTTTGCAGCAAGTTAAGCTTATTTGTGTTACATTTCCTTTTCTTGCTGCAGTGCAACAGGAAACTTTCAGTGATCTGTAGTTCATATGCAAAATGCAAGGAGTGACTATGATCTTGATACTAATGTTTAAGAATAATTCACTCTGATTCCAGAAGCATGGGATTTTTCACTTGTCACCAACTGAGATAATTAATATTTAGGGCTAGCTGATCCACTAATAGGAAGAAAACATAAAATTGCTTGAAAGTTCTAGTGTGAGTACACCTATTCCACCTAGGATAATTTAGAATCCTGTATTAACTATACTTGACTCTGCCAATCGACTTTCTTTTCTAGCAAAATTGAACCTTTTCAAGTATTTTGACATTTGCTGTTTTGACATTTTGATCTATGTGAACAAAAACATTAGAATTTACAAAAAAGCATTCATATTAAAGACATTTCCACTGAAAATAAATATGCTCAATTTGTGAGTAGCTTGCAGAAAACTTAGACTTGAAGATTCAATACTGCATTCTGACAAGAATTTATCTGATATTCTAAAAAAAACCCACCACCAAACTTCACATAGAGGTGTGTGTGCCATTTTCTTGCTATTTTTTTGCATGTGTGGGTTTTGACAGATTATCAAAGTCTGTTTCTGTGAATGCACACAATAGATTTTGGATCCTGCAAGTTTACATCCCTGTGGTTCTGTGGGGTTAGTTATTAAATGCATTCGTCCTATGCAAATACAAGTACAAAACCAAGTACATTGATCTGTTTGACTATTCTAACACTTGTGTACACAGGGCATGTAATGAAAAGAGCATATATGTATCTTAAAACTGTGTTCCCCAGACATACAAAATTCTGAGTTTGTGGATGGAAGTATTTTAAAAGCTTGTCAGTGTTTAAATATATATGTACATTTATACATGTATATATGTATTGTAGAGACTGATATATCTCTACTTCATCAAGGTAGGTGCAGTACATATTTTTAAGAAGAATTTTTTAAAGGAACACCTTCAGGTATACCACTGTGTTTGCCCAAGGCATTGTGTCTATAAACACATGATTGAGTTCTAGATGGCCACCCCGCTAGTCTGATGGCTCTGTGATGACAAAAATGATAAAAATCACCTGACCAAGGCCCTGTGTCCAGTCATCCATCAGGAGTACAAGAACCAGAATGGATTCTTGTTTCTTGTTATGCTCACAGATTGCCATTCCACTCTTGGCGTCTTTGGATGTTGCCTTTACAAAAGATGTTTACTAATTTAGGTGCAATTTCCTAACCCTGACAGAAGTGACTTGCGTTCCACAAACATAAGCAGACTTCCTGCTGTGTCAGTATGTTTGTCCAGCATTCTTAGGGCGCCTGCTTCATTCCGTACAGTACAGCCCCTGGTGTTTTGTTGCTAGTGGAAAAGAAAGAAGCTGAATGTTGGCAACTGGGATAGAAATACAGAAAAAAACCCACCTAATTTGCTTTAAAGTTCTTCAAATTCTGCTGTCTAAAAGATCTGACCTCTGCACAGAATTCACCAAGTGCCATTCTATTTGTATAGGTGGGATAAACATAGTATCCTACAGTGTGTATATGCAGTAAGGAAAAGGTTTCACGCTTGCATTTTCTTTCAGTGCCTCACTACAGTCACCATGTGGTTTTTAGTAGCACTTTCATTTCTATGATGATGTATATTCTTTTGAGATAGCAGCATCATATCATATCCATGTAAGAAGGAAGAAAGTCTCTCAAATACAAATTTTTATCCCTGCAAATCAGTATTTCAGTAATCATGTGACAAGTTGGAACTAGTTTTAACATATAGTTTCTTTGGAGGATGGATAAGATCTTATAAGGTGTTTTATTTGGTTAGCAGTGTTTCTGGTGCTTGTATCCTACCTCATGTATGTAGATACAAAGGAATGCAGTATTTTAAAAACTAAATACACTGCTTGCTTACTTGGAAGTAATTTTAGTATTGAAAAATAATTTGCAGTTCACAAATTTGTTACATGGTTCTGAACGGATCCAGAGAGCTGAAGGTTTTAGATATTAGGTTCCATAACACTATGTCAGTATTGTTGCATTTTACTAATTTTCTATCGATAGAAGACAATTGCTCAAATTATGACATGCAATGTAAGAGAACACGTGAACTTAGTAACAATCTAAGTAGTAGTAACTTCTGTTGGTATTATAATATAAAAGAATGTGTCAGAATGAAGCATTCTTGTCTTAAAAAGCTTTTTCTTTAATATGTTGCAAAGACATGCTGATAATGTAAAACAGCTTTCTTTATAGTCATGGCACCATGAAATAGTCTGGTTTGGAACAGCTGGGTTTTGGTAGATATATTTTAAGCGTGCAGGTTTCTGTGTTCCTTGTAGTATGTTTCTGTTCAGCAAAATTAAATTCGTGTAAACTAAAGGTATTTTGAAGAACTGAAGAGTTTTCAATCCATATTTAATAAAGCAATAAGGTGTTCATTTTAAGCAGCAAGGGGTTTTTATAGCCATATCTATGGATGCAGTAATATGTTACATGAACCCAGTGTTCACCACCATTTCAAAGGTTCACCACCTTTGACCTGCAACGTATTGAAAGGCAGTAGAAACTGCCTTTGTGTTTTTTCCCAGAAGGCATTTGCTGTTGTCCTTCCATGACCATTTCAAAAGATAAGAGCTGAAGGAGGAAGGGAGAGAAAAATGATGGCTTTATTTGCCTTCTATTTATCTTTGCTATATTCTGTATGGTTTAGGTGATAGAAAAACAATGGTGTGTGGAGGTGTTGGGTGAAAAGTGGGATATTAGAAATGAGTTATTAATTTGAAAGGTGCTGGAGAGATGAGTAAAGGGTGAGAATCAACAGATAAGAGATGGGAAAGCAGTTACTTGATACCGGATGACCAGTGATAGGAGTCTTCTATTCAAGATGAAGGCCTAAATGAGGGAAGCTAAGTTAGCAATGATGATATTATCATTATTAATATCTATTTGAGAGGAGAACTGAGGGTATATTGCTTTCTTTGATTTGGAGGAAGAGGTCGGAGTGTTGAAATATACGCAAGAACATGCATAGGATTGAGACTAGTGCCCAGAATGTGTTTGTGGAAAGAGGGTGATAGCTGCTACTGAGGGCAAATGTCATTAGTAAGGAATTTGGAATAGTGAGGCAAAAAAGGATTCTAACCTCCATAGGTAGGAAGATAAGGTTAAGGCAGCATCCATTTAAATGCAGCACTAAAAATGAGGTAAAAGAGGCCAAGATACAAGCCATCTGGAAACAAAGCTGCGTAATAGCAACAGTCTTCACAGGTGCACACTGCAGATAGCAGTGTATAACCATCAGTAACGAGGTCTCCTACAGTGCCTCTCATTAAATCTTTCAGCGTGACCTCTTTTTGTGAAACCCTGACGACCCAGTCTTTCCTACTAATTTTAATGTACCTTCTTAGCCTGGGATGGTTCTCCCCTTCCCTCATGCATATATGTCCTCTCCTACGGGACAGTGTGTATCTTATGCCCAGTCACTGCTGCTTTTCATTCCTTTCAGTGGGCCCCAACCAGCCAGGTTTCCAAATCTTTCTCGTTTGTGACATTGGTTCTTTACTGAGAGGGTGGTCGGTCACTGGAACAGGCTTCCCAGGGATGTGGTCACAGCACCAAGTCTGTCAGAGTTCAGCGAGCATCTGGACAATGATTTTAGTCACATGGTTTAGTTTTAGGTAGTCCTGTGAGGAGCAGGGAGTTGGACTTGGTGATCCTTATGGGTCCCTCCCAACTCAAGAGGTTCTGTGATCCTAAATGCAGCCATCGTGCTGCTTGTTTCACAGCCAGCAAGTTGTGAAACAAAACCAGTCATCAGGCTACTACTCAACTGCAGTGTGTAATGGAAAAGGGGTGTACAAGTTCTGTGGTTGAACTACAGAACTAGTAGTTGAACTGCTGCTACATTTTGGTATCACAGTTTCCCAGTGTCTAGGGAACCAAGCTTCTTCCAAGGTTATAGTACTTCTGCAAAACTGTGAGGCTCTCTTCCAATACCTGCCCTGCATTAGCCAATGAAATGGCAAGTAAGGCCTCCCCTGAAGCATAAGTAGCCAACTCTGTGCTCCAAAATACAAAACAGAGTGTAAACAAAAAGGAGGAATAATTTGGAGGGATTTGGGCAGAAGTTCAGTTCACTCCTCGCTGTTTGTCTTAGGGAAGAAGCAAGTCTTTGGTAGGAACATGAAAGAAACTGAAGATTTCTGCAGTAGGGAAGATAAGTTTTGCCAAACCATTTTCTTGTATTCGTGGAAGGAACAGGAAAAGTTACTCATAAAATATGTATCGCTTCAGCAACTTCTAATGATTTTGTACCTGGGTATTATCCCCACAAATGTGTGACAGGAGGTTGTGGGATATTACACTAATTTTGCATGGGATAGTATTTTATTCTCTGCAAAGATCTAAAAATGAGTTTTGTTTTCTTATTCCTAAACTGCTCTGCTACTTGGATTGGGGTTTTTTTATAACTCTGGTATTTAATATTGGATCAGCATCCATTGCTTGCTTTCCATTTTTTAATTTATCCAACCATAAGGAAGTGAGACATGGCCATAATGCAGAACTAGAGTCACTTAGTGCTATCACGTTTAGTTCAGATAAAATACTTGATGTATCAGCAGAACGCTTTAAAACCATACTTAACTCATTAATTTGTTCAAAACTTGTGACTCTACCTTCTTAGTTTCTATGCTACTCTTTGATTTTGAATTTGGAACAGTTTTCTTTTGTATTGTTTTCTGTTTATGCAAATTGGACTAAGAGAGCCAATTATGATCTGCCTAAAAAAAGAATTAATAGTATGGAACATGTAGTGTGTTGCTGTACATACCAGAGCCTTCAACACAGACAGATCTTATATGTTGTTTAGCCTCAGATACTTGTTTTCACTATAAACCAGCTTCTCTTGGAGCCTGCATAAAACGGTTTTCAACAGTCAGGGCCTTCCTTCTGTTTGATACATGTACACTTATAACATCCGTATGTTGTTTATATATACAAGTATTTTGCATAAAGCAGCAAAATGAAGGTGGAGCTTTGAACTATTGTCTATATAGTATACATAGAATTGCAAACCTTTTGTCTCTGACTACATATATGCACATTTACTGAAAGAACTTACTGCTTAAAGTTGGAGAGTATTTTTGCAGTCTTCAGGGAGCTGTATTACTTCGTTCTCCCTCACATGCCGTGTAAGTTTGTGTGGACAGTGTGCCTAATGCCATGTTTGTTTCTTTAAATTTCCTGATGAAATAGCTTTTTGTGTGCCATTTTTCTACTGTGTGGTCTGTTGTGTTGTTAGCAACTAATTCACTCTTAAAACTGACTTGGTGGGCTTTACTGAGGAAGGTCTTCTGTCTGTTCTCCTGACCCTACAGGGGCTCTTGTTTGAGCGGGGAATAGTTTTTGTGAGTGAAGTTCAGTCTTTTTACCTCCACACTAAGAGAAAAAGGGACATGTTTCAAAAATTACTCTAGAGAAGAGCCATTTTTCCAGGTCCCTTTGCATATCTAGGTGGGCCTGGGCACATTCCAGTTCTCAGAAGAAACAACTTTCTCCACTGTTAGTACTAAAGACAGGGAATGTTCTTCTGAAGATTCCTCACCATAAACACATTTCATTGCTATGCCAATATGCCCTGAGATCTCTCAGCTCAAGCAGGGGCTATAGAGGCACAGTAGATTACAAAAATCCCTATCTTTTGGAGATGATATGGCTTTGGCCTTCCCAAACAAGGACCACATGGGTAGTCTGGAGGTCACTGATGACTTTGTGTCTGTAGCTGAGGAAACAGCACCTTTACTACAGTTCCTATTCTCAGTAAGAAAAAGTAGTACTTAGTACTGAAGCCATCCCTGCTTAGGACCTACCACCCTATTTAAACTCAAGACTGATGAGGACTTCTAAGTAGTTGTTAAGTGGCTGGGTCATCCCATTTTGTTATAAAGGGACTAAAAAAAACCCCAAAGTGTTCCTCAGTTTAAATTCCTGGGATGAATGACTAAGACAACTGTGGGGCTTCTCAAGGTGGATCCCCTGTTTGAACCTCTGGATTCCATATTCTTGGTAATGAAATGTGATGTTCCTGATAGCCATTACCTCTACTAGACACAGGGAGATACTCATCCTCACATCCCTTTCTGTTGTCTTTCAGCCACATTTCTCTCTTCCTCTATCACTTCAAAAGCAGTGGGAATTTCATCTTGGCCAGGAAATTGCTTCAAGTTGTCTTCTTTTAGGTCTAATTTGTCTGTTGCAGTCTTGATATCAGAAGGCATTTTGATTTTTTTTTTTTTTTTTAACTGCATAGATTCAGACCTTCAGACATCTTTTAAGCTGTTCATTTTCCCTGCAGGCATTCTGTCTAGGTGTTCTGCTTTTTTTATCAGTGACTGTACAACAGGATAGTAGTCTGTATCCAGGCCTTCTATGAAATACTTCTAGGAGGTCAGGGGTCAGAGTGGGTTCTGCCAGGACTTGGATGACTCCCGAAGCAGTGCTTGAAGACCTGCTGTATTCTGGTTACCCCCTGTGCATCTGCATGCAGCCTCATCCATGCTTTCACAAATCTAAAAATCAGATTTCCCCACACAAATTTCACCACTAGAGCTGATGGGTATTATTTGGCACACTGATACTACACACAGCATGGTAGGGTGTGTTGTTTTTTTTTCTGAGAACCCTCCTGTGCTTGATAGTAGCTAACTGCTACTAAACTACTAACTCCACTAAAAATGATGTAACATTTTTATGGAGCGCATGCCAACTCACTTGAAGAAAAAGTAAGTTAGTGTATGCATAGTGGGTGATCTTTGAGAGACATGAGCATCTCAGTTGTTGTTCCTGTCCTTTGGTACCTACTGTGGGTACATTCCTGCAGCTGAGAGATACTGAAATACTGAGTTTGAGGAGAGAGAACATGACAGCTTTGCATATGGCAAGGGAAAAACTCCTGTCTCATGTGGAAGGGAGAAATCCAACCACATAAGAACCGTAGTTATTAAAGTAACAGATGTGTGGATTTTCTTCCTTTCTACCATTTCTGATGTTAGTCTTCTGAAACATCTGATGTTTTAATTTCCTACAGAGTATGAAATGAAATGAAACAGTTTTGTCATGTCCATGAGAGGGCAGATCATAAGTATATGCTGAAAAACCTTGGTCTTGGGTTCTGTGCACACCTGTGAAAATCTTCTTTGGTAAGAACTCCAGTTCCTGTTAGGTTGTGTCTCTTATTTTCCCTCTTACACATTTACATTTTCAATGTGCTGAAGCAGACACTAGGAAATGGTCCTGAAAACAAGGTTGCAAGACTTAAGCATAGTAAATTGTTTTCCTTATTTGAAGCATGGTTCTTATATTTCTTCATTTCCACTGCAGTCTGTGTCTTGGTGGCCATGAAGGGGAGAGCTACCAAACTAAGGAGAAAGTTCAAGTCCTCATGGGAGGATAGAGTGCACTGTTGCTTTACATAGCAGGCAGCATCTGAGTTCAATAAAAGATTGGCAGTAGCCCTGGAAAACTCCTCAGAATGTAAGTGTGATGTGCTAAACCCAAAATCCACACATACACTCTTATCTGTTTGAGGGTTTTGTATCTTCTGTATCTTCTCAATTTTTTTTGATGTTTCTACTGTGGGTTCCCATCTGCTCTATACTGTTCCTTCTTGTTAGTCATGTCTAATAGCACAAATGAGGAAAACCAAGTTTATCTCAAAAAAAAAAAAAAAGCCTTTCTAAAATTCTTAAAGTTCTGCCTGTTTTGTCAACAGCAGATGCATTCTGCTCTTTACTGTACATTCACCAGCCCGTGAGGCTTTGATGAGCAGCAGTGATTAAAGCAGCCTCTGAGAAGGAAGGTTCATCTCCCAACATCACCGGAACATGCCTGTTTGCACAGATCTGCTGTGGCTGAGAGCCAGAGCTATGCAAGAGAAAAACTGGTAACAAATGAAAAATAGTGGAATGGAGTAATGGAATAAATACACTTTTTGAACCCTGAGAATATCCTAGGAAAAAAGGGGTCCAAAAGAAATGTATAAAAATTACAAACTTGCAGATTCTTGTAGATGGCCTTTTCAAGTAATGCATTAATTTGAGATATTGGTGGTGTTCAGGTGATTTATTGAGAAAATGTCTCGAATAAAAAATTAAAAGTATTTCAGCCTGCTGCAAAGAGGAGTAACTTCACTGAACACTGCATGATCAGTCACATGGTGACCAACAGTTTCTCCCCTGAAGGGAAGCAGTATAAATTCATGTTGCTGGAAGGAGACTGGTAATTGGTTTAGATTCGAGCAATGTGATACCACTTAAACAGTCCCTTCAGTTTAGCCAGCTTGTGTGCAAGGGAGCACTTTGACCAGGTGGATGAAAGGTTAGGTCATTTACCGCTGAGGTGGAGCAAGAGGTCAAGGGAGAAACAGATGGTTATGGAGTTCCAGAACAGGCACGGATCAAGATTAGCTTGCCAGGCTCTGGTTTAAATGTGCCATAGTGGATGGAGCTGGGAGATAAAGATGTGATTCCTGGGATGGGAAGAAGCCGCAAGCTAAACTCCCTCCTGGGTGTGGTCCAGGTGGTAATCCATAGAGCGTTTCAATCCAGGCCATGTTTGAATTCGATGAGATGGGGAATGGATATTCTGGCTGCTTATACCAAACCACGAAGATTTCCTTATGCACCTGTAAATAGCCTAGTCCTAGGCTTAGGAGGTATCAGTCAACCAAATGGGTAGAAACAGTTGTTGGATAATCTTCAGAGGGTGGTGGTTCAAGGGCTACTCTGCCTCAAGGCTGGTAACAACTGGGGTGCCCCGGGGATCCGTCCTGGGGTGTGTTATGTTTAACATCTCTATCAGTGACCTGGAGGAGATGGCAGAGTGCTTGCTCGTGAAGCTCCCAGATGACACAAAATGGGAGGGAGCAGACAATATCCTGCCATACAGAGGCACCTAGGATCCTTGGGGGAATGGGACCACCTCATGAAATTCAGTAAGGACAAACCTGACGTCCAGCCCCTGCACAGGAAGAACCCTTGGCAATGATACAGCATTGGGGACTGACTAGTTCAGGCAGCAAATCTGCTGAAAATCACCTGGGGGAGTTGGTAGACAGCATTGTGGGATGTATTAACAGGAGCAAAGCCAGCAGGTGATTAAGGTGGTGGTGATTATTGCCTCTACTCAGTACTTACTAGTACTTACTAGACCACATCTAGATACTGTGCTCAGTTTCAGCACCCTGAGAACATGAAAGACTGATAAATTCCTGTGAGTTCAGTGGAGGGCCACCAAGATGGTCAGGGCCTGGAGCACAGGCCCTGTGAGGGGAGGCTGACAGAGCTGGGCTTTCAGCATGGATTTGGGGGACCTAGGAACAGCCCACCGATGCCTCCAGGGAGGTTACTGAGGAGATGGGCTCAGGCTTTTCACAACATTGCATGGTGCGAGGAAGGGAGACAAAGTCAGAAGCTGAACCTGGGTGTAAGGCTGGATGCAAGGAGAAACTTATGAAGACAAATTGACCAGATGGGATCAGCCAAGCAGCAGAACAGGTTGTCCAGGGAGATTATACAGTCTCTCTTGGAAATCTTGAAGAACCAGCTATGTAAAGCCTTGAGCAACATGGCCTGACCTCATGGCTGACCCTACTTTAAAGTGGATTTTGGATTAGAGACCTCCTGAGGTCCCTTCCAGCCTGAATTATCCTATGATCCCATCCCTGTGACAGCATAGCTTACGAAGTGGGAATTATGAAACAGGGAAACTTTCCCTGGCTTGGCAAATTTAGGTCCCTCTATCATAGCATTCAATTTTTATTCCACCTGCCATTTAGCATCACCATAGATGAGCCTTAGCATAGTTTAGAAGATAACAAATACAAAACTAATAGATTGGCTCATATTAATTTTTCTGACTTGTAACTATATTTAAGTGTGGGTTCAAAATAGCTTATCATATGTTTGTGCATGTATATATGCCCATATATATCTGCATGCCTGCATACATGGAGGCAGCCTGAAATCAGATTTTTACTTCTGGGTGATTTCTACTTATTGGTACCAGGAGTGTATGCATTGTTGTGTTAATGCAGTATGTATTATTATTACAAGTCATGTAGTATATTGAAGGCCCTGGTTGGCCATGGGTTCTCCTAATCCACTGAGTACTAAATTCAAATCTCAAGATACTGTGGTGGACTTTGGATCTGAATAAGTGAAGAACTACTTTAGCATAGTCAGGTTTGTTTAAAGAATTTTAAAATTATTTGATAGGGCAAGATGAATATTGCCAGCACTGAAGACAGACTTGGGTTGCTGGAGATGCACATTTGAGGAATTGCACAGCTGTTAGAGGCAGCCAACAGGCACAGTGGTTTGTGTAGAAGTTTCTGGGCTCTGCTTTGAAATCTTCTAGATGTTCTGAGAGTTTCTCCTGGGGTTGGTGGAGGACTCCCAGAGCCTTCTGAGGACCATCAGTGTGCTGCTGTATGTGAGGATACTGCAACCTCAGACAGGTCTGGCCTGCTCCTGCAGGAAGGGGGCTGTGAGCTCCTCTTCAGGTGGTTCCTGGCTGAAGCAGACACACACCTTTCCATCAGGTATAGGGCAGCCTTGTACAAGCACTGGCTGGCAGAGAACACAGCTCCCCAGAGCAGCGGTCCGTGCAGCACAGAGCCAGGGACCTCACTGTGAGCAGCAAACACACACCCTGCCACAGTGAGGATGTGCCGCAGACCCCGGCAGTGTTGGGCCAACTGTCCCTGCGCTGCCTCAGCCCAAGTGCAGCTCTGAAGGGCTGGGGCTGAGGGACACTGGGGACCTCTCACCGGGGCTGGGGACATGGGCTTCTGCCCACAGGAGGTGGGTGTCTGGGAGGGTCTGTGTTGCCAAGTAGCAGAGCTGTGGGAGGAAGGCAGCGGCTGCACAGCATCAGGGATGACAATAAACATCAACCAGACCTTCTCCAGGCCCCTGCAGGTGCAAAAGCCTGAAACCCCCAAAATCTGCACTCAGAGAGGTAGAGGCTGAGTCTGTTGGGTGGGAAAGCAGGACTTCCACTGCGACAAAGGCTGGGAGCTGGTGGCTTCTGTTCCCAGGCAGGACTTCCACCGTGACAAAGGCTGGGAGCTGATGGCTTCTGTTCCCAGAAGCATGGTTCCTGTTCCCCCTGCAGATCTGCTGCTAGGGAAGAGATTCAGTGTCTGGCAGCTGACCAGAGGCTGGAAGCTCCATCCAGTGCAGCTCAGCACCTCAGCTGGTAGCACTGGGAAAAAGCAGTGAATGGCAGCAGTGGGACACTCCCATCTGCTGACTCAACCTGATATCTGAAGAGGCTTGCTGGGGGCTTGGATCCTGCTTGTCCATAGGCACCAACGATGTGCCTGGGGAGACTAGGAATGATGGGAGGGAAATGGTGACCCACCATCAAGTGATGGATCAGGTTGGCAAGCAAAAGAAATCAACAAAAAAAGGGCTGAAAGGGGCCAATTATGACAAAAGGAAGCACCTACAGCAGAGCTTTGTGGGGGAAGGTCTCATGCCTCTTCTGGAGAATCAGAACAACTGCGTGCCTCTCTGAAGTACCCGTACACTAATGCTTATGGCATGATGAGCAAACAGGTGAAATTAAAGGTCTGCGTGCAGTTGCAGGGCTATGATCCAATTCAGATCACAGACATTCGGTGAGATGGCTCATGCGACTGGAGCACACCGTGGATGTATACAAGTTCTTAAGGAAGGTTAGAACAGGAAGGTGAGGAGGGGGAGTTGCCCTGTATGTGAGTGCAGCTGGGGTGCATGGAGCTCTGTGTGAGATGGATGAGGAGCTACTGGGAGCTTACAGGTCAGGATTAGCAGACAGGCCAACATGGGTGACATTGTGGGTATCTGCTGTGGACTACCGGATCAAGAAGAAGTAGTAGCTGAGGCCTTCTTCAGACAGCTGGAAGAAGCTTCGTGTTTGCAGACCCTGGTCCTTGTGGGGCCTTTAGCCACCAGAGGTTCCTTCCAGCCTCAAGTATTCTGTGATTCTATAGTACACTCTGCCTTCTAGGAAACCTGCAATGAAGATACCGGTCATGGGAGCAAAGCACTGGAGAATTACATAAGGAGTTGAGTGCTCGCTGCAGTTGAAGACACTTAGATGATTTATCTCAGTGTACAAGGACCAAGGAGTATGGCTATCTGGAGCTTGGCCATGCCTCATCTGCCATATTCTTCCCCTTTAACGAGGATGATAGTGTTTTGGCTACTGCAATGTGAGTGGCTGCTTACAGCTGAGAGAGCAGGTTAGACCTTTCCTTTTCTATCATAGGAGGACAAAATTTTAGCCCTTGCATCTTGAACAGAAACACACACTGCGTTGCCTTCTCTCCAGTGGTCTTTTTATCCCTCTAAATTGGCCAAATCAAGAGATCGATGGCAGAGCTGTTCTGCTGGCAAAAACTGGCGATAAAAGGCTGATGGAGAAGCCTCTACCTCATCACAAAAAGGTTCTATCTGAACTCACGTGTTGTCCTCTCCTACAGTACTTGAGATTCCCAAGAGTTATGTTCATGGATAAATGGGGTGTTTTACTAAGCAGACACAGTACCATAAGCAGGACTGTTTCCACTAATATGGGGTTCCCTAGGGATAAGTCTGTGTGTCCCTTCTCCATCATAGGTCTTATCTACTGAAGAAAAAAACCCAACCCAAACCAAAACAAACCCAACAGGCCTTTTCCTGTGTTACATATGTAATAGTTATTGGCAAGGATTTTAACTTTCCTTCCCACATGGGTGGCTTAGGGTTTGTTTTAGGATGTGGGAGGTGCCAGAGTGTGTGATGTGAATAGTAAAAACCAGGTCATGCACAAGAGTTCATGACCGGACTGGCATTTGCTGGGGAGAGAGGCAGAGATCAAAGAACAGAAAAATGGTTGTACTGGGAAACTGTAAAGCACAGGAGAGACAGACTGCCTCTAGTAGTGGCCAGAAACGGGCGCCTAGGGGAGAATAAGAACAGGATAAGAGTACATAGTAACTCCCCCAGACATCCCTGTTGCTGTGAGCTATTTTCAGTCCAGAGGATTTCCTGAGCTTGTTGCATTTTAACTGTTTAGTATCTTGCAGTGGATCTCTCTTCCAAGTCCAGTCTCCCTTTCAACCCACAAAAACTACACATGGCAGGGTGCGCCTTGGCAAGCAGCTACTGTATGAACTGCCTCTGATTATGTGTTTCTGAATCCAGTTCCTACTACCTTCATTTGACCATCCTTAGTTAGTTCTGATGGCAGAGGACACACTGAATGGTCAGCCCTTGACCACCCTCCTCATGCCACTTAGTCCTTTACAGCACTGTTTCAGTTATCTGTGGTTTAGGTTTTTTTGAAGGCTATAAAGAAGACAGCAAGGATAATAAAACTTTTCAAGTTCTGCTCTTTCATTTTGACATGAGGAGACTGGAACTGTCCCCAGTTTTGGCATGGTTCTTTATTCCTTATAGTAATTCCTACCACGGGATTTTCTTCTTTGAGCACTGAGCTGCTGTTTTAATGAAAGCATCTACCAAAATGCCAAAGTCTTGCTCATGAATGGTAACAGTCAGTTCAGAGCGTATCAAGAAAATTCCCTAGCTATGGGAGAATTTTAATTCCTCCAGCAGGGATTGCAATCCTCTGTTTTAGCCAAGGAAAGTTTAAGATGGCAGAAAATGTGAGGAGGAGAGACGGTACTTCCTCACACCTCTGCTTTTTTTAAAAGCTGACTGATGCTCTTTGCCTCGGACAGCTGAGCCCTCTTGCTTAGGGTCATGAATTCTCTCTGAGACTGAGGTGTCTGCACTGGCCACAGCATAACAGTAGTAGTAGGTGAACTGCCACTTCATTATCCAAACGCAGGAAAGTATTTAATCCAAAACTGTTCAGTTTCCCTTTTACCCTGTGCTCATGTTAAATACCTTCAACCTATTAAATACCCAAAATTTCTCAGTAGCTCTATTACCTTGCTTACATGCAAATTTTTACAAAATGTTGTAGGTCAAAGTTTACTTAGGCCTTGAAAAGTATCTGCCACAACAGCTGCAGTTGCCACTTGACTATTGACCTGGAATTTTTGTAGGTATCTGCTCCTTTCTATTTACTCTTCTATTAAAAGATTAATTGACCAGTTTTGCAAACCAACCTCTGCACTCACCAAAATCAGTAAGATGTTTTTTGTTTTCGGTGGAAACAGAAAACTGTCCAAGGGCAATCTGTATTTCACTGAAACAGTGGTCTGTTTTTTGTACCTATGGAAAGGGTGTGCATTTCTCACTTGCGTGAACAGTATAGTATTTAATGAACTTATTAGCTGGTAAATAGCTAGCAGCACATATAGAATGGCTGTAATACGGGGATAGTCTGCTACTAAATAATCAAAAGCAAAACTGTGTAGGCTTGTAACACCCAAAAAGGAAAGACCTCACTGGTAGTGCCACTTTGTTAGCAGGAACTCCCAGTACTTCAGTTAGAAACAAGCAGGTTTCTTCCTGGCTGACCTCTTTAAAACTTATGGTCAGCCCTGCAGCATTTGAATCTTTAACTTGGGTTTCACTTAGCCTGTGGTGATGTTGTCTGTTTACACTTCTATGACTGTTTGTTCTATGTTGTGTTGGCTTTTAATATGAATAAGATGGGCTTTTTAGTCTTGATTTTATTTTTTCCTAAGTAAATATATGTTTCTAAAGGTTCTTCAGAAACAGGCCTGATTATGTGAATGACAATAGATGGCTGAATGTGACCAGCAATGAAAAAGGTGCCAAATCTCCCTCCCTGCATTTCATGTTGCTGTGAACAATGCCTCAACATGTCCATGATTCTGTTGGGTAAGATGATGTGATTCATGCTGGTTTTTTTCTTCATTACTTTAGTACAGATGTGCACACCAGACTTTGAGAGACTTTTTACAGCTTTGGGCTGTAATCAGTGACAGAGAGAAGGACTGAGTCATAATGGCTCAAAATGTTTTGATAGTTTCTCTAAGGTTGAACAGTATCTTCACATTGGGATACCCTGTGGCTTATGGTGAGAGAGATCTTGGAGTCAACTCATGGTGGCCTGATCTGGGGAGCTGAGCAGCTGCACCCCAGTCTGGGGTGTCCCACTCACAGCTGCTGTTCTGAAATGGTGGCAGGAGGTCACTCCCAACCAAGAGAGAGGGGCAAGAGGACATAAGTCTGCACCTTGCCCTTTCCTCACTTGAACAACAGCTCGTGGCCCTTTGGCTCGGGCTTTGGACAGGCGCAGGCAGAGATGCTGGGCTGCTAGCACTGCGCGTGTTGCCTGAGCAGCTGTTCCCCATATCCGCCATGGGAAAGAGGCACTGGGCCAGGCAGAGACCTCCTGCAGGCTGGGTCTGGCCTGCAGACCCCAGTTGGTCTCTGCTGATCTAGCCCATCCATGCTGTAACCATGCTGAAAATTATCTGCTTGTGCAAGATTTATATATTTTAATTAGCATGGTTTGATGTGGGGTGTGTAGGTATAACTGATCACATTCTGGAAGTAGTTTCTGCTACTGTTTTGAACATCCATATCTATAAATCCAAGACTGTTAACATGTATTAGGTTTGGCACTGTTGCTTTAGATTAATGTCGATGTTGTATATGTATTGAATCTTTTTTTTTTTTTTTTTTATCTAGGAAATTAATGCTATCGTTGTGAGCAACAAATAGGCTGTTTGAAAAGGCGTAAGGCTGAATTATCAGTGTGGCTAGTGGGCGTTAACACAAACTGCTTCCTTCTCTGATATTTTAAACCAGAGAAATTGCTGATAAGGGGCTTTGAGTTAGAAGAGCGAGCAAGTTTGGTACCTCCGGTTTACAGGCAGGCATCCTCTCTTAACTATGCATTATGGATCATAAGGAATAGTTTAAAAGCACAATATGCAGCCAAGGCAAAAATATTCAATCATCTGATAATAATCTTGATTGCAGTGCAGTCATTTAAAACTTTGGTACTTTTAAGAAAGAATAAATGTGGATGCTACAGAATCTGTATGGAAAAAGGAAGTATAAGGCATGTGCACAAGGGCTTTAAATAGATAAACAGTGTAGTGCTGGGTAGAAGTGCCCAGGGAGGTGTGGCAGAGAGCTAGAGAGAGCATACATTCCTGGGTACTCCTGGAAGAGGCTGATGAAAGAAGAATTACTTAAAATAATTTATAGATTGACTTGTGCTCTGGGTAATTTCCATCTGACTTAGTGGAAGTTCCTTTTCACCCAGATTTCAGTCAAATCTGTGCACATTGTTATTCTGAAGAAAGATTATTTTCTCAAAGACAATGTTTACAGTTTGCAAGATGATCAAGCAGATGGTTTAAATTTGTTCTGATGCTCTGTGTTTTTTCACAGTCTCTTCATAAGTTAAATAAACTTGAAAATGATCTGTCTAGAACTGTGTCATTTCCCAGACAAGATAGCTGCTTGAGCACATGCCTGTCTTCTCTCTCTAAAGAGATAATCCTGATCTTCATTAAATAGCAAAGTAAATACCGAGGACTGTGGTTCCCTGCCCTTCCAGGACTCTTGCTTCTCTCTCCGCTCTCCAAAATGAACCCGTGACCTCACTGCCTCCTACTGTAGCTTCTAAAAGCGGTCCTGCATTGGTTAAACCATGACAACCATCCATTGTCCATGGACATTGTCCATGTCCTTTTTTCTTCCTGTTAGTCACCCTGACAGTATGGATCCTGTCTTCCACGCCAAGAGGGAGCAGGGAAAAAGCGGGGCAGCATGAAAGAGGTGATATTCCCAGTGTGACAGAAGTGATATTCCCAGTGTGCAGCTATTCAGAAGTGCAGACATTTCCTTTTAGCATCCCTCCAACTGTTCAAAGTCTCTTTTTCCTTTCTGGCAAAGCACCCACTGCAGCCCACAAATGATAGCCATGTGGGTCGTCTTCTGGAGGGCTCAATGTGTCACTGTTTGTCCCATGTGTTACAAGCTGATGCTGGTTTCTGAACTAGCTCAAGTCTGTTCAGACAGGCTGGTTTCAGTCCTCTGTAGCAGGCAATGCTGCCATACCCCCAGTCTGTCTCTTATGCAGTGAATGCAGTTAACAAAGATCTTTTGGAGTGTTCATGGAAGCCTTGATTAATTAAGTAGCTCCAGAAAACTTACTTGTGCATGACAAAGCAGTGGAAAAAAAATAATTATTTTTTCTTTTCTTTTTTTTTTTTTTTCCCCCATTTTGGGACAGGGCTGCAAATTCAGCCTCGATTTGCTGTGCACATTGCCGGAGGCATTTTAATGATATATGTCTGTTGTCATTGTGCTGAGGTAGATCCAGGGGTAGATTCTCGTCCTTCACAGAGTTTGGCGGGGTGTTGGGCTAATTCCTTTCCATATTTAATTTAGACAGAGCAGAATTAGATTGTAATTGGATACCTTTGAACTTCTCTTCATAGTTGTTGCCTCTAAATCACTGTTAGTACAACCAAATAGTCCTTCAAACCAACACAAAGACTAGTCAAGAATATTAATCTAGTGGCTCTTTATCTTCTTTGCCTTGCATAGAAAAGCAGTGTCAGAAAAGATTGTAACTATAAAAAACCCGAAAGTTCTCTTTTCTTTCCTTTCTATGTCTTTTATTTCTTCTTTCCAAAAGGGAAAACAGACCGGCATAGAGATCTGTTGCATTTCTTTTTTCTTATTTCTCTCTCTCCACACTTTATTTTCCTTTTTTGACTGAATCAGAATCTTTGTTCTTTTCTGATACATATTCCGACAGTCATTGGGGATACTAGTGACAAGTAGAATTAAATACTATTGTGCTAGAAATGTCTTTGCTTCCTTTAGCAGTCAAAGTGGTGGACCATGTATTTGCCCCTCTCCTGCTTTAGGAAAGGCCTCAGCAGTTGGATCCTCCTGAGCCAAGGTAGTTTGAGTGGTCGGTTCCAATGAGACCAGGGTAACAGTTTATAACTGGGATAAGTCTAGTGTAGACATTACTTATCCCATGTTAATTTACAATTTCTATGAGCTCTGCGTAAACCCATGGCAGTGGGCATCGCTGATACTACAGTGGCTTGGAAAAGTTAGTAGGCAAAATAGGTTTTTTTTCATTTTTAGGATAGTGCTTACAGTGAGAAGATCAAGGTATGTTCTTTGCAAGCACTTTTTTTTTTTTTTAAAAGGGTATTGTATTTTTTACAACTTGTGTAACCATGTTTGTACATCTATGAATTTGGGCTCTGCAAGCAGAAGGAACTAGCTGTCGGTTCACTGCAGGTTTGGACATGTTACTGTCTGCTCAGGGAGACAGCAGGACCTCCATGTGTAGATAGGAGTTGGGAGTGCTGAGAGAAAAAGGAAATACTGGGCTGTAACCATCTTTAGGTTTATCTTCTGATGTATCTTTCTGTCTCCATGATCAAATAACAATCTTGCAGGTGGCACAGATGATGTAAAACATATGCTACTTGTTTTGGTGATTTCTGTGTTACACTAGACTGGATTTCCAAATTACAAAAAATGTTTTCAGTTCACACATACAGTTCTAGTCCTCACATAGATAAAGGAAAAGTATCCAGTGAAATTATCATCTGCTCCAGAGAGGGAATGAAAACAAATATATGTAAATATATTTTGGTGCTTCAGGCAGCCCTTTTCTGTCAGCGATAAGCAGAGACCTCGCAGTACTTGTGGGGTAGGAGAAGGGAAAAGATCCAAAACCACAGCCAGCCCCTCCTGAGGGGTATGGCCTGCCAGAGCTCTCTGACAGAGGTGAGCCCTGCAGAGATCGCACCCTTCGTACACATCTCCTGAGTTGTAACTCACCAGATCTCTGAACCAATGTCTGTGCTGTCTTTTTTTGTTCAAAAATCCCACACCTATTTTTGTTCTGTAACAAATAACTTCTCATTTGGGCTCCCTTACTCTCTTGGATGAGACCTTCAGTGGGGATCTATACTCCAAGATGGGCACTGGAAAATGCGCAGTAACAGATAAATGCTGTTGTAAGAGTTCATGATGTAATCTAATGTGACAGGAGAGCAGCAAAGGGATGTGAGGAAAGCTAGTAGCCAGACCAATAGTTAGAGAAATGTTTCTCGGAGCTGGGTTTCTTGTGTGTTTATAAATGATCAAGGGATTTTGATGAGCTGCCTGCTTAATGTGTTCAAGGACCTATATACGGATGCAAATTAACAAGGATTTTAATGAAACACTAATAAACCTCTCAGAAATGCACATTTTCACTTTTTTCAGTTAAATGTTTATGAGCTTGTAATGTAAGCTACATAAGCTACATAAGCTACAGGCTTGGGGAGGAGTGGCTGGAGAGCTGCCAGTCAGAGAGGGACCTGGGGGTGTTGATTGACAGCTGGCTGAACATGAGCCAGCAGTGTGCCCAGGTGGCCAAGAAGGCCAATGGCATCCTGGCTTGTGTCAGAAATAGCGTGGCCAGCAGGGACAGGGAAGTGATCTTACCCCTGTACTCGACACCGGTGAGGCCGCACCTCGATTACTGTGTTCAGTTTTGGGCCCCTCACTACAAAAAGGACATTGAATTACTCGAGCGTGTCCAGAGAAGGGCAACGAAGCTGGTGAAGGGTCTGGAGCACATGTCGTACGAGGAGCGGCTGAGGGAACTGGGGTTGTTTAGTCTGGAGAAGAGGAGGCTGAGGGGAGACCTCATCGCCCTCTACAGCTACCTGAAAGGAGGTTGCAGAGAGCTGGGGATGAGTCTCTTTAACCAAGTAACAAGCGATAGGACAAGAGGGAATGGCCTCAAGTTGCACCAGGGAAGGTTTAGACTGGATATTAGGAAGCATTTCTTTACAGAACGGGTAGTTAGGTGTTGGAATGGGCTGCCCAGGGAGGTGGTGGAGTCCCCATCCCTGGAGGTGTTTAAGAGTCGGGCTGAGGGATATGGTGTAGTTGGGAACTGTCAGTGTTAGGTTAATGGTTGGACTGGATGATCATCTTCAAGGTCTTTTCCAACCTAGACGATTCTGTGATTCTGTAATGCTAGTCTAGAGCAGGTTTAGTACTACTGAGGATTTGTGAAGAGCAGCAGGTTTTTTTTTTGGCAAGGTGAGGAGAGATTGGATCAGGTGAAAGCGGACAAAAGACATGGCACCAGCATTAGGACTTGAGGAGAAAGAAAAAACATAGAACACTGAGCCATGGCTTGAAGGTATGGACAAGCAACTTAATGTGTTAAAGGTGCATTTGAAGTAAAACTGTGAATCATAGAATCATAGAATGGTTTGGGTTGGAAGGGACCTTAAAGATCATCTAGTTCCAACCCCCCTGCCATAGGCAGGGACACCTTCCACTAGACCAGGTTGCTCAAAGCCCCATCCAACCTGGCCTTGAACACTTCCAGGGAGGGGGCAGCCACAACTTCTCTGGGCAACCTGTTCCAGTGTCTCACTACCCTGACGGGAAAGAATTTCTTCCTTATGTCCAATCTAAATCTACCCTCTTTCAGTTTAAAGCCATTTACTCCTCGTCCTGTCACTACACTCCCTGATAAAAAGTCCCTCCCCAGCTTCCCTGTAGGCCCCCTTTAAGTACTGGAAGGCCGCTATAAGGTCTCCCTGGAGCCTTCTCTTCTCCAGGCTGAACAACCCCAACTCTCTCAGCCTGTCCTCACAGGGGAGGTGCTCCAGCACCCTGATCATCTTCACGGCCCTCCTCTGGACCCGCTCGAGCAGGTTCATGTCTGTCTTATGATGGGGGCCCCAGAGCTGGACACAGCACTGCTGGTGGGGTCACATGAGAGCAGACTAGAGGTGAGAATTGCCTCCCTTGATCTGCTGGCCACACTTCTCTTGATGCAGCCCAGGATATGGTTGGCTTTCTGGGCTCCAAGTGCACATTGCTGGCTCAGTCAGTTTTCTATCCGCTACTACTCCAAAGTCCTCCACAGGGCTGCTCTCAATCCACTCATCACTCAGCCTGTATTTGTGCATGGGATTGCCCCAACCCATGTGCAGGACCTTGCACTTGGCCTTGTTGAACTTCATGAGGTTTGCACGGGCCCATCTCTCAAGCCTGTCAAGGATGGCATCCCTTCCCTCCAGCGTGTCAACCACACCACACATTTTGGTGTCATCAGCAAACTTGCTGCGGGTGCACTCAATCCCACTGTCCATGTCACCAACAAAGATGTTAAATAGTGCTGGTCCCAACCCTGACCCCTGAGGAACACCACTTGTCACTGCTCTCCACATGGGACAACAAACCATTGACCGCAACTCTTTGAGTGCGACCATCCAGCCAATTCCTTATCCATGAAGTGGTCCATCCATCAAATCCATGTCTCTCCAATTTAGACAAGGATATCGTGTGGGACAGTGTCAAATGCTTTGCACAAGTCCAGGTAGATGATGTCACTTGCTCTTCCCTTATCCACCAACCCTGTAACCATGTTGTAGAAGGCCACCAAGTTTATCAGGCACAATTTGCCCTTAGTGAAGCCATGTTGGCTGTCACCAATCACCTCCTTATTTCCCATGTGCCCTAGCATAGTTTCCAGGACGATCTGCTTCATGATTTTGCTGGGCTCAGAGGTGAGACTGACTGGCCTGTAGTTCCCTGGGTCGTCTTTATTTCCCTTTTTAAAAATGGGGGTTATGTTTCCCCTTTTCCAGTCAGTGGGAACTTCACCGGACTGCCAGAATTTCTCTAATATGATGGATAGTGTCTTAGCCACTTCATCTGCCTGTTCCCTCAGGACTTGCGGATGCATCTCATCAGGTCCCACGGACTTGTGCACCTTCAGGTTCTTTAGATAGTCTTGAACCTGATCTTCTCCTACAGTGGGTGGTTCTCCATTCTCCCAGCCCCCACCAAGGGGGCATTTTGGGCACGCTGTGGCTGCACCACTTGCTGGTGGAGACTGAGGCAAAAAAGTCACCGAGTACCTCAGCCTTCTCCAAATCCCTGGTGACCAAGTTTCCCTTTTCCCTCTGAAGGGGGCCCGCATTTTCCCTAGTCTTCCTTTTATCACCAACATACCTGTAAAAGTATGAATCCCTGGATAAAAGCTTATTTGATTGTTCTGTGGCAGTTAATACCCTATTGGTGTTGGTGGTTGTTTTAGCGGGTTACTGACCGCAGGGCGCATCCCTGTTTCTGAGGAGACTACTCCGACGTTGGCCGGGGACGGTGGAAGGCCTGTGTGCTCCTTTTATAACTTGCCACGCGTGTGGCGGGGCAGCCTGAGCCTGCGCCAGGCCGCCCTCCCGCGCACCGCCCGGACACGGCGGCAGGCCGCCGGGGGCTGCCGTGACGAGCGGCGGGCGGGGGAACGGAAGGGGAGGGGGCCGGGCGGGCGGCGATGGCCGCGGCCCGCTCCCCGAAGGCGGCCCCGAGGAGAGGCGAGGAGCGGCGGGGCTGTGGGTGCGGCCGGCGGCCGGCAGGTGGCGCCGCCGCCCCCGCGGCGCGGCGGGAACGTGCGGCGGCGGGGCTGGGGGAGGGGGCGCGGGGCGACCCTCCCCTCAGGTAATAACGGCCCCCGAGAGGCTGCGGCGAACGGGCTGTCAGCGGGGAGGCCCGGGAGGTCTGAAAACGCGATGTGCCAGGGTCAAAACTTCACTTCAAACTACAGAAAGCTCTCGCATGTCTTACGCTTTTCTTTCCCTCCCTAAGATGCACGGCACACGTCTTAATGTCTGCTGGTACTGCAGCATGGCGGCCTGAGGGTGAAAACGTCTCCCCAGTCTTCTGCCTGTTCCTGTTGCAGTGTGAAGGAAGCAGCTGCGGTGCAGGGCTCGACCTGCTGCACCGCCCCGCCGCCGCGGTAAACACCAGCATATCCATTTTCAGTTAACTCGTGGCAAAAGGTGCATCAGCCTCAGCCTGCAAACTGTGAGACACGGTCCCTGCAAGTGAGGTGAGGCAACAACCGCGACTCCCTTCTCCCCTGCTCGAAGCTGTTAGAACCTCTCATGTGCTGAGGTCTGTGAACTCCCCCGTTCAGGCTTGGGTGAAAAACGTTGGAAGTAGGAGGTGCACAGCTTTTGGAATGGGATATTTTTACATAAAAAAATGTTATTTTTGTACAATGCTTTTTTTCTCTGAAGCTGCTGAACCATCTAGTACCTACCATATTACATTAAAGTTAATGACTCTGGTTTGTAGAACTATTCTGCTTTCCTTAACAACGTTAAGGGCAGGAGGAGTGCAGTAAGTGATGTTTGTTTCGATTTTTTTCATCAAAAAGCAAACAATGCAGTCAAGAAAATGAAACTGGTCGGAAAAACATAACCTTGAAGCAAGATTTATATATACACCACACACACGAAGGGGAATTTGCAGGTAAGTTAGTTAACACATATTGCAAAGATATGTGTGTTACCAAGTACAGCTATCCAATGTATCACATCACTGTTTGGCACTATAACATGCAAGCACATGGTTTCCATAAGAAAAAAGAAAAAAAAACGAAACCCAAAGGCTGTCACTGTAAATTGCTTTTTGTTGCTCTTCAGCTTAGAAGCCTTTTTCATAATTTTTCCTTTGGTTTACTGATTTTCTCCTTCTTTTCTCTTATTTTGCCTAATACCATAGGGAAAAAAAGTCAAAAGCTTACATGAGTTTCGGAGGGCCCCTTTTCACGCTAGAAAGAAAATCTTAAGTACAGTATTTTCCAAGAAAATGTTATGAGCAATTAGGTTTCAGAACATGAACAGCCCAACAAGAGCTTCGAAAGAGCTCGTCGTTCTCTTCAGATTGTTTTACGCCCTGTGACTGAAACATCATTTTCAGTTTTATGTCACAGAAATACGTGACTTGATTTTAGCAGGGAAGTGACCTTCCCATTGTGTAGACACTGCTGAGAACAATGTTGCGCAGTGTTAATGTTCATGTTTAGCAACGTAAGTTAGATATCAGGCAAGTGTCATAAAAATGGTCCAGCATCTGGGAAAGAAAGCTTATGGTACAAGACTTACAGAGCAAAACTTACACAGCTCTTTGGAATGATGAAAGATGTACAAATAAAAGCTACCTTATTATGAGGGTTGTTTTGAATTTTGGTGATGTAGCTGAAAGATAACGTATTGTCTGGAAGTCACTTGTATGAGTTCATCCATGAAATCGTGGTTCTCCTCACAGTGAGGCAGCTAGAGAGGAACCAGAGGGGCAGGTCTGTGGGGGTCACTATTGCTGGGTCCAGAGGGACCACTGATGGTCCTGTGTGGGAGTGACCAAGTACAGGTTCGTGCTGACCTGCTCTGAGGTGCTACTGCCGATAGTGACGCACTGTTTTCTGCAGTGGCAGCACAGGGTTCAAAAGACTGGCTGTCCCCTCTCAACAGAGGTGGCTGAGAGAAGTCCCTATGCTGAGATAGTCCTTCCTGGGTTTTCAGAGCAGCACAGTGCCATGGTGGAGACAAGGGCTCTGCTGTCCCTGTGGGAGTCCCAGGACATGCCAGAAGATCAAAGCATATCTTCTGTGTGAAAATGCTCAGCTCCCCTCCCAGAACGCTGTTCTGGAAGCGCTTGGCTCCTGTGACTCTGGGAGCTTGCCTTGCCCCCAGCCTGAGTGTGGACAGCCTTGTAGGAAGTGAGATACAGTCCACGCTTCCACATAAAGGAGTGAAATCAGTCGTATCAAGGCCACCAGCAGGGAACAATTTCTCTGTGCCAGTGGTGTGGCTGACCCATCTAGTGGTACTCTCTGGACTTGAGAAACTTGCTGATGCTTTTTGTATTCTGTAAACGTTCTCCTGGGGAGGGGATATCAAGGGGAGAGAGAAGAGCTAATTACCCTAACTTCATCTCTGCCCAATTTCCTCCCTGATTAAATAGGGCTGGCACATGCCTTGCATGGCGATTAAAGCTACTTTGTCATGGAAAATTGTAATTAGGGCTGATCATCTAGTTCTGTAGAAGCTCCAATGAGCCTACTGGTAGCTCCAACGAACCCAGTGGCTGTTTGATTTGACATGCATGGCAGAACCCTAAATATTGTGATAAATCTGATAGGCATTTTAGCTGCTTTTAAAAGAAAAAAGCAATGGTCAGATGTTTAGCTGGTTAAAAAACAATGGCTAGGTGTTGGTCAGTTCCTATTCCTCAGCTGCCAGATGCGGTTTTGAGAAGGCAATATTTTCAAATTATTGTTTCCACTTTTCTATCCTATTTTCACTAGTGAATCTAGGAAAGATGAAAGTGAGTGAGGAATAAAATCTGTAGGGACAGAAGTTAGCTTTTCCAAAGCAGTACTACGTACAAAGAAAATGAAAATAGTCAGATTTTAGAAATACCTTTTTTTTTTCTTTTTTTCTAAAGGAAACATTGAAGTCAGTGCTGGGCTTACCCACGATGGCAGGTTGTGATGGAATGGAGCTGAACCCAGGCACTGTACATGCCATGGGGCTGCATTCCTTCCTCTTTCATCACCTGTGCTCTGGGAGCTGGAAGTGACAGGCTTTTCATGAAGGACCCTTCAAGTTCTGGTCTCCAGTTAAGTTGTGACCCAGGAGGAAGATTAGTTTCTCATTTAAATCTTCCTGGGTTAAACTTAGCTTGTCTCTCTCTAGATATGTGTCACAGCAGAGCTCTGAAGTGCACCACACATCAGGGAGTCCTGCAGAGATGGGATTGCTCACCTCTTTTGGGCTAGTGCTGGCTTTCCTCCTTTTCTTAGCAGCCGGTATGAAGAGACTGGCTGAATTGGTCTCTGCCTTTCAGGCAAACATTTAGCACAAGAACACCTGCATCTGCCCAGTGTCACTTTTTAAAAGCTGCCTGGAGTCTTCTGTCCCCTAGTGCTGGGCTCCATCACAGGCTGACTTAGCAAAGAAGATGTCCGTAGAGTATGTAAAGCTTTGGGAAGAAAAGAAAGATGAGAGGACCTGCAAAACTGTCAGCACCCACAAACTGCAACTGCCTTTCCCACATCTTCAGTGCTTCTAAGCCAAGATGTGAGCTCACGTGTGTCAGCAGCAGTCTCATCACTGCCAAATATGGAGGGTGTACCTCCTCTGTGTGCTACTACATAGGTAGCAGCAGTGTTCCTTTTGTTATAGCATGGTGCTACTGACACCTGGGTGCTCTTCTGCTGTGACCTCCTATGTCCTTTTCAGAGCTGCTGCTTAGCAGGATCTGACTCCCTGTTCCACAGCAAGTTTGTCTGTGTTGTTCCCAGGCACGTGACCTTGTATTTGTATGCAAATCAAATCTCAATCAAATCTGAGATGCTTCTGTCCACCTCTGGCTTTGAGCAAGATGGGAGCACAGGATAGGCCTAATGCTCATTGATTAAAAAAAAAAAAAAAAAAAATCACTTCTAGACTAGATTGCAGTGGCTCCTGAGCTCACCAGGAGCAAAGGAGCAAAGTCCACTTTAAAAATCAAGCTCCAGTGGAAGCTAAAATGAACATTTTGAAGTGCTCCTTTGCATTAAGTCTGTCTTCTCAATATGAGAGACAAGAAAATAAGCAGGAGTTATGTTTTAGGCTGCCATGCAGAAAGACAAGGGGTGCAATCTCCAATCTCCCTCTCATTTTCCCTTCTGATTAGGTTGTTCTGTTCAAGATGTGATGTGGAGCCAATTACAGCAAAGCAATTTCATTCCTTAGAGAAGATCTGAACAGAGAGGACCATCCGAAATGGCAAGGTACCAAGTGAGACATATCAAATATCAAATAAAACATAGGCTCCCCCACCTCCTGTGTGCTCAGTCCTCTATTCCTGCCAAAGTGAAATGGGATAGTGTTGAAACACTGAAATACACGGACCCTGTAAACTCCAAATCTTATGCTGAGGAGTCTGAGCACTACACCTCAGGCTGACATGTGAGTACTCCTCAGCATGCCAGAGCTCAGGGTTAAAGTGAAGCCAGGAGCTGCCTGGTGTACTTGTAAGATCAGCCCCTGTTCCCGTAAGGAATACAGTTCTGTGCAGTCTTATTAAGGAGAAAAGGGGAGCCGTGAGGTTTGTTGTAATGTTCCTGGTTAACGAAGTTCAAGGGTGAAAAAGGGCAATAGAGATGGGATGACAACAAGAAATAGCATGAGCAGCAGATGTGACCTCCCAGGCCAGCTGGTCTAACTGGGAGAGAGCTTGGAGGAGCATGAAAATGCTCACGTTAGACCAGGCTTTTCTTCAGACTGCTGAAGGGCTGTTTACTTGCTCCGCTGATTGCCTCTGGCCAATTTTAATCTTGAGAGTATGCCTGCCTTGTTCTCTGCTTTGATCTGTTTCCTTCTGAGTCAAAACACAAAGATGTTATTAAGATAAATTAGTAAAGACAGCTCAGGAACTGGGTGGGAAATGCTGATCATCATCTCCCCTGGAGATAAAGTAATCCCCATGCTCAATCAATTCGGAGGATGTAACAGTCCTGAATGACTCCTTTGAAACATGGGGAAACAATGGTGCTCTATGAATTGATTGTATTTGGCCTAATTATAGAAAATCTTTGGGTAGGAGTACTTAGAAATAAATTGGAGAGAGTGCTAGAAATGTTGTGGTGCTGAACAGGCTAGCGTGGGCTGACTAACCTTTATGCTGTAACATTAAATAACCTCTCTCTGTACAGGCCTGGTTTCATTAATTGTCATAAGCAAAGGAGTAGAAGTGCTCTGGAGAAAAATGCTATATAAAGTCAAGCAAAAAAACCCACATGGGAGGGTCCGAATCATGTGGCAAGGTTTTCATTTGAGAGCAGCCCTCAGGAATGATTTGGTTTTGAGCAAAATGAATGAAAGGTGCATTTCCGGCTTTTTGTGCATGCAGTGCCTCTGTGCAGAGATAACAGACCCATTTGGGAGCATGTAGGTTAAGCTGGTTAACTTGAGCAATTGGAGATGGCAAATACCCTA
The DNA here is from genome assembly GCF_031877795.1 of Strix aluco. NCBI lineage: Eukaryota > Metazoa > Chordata > Aves > Strigiformes > Strigidae > Strix > Strix aluco. The sequence continues at coordinate 113,201,912 of NC_133932.1, read as the reverse complement.
AAAAGAGAAGGTAAGTTCAGGAATTACTCTGAAGAGAAAGAAGATTAATAGCATCAGGTATTTAAAAGATTCAGATAATAATTTCACTCTGACTTAGACTCAGCCTACAGCTATAATTCAAACCACTCATGTAACAGCTACACTTCTCAGTAATTTCTACTTCCAGAATAAGCACTAATAGAAACAATCACCTATTGCCATAATTTCTCCTAAATGGTACAGTAAAGAAAGCTTTGCATGTTGCCTGTTTACAAAGATCAGCATAAATCTGAGATATAAAATAATTAACGTACAGTTGCTGTGATTTTTATAGTTTATGAAAGCCCATGAATGTTTAATGGTGCCTGCAAACCTGAAGGGTATGCATCAGAAGCAGCATAACACACCAGGGCACACTGCAGAAAACAGTGCATATAACAAAGCTCATAACTTTGCATTGAGCCTATCAGGGAATCAAACTCTGAGACAAAAATGTGTGGGTTCTTTTTTGTGTTGTGTTTTTTTCCTGTGGTAACTCCAAGACTCCACTTTGACCTGCAGGCCTGATGAGGAGTTGCGTTTCAAGTATCAGTGAGTAGAAAACCTAAGCATCTTTTGACAAGCTTCTGCTTAGAAAAACTTGTACTGTAGGGAGCAGTGAGGAGTAATTGTGAATATAGACATCTCTGTATTTTTGTTTTAGAGCAAAATAGAAATGACAGTATAATTGGGAGCTGGGATCTGTCAGGCTAGAGGGAAACAAGAATTTGAGAAAATCCTCCCTGGAAGTCCATTAAATCGGACATGTTGGTGACCTTGAACTTTCAGTTAAACACAGCTGAATTTTCGTTGGCTTCAAAGTTCTATTCAGTCTGGTCTAAAATGAAGAATAAGTGACCTGAGCACAAGCAGGATGTGTTTCTGAGGCACAGGAGCTGCTGTAAGAGTGTGGTAGGGAGCTGCACAGCAGGTGCTGGTTTGAAGCTGGCAAGGTCAGGACTAAGGGAAGAACAATAAAGGAGCTATGGCATGAAGTATTATGATTTTCCCCTCCTTCCTTTTTTGCCCTAGGCTTTTCCCAGAAGGATGCAGATGAAAAGCACAGCATCCCAATGCTCACTTCCAGAATATGATTGTCTTGCAGTTGGAAACGGGAGTAAGGAAGGTGGGGCAGCTTCTTTCTTGCAGCTCATCCAGCCATACACACAGCACTTGCTTCAGGTGACTGTCCACTGGGATCTAGTGTTTGGGGCTGATGCAGCGTTACAGTGCAAGTTAAAAGGGTCCATGTCAGAAATGACAAAACAGCTTGAAGGTGGCTTTTGTGGACAATAGAATAGTGGCATGCATTTAAATGGCATGTTTTATCTATAGCTGTTGAACTGCTTTGCCATAACGTTTTAACTGACAATACTGCCCCAGTTTGGCAGGAGGAGGATCAGCCCCAAGTCACAAATTACCAGTGACTTCCTCAAGGTCATGCAAGGAACTGCTGAAGAACCAGCAAGAGAACCCAGTTAAACTGGTTCCTAGGTCTAGGGGCCTATTTATGGCTCAATATTAAGCCAGGTCTTGCTCTTGAAGAAACACTTTCCTGCATGCTCTTAGCTGGGTTAAAGTGTGTGGAAAAAACAGTCACCAGCAAAAGAAACCTCATAAATTTTTTGTGGTTTTTTTTTTTTTTCTTTTCCCCTTTAAAGTAGGCTGACTTTCTTAAAGGTAGGAGGTAGGAAGGAAACAGTAGAGTCACCACTTAGCACAGCTAGGTCAGGATAGATACAGCTGTTACTAGCAGCGATGAGAAGTTAACTACTTCCAAGTGAAAATGACATGTCTACCAAGAGGAGTCTGAACGAGCCGGTTTCCTTCTCTGGCTGTTTGTGAGGCACTGCGACTTTGTGGTGGAGCTTTTTCAAGGATGGGACTACATTTGAAGGCTGTGATGTGTCCAAACTTTGTGTAGCTCTGTAGCTCGGTATTTACTGTATTCATAGTAACGCACATTGCAGTTGTTTGTAACAGGCCAAAGGTTTTGGAGAGCTCTGTAAGGCCTCAGGACTTAAGGCTTTGTCTGGGCTTGTCTTGGCCCGCCTGGGGCTTTGCTTTAGCTTGTTTAGCTGCAACAGCAGTTTCTTAATGACCAGGTGACTATTACACAATTTGTTCTACTTTTGCTTAGCTTTGTACAGTCGTGTGATACAACCATAATTTTTTTTTAACCATAATTAACCATAATTTTAGGTGAGAGTAACAAGTAGTTATTTGATGTAGAATGAAGAATGTAGGACCCTAGCAAAATGATGCAGCATAGAGGACTATAAACACGGTATAGCAGATGCCTCAGAAGGAAAGCTACTAGGTACACTGCAGAGGAGTACAGATAAGAGATGCCAATAGAGCGCATGGGATGATACTTGAGACCTCAGAGCTATAAGCAATGCATTAGTGGTCAACGCCTAATAGTTAAATAAAGGCAGCCCTGGCAACTGGGTAAAACTGGTTTTAGGGGTAACAAAGAGAACAAAGAGAAAGTATCCAGTGTATGTAAAACCTCATATATGGTGTGAGAGCCAGCCACCTTAGGATCCAGATGGGCAGTGCAAAGGTGAGTATAACAACGGAGAAGGGGTAGGAACTAAGAGATGTGTGTGACAGTTTCACCTATATCATTATTGAGACTTAATAGCATTCTCATGTTACTTTTGTTTTTCTTTTTCTATAATAATTAGATCAGGATTAATAATTCAATGATTGTGAGTTAAAGTTTCAGTGACAGTAACAATACATTCTTGGCTTTGCTCATAAGTTGTGTGTCATTTCGTCCATACCAGGACTTTGACTGTAACACTTAGAACAAAGTGCATCCAAATGCCTTCCTAAAAAGACTGTCATCACACATTGAGAATACCCAGTAAAAAGCTGTAGAGGTGAAATAGCTCAAAAATTCCTTGAAGTCAATACTACATGTTTTCCTTAGGTATTTATTTACAAGAAAATGAATTGCTTATTTGTTCTGTAGGAGGTGAAATGATGTAATAAAATTCTGAAAAGGCATCCCTATGATTTAGCTGTTTCAGTCAAATATATATCTTTTACTCAGGATGTTTGCTATAGGTACTTCAGTAAGATTTGCAAAAAGTTGTTTACACCATATATTTCTGGAGGAAGGGAAGGCGAATGGATCACCATTATTAAGAGAAAAGCTCAGAAGTTGTATTGATTCATCCATTACATACAGTAAATATCTCATTCAGATATTTCATGAGGCTGTATTCAAAATATGTGTTATATTTTGTTTTGCATCACAACATGGATATGCTACAAGAAAACAAGATTTATTGTTAGTTTTAGAATATGATTTGAATCAAATGCGTTTATAATGAAGTTTGGCACATGTACTGTGACTTTATTTTCCCTGAGCAAGTATGAATATTAACATACCTTATCATAAAACAAGCTTCTAATTAAAAAACCTTTTTGTGTGTAATTTACAACAATCTGCTGGATTTATTGGAATATGCCCTCATTTTCTAGTTCAGTTTAAATATACGTCTTGAAAAATCTTCTAGTACATCAGTCAGATTTGCTGATAGTGAAATTTTAATTTGATGAATTTTAATGGCAAATTTGATTCAATATAGAGAGATCTCCATAACTGAGACTTTGGTTTTAATTCTGATAATGCAGCTGTTGGTTGTCAAGTAATTTCCCATTAAGATACAGCATGAAAATTGTACCACTGAGAAATACACATTTTGAGCACCTGAATACTCTGAGAAGTAGAGTTCTGGATTTATTTCTGATGTCTAACTTCCAAAGATCTTGTGATGTGAGATCTTCTTCCCACATCAAGATTCTTCTCGCAAGCATCTTGGGTTTTGAGCTGCAGCTCAAATTTCTTCCCTGCATTTATGATACCTGGCTTGCCACTTTGTACTGCAGTACTGGGGTTTTGGCCCAGAGAAAGTAGGACAAGCAGTGATGGGAGGAGATTTGGATTTACCAACAACATACCACATCTTTGCAAATTGCAGGATTGGACAAGTTAGCTTAAGAGCCCATAAAGATAAAAAACCCAAGGAGAGACAGTGGCCAGCCATCCTCATTAGCTATTGCTGACACTGCACAGGAAGATTTCATTAAGGACTGTGTAGTGGTAGGTCATATTAAGATATCTTGCACGAAGTGAACCAGTGTCTTTTCTTCCTGCCTGCCTCTGCGGTACTTGTCTGATTGCCTCTGGAAATGGAGTTTATCAGCTCTTACCCAACTCCCATGTGCTGCCAACCTGGACCACAGGATGTATCTGGAAATTAAGACGATACTTGAGAAGTTTAAATTTTCATTTCTCTCTCTCTCTCCTCTTCCCCTGCCCCAAAGGTTTATGTGGCCTGCACACATCTTCATGTCTGAAGAATATCTTTACAGCATCTATCACCTTGCTGAATGCAAAGGGACATATGAGTCTTCTACTGCTAAGGAGAGATGGCAACTCCATAGTAAAGTCATTATGCTGAGGATCCATGTGTATATTCTTAAAAAGAACTTTAGTATACTCAACACATCTCAGTAATAACATTAAATTATTTCTGTTTTTTGCTGTACTTCCCACTTACTGCAACACCTACAGATAATCAAGTAATGACAGAAAATGTAGTTAATAAAAGCTTTGAAGCTACCTACAAGTTAAGAAAAAGTAGTTAATTTGCCTTTTGTTATCTTCCCTGCTGTTCTTGATGACATCCTCTGTCCGGGACCACACCTCCCTCCCTCTGACAGTGTCTGCTACCCTGTCACCTCTCTTTCTTTCTGAGCTGCAGAACAATTCTGTTGGTGGGGCAGGAGCTGTATCTCCTTAAAGGCTTGCCCACACTTCAGCCTCATATCACAGAATCAAAGGAACTTCCTCCAGTGTCACTGGTACTCACCCTACTTGCAGCTGTCCTGTGACTTGTGAATCACGCTTGAGACTTGAAAGTACCTCCCAGGGCTTCACAGGGGACATGAGGCAGTCCTTACCTGGGGACTATAAGAAACTCACTGGAGCCTCTAGCCTGTTCTATAGTTTTTTACAGCAGATGCAGCTGTTCAGTGAGGTGCCCACAGCATGGGGACTGCCATAAATAACCATGCCAGATAGGGGTGTAGCTCTAATGAGAAATCAGAGTCAAAACAACTGAACCTCATGTTGCTGTGTCAAGGTTGGCATTATTTGAATCCCTTCTTCCACCAGCTGACTTTGCTCTTTGGACTCTTGTTCACCTTCCTTCTGCGCCTGCCCCTCCCTGTGCCATGGGCAATATAAACAACCTCAATCCTGCCTCTTGTCAGTGATAGCAAGAGAAAAGCTGCTCTTTTTGCACAGACCAGATGCAGTAGGACCATAAGGAAAAAGAAAAGGCTTCCTCTTCCTTTTGTTCTGAGCATCTGTGACAGCCTAGGACTGACCAAGCTGCTGCTTGCTGCTTGCTGTGTGCATCTGTCTGGAAATGCATCTAGGTAAACTTTTTTCTGGTCTGCCTTGAAAATGGTAAAGGCTGGCAGCTTGTCTTGGTCTCAAAGAGAAGCTGCATCCTCCTCCAGCACGTGTGAGCTTTTTATCAAGGAATGTGGGCCCCCTTACTTGCCTGCCTTGTGAATTACCTGAAATACACAGTCAAAGGATAGTACCTGTCAGCACATTTCACTAGACATCCCCAGAGAAAAAAACAGTTTAAATAATCATCTCTCTCCCCTGTGCATCAGGAAAGAGCAATAAAAAACTGGAGATGAAAAACTGTTGAAGCCTTAGGACATTTCATCTCTTTTCCTTGGGGCAAATGCAGGTCTCTTTCCTATAGTAAATACATTTCAAGCTGTTCAGTTTTAAATTTATTTAGTGACAATACTTCTGAGACTTCCCTGGAGAGGTTATTTTGTAATTTAATGGATGCCACTGTTGGGGATTCTTTTTTGTTCTAATTTACTAAGTACTCAGTGGTTTTCATCTTTAAAGCACATTACAGACATTAAATAATCTGCAGACAGTTACTGAGAGGTAGCTAAGCCACCATCTCTCTCACCCTGAGCCTGTCAATAACTCTGCAGGAACTCCATTCAGCTTAACTCAAATATGTTTTTCTGCAGTTAAATCAGAATTTGTAGTATGGTAACATGGCAGGTCAGGTACAGCATTTTTTTTTTTCATTCTTGTGTTCTCATTTTAAATTGTGTGCAACTTGCATATCATTTCAGATGTTTCCTAACATTCAGCCCTAATAATGTTTTTCTTTTGCCAGCTGCATCTCATTGATCTTAGCTCTACTCCAAACAATTCTTTCTTCACCTTTTGAGGTGTGCAAAGTGTGCCTGGATGGTTATCTCATGTGGCCTTGTCATTGCAGGGCTCAGCTCCCTCTCCTTGTTCTGTCGTGCCTACCCTCCTTCTGAACTAGGCTATCTTCTGTGCTGATATCAAACTCGTCTGGCACCTCCGAGGACCAGCTTGTAGTCACATCTGTGTTTCCTCCCTCCTCCCAGCAGCAAAAACTGCTTCATTGCCCAAGACAGCTAGAAAAATTGCTGCTGTCTCTCCTGTGTGCCACTCCATGTAGAATGACAACTTCACTGCAGCTTGGAACAATCTCTATGTCTAAATACCTGAGAAACTTATCAGAAGGACACAGGTCTCAGGAGGTGACAACAGTGCCCATTAATGTCATTATTGGAAGGAAAAATTTGCAAAGAAACTTTATTATTGATTGTCAACAAATTGAATGCCTTTTGCTAGTCTGTTGTTCAAAATGCCCCAGACCTGGCCTGGGGCCCTGCTACGTTGCCCTTGGCTAGCCTGTGTCCTTGTATCCTCACCCTGACTGCTGGCCTGTAGGTGAGGAGACTGAGGTGGACGGCAATCTGCCCAGCTCTGTGCCCTCTGGGAGTCCCTCCGCTTTCTGCATGAACCTGGAGCCAGTGCCAACATGGGATTTAAAACAGATTGGTCATAACTAAATGTCTCAGGTCAGAAAGCCTGGGAGGCTGCTTGTGAGGGTCACGTGGTGGCCCTGTCTCACTCCTTTGGCAGCTTAAACAGAGCCCCAGATAGAAACATCTATTACACTTGCCCGCTCATGTTTGAGGATATATATTTGGATTAGATTTTGACATGGAGATATTATAAACTAGCTCTTGACCAGGACAGTGGTCTCTCTTCAAGCAGCAGTTAAGAGTGCTACATGCTTTCAGGCAAGAATTGCCTGTGCCTTGCCTGTGTGAATTGCCCTACATTTCTGCTACCTTGCAATGTGTACATGGCTAAAAATAGCACTGTCCTTTTAACCATCACATTGCACACTGAGCACTTACCTGATAGTAGGCAAACAACCGGCGCACGTAACTAGGAAAACCAAGGTAGCGATCAAAAGAGCATTTGTCCGCTTTGTTTTTCTGGTAATTCCTCTTGTGGATTGGGCTGTCATTTTAAATGTAGCAAGTGCCCATGTATTCAGCTTGCACCACTCCAGATGGCAAGTTCACCTGTTTTGCATTTTATAATCTTGTATTTCATGGCAATATTTAAAACTGTTGCCTTTTTAATACTTAATTCCAGGACAGAATTACACACTGCCTCAAACCCAATAAATAGCTTTGAGGAGTATTTGCTATAGGACCTTGGCTTTTTAATGTTCCAGTCTGCCTCCTGTTTTTGCTTGGGTTAGCCTGCACAATGCAGAGCCATATGTTACCCTGACACAGCTGGCAGAGCAGATCAGAGTTTAGTCTGATGTTGTATTTCAGGTCAGCCAGAAAACACAGTTTCAGTCACTGTCGTAAAAATATTCAAGTCAAAGTCTGAAAGAAAAACCCTCTGTATGTTTGGATTACTAGCTAATCTTCTCTGCTGAATGGCACAGGACAAAATACTGCCCACCAGTTTACTGACTGTAAAACTGGCGTTTGAATTTTGGGATGATGATCTTGGATGAAGGCCTGTATCCTGCACAGTTTCACTGATAGCACATGCCTTCTGTTGGCACCTCCTCTGGGAGGTTTGCACTCCATTTTGGTTTTGTGAGCGGGACTAATGCCAGCCCTCCTGAGCATCACGAGTCCTGAGCCAGTATGTTCCTCTGACAAAATCCCTAAGTCATGCTACAGCAGCTGTTTTAAATAGACCTCCAAAAGCTATCCCATAGCCTAAGACTGTGAGTATCTGTCCTGGCTGAAAGTGATGGCATGGGACAGTTTTGTTGAAAAGTGGTAGAAGCAGGTGGGACATCTGGAGGTGCATCTCCCTGTCCACAGCTGAAATGCACAGCTGGATGGAGATCCTGTGGTGTGAACAACATTGGTCATTTAAACATTATTCCCTGGTTGGGGCTCATTGAACCCTTGCTTTCATCCTTTGTCTTTCCTACTCTCAAAATCAGTGCAACCAGGCACAAAGCCTTTTGGAGTAATTGGTTTACTTCAGTTGTTTACATTATCAAACCTAATGAAAGCAAAACTACTGCAAGCAATCTTGAAATGGTCACAAAAGCTTGGGTTTCAGTGTTGTTCTGATCTAGGGCAGACAGGCACTTTCTGGGGATATAAATCAAGGCACTGGAAGTAGCAGAAAATGTATAGGCAGGCAATCATTCCATTAAAATATGGTACATATAAAATGATCATAGAAAACCATTCTGTCAGCTTTCAGTCTGTATGAATTTTATGATTAACTCTGTACTGTTATCAGGAAAAAGGCAGTGTTTTGAATTTCCATTAAAAGATGCCAGAACTAATGACCTGTCTGTTGCTCTGTGGTGCAGGGCTAGAAGGAGAGTAGATGAAATTTTGCTGTCTCAAGGGACTTGACTTTGAATGTGTTTGCAGAATAGGCAGTGGTAACAAACATCCCCCAGACTGTTTGGCCTGTCTATACCTCTTACAACACATGGCACCATCTTAAGTGTATTTTTAAGTATGTATCTCAAAAGCATGCCTGCCCTGAGAAGAGCTGCTCTGCTTTTCCTGTCATTTACTTCCCTACGTTTGGCACTGCTGGGAAGGAATAAAAGGGTTGGAATCACCACTACTTGCATTGAGTTAAGCAGTATTTACAAGTACTGTTATAACTAAATTATCTGGCCATCCAACCAGAAAGGCTAGAAAAGTCTCCCTGACACACCAGCTGGGACAGCTGAACTTCACTGAAGGAAGCACTGCAGATGCCTGACTGGGTCGTATCTGTTTATCGTGTCTGGTTTATCCTTTCCTAAGATAAACATCCCACACCAGTCAGTCTCTTTTCAAATAAATGAGTGTCGGTGCTCCGGTCATTCTCCCTACCACCTCACCATGTGGTCTAAACTCTGATCATAAAGTTAACTTAGATATGAGCAGTATCAGTCAGTGTTCAAACTTGGACCATACCAAAGCTTGATAATGGTGAAGACAGATGTTTACAGGACTCAATACAGATGAGACTGACATGGATACTTTATGTTAGTGGGATGATAGCTAGTGAAGGATGAGAAGTAAAGTTTACATTCATACAGCACAAAACTGGAACATTCCCATGAATCTTCAGAACTTTTGTCCTCTACAACTGTGGATTGCTGGGTAATAGATTTCAGATTTAATGAGAACCCTAAAAACAATCCCTAAAAGCCCATGCCCTCCAGACAACTTCAAGCTACAGAACACTTCTGTAATACACAACAAAGTGACTCTCAATATCCTGCAGAATGAAACTTGTCCCTAGAGGAAAAGGGACAGGGCTGCTCTGTCGGTGACTCTTGCCCTAACAGTTGATTGTCTTTGTGCCTACTCCCCAGAGAGGGAATTACCTACTAGGGGTCTAGAGAAAAAGGAAGGGACCAAAAACCCTAAAACTTCTAGTACAAAGACCCCCAAATTTCATGTGCTACATGAGCATAGCAGTAGAACAGCAGAGATGAAGGGTATGTGTTATATGAGGCATGCAACTTCAAGCACTCTGTAAATAATGTTTCTATTACATTTAGTATTGCAGCTTAAATTTCAGAGCTAGATTTGCTCAGAAGGTCAGTATAAATAATTTAGAATATTTAGGGGAGTCATGAGAAAAGTATTTAGGTTTTTTTAAGCTACGCAGCAGTTTTATATTTGTTGCCATGTTAATCCCTCATAAACATGTTTTCATTAGCATTCATTTTAATTGAACACTAAGATTACTGCAAAATGAAGGTCATAACAAAAGTTTTATACCATACAAAATTGCAAAGCAACCCTTGTCACTGTGTGTGCTAAATACTGCCAGAAGCTTACTGCACAGATGCCAATGAAAATAGCTAGCAAGACTGCTGGAAAAATACCCTCCCAATCTGCCCAAATGGACCTCAGCGTTGTATTTATGGGCAACCAGGAATGTCTAGGGGCTTCCCCATGGCTTGTGTACAAGTAATCGGAGAGATGTTTGAGAGGGATGAGAGTGACTTGGCCCTGCACAGCCCAAAGCTGCCATGCTCCCAGTGAACCTGGTTAGGATGGAGCATTTGCATCCCCAGAAGTTGTCTTGTTCAATGCAAACAGTTGTGTTTTCATTCATTTCAAGCCCTCAGCATGAATAAAGCTGTATTGCTGAGCTGTAACAGTAAATGAACGACTGAATTCTCTGCAACTTTTCTACCCAGGATTGAGGCCCCTGTTATTCAGGGAGAAAATACATTTCATTCCCTCATTACTGGATGGCCATGTACATACAGACAGACATGGAAAGGCATATGCCTTTTCTACATGGAGAAATTACAGAGGGTTAAATAAATTCCTGTTAAAAGCACTTTCATTAGAGTAGCACAACCCTCCTGGATGCATATAGACTAGTTAACACCTGGCTAATACTGATTTTTTGGATGTCAGTGACTGGATGAAGCAGGTAGTTCCTGTCTTGCAGTAGCAGTGTGTGCGTGAATTGATTTTTGTAAACCACATCAAAAACCTTTAATAGAACATGTAATACAAATATATTATTTATGTACCTTTTGCTGTGAGAGTTAAAAACACAAAAATTTGCTGTAAGAACAAAGTTATATTAATTATATAGCTTTTTGTGTTCTTAGGGGAAAAAGGATGGGTTTATTGGTTTTGATATCTATATAAACAGTAGAAAATGTGCCTAGATTAGTACAGTTTGCACATGAAACAGCACTGGTGTCATGTTAGCTGGTTCTTAAGCACTTGAACAGGCTGAGGCATTCCTGAAATTGACATTCAGTGTTTAAAATAGATTTAATTTAGCTGGTGCTAGTGATCTATAATGAATGCAAATTCTCTGATGAAACATGCACAGGTGTGGATGTTGGGAGGGAGCAAATGCAGTGATTTCCTTTTGGTGTATGCAGTGCTTTCCTTCCTCCTCACTCTGGGTGTGTGAGCCTGTGGGGATCTGCTTTTGGTGCTTTTAGGTATGAGCTCTCAGCTTTGCTAGGGGGGAGAGAGAGAGAGAAATATGGACAACGAATTGTTGCTGAAGGTAAAATATAATGGCCCTATCTGAGTACAAGTGCTTTTTCTTTTCTCTGTAAATCTCCTCCCGCATTGCTAGCTGCTGGCTTTGGCAGTAAGGCCACTTGCTGACCTTGGACAGACACATAACAGGAGAGTTAAATGGCCTGCCTGCAGTCAGAAAGCAGAGTGTCTCATTCCCAGAAAGTTCCCACTCTTCAGTCTCAAGACTGTTTTTCTTTTCCAAAGGCAGTTGCCTTCCTGCCTAGCCAAGAGATACGCCTACTTTGATGTTTACAGTCTAGAAAAAGGGGTTTTCAATCTGTGCTCAGACATTCTGCTGAGGCTTTCTAATGTATCTGTGTGGAGGTGTTGAGGAAAATCAAAGTTATTATCACTAGTCTGAACTGCACTGTACTGGAATCCTCAGTCCATCTAGAAAATTTTCAGAGTCCCACACATTTAGAAAAGATGGAAAACCATTGTCTTGAGATTGTAATTTATAAGAGCTGGAATAATAGTTCTTATGAGGAAAACTGCTGAGTAAATGTATCCCCCAGCTACCTTGTAATGCCACAGGAGGTTCAATTCTATACACTTATTTATATAAATTTTGACTCCTTCAATATAAACTATTTCAATCTTTGTAATTTAATATGATTAATATTTCTAGTAATGATTATTTGTTATATAATCCAATATTGCAATCACATATTGCTTTGAAATGCAATATTCTAGTGACATTAAATTCTGCATTCTTAGTGTTGTGACTTTACTATGTCATAGTATTGCAGTGCTGAAATATTGTTTGCCCTCCAAAACAAACAGCTTTCTATGTATTTCTGAAGCATGGTCAGCAGTCTTCACTCTTTCTATTAAATTTTGCTCTTTAAAATTTGTGCAGTCCCTAATCTGGGAAATTTATACAGACCAGGATCCTTAGGAAGTAAATCTCTGGGCAGCCTCACAGTGGATGAGGTAAAGTTGGGCAATGCTCATTTCTTTTGTTAACAGGGAGATGTGCCAAGAGGGCAGCGATTCATTCTTTTACTCCCAACACTGTGTTTGAGTTTCTTGCATTCGGTTCTGTAATAAAATCTCCTCCTCCTGTGAAGCAGCACTAGCTCTACATCTCTTCCAGAAAGAGTGGCCAGAGTAGTCAGTGAACGCAGTAAATCGCTTAATTGCCACCAATGCTTTGAAAGGATTTTTTTAAGTTTTGGTGAAATTGTTTGGTTTATGGGTTGGTTTTTAAAAGTTGCCTCTGTTGGTAGAGATCAGAGTAAGCAAATGAATACAGACAGGCTTGAACCACAGAATCTGAAACAAAAACACAGCCTTGAAATTCTGGGTTATTTATATTCAGGGCTCCACATCATCCAGTCGTAGCGAGGAAGGGCAGACACCTGTTTGGATTTCTTTCCAGATTTCCTTAAATAGGAGGACAAATTTTAGATCTGGGATTTTGGTTTGGGCCCATTTGCAGTTACAACAGTCTACAGCTGTGGAAGAGCAGTGAGAGAAAGGCAAAAGTTGCATGGAGGAGTAGTTATTCATAGCTACAATGCAGGAATAGACAGGATGTTGGTAAGGTTGCTTAGCAGCTGTATTCACACAGTCCAAGCTCTGCTGTGTTTTCATCGAGGATCTAATGTGCTTTCTGTTAAAGTAAAGCTATTCATGGTGTAGGAGGATATACTTAAAGAGGGAACAGCTTACTGGGCTTTTCTCATGATTAAAGCACAGTCACTATCCACACTGCTATTCCTAATATTCAAGCTGAAAGCAGGGCTGACCACATTAGCCTGCTTTTGAACCAGCGCTTTTTACAAGAGTCTACATCTTAGAGCTTTTGCTCTCATTGGCTGTCTTTCAATCTCACAGCCTTCCTGGAAGGACTGATGGCAGGATCCAGGCCACTGCATGCACTGATGTGCCTAGCTGTGAAGTGCCTGGCAATCTCCACCCGAGTGAAGCATTTACTGCTCCTCATTGGCCTGTGCTCCTCAGGACTCCTGCTTGACCGGTGCTTAGAAGCAGCCTACAGAGATCCTAAATAGAGGTGTCTGTAGCAGTTTCTGTCCCCAGCAGCCCATCCTATCCCTTCCATTTCTCCCTACTGCTACTTGCCTAGCAATGGCTCAACAGCCGTAGTTCACAGATACTGAGATAATTGGCACTGATTTAAACTGCCAAGCTGTAAAATGAAATGATGTATACCAGGAGCTGGCTCAGAAACTGTGAAGGTGTCCAGGCAGCTACAGGGCAGGAATCTTTGCTGTCCGTTCTGCAGCAGCTGAACAATGCAGCAGAGTCAGAACATCCAAGAAAGGAATGGAGCAGATAACTGGGGCAGAGGTTGGTTTGTAATTTCAGTCTCCCCATTTGAAAATAGACCTAGCAATACCAGCAGGAATTTTAGGGATGGAAAACCCTGTGTTAAAACCAGATATCACTATAGAACATCACACATAAGCAGCATACTGGCTGGGAGTAGGAGAAAGTTAGTGGTTAAATCACTAGTAAAAATAAGGTTAAGCTGTGTCTTCAGTTTTTCATGTGTAGCTTTTCAAGGTTCTGATAGATAATATTTTTCTCTTTTTGTTTAAAATGAGCTTTTTATTTCCTTGTTGGCTCAGTGTACATGTGCTCATGAAACTTTAATAGGCATGGAGGAGTCAGAATGGCAGTAGGGAGGTACGGGCAGGTGAGACTCATACTCTTATTAATGACATTTTTCTATATTACAATTCTAGCAATAAAGATGATGGTTATCTTGCTTCTGTTGCCTGGCATAACACATTCTGTGGTGTATAGAGCAGACAATGGTTCTCCAGAGGAACTGGGCACAGTTCATGCACAGCCTTGATTACTGCTCTGAATATTGCATATCCTCTTGTGTGACATCGTAGCTCAGTGTTCCTGTGCTGGCTGCACACCACCTGGGTTTTCTTCTTTATTTTTCTCCCACACCACCCACCAGAGAATAGATCATACCCATTGGAAAGTGACATGAGAAATGGTGCCACCTCCTCCTTCCAATATTAAGAAAAGCTGAGAGAGGAAACTAGCTTTAAATCATGTAGGATGTAGTTGCTCCCTCCTGCAATTTTAGCTGTCTCCTGTCTTCCACTATTGCTTGTTGCCCATGCGTGCCTTGGCACACAGGACCAGGAGAGGCTGGGGATGGGAGGGTGGACAGTGGATGTCTCTGTGTCTGTGTCATTGAACCCAGCTGATGGGTTCAGCGTAGGGCAGAGAGGGTTGCCTGTGCCTAGGGTGTGTGGAGGAAGAGATATGTCTGATTATGGATTTACCCAGCAAAAACACTGCTCTGCTCTCCATGTGGTACGAATCCCATCCGGGCTATTTGTCTTAACAACCCCTCTGCATCAGGAAATAATCTCCTAGGCTACCCTGAAATGACTCTTCATCTTAATTTTGTGACCTACAGCAGCAAGAGTAGTTCAAATGAGAAGATTTATATGTTAAGTTTCTCAGTTTCCCAATACTCTGTCTGCCAGGTATCTGCCCTGCTGAGGCTCAAGGCCTGGAATAAACATGTGGAGAAAATTTTTAGGGAGTCTTTGCTGCTGTCTATATTATGTATCACCATTGAGACATATTCAGAGGCTCTAGAAGTAGAATGTGTCTCTTTGCAGCTCATAGGATGTCTTAATGAAGAGGGGTAAAACCAGGAAATTGTTGGGTTTTTGTTCGTTTTTTTTTTTTTTTTTTACAAAAATCTATTAACAGTCTATTATTAAAGCTAAAAGGCATTGTGAACCTAGTTTAATAAATATTTTATTTTGGAAGTCATCTTGCTGTAGTAGATACCACAGGCAGAGATCTTTCCTGGCTCACTTCCACATGTTAAAATTAAGGGAAAATATGTATGTGCAGAGAAGAGTTTCAGAAATTGCCAGATGAAATGCTGAAGACTGAGCATTTTTGACAATCTTCACCCCAGTTAAAACTGAATATTCTACTTCAGCTCTGTTCTGATATACTTCACTCTTTGAGAAGCAAACTGCAGAATTGCTGCAATGTGTTTTCTGTTTCAGGTAAGGAAGGATGTGGGATGTGGCTGAGTGGTCATAACACAAGCCTCATAAGGTGGATATCTGTCTTCTTTTGCCCATGTTGCCACTGATTCTTGTCCAGTTACTTCACCATTCTGTGCCTCATCCTTCACTATACTAAGACTTTACCAGATATTTAGAGCAATATAACCCTAAACAGTTGTGTATGTGCACCACATGTGCATGTTGGTACTTGTGTGAAGCTAACATTGCAATAAGTTTTAAGAGAAGATCTACTTTTCCTACTTACCTTCCAAGTGGCAAAATGATCTCAGACATCAGATGACCACCACTGATTTGCTCTCAAGATGCTTGCCTTAGTTTTCGGGTTTTGCTTTCATGTTCAATGCCAATATGTCTTTTATTCACTCACTATATTCACAAGTGCTGTAAACAATTTCTCCATTTTTTCCATGTCTGGAGACTTCGCTACTATTCTGTTGTGGAAAAAGTCTCCATCACTTTCCATCAGTGGTAATGGCCAGATTCCACTCTGAGGTCGTTTTGACATGTTTCAATTTTTCCTCGCTAAAGGAAAATATTTACTTGTTTATTATCAGCTGTAAAGTCAAGGTTTTACTGTTCACAGAAATAAATGACCTATTATCAATGCAATTCTTTTTTCCAAAGCCTGAGGAAAACCACTTGTAATGGAAATTAGCAATGGCTATTACTGAAGAGGGGAACAAAATGTTTCCTTTTTATTATCTGTCCTATTAATAGTTACCAAGAAATGTCAGGTGACAAAGTAGAAAAAGTAGATAACATCAAGTCATGTTTTAATCTTATTTAGTCCCTCATAATGATGAACCAGAAGAGACCCTAATTATGCAGTTACATGACTTAAATAGTCTTGCTATTGTAGATAATTACATTTGCAACATGTCTTGAAAGTGTTAGCGGAGTTATGGAGCTGATTCTAAACTAAATTTCTCATTTAATGCTTCCATACAGAGGCAGTGATACCCCTCTGTTTGAAAATGTGAAATTTCTCAAGTAGTGGTAACACCGCTTTTTCAAGTTTAAGGTTATGTGTGCTTCAGAGGTTTTTACTGTCTGTCCTCACTTTTTATTCAGTTGGTGAAACAGAAAAGAAGGTTTTCAAATGTCACCCAAAAGGGAGCCAGTTCACCCAGCCATTGTACCTGAAGAACTTAGTGTTTTCAACAAAATTACGTTTTGTAGGCAGGACACTTCACTGATCTCTGGATTGCACTCACAACTTAGTCATTTCCATCCCAATAATTAGGCAAAACAACAAATAAACTTTATATGATTTTATTTTGAGCATGGCACAACAGTGATTTGTTGTTTCAACACTCTCTTAGTGGGAACCTCCTTTGCCTTTTGTGCACCTTAGAGAGATTGGAAGTGCTAATGCCTGCAAATGTAAGCAAATGTTTTCCTTCCAGTTTTATCTCTCTCCTAACACTCCTGACTGTTTATCCATTTTTATCTTTATAGCTTAAAATTACAGCAATTTTTTAGCAATTATTGAATTGTATTTCCTATTTTGCTCAGAAATCTTTTGCCATTTAATCTTCTATATAGTACAAAAAGATCTTGGAATGCCAAGTATAATATGGAACTCAGAAATATAATGTATAATAAACATTAAAATGCATAAGAAGCCATAGGATTTCAGCAGAAATACAGTGGGATACAGTGAGAGGCTCATCTCAGCTGCTTCTCACTTTGTATTCTTTGTTTATATTAGGAGTTGGAGTCAAATTACCTTCTTGTGCATAGGAATTAGTTAAGGAAGAAAACAAATATTTTCAAAAGATGTCCTTTCAAAAATGTCCCTTGTTGATTGTACTCACAGGGAAGTGAAAAATGCATCCTTCTGCAAATGCCCCTTTGTTTGTTTTTCTGATGGTGACTACACCTCAGATTTCTAGTGGATTCAGAGCCAGTCTTTAGTCCTCGCTTTTCTGGCATGTCCAAAAGGTGGGTGAAACTGCTGGATCAGTATGAAACTCTGCACCATCTGTTTTATTATGGTGAACAGTGCTAGGAAAAGGTCATCATCTTTATATATGCCTCATAACTCAGTGAAAAGAATGGATGCAATATTATCCCCTGTATTTTTCTTCCATGTGGTGCTTTTCCTCACTATGCCAAGTGCCTTCAGGTAAAAGAAAGTGACAGCGTTGCAGGGAAAGACAGTGAGATCTAAAGGCCACTGCATTCCTGCTGTCATGAGGATGGTACTTAGTCACCATATTTGCTCTAGTGAGTAAAGTACGTCCTTGTTCTGTCCCTATTCACTTATTCAACCCATTGAGCAAACCAGTATGAGGCTGCACATCAGTATTCAAGACACATCATGACATGAGGAATCTGGAAAGGGGGCTTGGTTTGTTCCCTTTTAAATGAGATTGAAATTGCTGAGTATCCAGTTCTCACAGAGCCCTTTTTGTCAAGGGATTTCAAGAGGTTTCACAAAATTAGCCACATCTAGTGGGTGATAAACGTCTGCTGAAAGAAAAGCAAACGATCAGCCATTGACAGAACCAAGAATAGGTCCCACTCTTGTTTTTTCCACTGGCCATCACTGCCTCTCACAAACATCCTGTGCACCTTTTCTTGTCTCTCCAGGAGCTGCGGGAAGGAGCCTGTTGCACCAAGGAGTGGCGACAGCAAGTGCTTTCCCAGGGGCTGCAGGCTGCATGCCCCATGCCAGCCCTATGCCCCGCCAGGGTCACTGCTGGGACCGGCGGGGTGTCCAAGGGCGGAGTAGGGGTCTGCCGGGTGAATGGGGCAGCCCAGCCCTCCCAAAACTGCCCCTCAGGCTTTCTGCATACCCAAGTTGCCACCTCTGCGTGTCACATTATTAGCGGGATTTTGTTCAGAACCGGGAGACTTGGAGGCAGTGTTTCTTTTCCAAGAGGGTGTGATGGATTTGCAGTAGGGGACCTGTGGCAGTTAGTGCTTGGCAAGTGCTGTGCAAGGCCAGGAGCTGAGTGACTCAGGGAAGCTATTAATAGTCTTCATTGAGAAGCTTATGTTGCCTCAATAACATGGATCGTTAATTTTGCTTTTTAATCATTAAGAAAATACCTTTGTTTGATGGAATGTTTGGGACAAAGTCAGATGTAAGAAATCTTTCTGCTTTTCTTACTCTTGTTGCATTAGCTATTAACTAAGTCACTAAGCTCTTAACTAACCTCTTTTTGATATTTTAAAGCTGATGGAATGATTATATTTGCATGTATACAAATTAGTATGCTGCTAAATCATTATTTCGAGTTGTACTGCTTTCTGAGCACTCTGTGTTTGTATATGAGAAATCTGAAGCAATAAAACATGCACTACAAACAAATTAAAGAAAGTGTTATGGGGATTTACCCAAGGCATTTATACTGTCTGAATACCAGTTCCTAATGAAATTGTGAGGAAATAAGCGGAATTTATTTCTGCTGCTAATGTTCATTATTGTCTCCCTTTTAAAAATGTTCACTACAATATTAAGGTGTCTTCTCCTCAAGTTCCCTCCCTCTCTACAAGGCCAGTAGGCCATTCTGCAGTTCTCTGCTCAGTGCCATTTTCCTTTGTTCTTTCTCCTAAAAAATCACACATGGTAAAATAAGGAGCTTCCAGGATAGGCTGTGATTCAGAAAGGATATAGGCAGGGCACCATGCACAAAAAATTCAAAGTGGCCTATGGATGGGTTAAAGACAGGAGGTACAGCTCTGGCTGTGTTCCTACCAGCACCCCATGCAATGAAGAACATAAATAACCATCTAGGCCAGCCTAGATCCTTATTTTGTCATAGATGCAGGAGGTTGTCCAAGAGTCACCAGCACTAGCAGAATTTCCAGCTCTTTCCAGGGGTCTGTGTGCAGCAGCCATGGTGCTTTGCCCACAGAGGCAGGGCTGGAGCTCAGGCAGCTGAACCAGAGCAGCCAGGACTTGCACACAGTCTCTGCAAGCCTGCTGCTGCCAGCAGCACTCCATAGGAAAAAGTGAACATGCTTATTTTTGTATCTGTTGTGAATGATAATTATGGCATCTGAAGATGCACAAATGGCAGCTGCCTATTCCCAGGGACAGATGTCACCCTGAGCAGGTATGAGTGATTGCCTCCCTGGAGGCTCTCTCTGCTTCCCAACGAAGTACAAGTGCCTTCTTCATGCCCTTGTTCACTGTTAGGCTGACAACACCTGCTCTACCACCGCCTGTTTCTCACCTGGATCCCAGCCTGTTCCACCTACCAAGGTCTTCCTTGTGCCAGATTAAAAAATGTCTTCCATGTATACTGAGCCCTGTATGACTTTCTCAAAAAAGGACATCCTGCATTTAGGTAACTGAGGTTATTAACGCTGAAAATCAATGCCAGTTTGTTATGTTCAGAGCCTTTTAATGTTATGTTCATTAAAATCTCATCATGGTGGATTTTTTCAGTAAAATCTTTGAGAGGCTTTTTATATCAACAAATCCTAGAAAGCCTTTTTATATCAATATTAATCTTGTTAAGTCCTTTTTAATATCAGCATAACTCCTGAAGGCTTTTTTAACCGTAAAAAAATTATCAATGCAGTTTCTAGATTTATGATGAACCATAGAAAAGTAATAACCAAAGGAGAAGCAAGCAGTGCGTTGCAAAGTATGAATTACAAAAACTGTTGCTCTCATAATAATCTGAAACTAAAAAACACCAGTGATGTTGTGATGAACCTTAAGTACAGCCCTAGAGAATTCAAACTGTAATATTATAGGCAGAAAAATGTCTGAACAGGGACACAACTGTTACAGGAGAGGGATGAATTTTCGCTGGCCTTGAGTAAGGGCTCATGCTCTCCCCACTGTGTAAAACAGCAAGAAGCGCAGTAATGAGTAAGATCCATTCATATGGTTCATGATTCCTCACAGCCTCTTAAATTGGACTTTATCTTGCTGTTTTATCATATTTACTATAGAATATGCTCCAGTGCTGACAGCAGTGCAAATGCAATTACAATACATCTACATCTCCCACTGCCTGTTCTGCTGCTGCTCTTAATTAGGCACTTTCCCAATGGAGTCTGGCAATGTACAGTTTCTGAAGTGGTAAACGAAATCATAGAATCACAGAATAGTTTAAATCAGAAGGGGGTCATCTAGTTCAACCTCCACTCAAAGTGGGTCCAACTAGGTCAGGTTCCCCAGGGCCTTATCCAGTCAAGTTTTCAATATCTCCAGGGAAGGTATTTTTTTTTCTTAATATCTGATTGGGATTTTCCTTGCGTCCATTGCCTCTTGTCCCACCTCCATCTGCCTCTGAGAGGGCTCAGGCTCTGTTTTCTCTGTTGAGCCTCTTAAGGCTGAACAAACCCAGCTCTCTCAGCCTCTCCTTGTATGTCCTGCGCTCCAATTCCCTGACCAGTTTGGTGACCCTTTACCAGACTTGCATCAGACAGGCAGCATGCAGTGAATTTGATAATGTTATGGACCAGGGAGATTAGACATTCCTGCATAGCAGAGAGTATGGGAGGAAAGGTGGAGAAGTTGTTACTGTTTTACAGGTTTCCTAAAAATAAGAAGAGACTCTGGAGATGATCCATCCAGAGTAAGGGGTGCTGCTGTGGAAACTGAGTCAAGTAACTTCTACTCTGCTCTGCAAGGATACCACTTACATGAACTAATGCCAATGATTACCTAGTTTCATTGTAAAGAAGAAAATGGAAGAGGTGTTCAAGGAGCTTGTGGAGACCTCTCTGAAGCATGGGAGCATGGCTTAGAAAAGTGAGGAGAAGAGAAGAGAAGAGAAGAGAAGAGAAGAGAAGAGAAGAGAAGAGAAGAGAAGAGAAGAGAAGAGAAGAGAAGAGAAGAGAAGAGAAGAGAAGAGAAGAGAAGAGAAGAGAAGAGAAGAGAAGAGAAGAGAAGAGAGAACAAGGGTTTGGAGGGAAGGTCTGAAGGGGGTGCACACTGAATCTTGAGAGCTTAAGGGATATGTTCCCTGATCCACCAGTTTTGGTGAAGCCTGAGAGGTTTGTGTACAGTCTTGGAGTGACTAAAATGAATCTGGCTGCCACAGGGAGGTAATGTGAATGGACAGGGATGTGCAATGGATGGTATGAACAGCCAACCTGGGCTGCTGGGTGACATATTCCAAAGCTGCTTTTGGCCTCCAAACTTCCCCCATTCAAACACAACACCAAAAAGATGGCCAGCACCAGTATTAGAGCCACATGAGAGGGGAAATGTCTCCCAGTCAAACTTAGTCTCCTTGCACCCAACTATTGGGCTGTGACAGTGATGCTCAAGACCCGAGTCACCTCAAAGAAAGAAGATTTCTCCTGTGGCCTCAGTCAGCTGCAGGTCCAGCCAGAGCCTTCAGCTACCCTTCAGTGCTCTTTGCTCTGCTTGCACAATTCAGAATGCTTCAGACTCTGTATTTTGCTCTTGTGACTTATCTGCTTTGGTGGTGCTGTAAGGACAATACAGTCAGACTCTTGTCTGCAGGCAAGCTTTGTTTTGCCAGCTGAGTGCCTCTAATATACATAACACGACAAGGAGCCACCCATGGCCTGCAGGCTTGGGCTTTCAAACAGACCTCGAACTAAGTTTCGCTGGAGGTTCACAGTGGTAGAAGTTCTTGAAATCAGGCAGCGTGAGTGCCCCAGGTTCCCCTGGTCTGTGATGTCCAGCTGCCCCCATGGCTGATTGGCATACACCGCTCTCACCAAAATTCACACCCTGCACAGCTGGGAAGGCCCCCAACCCTCCCTTCCCTGCTTATCCTCCCTGCCACATAGTCTCAAGTATCATGTCAAAACCTTTTGGTTCTTTCTTCCAGATAGCTGGAGATAAACACATTCCTGGTAGTTATCACTGAAAGGTGTTTAGGTTGTTGAAAGTGCTCTGCAAGTCTTTGAGCCTCTGCCTCCCAGCTCTCAGTCTTGCTCACTCTCTGTTTGCAGCTGGGGCAGGAGACAACATGCCATCTTAATTCAAGGCAGGTATTGCTCAATGGTCTCAAGCCTTCTGCGTGGTGCTGGCCGTTTACTCCTAAAAGCAAACTGCTGTCCTCATGTTTGCATGGTAGTTGAGCAGTTCTCCATGAGACGCAGCTGTCCTGTAAGAAGTGTTCTTGGACAGGGCGGTGAAGCTTTTACAGACTCTCCCAGGGTAAAAGACAGGGTGATGACACCATAAATATCCATGTTATTGGATATTCTTTTTTTTTTTTTTTTTTTTTTTTTAAATTTAGAGACTGGTTGAATACCTCTGATAATGCCAGTATCCAAAATCCAAAACATTCTGGGGACAAACCATGTTATCACTGTGCTCCAAGGGCAGGACCACTGCTGGAAGCAGTGACCTCTTCCCAGTTCAGAAACTCCATGACATTGTACAGAGAATGAAGGGTCAAAAAAGAGGTTCCAGTGGACTTGCTTTCAGTGTCTGCCAGTTGTAAATGGCAGTTCATGCCCTCTGTATTTGGAATTTTTACAGTTTCACCAGAAGAATTGATCTTTCTATGTGGCCCAGGTTGGTTTAGAGTATGTCGGTGCGTTTTGAGGTGTAAAAACTGACAATCAAAATGGAAGGATTATTTCCCTTTCACCTTGTGTGGGTTTCAGCACATCTGAAACCTTGAGGGCCACATTTTGATTGCCATCTATTCGAAATGGGAAATCTGCAGGGTTGCATTTCAGTAAAAATGACCCAGTTCTGCATTTCTCCCTTCACAACTGGCAGAACCACAGCTGTTCTATGCCTGTGTGAAGCATGTTCCTTCTGCACAGGGCATGTCTCTTAGCAGATGGTTTGTGGGTGTGTATACATCCAAAAAAAATCACTTAAATGCGTAAATCAAGTTGATTTTCTTAAAGGAAAAAAATATCTCTAGCAGTTTTTCTTTCTCACTCTCCCCTAACTGTAACAGTTGTGTAGAGGTGACTGGTTTGCAGCTTAGTGTGCTGGTGTGTGGGTTGTTCCCCACTGAAAAAGACCCATCCTTGCAATCAGACTGCGATGTTGGGGTAGCACAGATATAGCTCCATGCTTTCCCTAAAAAAGCCTGTATGCAAGGCATTGTGTGGTCTATCAGCTTGTAAAAAATCAGTTGGGATATCTCTGCCATGACATCTCTGCCAGTGAAAAAAGCAGCCCCCATTTTACAGCACAAAGCAGATTAACTGGTCACTGAGATATAGGTGGATTTTTGCCTCTTTGAGTTCATCTCAGCAATCACTAGATACGATAAAATCTGTGCAGTAGTTTACATGGACCTTCCTGTAAAATTTACATTATTTTATTTTTCAGATAGTTTCCAGTCTCCCCCAATTGAACTAGCATTTTTACTGTGATATGTGTACTGCTTAAGAGATGAGGCTTTTTCATATTTGATTCATGTAGTTTCATTTCAGCCTCGAATTTTTAAACAAGTGTAATAAATTGTGACAGAGCGCAGTGTTCATTCAACATCTGGATGCTTTTGTACATTTCTTAGCTCATTATGATGATTAATACCAATTTACCATGTTTCTGAGATTTTTAAAGGCCATCTACATTACTAACATATCTGCCCTTCACTGAAGTGAAGAATTTTTAAATACTTTTTCCCAGCTAGGGTTACAGATATGTTAAAGGGTTTTATAAATGTTGGGATGATTTTGACTCATTGTGAGCTCCTGAATATTGTGGGTTTTCAATACTTATAAGAAAGATGGAGACAAAATTTTTACCAGGGCCTGTTGCAATAGTACAAGGAGTAATAGTTTCAAACTAAAAGAGGGTAGATTCAGACTAGATATGAGGAAGAAATTTTTACGATGAGGGTGGTGAAACACTGGAACAACTTGCCCAGAGAAGTGGTAGATGGCCCATCCCTGAAAACATTCAAAGTGAGGTTGGATGGGGCTCTGAGCAACCTGATCTAGTTGAAGATGTCCCTGGTCACTGCATGGGAATTGGAATAGACAACCTTTAAAGGTCCCTTCCAACTCAAACTATTCTATGATTCTATGATTCTACTCTCCTGTGAAAAGATTCAGAAAGTAGATAAATCATGACCGAAGTAGCAGCAATAACAATAAAGTCCTTGAAAGCCTCATGAGGACTCTCCTTTTCCAGAAAACACAGTGAGATCACCTTGTTTTCAATGTGCTATCCATTTTGACTGCTGTATGCCTGATTCTTGGCATGGTAAAAACTGTATTAGGGTTCTTAAGCTCATCACTAAAAATGAATAGCAAAGAAATACCTTACAAATGCAAGTACTCCAGAAAATGATGGCTCCCTTGTCAAAGACTGGCCACATGCACTCATTTCCTGGAACATGTCCTCCATGCATACAAAATGGACGAAGTGGACATTTACCTTAGAGACACTGATGTCCTGAAACAGGAGCCTAATGTTGGCTCTGTGAACTGTCCCATGCTGGAGCATCTCTTCTCACTGGCATGTGGCTGTGGCCATGAGAGACCAGCCTCCCCAAGGAAGAGCTACTCTATGAATCCCTCTCTTAATGCCAGTTGGGACTGTTGCTTTCCTCCTGCCTGACTTCTAGAGCTAAGTAGAACATGCGCAGACTTGTTGCATTACTATATATCACTGAGTTTAAGTCTGTCCCTTATTTTTTTAAGTGTCCCTGAGGGTGATTACTGGTTTTTTTTGAGTCATCACTTCATCTGCTTCATGAATAAAATGTGAGTTGACTCAACCCAGCTTTCACAGAGCCCTGAAAAACAATACATTGATTAACTCATGTTTTCAGAGTAGAGAAACCCAAGGTCATAACAAAAGCTAAAGAAAAATCCCCAAAATCCTTTTTTTTTCTTCTTGAGCTGTCCTTAGACTTCACTGAAATGCACATCAGTGAGAAGAATCACGAACATAGATTTGTGTTTCTGGTTTAACTCTTAAACATCTTATGAACAGCATTAATGAAATTGTACTCAGAGAAAAAAGACTTATGGAAGTGTTTTCTTTAAGCCTACAAATACTTTCCACACACAAACATTTTATATTTTATTGCAAGATGGGTTGGAGGTACAGAAAAAGTTTTTTAAGTCCAGTAATAGTAATGTACTAGCTCTTTCTGGCCTGGCCTTGATTGTTCCCAGATAGACCCCTCACCAGTGCTCTATGGAAATTTTCATGCAAATTTAGCAACTTTGAAAAAGAAAGATAATGAACTGTTATGAGCTGTTCTGTACTGGCAGGAATAGCACTTTTAGCACTAAAGCTATAGCAGAGGGAAAGCCTCTGAACACTGTGGTAGAACTACAGACAGAAGTTTTCCCTTGGAACTTACCATATCGACCAGGACTGAATCACAGTGGAGACGTGAGGGGGAGACATTTTTAAATAAGCCTAATGTGAGGGACTCAGTAAGAGTTTGCTGGAAGTCTGTGGTGTGAAGATTGAAGAGCCTGGTCAGAAAAAGATTAAGATCTGGGAATGATTGAGAAGTAGTGTAAGCAATTCCTCTGGATGGAGTTCTGAGTTATGTTTGCTGAAGGCTGTTTCATTTTCCCAGCAATCCTGTTTGAAATAAAGTTGTACGTACTGATCTCAAACATCATGATTTACAGATATGCACAAAGAGTGCATCCTAAATTTTTCTGACTATATATGAATATATGTTCTACTGCCTGTGAAAGACAAAATGATACATTGGGATGAATTTACAGGAGAGCTGAAGTCTACCCAAAAGAATTACAGCTAGTATTATCTGAGTATTCCAACTTTTGTTAGCTAAAAAAGATCCATCACATATATCATCATGGAGTAAATAGCAGTGTGGAACACAACATTTCGGGCTTGTTCACACAACATGTACAGGTACAGAGCTGTCAAAGTGATCATCATCTAACTTTGTGCCCAAATATTGTTCCTGTATGCTTGGTTCTTTGAATTACATCCTTGCATGGATTGTCACCATGATAATGACTGCAATGGTTATGTCACAGTAATAAGGAAAGATACCCCCTTGCATCTAACAAGATGCTCTGCAATTTATGGTATAAATGATAATATGATTTTGCATTTATCAGTAAAGACAGGAGGAATGTCAGATGAAAAACGGCTTGTAAATGCAGATTATAAAAATAATTTTACTACTAAGAAAGAAATTTAAAATTATTTTTTTTTATTTTGCTGCTAAAAACAACATTATGACTGGTGCAGAAGCAAGAAAAGTGCATTGTAGAATACCAGATGTCTCTGGATATCTTTAGGTCTTCATATAGCTATCACGTGATCATGACGGGAAATTAAATAGTACTATTTTCTAAGATTCAGTTACATTTAAAATAATACAGTGGAAACTAGAGTTATTGCCAAAATAGATTAGTTATTTTTTTCAATTAAGAAAGCAATTAAAGGGCTCACAGAAAAATGTGTGTTTCCTTTTGTGGTCGATGATTCCTCAAACCGTTAAATGTCAAAATGCTTTCCATAGCTTTTTAGTAAATAGTTGAAAGGGAGATCATCCATTGTATGATTATTTTTAAGACAACAATGAAGCTGGAGAAAGAGAATGAATAGTTACTTCCACCCAGTTGTTTGTCTCCCATCATGAAAACATCCTGTGGGCAACTCATCATTTGACCTTGAAACCTTTGCATCAGAATTCTTCAACTGCTTTTCCTTATCTACCAAAGGAATTTTAGAATTACCAGGAGTTATTTTATTTTGTTAACATGAATGCATAGAAATGTTAAGGCATATCCCCTCTACACCCTGTCATTGAAAGGATCTGAAATTGCTTTTCACTATGGAAGATAATAAGTGTATGTTAAGCGAAGATTTCCTGGTTGGCATTTAAAAAATTTTAAAGTTGTGTAGACAGAGGTAATGATGAAGAGAATGAAGTACCTAAATACTATTTAAATTTATTTCATACTATATTCCAAACATTTAAGATACATCCTTAAAATGAGAAGCAACAGATCCCATACACCTCAAAATTTATGACTTAATGTGTTAAGTGAAGAATAATTTACTATGGTGAATTGACAATAGGAAGCCAAAGATCTGTGGGATGGTTCAATTACTTTTTTTGGAAAAAAAGGTTCATTCTTTAGGAAATCAGAGCAGGCACAGAAAGAGGTTTGTATGTGGAATATCGTGTGTTGAGGTTGAGTGGAATGTATGAGTCTGCGTCACAAGACTCGTTTTTGAAAAAAGGTGCAGTTCAATCTTTGAAGAACAGCAGCCTGCCAGCAGCAGAAGCCATTCAGTACCCACTGAATTTGGTGGGAATTTAGGACCTGAGGCAACTTGCAAGGATGAGCCATATTCATCACCTACCAGGGTCCCAGGCCTCAAAACCACAAAACAGAAGAGACCCTGTGGCTCTGCACAAATTAATGTGAAAATCTGGAACTTTTATAGGGATGGGTCAATAGACATCTGTGCTTTATGGAGATCAGAACTGGCCAATGTGTAGTGCTATGTCTATATTTGCTTTGCTGGCTGGGATTGAGATGAGGCTTGAGTTCATGGAGACAAAGGGTTTGAGTCATTTGCCTCTTTATTGTCCCTGGGGGGAGCTCAGGGGAGCCTGGAGAGCTGGTTGTGCTCAGTCCAGGCTATAGGTGCTAAGCAAGTCAACACATTGAAAACTGGGCCTGGACCAATGGGGTGGTGTAGTCGTAACCTCACCTGTTTCTTGTTACACCATGCCACGAACCTGTGGGATTAAGTGTTTGCATTCACCAGAACAATCAGGAAGGCTATTAAATTATTTTGATGTCTCAGTTTCATAACTCGGTGGTTATCTGGTTTTGAAATAGTACAAATACATCCCCTGCTGTGTGATGTGGAATGATTAAGTGGTGAGGCAACCCAGAGGTGAGCAGCCCCAATGTCGCAGGGCCAGTTGAGGTACAGCCATCACGCTGGTGGGCGGCAAAGCTTTAACTCAGTCCGATGTCTGCTCTTTGGTGTGTTTTTTTTGATTCATGTATGAAGATCACTGCTTTAGAGGTTAGCTTAATTCTCTGGGAAGTTAAAAGGCTTTCATGCTCTGTGTTGTCACACTGCAGGGAACACAAGTTTGTCAAGATGAGATCAGCTGAATATAATGCATAGAAAAAAGAGACTGCCAGTGCCTGGGGGAGGTGGGTGGTGATCTGCAGGCTTCAGGGTGGACATGGTATGGGATACAAAATGATGGGGGTTTTCAGGTCTTTTATCCCTCACCATTTCCCTGAAACAGCCTCAGTCATTACAACACAAGCCTTTTAATTGTGCAGCTTGATGAACTGTCACACCTTTCTAGAGAAAAAATATATTTATTTTAAAGAAATGGTGAATTAAAATTCCTTGTAAGCATGAAATACTGATAGATAATTCCATTTTGAAAGTCAGTGGACACATGCTCCTTTCTGCTGCCTGGTATGAGATGGTTGTGTTGGGAAGGGGCAGGGTGCCTGCACTGGAGAGGGGGCTTTTCTCCTCTCCTGCCACATGAGCAGCCAGCATGGCAGCTGTAGTAGGGTGGCTGCCTCTGTGCCCTCTCAGACGGGGCTGCACCCTGTGCCAGAGAGAAGGGGGACGAGCTGAGGAGTGTGACACTGCCTGGCTGCAGCATGTTGCCTTTTCTCTTGCCATGTACCACAGGCCTGGTGCTGCCTGAGGCTGTCCTTGAAGGTGCTCTCGTGCTCCCACTGTCATGATGGGATCAGGAGGGGAAGACCTGGCCAGTCAAACCACCTCTGTCTCTGTGGATGCTTCTCTGTTTTCATCAGCACAACCCCCTTGCAATGGCACCTTTCAGCACTTCCTGAGAACCAGAACGGCCATGCCTCCTGCGCTGCAGCCAGTCTCGATCCAACAGAGCTCTGCTGCTCAGACTTCTCTTTTTTTTTGTTATGGTAGATTACTGACATAGGAGATGCTGAATAATTTGATGGATTATCTGCAAACTTGATTAGAAATTAAAGATTAGCTAATTCCAAATCATTATAGCTTTCCTTGTTTGTTACAGGATCTGGCCAAGCTGGCATAGGAGAGCAGGCAGGCTCCCAGGGCTGCGAAGGGATTTGGGTTGGGGTGCTTGGTACCTGCAGGAAGGTCTGTGCACACCGACCGGGAGCCCCGTTGTACTGCTGTAGGGGCCTGTGGGTGTGCATCAGGCACATGGTGGAAATGTTCTGGATTTAAAAACGGAAACATCTTTCTCCAAGGTGGACTTTTTTTCAATGCCTGTCTTTTCATGGTTCCAGTTTACAGTGTGGTCCCACAGGCACCCTGCCACAAGTGAGAAGAAAGAGTTGCAGCACAGAGGTGGGAAAGGGTAGGAACTTCCCAAGCCTGGTTTTTTTTTTGTCAAAGAATGGTTTATTGGGTAATTTTACCTGGGCCCAGGGGAATGGGTCAGTGTCAGATGCTGCAGCTTACAGCAGGTCTCCTACTCTCTTGTACTTTGGACAGCCATTGACACTAATGTCAAGTGAGTATTAAATACTAGTGTAGTGTGTAGTTTAACTGATCATATAAGGACAAATCAAAGTAAAATCAGACCCAATGTTACCTCCTCATTCTTTGTGACATGTTGCTCAGAAAAGTTAGAGTTTAGATTTTTTTTTTTGAGAGGCTGTCAAATCTTTACACGCCTTGAAAATCAGAAGATTGGTAAAATCAATGTCACTATGTACGAGCTGTAGTATGGATCCTGAACTGGAGAGGTGCTACTGTCTTCCACTGTTGGTGCCTTCATCTTTTCTGTGCAAAGCAACAGCAACTTGCAAATAAATTTTTTTCCTTTCCCTTACCAAGAACAGATGGTCTACATTTCTAGTGGTGAGGAAAGGGCCAAACCAATGAAGGAGGAATTGTCCATCTAGCGAAACTACTGGTCCAGACATGCTGGAATTGGCAATGGAGCTAGGGAAGACTGATTACAGTATCAGACTTGGGTTCAGGACAGAGAACCGTCTTTCAGACTGTGGTTTATGGACCATGAAGAGACGGTTCATCATAATGCACTTGAGAAATGTCTGTTTATTTCCAGGTGATAGTCGGTGTTAACAAAACAGCCAAAGAATTTACTTGTCCAGCACATTTTCCCCTACCAGGAGTCTGAAGTTGACAGGGATGTTTGCAGTGGGCAAGGGCAATCTCTCAAACTGTGGTTAGTGAAGGAGATGGCTCACAAGACTTGCTCTGCCTTGAGCTGCAGCTCTGTCTATGGGGAAGTTGAGGATGTGAAGTTCCTGACTGATGACATTTTCAGCAAGAAATGCATTCTCTAGCACAGATTTTTTAAAAAGCCCCAACATTTATTTATTCATTCCTTTACTATGTGATAATGTATGCAGTTAACATTGTACTTCAAAGACACTTTCATGTTTTAAGGGAGAGGTGTCAAATAACACTGTAGAGAGGTGTTTTTCCATCTGTTTGTACTGTGTTTGTTTTTATGTTGCTTTTTGTGGGACTTTTTTTGTAATCCAAGCTATTTCTGAACTGATTATTTCAGAATTGTGGGATCTGTTCCTACATCCTTTGTGTCTGTGCCAATTATTTGTCTGAATCCTTCTACTCTAGACAAAGCCAATGAAAAAGTCTCACCAGTAGCAAAATGAGTAGTGACCTGAGCTAACCTCTGCAGGTAGAGCGTTTCAGGGTGTAGCACACTCTGTGTAGAGGACCCGGGGAGAGCAGTACTGTGTGATGCTGGTAGTGCCATTGCAAGGGGCTTGTAGTAAGTTTTTCATTATATAGCAATCTCTGTCCCTCAGAGAATTTGTCCTTTTCTGTGCTGTCTTCTAACAAATGTCCAGGAGGAGACTGCCACTTAATACTGATTGTCTATGATAGGGACCACAGGCTCTGAGCACTGTGGAAGCTTGAAAAGGACCTGTGAGGCAGATGGTTATTTCTTCTGGCCTTCTCCTATGCCTGTGCCATGTCTGGGTCTGACACACTCATGGAGATCTCTGGTGGTGGAGTCTTCCCTATATGTTACTCTTGTACTGTGCTTACTGCTACATAGTTTTTTCTCAGTTGTTCTCTGGATCTTCTATTTTGCAAGTTAAATCAATTTTTCTTTGTCCTGTCCAAGGTGGATTTGGAGAAAAGATTCTTTTCTTTCTCTTTGCAACATCCTTCTACATTCTTTATGTTCCCCTCAGCCTTCTTTATGTTCTTATTATGTTCCCCTCAGCCTTCTCTTTAGGATAAGCAATCCCACTTCAATCAGTCTTTCCTCATATGATGTGCTTTATAGACCTCTGATCATACCTGTTGCTCTTCCTGTTCACCTCCTTCTGAATCACAGTGCCCATGACGTTCTGCATCTTCAAGCTACAATTCCATTTTCATGTTTGAGCATGGTGATGCCTTTTTCACAACAGAAAGAACATTGTTGATTCAAGTTCAGCTCTTGCTCTGCACTAATCCTTAGATCACTCCAGCACAGTGGCTGCGTAACTAATGGTTTCCTATTTTGTATTTGCTAATGATCATTCCTGACTAGGTGCAGTAACTCTCATTTTCTTTTAGAGAGGAGCATCTTTTTTTTTTTTTTTTTTTTCAAACGTATCTTGAATTTGTCAGGAAAGCTCTGAGCTTTGTCCTCCACTGCTGTTATTGAGGGGAGAATCTCCTGTTTAACCTTTCTGCAAATCAATTAACATTGTTTGTCAGAGAGTAGTACGTTGGATATTTGGGAGACACTTCCTTTTCCTACTGGGAGAGGAGCTGACTACTTCTGTCCTGCCCAGCTGTGTTTTTTTTAAGAGTGCTAAGGTCCTTTGAAAATCTGCAGTGTGCCACGTGGTAACTATTCACAAACCACAAGCTATGCTGTCTATCATTCTAGTCACCACACTATTTACTAACCAAAATGTCTTGCAATAGACCTTAGTCAGTTACTTTATGGTCAAAAGATAGAAGTAAGCATCCTCCAGACAGCGCGAGACAACAAATGTCATCCTGAGGCAGGCACATAAATCAGATCAGCTGAATCATCCTCTGAAAGTGCCTGTCCCTCTGAACTGACTTAAAAGGGAGCATGGGGTGACTGTCTCAGACATAGTCAAGGCTCACATGAATCACAGACCATCTTATTGATGGTCATTTTATTCAGTGGAGTGAAGAGGGCTCACAAAGAACCTCATTTTCCATTGAATTGTGAAGAGGACTCTGCTTCTGGTTGTGTTACCAAAATGAATGTAATAAACTATCAACTATGGGAAACCACTGCTGCCTTCTAAATCTGTGACTATAGACTTGAAATCAATGCATCTGTTAGTGCTCTTTACTCCAGAAAAGGTGATCTATTCAGTGGAAAGACCACCGAAGTCTTTCTGTGGGCTTCAGAGAGGACTCAGTGTTCAGAAACGTTTTTCAGCAGAGGAAAGGCTCATATTCAGACAAGGAGAGGAAATTGCTTCATGAACACCATTAACTTTGGTTCTTTGATGGTTATTTGGTAAAAACGAATTGCATTAGTGTAGCTGACTCCTCTTGTTGATATTATTGTTCCATGCATTTTCCTGGTGTGTGTTCTGTACTTAGGAATGGAAATTACTTTGAGTCAGTAACACCTATGAAACATGAACACTTATAATTTTAATGTAATGGCTCAGGAACTAATGTATATAGAATAATCCAATAATGTAATAATACCACGATAGAATATATTTTATATATGTATGTTTTTGTGTATGTATCTGCCTCAGAGCTTCTCCTATATTCAGATTCTCTTGCCATCTGTAGTATTGTTGTATTGGAATAATCCTGCTGGGGAATGCTTAGACACTGCCTTACTGACTGCGCATTTTTCCTTGCTACTATACTCATTATTCACTGACCGTAACAGCAGTAAGCCTTCCACCCAACACAGTTCACTAGTGACTCTTGTTTTCCTTTCATGATCAATTCCTCAGGAGTCTAGAAGCTGCAAGGAGAGATGCTTTGAAACTTGGTTTTCTTTTTATTGAAGGGAATTGTGCCTATGCTATTCACAGCAGTCAGTATCAGCAGATTTCCAGACCTGTCTATATTGTTTCCCATCCTCATGCTACTGAGAGATGTGAGACCCTGTGAAATGACAGAAATGAAAGCATCTATTTATAATAGTCATAAAGCTATAAAAAAATAAAATGGCTTTTCAAGGGGATAACTGACTAATCAGAGGACAGAAAAATGCTCCATAGGGTAAACTGAAATTGTTCCCAAGCACTACTAATGTTATTATGTTTGTGTGTTTTGCTCTGTAGAAAGCTTAAAGACTTTGTGACACAAGGTACTCTATAAATATAAGATGTTGCCATTGATTTCTCCAGGGATGATGCATCAGTTGGCAAAACTTCATCTATCTTAACTATAAGATATTTCAAGCTGTTGTATGTGAAGTGTAAAGGCTTGAATTTATTTGTTATACAGTTCTTGCACAATGCCTGCTAAATCCTCTTTGACCTTGAGAAACTCTGCGTTTGGGGTTTCCAGTCCCAGCTGGCAATGACAAGACTGGGGGATATGTGGGTGGGATAGTGATCCATGTGAAAACTTGCACTGTTCAGTGCCTGATGATAAGATCATTTCATCAAGGAAAAGAAGTCACTGAGATCTGACATCTTCACTGTCATGTTAAGCAATGAGGGAGAACATCAGCCCCATGCAGGTAATTAACCTTCCCTGCTCCCCAAAGGGCTGGCTGCTCACAAGCAAGGTCAAAGGCAGATGATAGCACAGCCTGAGAAAGCTCACCTTGTCACCACTTGAAATCTACCTGTATGGTAGATAAATGTATGTTTGGGAATGCAAAGTTTTTTATTCTCCACTGAAGCGTGCGTACTGTTCACATTTGGTCCTGGGCAACTGACTCTAGGTGGGCCTGCTTGAGCAAGGTGGCTAGACTGGATGACCTCAGAGGATGCTTCCAACCTCAACCCCTCTGTGGTTCTGTGATTATACCTGAAAACCACTCAAGCTCCCTACCAATTTTTCCCTGGATTGAGTTAAACAGGGGATTCTGACTCCAAGTCCAGCAACTGTTTCTTCTAGCATCAGCCTGGTATTAGACTCCACTTTGTTTTGGCATGATGACAATGTGCACAGTGGGTGTCATGTTGCTTATGGCACCATAACTTTTACTAAATGCGTGACAAATGCAATGCAGTATGAAATACTGTGAACCACATAGTGCTTATCAGCTTAACAAGCTAAAATGTATTTGATGATGTTATCTTTGCTTTTTATTTGTGCTTGTTCATTTGCAAAATTCAATCATTTGCAATTGGCCTGCCTGTTGTTAGTACAAGTTGATTCTGCTGAATATTGAACTTGATTTAATTTGAGAGTGTTATTAAATATGACTTCTAGTCTATTAGTTTCATTTTAATGTGTTGGACGTCTTCATAGAGAGCTTTGTCTTAGTGTCCATTACAGGGGAAGATCAGTTTCTAAGCAAGCTGCAGTGCTGCAAGCTACATTTTCTGAGAGAAAGAGAGAAAAACAATTTAGGAAAATATATAGCTTGTCAATCCATGCTTTTTCTAGCCTGTGATGTGAAAGGTCTTTCAAAGACTGAACACATCACATATCAGTTGGTATAAACAGGTCATGCTATATGCCATGAATTTTAGATTGTGTGTCATTTTCATTTATTTTTCCTTATTTTGAGTAGCATCCCTAAAGTTTAAGCATGAAAAAAAGCTAGTTGAAAAAGCCTAGTGGATTTATCACCCGGCAGGTATTCAGTGACAGCTCTTGCCACAGGGATTGTAACTCTTCTCTTGTCACTTTCTCCTTGAGCACAAGCTACACAGCCTGGGAATTTAAAACGCCAGCTAATGAGGGATTAGAAGCATGTAATTTTTAGAACCCTTGTACTGTCAGGAGAAAAAATAATAGTAGGTTTCCTCTGTCATTCACGCCAACCTGATCTAAATTAGCTGGAGAGACTGCAGTGAAGGACACTTCAGTTTAAAACTCTTATTTTCATGTCAACTACATGGCATTTCCTGGTCAACCTCTTTGTCTGCCCTGAGGAATGACAGGGCAAATTTAGCTCTAGAGGTGGCTGAGAGGAGACTTGATTGCTTTTTGGACTGCAGGCTGAGATGCAGCACAAGGTGTGGTGCGTATGCACCACTGCGCTTGTTAATTTTGTGCTTTAGGCTCTTTCTATACAAAGCTCCTTAGTGGTAAGGACCAAAGATTTTGGCATATGTGGTTCCAAATGATCTTTAAAAGGTCTTAGAGATGTGCCTTGCCAAACAGCAAAGGAGATAACAAAAAGTAAATGCAGAGCATTGGAAATCTGGCAGGGATGGATCCATGGTGGACGTTGGGCTGTAACCACCACCTCTGATGTTTGAATAATGTGAAACCTGCATGTAGGGACCAGCTCAAGGTGGTCTTTTGGGACCAGCTCAAGGTTTTATTCCTTTTTCATAGTGCTGCAATTAGTTTATTAATGTAGTGATAGATTCAAAAGACTTTTTTTTTTCTCTCCCCAATCTCACTATCCTTTTCTGGATGACTCACTGATCACTCTGTTCTGTGTTATAGATGTAAGTGATGGTTATCTTTTAGGACTAAACACTGAACTGCAACAAGAAGAAAAATGACACTACATCCAAACTATCATTAAGTACTTTGAACTAAACATAAATTCTATGTTACCAGAAACTATGTTCCTTTGGAATTTTTTTCTGTCCTCTTCGAGTATCTCAAATTGAAGGGAAAACTGGTTAAGTTTATTGGGGATTTTACTTTCTAGGGGTTTTGGCAGACTTTGCTTTACCTTCACACCCCTTTTAAATAACCCACATAATTTCTTTTTGGTTTGTTTGTTGGTTTTTTTTTTGTTTTTTTTTTCTTTTTTTGATGTTAACTCTCTCTGCCAAACTCTCTGAAGACAAAGTATGTGTCTACAGACTGTAGTTCAGAGCTCTTTGTGGCATTCTTGTTTGTTTCTTAGCAAAGACCAGAATGTGGGGTTTTTTTCTGAAAACTTGATACAGTTTCTGGATGCAGTCTTCTATTCCAGGAAGAGCTTTTAATGATGAAGTTCAAGTATGCCAGGTGTGAGGCTGGTGAGGATGCAACCTACATTACATAGTGTTGGAACGAGTTGTAAAGGATAATAACTTCTGTCCTTTTCCCCTCTTCATTTTAGGATGGAGGGTTTGAAAGTCCTTTCTGGGAAGGGAGAGAAAAATTCTAAACCCCCATTCCCTTAATGCTTCTGATAAAGTGAAAACCATGCCCCTAAAGTAAATTTTTAGAAGATGGTTTCACAGGTATCCATTGAATCCCTTATTCTAACTAAGCTCAGCAGGTGTCTTCTCCAAGAGACAGCTCTGTCAGGAATTGCACAGGGTGAGTACAGCTGTTTTTACCTACACATCTGTGAAATCATCGCATTTCCAAGATGAGTGAGGGAGATGTACTAAGCTTCTGCTTTTGAAAACAGAGTTTGAGGCCTATGCTATTTCTTGTGTGTTTTCCTAGGCTCTCTTTAGAGGACCGATGTTAAAAGTTAGAAAGAGGTTTCGACATAGTAAGAGTTAAAATAGATAGAAGCATGAAGACATATTATTTTAGAAGAGCTCATCTTCCACACTGGTAAAGAAGATTGTTTTTAGCAAAGGAGCAAAAGAAAAGGTCCAGTAGCAGTGGCAACGGGCAAACCACTTTGACCTTGGATTCATACATCATCCTTAATACCATGATTCAAGCAAGTAGGATAAATAACTCCATGCCCTTTGGACACAGACTGCTGTGCACAGTGGGTACTTTTCAGCAATGCAGATATTCTATCCAATCTCTCCAGAGACACAAAGACTTTGGGCAGAGCTCAAACACTCTTATAAATACAGTCAAGACTCCTTTGGTATTCAGCTATTTTAGCTGACATCTGTACTAATTTATCTTTTTTAGAGTCTGTTCTGCTGGACTGTTGCCTACAGCTGGAGTGTGGAAAGGAGTTACACGGGAGTGCTCTGAACAGATAGATAAGCAAGTGTAGTCACCGAAAGCAGAGCCCTTTTGACAACTTCAGCATTTCCAAACACTGATTACTGGCAATGGCAATCATTTCTAATGTACTCCCTGCCTGTAGGTATTGACGTGTTTGTTCTGATTCTCAGTCTTTGTTTAGGGCTGATTACTGTGATCACTTTTTCTGTTGTAGGTTTGCACATCAGCAGTTTAATTACAAAGACAGTTCTCTCTTAAATGTCAGCTTGCTATATTTTTGCTGTCCCTGTAGTCATTAATGACTTTGTACTGATTCACCAGCACGGTTTTACGCAGTAGACCTTGCTATCAACCTTGACGTCAATATTATTTGTCCTTCTAATTTAAAACAGGAAAAAAGAAAAAGAGCTCCTGTTTTTCCTGCAATACGAAAATGTGTCATGTTTATGTATGTACATTTACAGTTGTGTGTGAGGAAGATACATATTCATGAAAATGGGGGATATTTATTTTGATGAATGACAGTATGTTGCTTAGTGATTCATCAGGTCACGTCACATCTCCACTAAACAACAAGATGTGATCTGACAACACTATGAATCCTCTTTTATGTGTTTACTGGTTTCTTAGAAGTGCAAGTATATTTTGCCCTGACCACTAGTAATTAACTGTGAAATTCTATTTAATGCTTTCATTTTCACTGTTTCTGTGGCTGTTATTTAGACTCTTCAGTTTGTCATCATTGTTCTCATCTCAGATATCCCAGAAGACAACACTCTCAGTTGCTCCAATTGTGAATTGCAGCTATCTGAAATTAAAAATACTGTCATTTTTATCATGTTAGCTTTTGTGCCCTTCTAGGTCTCATCACTTACACATCAATGCTAAGCAGTGACAGTCATTCACTGTGCTGTGTCAACTCACTTATCAAATAACAAAGATATTTTTAGCTTGGGTCATGGTTTATTAGGTAAAAATAACTGCTTTCATATGACCCAGACTGAAAAGGAACTAGTGACCCCAGTCAGTAGACGATGCAGGTGGCCAGACATGCTACTCCTGGGATCCACTTGGTCCTTCTTCCAAACTACTCCTTCTCAAAAGCTGGAAGATATTTTTCTGAGATGAGCATTTCCCTCTTCATACAAGTAATAGGCCATGTACTTTTTGGAGTGAATGATTGATTCATATGCTACTCAGACTTTTGGGTGTGCTCCACACCACCTGCAGAAATGTTTTGTGACTCACAGGAGTGACTCCAAATTGCAGCCATCCACTGGCTTGAAACCATAATGTTGACAACTTGGTAGGAAAACTAATTCTAGTGATATCTTGCTCATAAATTTCCAGTTGTCTGCCTCTGCCTTCCTTTCTGTTGTCCTGAGTGTCAGGACCACAGAAGTGATGTTGCTCTGCAATGGAGGGAGACCTGCATGGGGACACCCATGTGCTCTTCATTGTGGATTTTGCAGAAGCCCCCTTGGCTTTATGTCTTGTGTGACAGGGAAAAGTCGAGAAAGAAAAGTGAATGTTTCATGTTTGAGGTCTGCTCAGGTCACTTGGCCAGAAGACACTTGTTCATCTTAACTGAGGCTAAGAATAAGGTAAATATTAATTCCAGGTGGCATGCTGATGAACTGTGCATAGAATAGAGATGTGGCTAAAAATAGAATTGCTGCCTTCCAGTAAAAAAAAAAGATTAATAAAAGTTTTGAAGGGCAGGAGTAACCATTAACTAAACTGGCACCCTCCCAACCTTTGCTTGCACAGTTCCAGTCTGTGGAACTGTGCAGTCTTGGTTCTGGTCAGGGTTTCTGAGCATTATTGGAGTATAAATGTCACCTAAATCAGAAACAAATTAGTCAGCTCCTACCTGCTTAAAAAGTAGAATAGAATCATAGAATAGTTTGGGTTGGAAGGGACCTTAAAGATCACCTAGTTCCAACCCCCCTGCCATGGGCAGGGACACCTTCCACTAGATCAGGTTGCTCAAAGCTCAATCAGAATCAGCTGTCCTAAAAGAAGAAAGAAAAATTCACTTGAAAACAGGGAAATTTCACATTTCTTTCAAATATGCAAACATTGGCATTGCTTTCAAATGGTTCCATCAGTATGGGTGATAGGCAATATATTTGTATTAGTAGCTGCCAACATGATTTCAATGCTGTGGTCTATATTACTTATCTTGCACACTCATGTGTGCTACTGTGTGAAGCTGATCCAAGTAAAGTGAGCCTGATGTGCCTTTGTCACACCTCCCCCACCTCCCTGTGGCTGGGTCCCCTGCTGCAGGCTAAGGAGAGGGATGGTGACAACTGCCCTGAGTGAAACTTGTGTTGTGGGGCGGGGGCAAGGACCAGGCAGGGAGTGCCATCAGCTCCGATGGGTGGCAAACCTGTCCTGCAGCCTCACTGACCCTGGTCTGAAAAGGTTAATAATTACAAGGTGATGTCATACCTTGCAGGGGAACAGTGTTGTGAGTGCGTCAAACAGCATGGTGCAACAGCACTTTCCACATGCTCCCAGAGCAGTCACTGCCTCCTGGTCCTCCCTCACCCCCCACCAGCAGCTCATTAGGATTTGGCTTCCTCAGTGCAGCACAAGTGAACAGCTTCTTGTGGAGAGGTACCTCTTTGTATGCATCCCCTCCCTGAAAAAACACTATCAATACAGAATTGCTTGTTGTCTCTCACGTCTTTTACAAGGTTGTGTTCACTGCGCCATACCTCTGAAAAAAATCAGGAAATAAATGTATTGGGTATGTAAGTCTTGCTATGCAGAGTGTTGGAAATCTGAGGGTACCTGTCTCTCCCCACAGATCAGAGGGGAAAGCTAGGGCAACAATGCTCAACTTGCCATAACCTCTCCTTCCTGCTCTCCCCAGCTTCTCTTTTCAAAAGATGAAAAGTTAAATCCTGACTCATTTTAAAACTAATTTTTTAAAATAGCTCCTTAGGCTCTGTTGGGCTCCATTTACCAAAGCCCTATACTGCATACTTATCCCTTCTCAATTTAGCCCTCTGATTGTGAGTCTTCAAGGAAGTATAAACTGAAGTAATTTGTATGCTGTAAACTGATGAAATGAATGTGGTAGGAAGCTCTAAATTGTTCCATCATGGATTCACTTCTACATTTATCTCCAGAGTTTAGAATATACGTCTCAGTGGGGTGGGCAAGGAATCCAGACTTTGCTCTTTTACATCTGTAATAGCTCAGAAAGGGTTGGATTGGATTGGATTGGATTGGATTGGATTGGATTGGATTGGATTGGATTGGATTGGATTGGACTGGATGGGACTGGATTGGATTGGATTGGATTGGATTGGATTGGATTGGATTGGACTGGATTGGACTGGATGGGATTGGATGGGATTGGATGGGATTGGATTGGATTGGATTTGATGGCATTGGATGGGATTGGATGGGATTGGATTGGATGGGATTGAGAGTACACAGCCATTTTAAAATAGTAGGGTTTGTTATGGAAAAGGAACAAGAACGCAGAAGCAGCCATGTCAACTGTAATCCAGTTCAGTGGATATCTAACTGATGGATGATCTTACCAGGTGTCAACCCACTAATACTTCACTTGGGAAGTGAGAAGAAAATTATGGGTGCAGTCCTGGTTCCTGAGGCTCACTGTCTACATTGGTAATATTAAATCAGTGTCAGGCCACAGGTTCCAGCACTTGTAATTGTCCATCCTGCTGGGCATAGTCCTTACCACGATTTTGCCCAGGGCCAACTTGCACTCTCTTAAACAGATCTAAATCTAGCATGGACTGGGGATGATTTCCAACAGGCTTCTTGTCTGACACCACCTCATCATGGAGGCCAAGGGACTTGTAGAATGGCTGTGAGCTGCCCCAGGGCCAAGGAAAAGTCCCACACGCATTTAATTTGCTGGAATAGATACAGTTATGGTGCTGGGGGCACATCTAGTTTCTTGGAATAATTTGCAGATTTGCTGTAATCACCAGTGTAATTAACATTGATTGCAAACTCCTCTGCATTTTCTGGGTCTTACACACTGAAGATGGCTGTCACCATCCATCTTCCAACTTCGATGAGCTGATCAGGCAATGCGCAACAACAGCCGTCATGAAAGACAAGCACTCTGCCAAGCTCCTTCATGGACTTGTTGGGAGAAGATGTTTCTAGAAGACTCTCTAGCTATAGGTTTACACAAGGGTTTTTATTTCTTTTTGGACTGCTGTGCAAGTTGTAATAAAATGTTCCTCCCTCAAACAGCTTTCTGGCCAGGGGTGCAAGTTTCTAGCATCTATTAAAAAGAATCAGTCAGTGGAGTTTTATCACTTCTTCTGGGGTTTTGTACTGAAGAGCATTGAGAAACATTTAAGAGGTAACAGCAGAAAAGAAAGAGATGGTCTGTTTTGTTCAGCAGCAGAAAGAGCTTCATGAATCCCTCTGCCTGTGCTTCAGGCTGGACTGGTGTCTGTCCAAATTCAACCTGGACCAAAGCTTTCCTTCTGTCCAGACAATTTCAAACCTGAAGGGAGGGGGATGAAATTGGGTGGATCAGCAAAGGACCATTACTTGATGAATAAGGCAATAGTGGTTCCAATGTTTAAATTGTTTTAGCTGTCACCTATTCATCAACTAGATGTGTTGGTCAGCCACCAACTGCTGCGTGCTGCCTATTGGCACTTCTTGTCCAGACGCAAAAGCAGCTCCCCCTGGGATTGCTAATTTGCAAAATGTTTTCTGTGAAATATATCACTGTGAACAACACATAGGGATTTGGAGGAAAGTGTATCTATTTTAATCTAACTTTCTTGGGGTTTTTTTTTGGTTTGGTTTTTTTTTTTTTTTTTTTTTTTTTTTTGGTGAGCTGAGAACCCTTCTACATATTTAGTGTCTTAGCATTTGGTTGTGGTTATTCTTTATCCTGGAGGAACAAGCTGATCAAAAGAGTCTGACTGAAGTCCCACAGGTCTCTTCCTGTGCTCAAATCTTTATGAATGCTACACTGTCTCTCAGATGTATCCCCTTACTGTTTCAGTTGCTAAGAAATACATTTTTCATTAATTTCTGAGAAGAACTAATAGCTAATGGAGATTAATTGGCTCAGACAGAAGCAATTAATTTAAACATCCAAGAATTCAGAGGTCTGTTAGAGCAAGGATGTTGGTTGTAGCTTGTAACATTTTGTAAACTTGCAATTAGGATAAGACAAAATTATACAAATTAAAAAATATATTCTTCTTAGTTCAGCAGGTAATTTTTTTAATGCATACACTACTGTAAAAAAACTTTTTGATATAACCACTCAGGAGGGATGACTTCCCATCTCTTGTTTATGTGTAGACATCCACAACCACATGCTATCTAATCCTTAGTGGGACTTGCTGTTTGTATCAAACCCAGAGCTGCTTTTGCTGCAGCCTGGAGCTTCCTAGGCTGTGCCCAGCAAGCTGCCAAGGGTCGAAAGGTCTCAAAGGCTGGTAAGGCTCTATCTCTCCACTTTTCCTTTAATAAGGAATGTGGTGGGGGAATAGCGCTGACATGTTCCATGTCCTTCCCTACCTACCAAACCTGCTCATAGGAAAGCCAGTGCTTCGGTCTGGGAAGAAGCAGTGCTGCCCATAATGCCTCTCCCTCCACCACTGTCTTTTCCCAAAAGAAAGGCTCGAGCACAGCAGCACTGCAGTGCTACTTGTGCCTCTCCGTTGATCCTGGTGGGTCTGAGGGGCAAGCTGTGTCGTGCCAGTGTGGCCCCCCCATGAGGTATATAGAAGGCCAGTTAGTGTGCCCCAATTAGCTTGGTTGTGAGTCTGAGGTTAGGAAAACCTCCTTCTGCAGGATATTGTATTCTCATGGCAGTGTCTCCTTGGAGTGAGGAGGAAGCCATGCACCACTGAGTCTTGTTCTACTGTCGGTCTTGTGAGTGTCTGGGTGAAATGAAACTGCATCAGTAACAAGAAATATTAATCTCTTTTA
Organism: Strix aluco; assembly: GCF_031877795.1. Taxonomy (NCBI): domain Eukaryota; kingdom Metazoa; phylum Chordata; class Aves; order Strigiformes; family Strigidae; genus Strix; species Strix aluco. The sequence goes on along the minus strand of NC_133932.1, from coordinate 113,158,568 downwards.
TCTGTGCCTTTTCTTTGTGAAGATAACTGGTACATATTTTATTGAAAAACAGACTATCTCAGTGACAGGAAGAGGGACAAAATCAGTCTCGCTGAGTTTAGCTTGGGATAGATGGTACATTTATTCCCCCCAGGTGTCTATGCACTTCCAGGTCATGGATGTCTGACTGCTCAGAAATCAGGTCCAGAGCTCCACAGTTTGGTGTTTTAAGAGAAATCATCTTTGATTTTGGATGTCTCAGTCTGTAAATTTGAATCCTGAGAATCTGCTTCAGAAGAAACTCAGACATCCATGTAAGGGGAGGCAATAATTTTGACAGCCTTACCAAGCTGAGCTGTACTTTCTTGGCACTCAGCACATCCCAGATACCACTGTAATAGAAGACAAATACATAAAGAAATATGGATCAGGATAAAACGCAGAAATTTGACAGGAGTCAGTGACACAGAATGCTGGTGAAGTGCTACTGGGGTAACCATGTGCCTCTGGAGGGCTGAATTTAAATATTGCTTGGGTTTCAACACAGTCCCTGCTTGTCTGTGCCACAAAATAGCTGACAAATACTGCCTAGCAAAGATCCAGAGTTGGAGTAATAGGAAATTTGTAAGCTAAAAGTCCTGAGCACTGGCAGACCTCCATGGACACCCTCCTTGATGCATACATGTCACTTGCTAGTATTGATACAGCAAATGGCCCATCGGTGTGCCTCCCCCCTTGCAAAGGGGGAAGGGAAAAAGGGAAAGTGAATGGGGACTGGAATTAAATTCATGTCTTATATGAACCAGTGGAAAACCCGAATCAACCCAAACATAGAACTGGAGAAGGCAGTTCAGCCCTGCAAATGTAGCTCATGTTTCAAGATAACTGCCAAGGTCTGGCAGTAATTCATTCCCCCAATATTGGACACAGGAACCCTCAGTTGCTGGGTCTGAAAGGTTTGACAAAATGTTGATCTGATGTCAAGGAGCAAGGTAGATTCCCCTCCGAACTGTGTGATTGTTAGTAAGAATGATTTTCTCTCTGTCACCTTTGAATGCCCATTTTTCACCTTATTGTATGAATATTTAGTTCTTTTAGTTCTGAGAGGGTACAAATTTGATATGAAAAAGGTGAGGGGAAAGTGGTGGGGAAGGAAGTCTCTTCAGCAGCTTGCATCTCCCACACATGGTCAGAAACTACTTGCTCTGCTGTACTCTGTACTGGGAGCTGTGAATTCCCATTGCTGGACCGTGGAAGCAAGAATTGAGGGTTCAAGGTTCTTCTCTCCCTTGGCCTCAATTTCAGATGCAACCGGTCTATTCTTAGGTTGCATGGAGCTAGTTGATGTCTAGGGCGATGCTGTGTGTAGGCTGTTTATTCCTAGATGGTAGTAGGAGAAAAAGCCTATTGTGTATTAAGAACCTTTGACTTTCCAGATTTTTCAACATATATTCAAAATTTTTTTGCAAGTGCATGTATATGATTTTAAAAGCAAGTAAATGAATTTGCAAAACTCCAAAGTATACTTTCATTTGTGATCTAAAAGGAAATACTTAATGTAAAATGTGGTATTTTCATATTTCTTCACAGGTAGAAACCATTATATATTTTCTGTTAAAAACCAGAGAAAAGTAATGCAAAACTCCAAGATTTCAGCATGCTGCTTGCTTTATAAGCAATGCAATATTGGTAGTCAAATCATGCCCTCCACAGTAAGCATCCACACATCTCTTTTACAGAAAGGGACATTGTTTTCTGTTGGGTTTTATGAACAGTGCAGGAAGGTCAGATATTCACTGATTTCCCATGCTTACCCTCATATTCAGATTATTTAATGATAACTCCCTTAAGGTTTGGTTGAGGTTAGGGATCGCTTCAAATGTCTAACTGCTTTCCTAGAATTTAGCCCCAGGTGTGTCTGGGAGTCTCAGTGCAATAGTATGCCCTGGAGGATTTCTTGCCCATCTCCTTGCAGGTTAAGTTTGGCAGCATACATCAAGAACAGCCTTGCAATTCATGTCCTTGGCATTAATGTTGTCAGCCCTAGCTTAAAACCAGAACTGAAGTACCATGAAAATCTAAAAAGTTAGTAAGGCTTTTTTCCTGCCTGCCAGGTGAAAAGTTGTCTACCAGTTTGAGCACGCACAGCCCAGTAGTTTCCTCTGCAGTATGAAGCAGGGCTGGGGTGGTTAGGAGACACCTGTGTTCTTTGGAAAGCCCTGTAAACACCTCAAACTACACCATGTAAAGTGTCTGGTCAACCTCATACCACTGTCCATAGGTCGACAAAGAAACTTCAAACTTCCAAAATTGCTGAGAAAGGATGAGCTCTTGGCAACAGAGATGTGGCAGCTTTGAGCTTTCTCTTCTTTTAACAGGGACTTCATGTAAAACCATAGAAAATTGCCTATTTAATTTACCATTGGTAATTAATTTCTATACATTTCATGGGCTTTAGTAGCCCACATAGAAAATATGGAAAAAATAGTACTGCTCTTCTCCTGGCCTGTTTTCATTTTGCCGATTTAAATGGAAAGCCTTCAGAGCTGGGACCTATTTACGTATACATGGACTCTTATAAAGGGCTTACAGTCTCAGCTGGGATGCAGAGACATTACTGCGCCACAAATATTTACCAATTATTTACAATAATTATTCCTTCATGGAGATGCACTGAAACATGGCAAAGACCGTGCTGGGAAAGAAAAGCTTGCTATCAGTTGGCTGAATTGTTTGTACTGGCCTGCGTAACGATGCAAAGTGAAATTATTTTGCTTTACACAATTGTTCTTGTAACTAAGGAAACCTCAGAGCAGCTGCTGACTTATTGTTAATTTGTTTGCTAGTTAAATTTTCTGGAAGCAACGGAGAAAATAAGTTTGGAGAAACTAGAAGATCAAACTGGGCACATTAATTATTTCTCTCTCTTTTCTTTATGACTGAGATACCCTGCATGCCTCAACAAATAATTGTTGAAATAGCTGAAGTATTAACATAAAAAACTTTAATTGAAAATATACCTCCTCAGAATGTAAGTTCCTGAGCTGTGGGCTCAGACTTCCAAGATTTTCATAAATATTGCTGAGGGCTAGTACACTGGGACATAGAATCTTCTGCAGTGGATGATGCAAGTAATTCATTATAATAAAAATTTCCCAGTTGTCAGAGTCCCCTCCCCACTGAGCACCAATGTAGCTATGTTCTTGCCCCAAAGAACCTTTTTTTTATTAGCATGAACTGTGTGGAGAGGAAGAAAGAGATGCCAAATCTGAGCAGAGCAACGAGGATAATTTTTTAGGAGAATTCTCACAGTTTGTCTCCTTTATCTAATCTTTTGTGGTTTTTGTTTATTCTTTACACTTGGATTTTCTTAAAAAAGTGAGGCTTATGAAATTGTACCAGCTTTCCCTCAGTATCCCTGCTTACAATATCTCAAAGTTACCATGTTTCTGAAAGTTTCAGGAGAACTGAGAAAGTCTGAGAAGAGCAGAGACCTAGTTTTTGTCCCCTGTAAAGAGAAAGGCAGGAACAAGACAGAGAACCTCAGCACGTAGCTGTTGGGAAATTTACCATGAAAACATGTCTCGGAAAAACTACGCACATTTGGGCTGGGTTTTTCAAAAGAGCTTAACAATACATCTGGATATGGAAAGAAAAATGAAACCTCCTATTTTTTAATAATTAAAAACTCACTGGCCTATTTTTTTTTGTCTTGTTTTATTTTATTTAAGCTCATAAAAAGTTTGGATCCAATTTGGAGCAAAATTTTAAGGGCTGAGCTCTAAAACTTTCAACAGGGTTCCCAGCAGGAGCTGCTGGGTTCAAACACTGTTGAAAACCCAACTGTTTCAGATGCCCAAATGATCTGCTCTGAAAAGTCATTAAGATGACCAGATGTCCTCATTCACCTGGAATGTAGGTCCTCATCCTGACAGCCCAAAGTCTTTTTTCAAAGGTTGTTCTAAAGCTGATTTTCTCCATTTTCTTCCTTCATTCCTTAGGAAAAGAGCAAGTGATAGGCATCAGTTCCCAACTGGACATAACTGAAATGATCTCCATCACAAATCCGGTTCAGGAAATATTTTTGCAATGGGACTTTTGATCTCACACAGAGGTCTGTGCCTCCAGGCATGGCTGAAGCCATGCCCTAGATGTCCCAATGCTGTTTTTCTAATTCATGTACTTTAGATGAATATCTTGTAACAGCTGAAAAGATGCCAGAAAGAGCAGTTGTCATCCATCAAATGATTTTTTTTTCCTAATGAAGTTCCTCAGTAATCAATACTAGCCATGCATCTAACCAACAATTTTATAAGTGTTCTGGAAGTAAATCACAAATAAAATTTAGATGATTTGTGAAGTACTACTGATGAAAGCAAGTCAGCTACATTCAGCAATTTGAAGTACTTGATGACTGTAAGAAAGGGTAATTCAAAAAACCTCTTTTCTTCTAGGAAATTCAAGGCTTTATAGCTAGAAATAAGAAATTTAGACCATTATCTCTATATAGAAATAGGAGCTGTGAAAACAGTGTGGAAATCATCAAACAGCTGTTAAGGTACAACACTGTGATGAAGAAAGGTAATGCAATTAATGAATGAGGAGGTGATTTTTGTTTTGCATGTGGCATTATTGAGACTGATATGAGAACACTGCATCCTCTGGGCAGTATTTTTAGAGGATCTGCAAAACTGGAAAGCTCCAGAAAGGAGCATGAGGAAAGGACAAAGGTCTCCACTCAGCAGCTTTAGCAAGGGACATTTTGGCTAGTCCTAAGAAAATGTTTTTTTACAGTGGTGGTGGTCAAACACTGGTACAGGCTGCCCAGAGAGGTGATGGGATGTCTGTCTTTGGAGATATTCAAACCTCAGCTGGACCTTCTAAAGGCCACCCTGGCTCAAACAGGGGCTGGGAAAGGGACCTTTGGGGTCCTTTACAGTCGCAACTCTTCTGTGATGCTATGGTTTGTAGCCTGCAAAAATGTTTTATGCTGAGATAGAGAAAAGTTTTTGGACTTGGTATTTAACCAGCTTGTCTTAATGGTCAAGTGAGCATATGTTCACTGGGAAAACACCTCATTTCAAGGATGGGATTTGGTATTATTCAGGCACTCAAATTTAGGTGCCCACAGCAATATCTACATATAAACTTCCTATCACCAGTCATCACCAATGCTGACAGAGGAGGTCTAGAAATATAGGTCAAATGTGGATGTCTACTTGCAAGTGTGTAAAGTTTGCTGGGGTTATATTCTACCCTCAGATGCTCCTCAATCTGGTAGAAACTTCAAAAGAGCTGTTGTGTGGAAGCTGAAGCCAGTTAAGCTGGAAATAAGGAACATATTTTTAACTGGATGGATGGTTACCCGCTGGAGTCAATTCACCATGTCTTATATTCTCAGCTCAAAACTGAACTGTTTTAGGAAAGAAATAGATAAAATATTAAATAAATCAAACTCCTTAGAGCAGGGACCAACCTTCTCAGTGTTTGGCGCACTTGTGGAATGGTGCTATCATAAATAATAAGCATGCCAGGTGCAAATCCGTCGACTTCAAATGGCCAGACAGCCTTGACCTCATGCTTTTTAGTCCAGTATTCTGACTCTGTCAGTGACCAAAACCTGACTTCATGTTAAGGTGTAAATTTTGTAATGTGCCCCACATGGGAAGGCATAAATTCTCTATGTTTAACTTTTAATTCTATCAGTTAAACTTGTGACAGAGTCTCTTTTTAGTCTCAGTAATTTTGAAGGTGCCTCATGTCCTAGAGCATGATAACTCCTATCCCTTTAAAAAAAAAAAAAAGCCTAATATAGATATTCTCATTACTTCAAAACACCTCTAATCTTACTATATTTTAAAAATCTAATAATTTATTTTCCTCCTTAACAACTGCTGACAAATTCCCCAGTTTATTTATGATAAAGTATTTCTTATATCAATACAAATGTGATGTCTTTCAATGATATTAGAATGCCCCTTAATTTTGGTCTGGGAGGGAGTCCTGCTTTCCCTTCTTTTTTCCCTCCATTTTTTTTTTTTTTTTTTTTTTTTTTGCATTGGATATCTGCCAATATTCTATGAAATGGAAGGATTTAGGCATGACAGACATCTTCAATAAAGTTCAGGGGTTGGTGCTGTGCAACCCCAGAGACAAATCTGATTTAATCCTTTCTGTCTCATGCAGGTGTGGATATATGTAACACCTAGCTCTCACAGGAAACATTTTTGTCAGCAGACCTTGGAGCACTTTGCAAACGATTTTTTTTTTTTTGTCTCCTCTGTTTCTCTTTCACAGAAATTGAAATGTAAATAAGTGAAGTGACAAAGTTTTCTAGGGGCAGACATGGGTCTGAGCCCACAATCCCTCAACACCTCTACTCCGACCTGCACACCTGGCTTTTCTGCCTCCTGCCTTCTCTGAGCAATACCATTCAGCAGCTTTCAGTCCAGTCATTACCAACTCATTATTTCAATTTTTTAAATGAGTGGAGCTCAACTGCCCATTTCAGATCAGTACTGGATCCTAAATAATGTCCCTCTGCAAAATGGGTAACATTGCTATTGCACTGAAAGGATAGTTTTCTCTGAAACCAAAAGCTCCATTTGGGTGAACTGGACAAATCCTGTTGGAAGGCAGCTCCTGGCACAAATGTCAAACCTCTGATCTAAAGCATCTGGTAGCTCATAATTATGGGAAATATCCCAATTTAATTCCAGCTATGTAGGGGTATGGGATGTTAATGAGATCAGTGAAGGTGAGAAGGATTACATTTAAGGGACAGAGCATAAGGTCTGGACTCAGGCTATGCTTGGCTTTCTTTCCAGTTCTGCTTTTAACTTGTAGCGTAAATGTGAACCAGCCTTTTAACCTTCCTATAACTGTATTTTCACATTGAAGAAACGTGAATAATATTTCCAAAGTTTTAAGAAGGTCTTTGAAATCCTCCACTGGTAAGGCATCAGAGGTCAGTAATTGTGTTTGTTGTTTGGTCGTATTTTTCCACAATGATCCATAGAGAAGCAGTGGGTAATGCAAGGCAGTTAATTCTCATAAATATGTAGCTCATAAATATCTAGAACCAAATAATAAAAGATAGATTCAGATTTATTGAATTCATTATTTATTTATTTTTCCTTAGGAAAAATGGAATATGCTTCTGTTTTATATTTGGTGCACTTAGTTTAAAAGAACTGTGGTGGTTTAATTTGTGTGTATGAAGTATGCCTGACATTTTCTGTTCATTTTACTCTGTAGGATATAAAAAAAAGATATTTCTCTTTCTGCTGTTTTTGAGACTGCATTTTCCCAATTTTAGATATGATGAACTAGGAAACACTGAAGCTATTTGCTAGAACCATTTTGTTTAGCTGCTCTTGTAAAACTCCTATCACACTTCACAGGTTTTGTCTGTTATGGAAATGCCATTAAAGTCTGTGAGCTTTAAAAGGCATCTGTACTTAAGAAGAAAAAGAAATACCGTATAATAACAAATACAACAACAAAGCACAAAATGGAAATGGTAAAGGTACATTACATACTCTGCAGTAATGTGCCATAGAGTTATGTCTTAATTTCCTGAGGATGAGCTGAAGTTCAACATTTTGAAGACAACTTATCATTTTCTGTGATTTTTTCAAAGTAAAATCTTAAAAAAGTACCCAGCGGGCTTACCAAAGATTGACTTGAAGGCTAGATATCTATAAAATTCCTTTTGCATTGTAGTCAGCGAACCAGGACAAGACTGAGAAAAACAAGTCCAAGATCTGTACACAAAGTGTGTACAAAGTGTGTTTAGCTTCAGTGATTACTGGGACTCTGAACCACTGTCATCCTATTAATTGTTAACTTGGGTAAATACATTTCAGGCTACTTCAAAAATTAAAAAGTTAAAATGCTTATAGTGTCTTTTTGGACCTGCCCTAAATATTAAAATTCATAGGGAGTGTGTAGGGGTGTACAGGGTGTGTAGTGGGTTCCTTCAGGGCAGTTCAAACCATGACTGAAGGACTGTCTGGTTTGCTGTGAAAGCTGTGCACTTCAAGATCATTTTGAAGGTCTCTTGACTGAGAGCAACATTTGCGTTGTAGAATGTGTGATGCTGTATATGGACAGTCTGTTCTCAGTGCTGTCACTGCAAGCTTTGCACTGTTTTGGATGGATGTAGGACCAGGGTCCTCAATGAGCTCATACAATACTTTGAGGAACAAATATTTTTGAATCAGTGTTTTGTGGGTGCTCTTTACTTCTAGAAAATACACAAGTGCATTTGATTTTTATTTGTGTGAACTAAAGGCGAAAATTAAAATATTCTTTAAGAGTCTGTCTTGTTTTCTCTCCTGGGTCAGCTGGAAAGCTCTTGCTGGGACTGGGGTGATAGCACGTACTGCTGTGCCCAGACCTCTGGGACAAATGTCTAATGTATGGAAGAAGGTGCTAATATATGACCAGGGATATTTTCTTGGAAGCAGGAGAAAGCTTGCAACATATCATCCTGTTCTGAACCATTTCAACATAAAACTTTTCATACTTGAACTATATAGAAATTGCATATGCAGTTATTTTTACAGCAAGTACACTACAAGGAGAATGATATATTCATCATGTAATACCTTATAAAACACTAAGTTAAGAAATCCATAAAGGCATAATAATGTGAAAAAATAACATTTCAATTTATTGTGTACTCTAGCTGGTCCCCTCCAGTGTTAAAATCTGGAGTTTAGCCACTCAAAGAAGCAATTATCGTTTAGAAACTATATAGTGGTCAATTTTTCTTGGTCCATCCAGAATACCTAGGGAGCTTCTTCATATGTAGATTAACCCTCTTGTGTATCTCCTTTACCATTGCTCAATCTCCATCTACTAGTTTCTTTATAGGAAACTTTCTTGTAATCAGTGATGGAACAGTTAATAATTATTGTGTGTTACGTGTTATGTAAGTTTTCCCTTTCCTTTCTTTTATTTTGGTATAGCAAATAGTGTTCTACTAGGAGATACAATGTGACTGTGAACAATTATTTTTTTCATTTCTAACATTATTAGTATTGATTTACTAATTGTATACTGAATTTGGTCCAGTGAATTTACTACCATGGTGATTCTTGTTCCTTCTTGTTAGGAAATGTATTTCTTTTTTAGTTCAACAGTTGAAAAAGTATTCTGATTGAAACCAGTAAGGGAAAAAAAAATATACATGGCACTGAAAAATATTAAAAAACACAAGTATTTGGAACAAAACAATGAAAGAACAATATGAATATATCACAGAAGCCCAATTTTTAAACCTTTTAACTGTATCTTAGCATGAAGGCTCAGTAATCCTCAGTGTATATTAGTGAAATAGTCTCCATGGTCAGGTAGAAGAGCATATATGTGGAATACTTCTGTTGACAGCCCAGTTGGCCTGCCTTAGGTAGCCAGTTTTTTAAATTACTACACAACATTTCTCTAAATTACCAAAGAAAAAGCCTCAACAGCTCAGAGTATCTCATCTTCACTCTTAAAAATGGCCAGAGCTCACTGTTAGAGGCAAAACCCATGCGACTGACAGCTTTGCAGCAGCCTGCACAGGTGAAGTGTCTCAATGGACTGGGCTTTGAAGCTTGAGATGGTCCTAATGATGTCTTATCCCTAGTGTGATTATGGATGCTTCTTTTCCCTTCAATATGTGACCATTTTAATTTCAGTTATGTAACATTTGTATGAGAAAATAAGAAGTCTTCTCAGCTTTGAGAGCTTTTTCAATGTTACATTCCTATACCGTCCAGTTAGATAGTGCAGGGTGTGCAGTGGTCTGATTTCCAACTGCTGCTGGGCAAAGTGGAAGAAGAGAAAAGATTCAAAACTAAGACATTATGAAAAATGTGAAGTCTTGGAGATTTATTCTTTAATTTGAGTGAACATTCACTTTTGTTATTTTATGGCAAGTGTGGAATAAATTTGTATTCTTATTAAAATGAAACCTAATTCCAAGGTGAAATTGAAACAAATGCATTGGCAAGGAGGTTGATTGGGCCTGATCTTTTTAGAGTGGAGAGACAAATTAATGCTGACTTCACTAGGCACTAGGTCAGGCTTTAAATATTTGTGACATTGAATTCTAACTTTGATTTGTTTGCCATCCTGAATGTGGAATGCTCCCAAGGATTTTTAGAGTTATGCTGTTATCTTTAATGTCTACCCAGTTTTTCTAAGAAAGATTTTCAACTACTTCCCACAATTTCCCTTTTCAGTTTTCTTTAATTAATCTATCTTGAAGGAATATTAAAGGAACTAGATGGCAATTAGGGTTTCACTGTGGGCTCTAAAACCCAAAAGATGGTTCATTTGCCCAGGAGACTTGCAGTTCAAGTAAGGAGGCCTTAAAAGCACATGACAGTGATCTATGAGATTTCTGTGGTTTTGGGTTGTAATCTCATGAGAATCACACATTTCATTACTACTGAACACTAGCATTAGCCTAACTGCATTTTGGAACCAAATAAGTTTCCCTTCTCATCTGTAGGACATGTAAATGACCTGTCTGAACATTTCTTGACTGTATTATACCCCACTGGATTACCTGGAGAAGCGACAATTTCAAGTTGTTAGTTGTTTTAAAACTTCAAGTCATTTTCATGTCAAGTGGATTTCTGATTTCTTCTCAGCCATCAAAACACCAGATGAGAACTGGGGTCTTAAATTTAATCACTATCTGCCCTGGATGTCAAAGTTCCCTGAGGGCCTTGAAACAGTTTTGCTGGTCTTGGTGATTGCTCATCAGCTCTTTTAGAAAGAATTGGTTATGAATCTTATGCTCCTAGGAGAGTAAGTCTTTATACTGCCCAGATGTGGTTTTCTTCTCATCCATGCTGACCACTGTTGCTTTTCCCAGTAGTTTTAATCTTCAGGAGACAGAAACAAGAAGTCTCACCATACTAAGCCATGGTTGCACCTGTATGAATTCCCAAGTTTATCAGAACTTGCAGACCAAATTTCAAAAGCACTCAACACGATGAGACTGAGTGAAATTCAAAAGCATCACAAAAACGGTAACAAAAACAATAACAGGAAGCTAGTTCAACTAATGCTGCTGTAATTTCTGGTACGGAGAGATACTCTGTTTTACTCATCTCAGTCACCTTTCAGAATAGCTCATCAGGACATCAAGAAAGATGTACACACAGCCTAGTTTCAAACGTTTAGCTCTCTAAAATCCTTGTCCCAGAGATACTGAGCATTTTTCTGCTTTCTGTGCCACATTTTTTCCAGCTCGAATCATAAAGCAATGGCAATTAGGTTCCACTATTGAATTTTCTCTTCTTCCACTCTTGGGTACCAGCACAGAATATGTAAAACAGAAAATGAAAAGCAGAAATTGTCTTGCTACTAATGGAGCAGGCAGCTGGTAACCCCACTTCCAGTTCCTAATGTGTATGGGTGATGGAGAAAGGCTGTAATCATCCAAGTCAGAATAAAGTGCCTTCGCACAAACCAGTCTCTGAATGATGCAAAACGATGGTTGCCTGGCAATCTTTTAAAGCTTTTGATACTGCTAATTTGCTATGTATTTTTCACACAGCACCATTCTTAGATAATTACTGTAGCTGGTGCCATAGGAAGGAATCTTTAAATTGTATATATTAGATGGTTTTGCTGATGAGATTGCCTGCCAGCAATTTTCTTCTTGTCCTGTGATGATTCCAAGTGATTGTTTCGGACCTTGAACGTGATGTGGAAGCCTGGGAGTTACTGGATCAGAGTTCTGAGTTTGGCAACAACAAAGTATATTGCATGACATTACATGAATGGCAAAAATCCACTGTGTTCCCATATCACTGGCTGTTCAGTAGAGAAATGACAAGAAACGATGCTTACCTGAAGCAGATGTTGTTAGACTGTATTACTGTAAAGGACGGTAAAAGTTCCTGCAGTCAAGCTGTGAGCACAGGCAGATGGATATCTGAACAATTTATTAGTTGTCCTACTGAAGATACTGAGAGCCTTGCTTTAGTAGATAATTGTCACCTACTGTTGCTTTGAATTTCCTCACCTGCTTAATGCTGCTATGGCTGTCACAGATACTTTTAAAAATAAACTTAATTTTTCACATTTTCTCTCTTGTCATATGCTTCCATCTCATTTTCCCTTTCATTTTGTCATCCAGATCTCACCTCTTCATCTCCCCTTTTTTGCTTTTCTCACACCTTTATTTTTTCTCCTTGTCTTTCCATCCTTTATATTGTTTTCTTTCTCTTTTCCTTCACAGTTTTTTGTCCTCTCTTCCTTTCTTGTCTTTCACTTCCCTCTTTCTTCTTTCTACCACTACATTCTCCCCCTCTTCTTCCTTTCTACTCAGTATGTTAATAAAACATTTAACCACTTAAATATTTTCTGTCTCTGCTCTTCAGGCTTCTGAGTTATTGCTATAGTTCTACCAAAACTTAATTACCACATCAAAGAGGAGCTGTCCTCATTTAGGCAGGATTTCAGCCTTTCCAGATTTTTTTAGCATATTTGACCTAATTAGAAGGCCCATTTAAAATGATACATCTACAGAAGCAGGAGAAAATTATACAAGTTGTTGCCAGGATATTGAACATGTCTTACATAGAATTTGAGAAATATGAAAATGTCAGAAATTTTATTGAAAACATACCTTTTATAAAAAACTTACAAGTGAGTTGTAGGTGTTGAAATAATACTGATGGTTAGATATAATAACATCCCGCTTTTATGATAATAGCACATACTTTATCGGGTAAATATGATCATTTTAATGTAATAAGCAATAATCGTGTATCAAGGCCTGTAATCACTATACTTTCTGACATTTTATGATCTATTTGCAACAAACCCACTTTTTTTTCATCACATACGTTTTATGACTTCCTTGTTCCTAATGAGGTAAATTCACTTTCTGCAGTGTCCACATAAGAACTGTATATAATAAACTGGTGAGTCCTATGATTTCCCTTCTGTAAGTATAAGTTGTTACATTCTCCAGCTATTAAGTCTTTGTATGTAAGTTTATGCTATAACCACTTGTTATTTTATCTCTGGGTTTAAGCAGTGTGACCAGTGACCAGTACACAATCAGTACTTCAGGTCCCTTCCAGCCCCATTTCTGAGATGGTGAGTCTGCAGTTATTAAATCTTTGTTAAAATTAAGATCGGCAGTAAAGTGAAACATTTTAGCAATCACTCCCATAATCACTATAATAATTCACTCAGGAAAATTGCAAGTTCAAAACTGCATGGGAATTATAATGAAGACTACACGTCCTTCTGAAATGCACAGGGATACTCAGGCTGACAGTCATAGCTTGTTTAGCACAACGAAAAATTTCTTCTTCTGCAGGCAGGAAACTCTCTGGTGTGTGTCTTGTAAGGGACCAGCACAATGGGATCTCCCTGACCTTAAAAACTACACGCAGCAACTTCTGCTGGCTTAATTCTGTTGACTTAGATGGAGTTAAATGAGCAGAGAATTTATTATTGCATCCAGTTTCCTTAATCCCTGGAAACATGGAGATGCCTTAAAGGTATGTCTTAAAACTCCACAGCATATCTTTAGTGTATAAATAAGACAGGCTGCTGTGAGAGTGAAGTACCTTACCTGCTCCCTTCTGCAACTGAGCTCCACAGGGCAGTAAGGATCCTGCCTTGCATATTTGCAAGTCTCTGAGATAATGACTTATAAAACTAATATTTTTTAGACCTGTTTTAGTCTCTGCCTAGGATTCATTTGACTCTGCTATGAGAAAAAGGTAAAAAGATTTTTTTTTTTTTTTTTTGGATGAACAGTTCTATATCTGGAGTGGCTGGGAACCAAAGGTTGAATGTGGGAGGAAATTAGACCCAACTGAATCATGTTGTAACTCTGCAAACACTAACTTTGAGTAGGCTACATTAGGGTATGTTGTCCATCATGCTTTCTACATGTACAGTAACTGTTTAATAAAGAATGCCCTAAGAAGGTCATATTCAGAAGAAGGACAGCCTGTGCAGTGTATGTGTTCATAGCTAATTTAGCTGCTTAGTAAATATGCACTTTTAATAGAGGGAGATTATGAAGTTACAATGCACATTATTTTCAGTGGTCGCAGTAGGATCCCTGCATCTTCCAATGTGCCAGGTCAATAAATCAGAGATTGAATAAGCCTCATTTAATATGTTTCTTGGCTCTGGTTCATTTTCTCATGAAGTCCTTGGGCATCTGTTTACTGCCTCCAACTCAAGGGGGAGCAGACTGCTAACATGAAACAGAGCATTTTCATGCCAAATAGCCTGAAGCCAAATGGCTCTGGATTATGTATGGTATTCACAAGCAGAATACTGATTTCTTGAATGGTAAAACCTGACAGAAATGGGCCTTCATTTGACTGGAGCCTGCAGGTATAACAATAATTTAAGTGTGCAATAATGCATTTCAAGATGACATTCAAAGTCTTGTGGAACTTACCATATAAATTTGGTTCTTTTCAGTGTTTCCTAGCTCTTTTTCCATGTGATGGCTGATGCAATGTGTTTTTTGACTAAGGAAACCACTCCAGAAATGGCTGCTTCTTGGTGGCCTCAAGTTTTATCTGTGATCACTGAGCTTGTTCCACATTTTTCAGGGTGAGAAGCAGTTATGTTCTGGTTGTTATAATAAAGCAACCACTATTGACTGGTGGCTGTAGCTGTCTGTCCTGAGCTTGGAAGACCTTTGTTTTATTTTGGCATATAAATTATCAGCATTTCCTCCATTCTTGTCCCCTTAGCACAAAGGAGTGATATGTCAACAATGTATTCCCTTATGAGTAGCAACTTTCTGAGCATCACACACGGCAGCAAGAGCACTAACAGAAGAAAAAAACCAAGCAAAACATAGGCAGCAAAAATCCCATAAATTCTTTAAAACCACCCTCCTCTTTTACTATATAAAATATATATCGACAAAGGCAGTCCCTTTGTTTGATAGAAGAGTGGCAGATTTTCCAAGAAGCACAGAGCACAACTAAATATCTTTCATTAAATACCATTAAAATAAATATTTTTTTTTTGTATCATTTTGAGCAGTAGCAGATTAGCTGGGGAAATTAGCTGTGGGAAGCAATTTATGCAAGAAATGATACCGCATATTATGGGAGCCATTAAAGTAAATGGTGCTACTATTCCATTAATTTAAATGGGAAATTAGGGTTGTGATAAACTGTTAAGAGCCTTTGCTTGCAGCAAACACAAAGGGACACTTCTTTTAGAAACTAAGAATCTTGGACTGTTCCAAGCGAAACAGCGTTTGGGAGACTAATGGTCATATACTGAGTACCCTCATTTTCCATTGGCTCACCATCAGCCGGAGGTGCTCAGCATCCCTCAGTGAAACATTAGGTAGCTGTAAAAGTGAGACCGTGTGCTCCAGAAGTATGTTTGGGACATAAGTCTTTTCAGAGATGAGTCAAGCTATTTGTGGAAGTTTCCAGGAATGAGCAGTTTCTGACAGTGCAATAATCCTGGTTGCAGAAGCATCGTGTTCACTCTTTGGATTTTAACAAGTGCCAATTGAGCAAACTGGTTTGTGACCTTCCCAGAAGAGCTCACTTTGAAAGTTACTGTCTTAAAATGTTGCCTGTCTCACAGGGTGTTAAACTCATTAGCCAGTAGGAAAAAAAGAGATCTTTCAGTGCTGTGTGGATGAACTCTGGGAACAGATGGTGGGTATAACACCACAACAGAGATAGTTCTTAAGCATACAGGGCAGAATTTGTAATTTCTGCCAAATAAATCTTGAGTTTCTCCATAGTAAATAAGAGACAATGCAATAGTATGTAAATGGTTAATCCAATTGAATGCATTTTACAATAGCATTTCTACAATTTCTTGATTACTTGTAGTAAAGTAGCATCCATACACTAGAAGTGTTCTGTGCTAGATACTATGCAAACATAAGAAAAAATTCATTCCTTTCATATACGCATTTTTTTTAACTGTTTGAACAGGAAAACAGATTGCTCAGAGAGAAAGTGGAATGTGCCTCACTGGAAGTATTCAAAACTCAACTGGACAAGGCCCTGTGCAACCTGCTCCCACTTTGAAGCCTTAAGCAGTGGGTCCAGAGGTCCCTTCCAGCATAAATATTGTATGATGTTACTCTATACTCTATGTTATAGACAATTACACACTTCTTTTATAATCTAAAGGGCATATGAAAAGATACAATGTATTGGGTTGCACAGAGGTATATAGGAAAAAAAGAAGAATCATGGTCAGAACTAATTTTTCTGTTTACCCAGTGATACTTAACACTTGACTCCTCTCACAAACTCAGTTCCAGTCAGGCTGCACTGGATTAATTAGAAGTTACAGAATTTAGAAGTTTACAGAATAAACTTCTTAAGGTGCAGAAAATAGCACAAGCCAGGCAAAAAAATTCTTCTCAACCACCTCTCAGCTGCAGATAGAACTTTTCCCTATTTGTGGCTTAAACATGGCAGTAAACTCTTTGCTTTGCCATGTTTAGTTTGTTGGTTTTGTTTTTGGTTTTCTCTTTTTTTTTTTTTTTTTCAGTGAGGCTTGTTGATCACTTGAATTTCCAGCAAAATAAAATCAGGGTGAAGTGAAATGTCCCCCTGACCTCAGATATGGTGAGGTTCTCCTGCTGTGAGATTGTGCCATGGCCCACAGATGCTTTCTGTCTGTGTTTGCAGTAGTTGGAAGTATCTGCACTGTTTGCATTCCCTTCACAAGATCAGGGAGGCAAGACCACAGAAACCTCAGATGATTTGGGATGCTCTTAGATTTGAAATTGTTGTATCTCCCAGATATGATACCAATAGTATTAGTTCTGCTTCTGTACCTGGCAGGTATTTGGTGCTGAATGTAGCCAAGAAAATACTGTACAGTGCATGGAGAAGATTGTACTCTAAATATCTTTAGGACAATCAGGCTAGGCTTGTGTTAGTGCAGAAATTTGTTTTTCTGGACCGTTGAGGAAGAAACAGAAACTAGGAATAATGTGTGAAAAAAGTAAATAAAACCCTTCCACCACTTCTCAAACCAACTGTTTTGTTTTAGATTGCCAAAACACTGTTTTGCCATTCTTTTCCTCCATTGCTTTGTGGAATAGAAAACCAACTTTTTGATGTCAACTATAGTTTTCATTGACCCTGTTGCAAGTTGAGAAGAACTCTAAAAGTTATTATTTCTAGTAATTCTCTGTAGTGAATTCTCTGTAGCTGGAAACAACCCTTTTCTCAAGGGGTCTCCAAGTCAAACAGTTGCAATGGAAGATGTAGAAGCTTATACCCATTCACCATTACTAATGGGAGACTCCAGAGCTCCCTTATGTGTTTCCCTACCTCCAGTAGATATAGACATGAAGTATGGTGTTACACCTCCTCGAGGTCACCGGAAGCCATGAGCTTCACACTGTTCCTAGTTCAGTGTTACAGCAGTGCACCTCATGCCCATTTTACACCAGAGGAGAATCCATATTGTCTCTGGGTTAGGATAAAGTTGCAAATATGAGACTTTTTTAGTGCTGTCTTTTTGCTGTTTCTCAAAATGTTCCTCTTAATCACTTGCTTCATTCCAATAGTGACTATATTTAGTGGTTTTTATTCCACATGGAAGGGAATTTAGGGTCCCACAGCTCTACAACAGGTGGCCAACGTTTGCCAAAATGCTGGCAAATGCATTAGTTAGACTGGAATCAAAGTTGTCTGCAAATACTAATTCTTTGCTATTATTTATTACAGCCATGAGGGGTTTTTATGTTTTGATGCATTAGAGAAAAAAGCAAAAATGCAAAACATAATGAAAGTCTTAAAAAATGTACAGATGCCATTTTAATCTCCAGTAAGTTTCCCTATTGTGCATCCAAACAAAACTAAAAGAGTTTACAGGAAATGCTTCTTGCTGTAGCTTAGCTATTGAAATTAATGGGACTGTAATACCATTCAGCTGCTTGAAAATGGAATTTATCTTATCATACTCTTTGGGTGTAAAGAAATGTATCAGGCAGAGTATGTCTTCCAAAGGCTTCTATTGTGATGAATGTGGTATTCATTATTTTTCTTAGACAAGTTTATTTTAGTAAAAGAAAATGAATACAAATGGGTTATTGAAAGTAATTTGTGAATTCACTCAATATTTTGAAAGGATAAGAAAAATGTCATGGCCATTGCCAGATAAAATGGATATCTTTAATATTACAGAGAGATGGTTATACAACACAGGCTGATTTCTTTCCTGTCCCTTACTACAATTTGCCAAGTTGCTGAGGACCTGCACTGGGGCTTTCTAACTTGCCTTAGCCATGGAGTGTGTCTCCCTTCTTCAGAAGTGCACTATGTAAAAGACCTGCCTGCATTTCAGGTTCTGGTTGGCATAACACAGCTTTCATTTTCATATATTTGCCTTTTATACAGGCAGGTAAAGAAAGGAGGGGATGGGAGTTGTGTCTGTCACCTCAATCTGAGCTTTGGTAGGTGGAGAGGGAGAATGCCTCACGGGGTGGAGGACAGCAGTTAGCTATTTGCTTCCTGGCAGAAGATGGGAGATAGACCCCTTCCTAAGCTTTCTGCTCCATGCAGCTCACACACTTGCTCACAGCTTAAAATGCACCCTATCATACCTGTGCAGCATAAAGCTGCAAAATGGGGGAGGGGGGGGCGGAATAAGAGGAGTTAGATAAAGGCAAGGTAGTCAGAAAGTGGCAAAGGCCAATTTTCTGTAGGCAATTCATCCGATTAACATTTTTGCACGATTCTGTGGGAGTAAATGAGGACTTGGGTCTCAGTCATGTAATACAAACAATGCAAAGGTGGTCTGTGACAGAGCTTCTTGATATGGGCCTGCTTTGTGGCATTGGGAGTGAAAAGCTGTGCTTCAGCATAAACTTCTCCAGCAGTTCTCAGCTGTGTGCAGCCTTGAGAGGTGCAATGGCGGAACTGCATAAATCAAACAATTTGATGGTTCAGGGCCAAAAAGATGAAGAAGAATCAGTAGTTTATATCTATCAGAAAACCCCCACACCTTTTATTCTTTTGTCACTGAATAGAATGTGTCATGTGTAACAAAATCTAAGGGATGAGGTCATCAGTTCACAACATCAGTGAAGGGGATGTGTGCCTTTGTAATGCTCCAGTGGCTGAGTCTAATGGAAAAAAAAAACCAACAAACCCACCTTGTAATCCCTCCAGCATTTAAAAGCATCTTCCTCACTCTTCCCCTCCCAGAAGAACAGCTCAACACAATGCTATTGTGTATCCCAGGTGGGCTGCTCTCATCTTGTAAGAGGTGTACTATAGGATAAAACAGGCACCCAGAGCTGCTGAAGCAAGGTTTGGAACTCACATATCCTTCCTTTTAGGTATGTATCTTATTTACTTGGTCACAGGCAAAGGTGATAGCTAAGTGTGGAAGATGGAGCATCTACATTGTAGTTACTGCTTTGGCAAATGGAAATCTGCTTTATCAAAATTGGAACAGTTTCAACAAAGTAAGATATCTCAATGTTAGTCTCATCCTTTCTCCTGAAAATTCAATAAAATCTGTTTAGAAACTACTCAGTATTTTTGGTTAAAAAGATTCTTAGATACTGGCCTCTATGCTTATCTTCCTTTAACCATACCATTTTCCAATGTTGCTATTACTAAAGTGTTCTTAAGATATCCAAACAGCTCTATTTATGGGCCCTTTATGTTTGACAGAGGTCCTCTTTTTAATTACACACTTCCTATGTATTTTGACTTCATTTTGAGTGATAGTGCATAGTAGAAGTTTGAAGTGGTGTATTCAAAATGTTACAAAAGTAGGAACAAGCAAAAATTAGTTTCCTGTGAATAGTGTACTAGTATCAGACATCAGCTCTCCAAACCCCACTGTAACTTACATAGAATCACAGAATCATCATCTCATCCAAACCCTGCCATGGGCAGGGACATCTTCCACTAGATCAGGTTGCTCAAAGCCCTGTCAAACCTGACTTTGAACACTTCTAGGGAGGGGGCATCCACAACTTCTCTAGGCAACCTGTTCCAGTGTTTCACCACCCTCATCATAAAAAATTTCTTCCTTATATCCAAGCTAAATCTACCCTCTTTCAGTTTAAAACCACTGCCCCTTGTCCTATCACTACAGGCCCTTGTAAAATGTTTTTCTCCATCCTTATAAGCCTCCTTCTTGTGTTGAAAGGCTGCAGTAAGGTCCTGCCAGTGCCTTCTCTAGGCTGAACAACCCCAACTCTCTCAACTTTTCTTCATAGGAGAGGTGGTCCAGCCCTCTGACCGTTTCTGCATTCCTCTTCTGGACCTGCTCCAACACGTCCATGTCTGGGTTATTACATGCTACTTACCTCAGACGTTGCTCTGATTCTT
Source organism: Strix aluco (assembly GCF_031877795.1). Lineage (NCBI taxonomy): Eukaryota > Metazoa > Chordata > Aves > Strigiformes > Strigidae > Strix > Strix aluco. Next base: position 113,138,244 of record NC_133932.1, on the reverse strand, counting down.
CCTTCTCTCTATCATCCCCTGAAAACAACTGTCTCCAGGTCTACTATGATCTCCCCTGAGCCTTTGTCCTGTGAAAAATACAGAGCTCAGCACATCCAGCTTAGTCCTGCTCTCACAGCTCTGCAGCCACAGGCTTCCAGTGGCATTGGGCTGCTAAGGCTCACAGCCCCCACTGGCATCAACTGCCATGTTGCATACTCTCCAGGTCTTGTGGTGGTAGCTGTACGGCTGTTCGGTCCCATAGCTCCTTTCCCCCTAGGAATTAGGGGACTGGATCTGTCCTGCCACTGCTGAAATGATAGAATTCAAGAGTGCCAATGACTCAGCAGGGGTGCCAGGATTCCACCTGTAAAGATCTCCAACCTATTCTCTTAAATGTTAGAGAAAATGTCTACAGCAATTACTATGCACACTGAAACATGGGAATGACATTTGTTCTGTTTGTGCATGAACAGAATTAAAGTCAGGACATGGACCGTATAGGTGATAGGGCCAAAGAGATGGTCCTGGTAATTTTATCTAAGTAACAGGAACCATGGGACTTCTGAGCTACAACTCAACTTGTAGAAAACCAAACTAATCTAGATTTCACAATTGATAATGATGAAGAACCCAGAACAAAGAGGTTTTCAATAGATAGAAATTCCATTATTTTTAGGTGAGCTTGCCTAGATTCAGCTTCCAGCACCAATAAACCTCTCTTTGCAAGATTCCCTCTGCAGCATTGCCATTGTGTGTGCAGATACTCAGACTGATCCAACCACATTATAGCCACTCTTTTCTTTCAGCTACATAGTTTGAAATGCTTGAGGTTTTCACTCAATTTTCTTGTCTTCTCATCCATTTTAATTTTCTCAACCTTTTTGCAGTTATCTTCCTTCTTGGACTGCACACACCAGTCCAGAGCTGGATATTCTAGGAGCAGTTGTGGGAACGTCAAATACAGCAGAAAGCTCCCACCAGCTGGGAAGTTTTCTGGACACTCTGTGGAGCTCAGCCCACTGGACTTTTACCTCCTTAGCTGTTCTCAGGTCTCATGATGCTGTGACATGACATGTTATTATCACCTGCAGCAGCTATCACCTGTTAGCTGGACATAGTTATTCAGGTGGTTATTTTTTTCTCTGAAGTACATCCCACCAGCTCAGCCTGCTGCTAAGTGTCAGATCCCCAGCAGTTTATGCACAGTGTTTCCCCAAATTTCTCTATAGTAAGCAAGCTGGAATGACTGCTTACATTGGAATAAGGGTGGTAGATAGTCAGCATAGTCTTTGCACAGGATTCTCAAACAAATTACTCTTAGATGTTGGGGGCAATATACTGATCAAAACAAAGATTTCCCCTGTTTACCTTCACTTGCCTTTCTCAGCCCAGCAATCTGCTGGCTGTTCAAAACTGGAAGAAAAAGAGAAACCAAATCACTTTTGGAGGTAGTACAACAACCATTATAGCTAGAGGAGAAACAGTGACTATTATATACCTTAAATACCTTGCGCTTAGTGAATATTTGACTCAGTCTTACATTCCTTCAAGCAAGTGAAGTGAGTGCAAAAGTGTTTAGAAAATTTTATTCACAAAGTCATTATCAGTTGTTCCCTGCCAAAGAAGAAGAAGATATTGACTGCTGTTCTGCAGAAGGTCTGCCCAGCAACTGGCACTCTAATCAATGGGATAATTGAGTGGAGACCACATTGTTCATTTTGCAGATAATATCAAGCTTGGAGGGACTGCAAGGCTACCAGTGAACTGGCTCAGGCTTCAGAGTGTTCCTGACAAATGTGTGAAAACCATCTGACCTTTCCCATCTCCGCCAATTCAGTTCAACAGAGGCAGACCGTGAACAAATGCAGGAAAGGACGTGACTGGTTTGGCAGCAGCTCTGCAGAAAGCGATCTGAGAATCACAGAGGATGAGAAGAAGAACATGAATCAGCATTGTGCAAAAAAGGCAAACATCATACGGAGACATATAAATAGAAGTCTTAAATATAGGCCAGTTAAAATAGTCCTCCTGCTCCACTTGGCACTTTAGAGGACTTAGCTGGCATAAAGCAGTTCCTGACTTTATAATTAAAAAAAAAAAAAAAAGATTGGAGGGTTTTTCTTTAAATCAAGAGAGAAGAAAACTGAAAGGATAATAGAAAATTAATGGAATTAAGCAGAATCAAAGGAGTTCAATTTATTAGCTCTTGATGCATGTCCTAATGATAAGGATAGTGAGTACTGGTAGGTAGTGTTGGCCGGGAGGTTGTGGAGTCTATATTATTGGATATTTTTAAAAATAGGTTAGACAAACTGATGTAAGGAATCTAGCTTATAGAAAAGGTGATCCTACCTTTTGACAAGAGGATAGACTTCAGGGACTACACATGCCTTCAAGAGCTGATTTGTCACTGGATGAATGACATGATACTGAGAACTGAGACATGCAGCTGGGATACAAGAGCTGGAGACCTGGGTCGTTGAAGGGAGAACAGGAACAGTGTCAGCACTTCTGTACTGGCCAGAAGGTGACAAGGAGATGTGAAAAAACATCGTGTAGCTGCATTTTCTTATAAATAAGAAAAATAATAATATGAAATTGCATTACATGTATTGTCTTTTCTACTGCATCAGTAGTGCTGTAAAAGATGGACACATGCTAATAGCAAGACATTTTCTTCTGGGACTTGACCTTAAATAGCTTTAGGAGAACTCATACAATAACAGATTGGCAAGATAAAAATTTAGCAACTCTCCAAATGCCACTTGCATCTCATAGTATGCAGAAACCAGTCTGACTCTTCCAAAACCTCAGTGTTTTCATATGCAGATTCACTTTTGTGCAAGGCCAGCAAGAAAATCACAAGCTCTCTTTATCCAGCCTGAGTGAAAGAAAAATGAATTTGACAGCTGGCCTTAAACACTTTCTCCTTGATGATTCAAAGAAAATGGAATTCATCTAAAGCTGTTGATTAATTCTTCAAATACAGATGGAGAGCAATACCTTTAAAATCTAGCCCTTACAAATATAATAAATGAATGCACGGGGGGGGGGGGGGGGAGGGCTTTCTTTTACAAGGTTTTCAAACAGCTCTTTTCAAGGGATACAATACCTATTTTGTATTACAGGATGACTTTATCTCTATAGTTCATAAAATGTAAGAGAAAAGCTTTATAGATTCTTGTAAAGGTGATATGTACTATACAGAGTCTAGACTTTGAGGAGTTACCATGGATCCAAGCTAAACAATCTCTTCCTTTTCATCCAGTCCAAATAATTATTGAGGCAAGAGGTTAGTCAACAGTGCAGATAAAATATCTTCTAAAATATATTTTATTAGAATTTTGAAAGAATAGCACTAGCCATGGATTACAAGGCACATTTCTAGAAAGTACCAGAATTATTTCAACAAATAGTTCAAATGTTTTTCAACATATTTGGGGCTATTTGTTAATTATGTTATCTCTTCAGGGCTAGTTCCAGCACACAAGAATTTTTTATTGTTGTTATCAATAGTATGGGTTGTAGAGTTAACCAAACTAAAAGTTTAAGAATTCCTCTAAATTCTTACGACTGTATCAAGAGTTTTCCATGTAGTTATGTGGAAGCAAAACCAAGCTCTTTATCATGACTGAACTAAAATCTGCCTCTACTTTAAAAATATTACAATAGATTTGGTGAAATGTAGTATGTGTTTCTGTGTTTATATGTACTTTTAAAAGAGGGGACAGTAAGAAGAATTGTATTGAATGCCCATATGTACACAGTCAGTGTGCTATAAAGTATCAGATTAAATCTAATTAAAGGAGAACACTACAATTAAAACACCCCTCTTTCACTTCTTTTGAAACTAGCACATTCCCATTAAAATGAATGCAGTAGAAATGTAGAATTTGTAGGAACTAATTTATCTTCTCTTTTTTATTTCTTGCAAAATCATTGGAGGCTTTTAAAAGTCATTTCCTCCGCAGAAAATAAGAAATAAAATACAGTAACTTTTATTGCATCTGGAGAATATAGTTTCCCCGACTGTGCCATTCAGTGGTAGTTACATGACTCTTCTAGACATGCTGACATAAAAATAAAAACAATTTTTGAAGGATGAAAAGAGAAATTTCAGGAATATATTTCTCAGGATGTCCACATTGAAGACTGCAGTACGAAAAACCCCAATCTTTTTTTGAGACATCGTTTCTAATATTATGCGAGTAAAACATATTAGCAAAGGAAAGAAACAAGTCAAATATATTCTTACAAGGCAGGGCACATTGTGCATGCAAATGAGATCATATATAAGCCCAACTCTTCCCCTTTGGTGAAATATTGCTTTGGAGCTCTTTCAGAATATAAAGTACAAAGAAGCATATATAGCGTTCAGAAGCCCTCTGAGCAGAGGAAATAAATTCCTTTAAAAACAGGGACTTTAATCAGCATTTCACTAATTAAAATGGTTCATATGTGCTTACACTACTGTTGCAGTCGTTGTTCAGTAGAGGACCAGAAGTATCCCAGAGGAAGCTGCTGCTGGACACATCCCTCTGGTAGATGCATCCACTCCTCAGGCCTTCTCTGGGCTGGAGAAGAAGAGGCTCCCACGCCACTACACTGAGCAGGACATTGTGGGCCACCTGTACAGGACCGATGGGTGAGCTGAGCTTGAGATTTGGTTCCAGTTCATCCCGTCTAGCAAATGACACTGGAGATGAAATCCCAGTTTGAACTGGTTGCCACCTAAGAGGTTATCTACACCCTACAAACATAAGGTAAAGCACAGGTGGTTTTGAAAAACAACACCAGCTCCCCATGCTCCAGAATGAGTAGCTAATAAACAACTGGCTTCACATAATATGATGTCCTGCCACTCTTACTGTAATTAGTTGGTGAGTTTAGTGATGAAGACCCTGGGGTGAAGTACATTCCCGGGCCAAGGTTCAGGACAAGATCTGAGTATCATTTAACTCCTTCCTTTAAATAGTATGCAAGTGTGAATTAAAGAATCCATAATCTATGTTTTACCTAGGGTGCATTTCATTCAGTCAGAATTCAGAATTCTTAAAGAAGATGCACTAGTTAAAAATTAATCAAGACTGATGTCTGGTTGATGAAAGGGCATGGTAAAGAACAGAAAAAAATGTTGTACTTTAGAAGTCTGAGAGGCTTAATATAAAGAATAAAAATAAATTTATAAGAGACTAGATAATGATTAATGAATATTATAATCATGTTACATGGCTACAGAAAATCAGTATATTGTATTTTGGAAGACAGCAAACAATGTTCTCAAAGCAACCTATCAGGCCCCATGGTAAGCAACTGACTCTAAAGTAGTAATTTTAATAAAGCCATTTGTATCTGGATTTTTAATATAAAATACAACCATAAAAAAAAGATTAACAGCATTATCTATGACTATATCTGGTACAAACAACATAGTATGTCTGAGAACAACATTCATGTGTATGAAAATGAAAGCTGGATAGGAAATATTTGAAAAGTGTTCTTGCTTTGCTTCGGAATGAACCCTGGACCTTCTACCTTAATCAGACAGAAACCAAGCAGACAAAAGAATTTAAAGTATTGCAGTAGGGAAGGTCTTTCGACTAGCATCAGTATGAAGACATTAATGTGAAGGTCAGGTGTTCCCACAATACAAGGTACAAAAATCACATCTGTCATGATAGGTTGTAATGGGGAACAAAGCATAAACTTAGCAAATGTTTGTTTATGGCAGTACAATTACAAAAGGTATTTTTGTAGCACTAAAGGAAAGCATGAGTGACCCTTCTCTGCCAGGTATAAGGCTTAATTTTTTTTGTAATAAAGTTTCCATGGCAAATGTCACATTTAATTTCTGTCTGGCTATATGTATTTTTCAACGGGGGTGGTTACATTGCAAATGGATATATGATAATTCAAGAAGTGTGACTTACAGCTTGTTATACCCCTTGCATAAGGCACATTGATACTTAGATTATGCAATCTACTCTTGTGCCTGGTCATACGAGATAACACAGTTGTTAAGCAAGTCACATTTATTATCTTGCTACAGCATGTTCTTTGATTGCAATGGTATGCTTATGTAGTATTTTTGAATACCTGGAGAAAATCTGAAATGGCTGCACTCCTGTCAAGAGTTAAAATATGTGGAGGCAAAAGCCCCATATTCTTACAGTTCACACAGTGTTTCTCTAGAATGTGTCTGTGCTTTCATGGTCAGTCACTCCCTCGGAAAGATGAAATACTTTTTCCTTCTTGAGTCCCTTCTCCATTCATAGCCCTTTATATCTTTGGAATACCATGTTCTGAGGGTGTCTCCTGCCAAGTGTTTTCTCCATCCGTCCTGTGTCTGGTTGCAGTCACAAGATGCAATAGGCTATCAAATGGGACGAGACAGATGAGTGTTTGAATCTGCTGTTCTGTATTACGACCAGAGGCATGAACTGTGATTTCTTTTCTTGTATGTTGGTGCTCTTGTCAAATTGCATCTCTTTGGCAAAGGCACTGCATGTGTAAGTTATGACTATTGGACTGCAGAACAATCCTCATTTTCTCTCTCTCTTGTTTATATGTGGAAAACCAACTCATTCCAGCATAGTTGGGTGAAAGAGTACTTTTCTTGCAGGTAGAAAACAGATCTTCAAGTCTTCAGGCAGAGTCATGCACATCAAGATATCTCAGTCTTCATTTCCCAAAGCCAGATAACTGAGCCAAGCCAGAAGGCTGTTATGACTTAGGCTTCTCTAGCTCTTTGATTTTTTGATATGAAAATTCCATCTGTATCAAAGTTGGTATGTACATTTCCATAGAAGGCTGTGGTTTTGATAAAGCTGCATTTTCTCACCAAAAATACTTTCTGTTGGAAAATTCCCAACCTATCCTATAAAATACCATTTGGATGACACACTCACTAAGATAAAATCACCCTAATAATAGCTTGGGCAAGAAAGGCTAATCTGAAAAATTTCCAGCAGTCGTTTAAAGGAAGTTGTGCCTCATCCATCTGAACTTGGTTTTAGTCTTCTGAACTTGGATATTAAATGAGATCCTTTCTGTAGCATCATTAGGGTCTTGAGCTCTGGAGACAAACCTCTGTTGGAAGCTTCTGATAATCACCACAACAACTTTTATTATTGTAGGGCCTTTAATCCTTTTCCAAAGCTTCACATTCACATTGATGTTGTCTTCACTCTCCCTTTCTCCCCCAGAGTGCCAAGAAAAACTTTGTCTCTAGGTCAAAGTCAAGATAGTTATAGATTGGGGATTTTAAAGAAGGAATTAAATAATATTAATAAGTATGGCTGACAGTATGCTAGCAATGAAAGTATTGTCAAGTTTTGGGAACTTAAAACCAAATTCCCTCTTATGTGAGAGAATCTGTAGGTAGACTTTGCAAATCTAGGCTTGGGAGAAAAAAAATCCCTGCTCTGTTGTATAATGGTAATCTCAAGTTATCACCACTTAGTGCCAGTTTTATAACTAGTGTTTAGAAATATGTCATGCTTGTGTGCACACACTGAATTTCTTCCCTATCTTGTTGATGGTCATGTAACTTTCTCAGAAGTAAGAGGATTGATAATGTTTGTAAACTTATCTGAGACATGGTAACTACACTGTTCCTTTAGATGTATATAATATACATTGACTATTATAATTTTTTTCCCATCTCTTAACATATGTGAATCATATCGTTTTGCACTCCTGAGCCCACTATCAAACATTTTTACTGCATCATTGTTGTGGTTTGAGCCCAGAGGGCAACTGAGCACCAGGCAGCCCTTCACTCACCTTTTCCCCCCAAGGGCTGAGAAGGAGAAAAATGAATCAAAAGGCTCAGGAGTCTAGATAAGGACAGGGCGGGGTCATTTACCTGTTAATGGTCACAGGCAAAAGACAGACTCATTAGGAGAAGAAAAAGGATGTCGCTTTAATTCAAAACACTAACTTAACAGATGGAATAGGACAATGAGAAGCTTTATCATGTCTTAAAAAAAGCACCTCCCCCACCCCTCCCTTCTTCCCAGGCTCAGTTTTGTTCCCGATATCTCTACCTCCTCCCCCAGTGGTGCAGGGGCAGGGGATAGGGGTTCAGTCAGTCCACCACATCTTCCTCCAAGATAGGGGGGAAATACTTCTCTGCATTCTTCCCCCTACTCAACGTGGCATCCGTCACGGGAGACAATCCTCCACAAACTCTCTCCGCAGTGAGTCCTCTCCATGGGATGAATTCTTCTCGAGATGCTCCGGCGTGGGTCACCTCCACATGTTGCACTCCTCCCAGCACTGAACTACAGCAGTGGGGACTTCTTCTTCCCACAGAGTCCCAGTGGTCCTCCACAGGTGAATCTCTGCTCCTCCGGAGGCATTCATGGGTGGCAGGGAGGGCAGCCCTACCATCTCACCACAGGATACAGGGTGGGTCTCTGCTCTGGCACACGTCCCCCCTTTCCTCCTCTTCCACTGACCTCGGTGGTGTTCGCATAGGTGTCCTTCTCATAACTTGTCCTCAAAGTCCGCCCCCCTCTGAGGTTGCCCTTCTTAAATATGTTATCACACAGGTGCGACCACCATTGCTAATTGGTTCAGCTTTGGCCAGAGAAGGGTCCAACTTGGAGTCAGGGGAGCTTTTGAGAAGCTTCTCACAGGGGCCACCACTGTAGCCCCCTTCCCACTACCAAAAAGCCCGCCACACAAACCCAGCACAATCACTGATGTGCAGCTGCCCAGCTGGCCTGACAAGAACTTTTCTTCCACCTTCCTTCCCTGGCAGTTCCAGGGACCATGAATTTCCTGGGCCTCACATGGACCAGTCCTATCTCTCCTGTCAACAAGCACCTGGGATTTTCACCCTTAGTGTTTCTAACGCTGAGCAACAGGGAGTTGGGAAGTTTGGTCACTGTGTGCAGGTTGACATCACACAGAGTCTTAGAGGGGAGCAGAGGAGGGTAAAGGGGTTCACATCACAGCAGTAACAGTGGTAGGTCTGTGTGTGTGGTGTTATCCCTTAGGAAGCAGCATGATCATAGAATCATAGAATTTTAGGTTGGAAACGACCAGTAAGATCATCGAGTCTAACCATTAACCTAACATTGCCAAGTCCACCGCTAAACCATGTCCCTAACCGCCACATCTACACGTCTTTTAAATACCTCCAGGGATGGCGACTCAACCATTTCCCTGGGCAGCCTGTTCCCGTACTTGATAACCCTTTCTGTGAAGAAATTTTTCCTAATATCCAATCTAAACCTGTCCTGGCACAACTTGAGGCCATTTCTCTTGGTAATACAAAGTGCAACAGCAGCTTAAAAGCCGGAAAATAGAAGTTTGTAAGGACTTACATAGATGTTTATACCCATTTTCAGAAATTTGCCCAGCATTCTGAGCATGGGCAGATATGTCCTTTGAATAGGAGCTGGTGGAGTAACACCTTATCAAATGCCAATTTGGAAGGCTAGATTAGTTATGAAGATGTTTTTCTGGTTATTGGTGCGTGTGTAGATTCAAAAAAAATTAAAATCCTGGTACCAAACAGAAAGGGCTAATTGCACTTTTAGCCATTTCCATGCTGCTGAAGAAAAGAGAAGAGAATAAAAGAGACTGATTCCTGTGCCTAGAGCTAAGTAGAACCATTTGGCTCAGGTCCACAGTGGTTCTGGCTACTCCCCTTTGCAACAGATTTGTCTTGCAGAGAGGTGTCCAAAAGCAGAGCCAGAGAATGGCAATTACACAGTGGGGTGATTAGGGGATGAGTGTGCAAGCACACCACAGTTCTTGGACCTGTAGGTTAGTTTAGGACAGAGTAGGTCTGGCAGGACTTTCTTTGTTTCATTCCTTGTAAAACTCCAGATTACTTTACTCAGACAGTAGCCCTGTGGGTGACCAAAGCATTTCCCAGTTCCAAACAGGAACAGAAACTAAAATCCTTTGCAAAAATGATAAATTTTTTTAATGTTTTGATCTCAGAAAAGAGTATTCCTTATCTTTCACCAAGTTTGTAACTTACATACATTCTAATTGTTATTCTTCTTTTCCATAAGTTTGTCTTCTGCTTTTGGTTCCCTCCTCACCCAACCTCTGTTTGTGTGCATCTGGGGAAGGGTTACTGGAAAAAGAGGGTGCATGTGAGAAAGGAGAGAATTGGTTTGATATTAGTCGCCTAATTTTTATTGTTTATGATTAAATGAAGCCGGTTGCACTGCTGAAGCAGAAGAGCTGGGTGTTGAGAGGGAAGGTTTACTGTGGATGTACAATGGAACAGCTTCTTCCTTGCCTTCTCCCTGTCCAGTGCTAGCCCCAGAGTTTGGGGCTAGGAATTTGCCCCACAGGACCTTATGTGTGGCCTCCCTGGTCCCTGGACTAGATCCAGTACTGAGACACTACTGGGGTTGAGCAGCTGTCCTGGGAGCAGGTGGTAGATGAGGAGGGGAGGCCTTTCATTTAAGGGGTAACAACTTCACAGTTGCTATGTGAAGCTGGCACTTGCTGCCATCCTTCTCATAGATCCAAGCCCCCAGTTAAAGGAGCATAAAAGTGTTTCTGTTGGTGAATATGTGTCCTATTTTGGAAGAGACATAAGCTAAGCCAGAATTATTGTAGTTTTATACCTACACCCTTAGTAGAACTTTTGCCAATATTACTATTCCATAGTATGTTAAAGAGAATTTACTAAAAGGCTTCACTCTTTTTATGCAGCTTTATTATATCATGGTGCAGGTGATGCTGACAAAAGACACTCCTTCCAGGTTACGTATGTTTCACAGTAAAGAGCCTTCCTACCTTTTATTTAAGGAACAGCCACCTCAAATGTATTTAGCTGTTCCGAGAGGCTACTCTGGAGCACCATTCAGTACTGCTTATATACAGATCCAATAAAACACTGGCCAAAATAAGCCTGGGCAGTGAATTGAGAATGAAAATGGAAATCCTTAATATAAGCTAAAGCAACAATGTAAAAGTATGTGCAATAAGCTTCTGTGGAGTGTGATGTCCTTTCACAAGATGGATGGAAGAAGTGATTGTGTTAAATATAGTATGGCCTGAGACTTAGGTGAGGAAGGGGAGCAGGGCAGGGCAGGATGCAAGATGCAATGATGTGCATGAAATGAGATACCTGATCTGTTTTGATCACTGTAAAAGAGGAGTTAGAAATCAAAACATTTTGTGTTAGCCCCAGGGAGGCTACAGAGGGTCGTGTGAACACCTTGTTGCAGGCAAACATGAAACACCTTGCTAGTTAGGTCATGAGTGTGTAAGGGGCATGGCTTGAAGACAGTAAATCAGGCAGAGCCTTTGCCACCAAGCCAAGCCTGTCAGCATTTTTAAGAGACAAGAGCAGTGCTGCAATCTCTGGAGACTGGATCCACCAGCCTCAAGGTCTTACAGTGCTGACTGCACCGACAGCTGTGATATGGATCTGGAGGATGCCCTTAGCCTTGGGAAGCATGTTTCCCCACGGCATGAAATTTTGCTGAGCTGTTTTTGGAGATACCTGCCACATTTTGAAAAATTACCATTTTCCTGCTTTCCTTTGTGATCCTCTGGAAACTGCTGCTGGCCTCCTGAAATAATAATAGCAAACATGCTAAGACAAGTCTTGCACATTGCAGGTATTGATACTCTGCCCTTACAGCGCATCTACTGTAAGGGAACTTACTGATAAGCTATTGTGTACAGAAAGGAGACTCTCAGGAGGCAATGAAAAAAAGGCATGAAAAATAAGTGGATGTATTTAGCAAATCATCTTTCTGAAAATTTTTCAGCTTTTAAAGTTAAAAACTGATTTGAAGTGAAGATAGAAATAATAAAGAGAAATGGACACAGATACCTTCCTTTCAATGAACATGTGTTTGTCAGCTGAAAGTTGGGCCTACAGGAATTTAAATGCTAAGTTAATAAAAAAAAAAAAATGCCAAAATGAACTTTTCCTGGTATCTATGACTAAGCTACAGAATTCAGGCAGAAATTTGCCATATCAGCCTTTGTGACCATAAATTGCCCAAATGAACACCTGCTCTGACAGCATGACCCAAAATGTGCAGCTCACTCAATAGCTACCCCTTGGTACCTAACAGAGAAATTGGACAGTAAATACTGGTTTTCCCCCACTTCCCCTGCAAAGAGTCCTTTCCCTGTTTCAGCCAAAAGGAGGAATTGCTTGATGATGCCTAACTGTAGTACATTTTTTTGATATCTAATAGATTTAAAACTCACTTACTGCTGTCTCCTATGAGGCATATTTCATAATGCCAGGGGTCTGCTTTTCTCTCTGTGGGTGGGACTGCCTCACTGTGTAGATATGAAAGATTTTCTGCTACAAAGAAAGTTTTCTGCAATTTAAAAAAAATTAGGTTTAGCTGAAGAATACGTGCACCATGCTGGTAAGGGGGTACATTCTTTCAGCAATGAATGCATTTGAATGTAGTTACATGGACTCCAAAGCATTTTTTCAGGCTGCATTTTTGCATGGGTTACATTCTGGGCACATATTAAAGAGCACTCTAAAACAAAGATTTACACTTAAAAAATACTTACTTCAGATGCTTGTATCAAACAGTAGATAACCTTCCTACAGGCCTGGCAATTTTAGAGAATTAGTCTGCTTAACTTTCTTACATATAGCTCAAATATATATATCACAGAATCACAGAATCATCTTGGTTGGAAAGGACCTTGAAGATCATCCAGTCCAACCATTAACCTAACACTGACAGTTCCCAACTACACCATATCCCTCAGCGCTATGTCAACCCGACTCTTAAACACCTCCAGGGATGGGGACTCCACCACCTCCCTGGGCAGCCCATTCCAATGCCTAACAACCCGTTCTGTAAAGAAATGCTTCCTAATATCTAGTCTAAACCTTCCCTGGCGCAACTTGAGGCCATTCCCTCTTGTCTTATCGCTTACTACTTGGTTAAAGAGACTCATCCCCAGCTCTCTGCACCCTCCTTTCAGGTAGCTGTAGAGGGCGATGAGGTCTCCCCTCAGCCTCCTCTTCTCCAGACTAAACAACCCCAGTTCCCTCAGCCGCTCCTCGTACGACATGTGCTCCAGACCCTTCACCAGCTTCGTTGCCCTTCTCTGGACACGCTCGAGTAATTCAATGTCCTTTTTGTAGTGAGGGGCCCAAAGCTGAACGCAGTAATCGAGGTGCGGCCTCACCAGTGCCGAGTACAGGGGTAAGATCACTTCCCTGTCCCTGCTGGCCACGCTATTTCTGATGCAAGCCAGGATGCCATTGGCCTTCTTGGCCACCTGGGCACACTGCTGGCTCATGTTCAGCCGGCTGTCAGTCAACACTCCCAGGTCCCTCTCTGACTGGCAGCTCTCCAGCCACTCCTCCCCAAGCCTGTAGCGCTGCTGGGGGTTGTTGTGGCCCAAGTGCAGCACCCGGCATTTGGCCTTATTGAAACTCCTACAGTTGGCCTTAGCCCATCGCTCCAGCCTGTCCAGGTCTCTCTGCAGAGCCTCCCTACCCTCGAGCAGATCAACACTCCCACCCAATTTGGTGTCATCTGCAAACTTACTGGGGGTGCACTTGATCCCCTCGTCTAGATCATCAATAAAGATGTTAAAGAGGAGTGGCCCCAAAACTGAGCCCTGGGGGACGCCACTCGTGACCGGCCTCCAACTGGATTTAACTCCGTTCACCACAACTCTTTGGGCCCGGCCATCCAGCCAGTTTTTTACCCAGCAAAGCGTGTGCCCATCCAAGCCGCGAGCAGCCAGTTTTGCCAGGAGAATGCTGTGGGAAATGGTGTCAAAGGCCTTACTGAAGTCAAGGTAAACAACATCCACAGCCTTTCCCTCATCCAATAAGCAGGTCGCCCTGTCGTAGAAGGAGATCAGGTTTGTCAAGCAGGACCTGCCTTTCATAAATCAATATATCAAAATTTTTTCATAAATTCATATATCAAAGCTTGATCAATACCCCCTTCAGCCACGATTTGGGACTTTCCTCACAGCCATTAAGCAGACATACCAAACACTTTTTTTCTTAGAATCCCACAAATATCAGTATTTTCTGAAGTTACCTGCTGGATAAAGAGAACTAAAACATTGATGTGCCAACATGTGTTGCTTAATCACTGTGGCATTTTTGTTACTCCTACATTCAGCTACCCACATTATAATTGCTGCATAGCTCACCCTTCTTTGGTTTGTAGCAGATATGACACTGTAGGGGTGAATCAGAGCGGCTGGTGGAAATCTAATCACTGACCTTGAGAAAATTCAAAATAGTCTCATGAACACTTAATCCCACTGAAGTCAGTGGTAGCACATATGGCTTCCTGATTTGCCCCTGCTGTTTTGATCTAAAGAATAGGTTGTAAGTCCATCATTTAAAGAGGGCAATAAACCTAAAACATGTAACAGTCTGGTTCCTGCTCAGGAACAAATGTTAAGATCCTGTCACTGTTAAATATTATCCTGTCTCTAATTTCACCCTAAGGAAGAGATGGGTATCTTACTGCTCAAAAGACCTGCTCGAGCATGTACAGAGTAGGACCATGAAGATGATCAGGGTGCTGGAGCACTTCCCCTATGAGGACAGGCTAAGAGAGTTGGCATTGTTCAGCCTGGAGAAGAGAAGGCTCCAGTACTTAAAGGGGATCTACAGGAAAGATGGGGAGGGACTCTATCAGGGAGTGTAGTGATAGGATGAAGGGTAACAGTTTTAAACTGAAAGAGAGTATATTTATATTAGATATTAGAAAGAAATTCTTTACTGTGAGGGTGGTGAGACACTGGCACAGGTTGCCCAGAGAAGCTGTGGCTGCCCCCTCCCTGGAAGTGTTCAAGACCAGGTTGTATGAGGCTTTGAGCAACCTGGTCCAGTGGAAGGTGTCCCTGCCCATGGCAGGGGGGTTGGAACTAGATGATCTTTAAGGTCCCTTCCAACCCAAACCATTCTATGGTATGATTCTATGATTAAACCTCCTGTGATTTCAGATGTGCGTGAAGCAAGGCCTTATATTAATTATGGTAGTAGATGTATGGTGTTAAGATAAAAATTTATATCGGAGTACTAGTAGAGTGAGATTCTGTTTGAGATTCAGGCACCTAAATGTCTTCAACAAGAGCTAGGTGATGCAGAACCTGCAGAGGTCCGACTGTAGCATACTGTGTAACTGGAGACATGAACAGCCACTATGGTCAGGACTGCCACCCTTACCCATGGCATTGGGTACCATTCTGAATGTATAAGGGTATCCTGTTTGACTTCCAACTGCCATTACAGAGAAGGCAGATCTCTCATATTCAGTTGCTCCCAGGAAGGTAGATGGTGTCCTTTGACCACCATTGTGTCATGCCATAGAGTCAGGATCTACAGGATTGTGCTGTTTCAGAATATTAAGTGGAAAACAGGTGGGGTACGTAGCCAAAAGTCATGTCAACTATATGTGGGCAGCTGAAAAGAACCCTCTGTGCCATACCACCAACTCCCATGCGGACGTACCAGGCACCATGGCCTGCTGGAGATGGAACCGGACATACATGTTTGGGCAGGTGAACCTCTCCTAGGTGCTTACCTTAGGGTGAGTTGAATCACTCTCTAGGCTACATGTATTACATTGGTTAGATCTCCTTGAACTGTCATGGGCTCAATTCAGTTACCTAAACATAAGCATCTACTGAGGTGCCCTAGGACCCCTAAGACATTAATGTGGAATTGTCAGGTAGGGCGCAAGACCAGTAACTTCTGAAGTGGGAGCCAGAGGTCTGATAGGGTACACCACAGCGTCTACGATGACTAAAGATGCCTATACTTAAGCTACTGAATTTGCTTCTCAGTTTACGTATAGAAACCTGTAAGTAGACAACTAAATTGCCTTAATCCAAAGTTAAGTCCCACCCTTAGTTCATCTGTTTACTTAATTGTGGAAGGCTACAAGCCAGATAATTTTTGCAGCGGTCTGCCTCTCACTCTCATAATTTTTGATATTTGAGGGATGACTGACTCCAAGCACTGCAGGAGCCAACTACTGTTCCCCAAAGGTGTCCCTGACATCCCCCCTCCACCAGCTCCAGAGCCTGTTTCAATGGCCCAGCTTGATTAGCTTTGCCCAACCCCACAGCTCAACTGAGCATAGGAATTCTCACAGAGATCTCTTTGCTCAGAAATGGTAGATGTGTATGGTAGACACAGCACAACACTGCACCACACTGCACCGTGAAAACATAGCAGTGATTTCAGCAATCTGAATCCATGGAATCCAAGTCCTCTTTACACACACTCAATGAGTCCTTCATAGGGTATATCAAGCATCCTTTTATTGGCCACCATATTCTACTCTGCCTCTGTTATCCATTATCTAATTGGCTAATTGTTTTTTTCTATAAGGTAAACATCCAGGCAAGCTCCAGTCATTACCGGTAACGTCTATTTACTTTAGGCTATTCATCTTTAAGTGCCATATTTGAATGTTTTCTGATTTGCACATCATCCTTCCTACATGATGTGTATTCTGTGTAGGCTTCTTAGTTCTTTGATAGACCACAGACATCCCATGTGTTAATCTAGTATCTGACCACCTGTATATATATGTATCTGACCAGTCTCAAGGTTCTCATTACTTAGCTGCCCAGCTAGGAGCTTTAAATTTCCTAGCTGCAAGCCTTCATAGAAGTGCTTGAGTCTCTGCTGCTGGCCCACATACAGGACCTAGCAAGAACCTGCAGATATTCCTCCAGTCTTTCCATGGAGCCAGATCACTTGGATAGCTGTTGTTTTTAGAAACCTATAGGCTGATGACTGCCACTTTCCAGTGTGATAGCTATTTCTTCAGTGTTCAAAAATCACAGGAAAAGTACAGAAAAAACCCCAAACATCAGAAAAGAACCCAAAACTTACTTCAGAAAGTATCCGACTCTCAGTTTTTGAAGTAGTGCACTGATTCTTCCAGATAGCAGTGGTGAAGATGTGCTTAATTCAAAATACTTTGGCTCCTGGTCTTGTATCTATGCTTTTGTGTCTCAGATGTGAAATTCATTGCAATAATTCTGAAAGGTTTTTTTCTTCTATTAGAAAGGTCTACTTTTCAAGACTGGACTGTTGCAGCAGGCCAAGTCTTATCTTGGCCTGATCTGGTTCAACTCTACAACCATATTTGAAGAGGTAGACCCTAAACTGTGCATACTTACTGTTTTGGTAATAAATGTCTTGACTTCCCAATGGTTTTGAGCCAATCTTGGAAACACAGGAGTAAAGCCTTGCTTGGAATAGCTCCCAAGTACATTTACGTGAGTATGAAGCAGCACTAAAAGACTAAATAGCTTCTCAGCTGAAATTGCATTTCAGTACTACACGCTTCACACAGTACAGAGACTGAGTTTTCTCTACTTGGTCAAAATTGATTTTGTATAATATAGTAGTTGTGTTTATTAAAGAGTATCATATGCCTGTAGCCCTGAAAAATGTTTATGCGTTTGTAGTAAGTGTTGGCTGTACATTTAGTAATGCCACAGAATAGTGCAATATAGTTTAAACAACTAGTTTACAAAGTTTCATCTCAGTTCAGTTTAAAATGATATAGCCCTTAATGGCAGAAGAGTCATTTAGGCAGAAAATCTCAAAAGGAATTAACACACCACAATAGTTCTTAAAACAATTTCTATTTCTTGGTGAGCCAGTCTTTGCCTTGCAGTAAAGGAGACCAACATTGACATGAGCTGAAACCAACACGAAATAAGTATCTGTACTGACGTGTCATTCAACTGCTTATTGAACTACAGATTTAGCAAGCTCTAGCTTGTACTGCTGTATGATTTTAGCAGGAGTCATTCTTATCAATTTACCTAAGGAAAGTGATCTAAAAATATGATGATAGAAGTAATTTTGCAGGATATTCTTCCCTGACTGAATTTAACGCATAAAAATTTCAACTTTCATGTACATAAAACTCAGCATTGTATTTTCATTTTTTAATGGTAGTGCTTTTTATTTCTTCATTTAAGCCCCTGTGGATCTTTCTTTTCATAGAAGATATGGCATTTTGCCAGAGGTTTTAAAATAACAGGAATTTGAAGAGTGAAGGGAAATGCTTCAGCTGTGCCTGAACTGAAGAGATAGGATGACTGTATATGAAAAGTCACCATACATGTCTCTAGAGTGCTGTCAGCTCTAGACTGAACCACAGGATTCAAGCTTTCGAGCCATCCTGTGGAGACTGAATGAAATTGGTTTCAAAATTATAAGTGTATTGCAAACAGAAATTAAAATAGAAGTGAGAACAGTGACATTACGTTTCTGTTCCTTTTTATACTGCATTGGAGACCACAAACTGGGATTTGCACAGCTATGTACCTCTTAGGGTTGAGATCCAGTCTATCCAGATCCCATCTAAATTGTCACATCTATTTCATCCCTGTGAGTAATCCAGTCCCTCTGTCTTCCACGATTTTCTACGCTAAAAGTGCCAAAATTCATCAGGCAACTCCCTGTTTGGTTGGTAATTTCCCTGGACACCCACCTTCACTTGTTCACACAGGCTCAGCAGACTCTGGAGAGACAGGCCTATTTCTTCAACCACTGCAACCAGGGTTTGGTTCCTGCCTAAAACAGAGTTGAAGCCTGCAACTCATGAACTGCAGGCTGGAGTTGGCAAGGAGCCAACTGCTCTCTCCAACACCCCTGACTCTTCTCCCTCAGCTCTGGACCCTTCTTGCCAGTCAAGCCCATGTCCCCTGCCCAGGACAGGAAGAGCAAGGCTGTATCCACCTCTTCACTATCTCCCTTCTCAGGAGAGAAGCAACTTCTTTTCCCTTCTGTTTTTGCCCATCCCTTTTTCCACCAATTCAGAAGGCACTTTCAAAGGCAGGGAGATCATTTATAAACTCTTGTCTCATCATCTGGACAATGGGCAAGTGTTTGTGCCCTCCCAGAAGTAAGAAACAGCATTTCCAAAATGTCATTTCCAATGAAATGGCATTCCAAGATGGTGTTTAACCTTTCTTCCCGTCCCCATCACCTTCTGTGATTCAGGGTTTGAAATGGGTTTAGTGGTTCCCCCGAAGAAGGGTTTGCAAGACTGGGAAACCTTTACGGCCCCTGCCATTGAGGCAGGAGGAAGCATCCAGACACCATATGTCCCCTCCTATGTTACAATGGGATTGTAATCCCTGCCCCATGTGAATAAAATATAAATTTCTAGGCTTGCCTTGAAGTTACTCCCTGTCACCTTCCAAAGAAAGAAGGGCCAAAAGGTTTCGAATTCCACTTTTCCTACATAGGGATTTTCAGGATTTGCCCACTTCTAGAAGACACAGTTACAAAAGGGTAAAGAGAAAAAAACTGGAATTTAGGTTTCTAATTTCCCACCTCACACTAGATCCTACCACAGAATAAAGAACAATTCGGAGTCCTTTATGGAATAAAAAGGATTTTCCACGCTCGAAACAGGAGTTGACTAGAGTCCCCAGGATTCAAAACCAGGCATTTCAGGTTCTCTACCACACTTTCCAACTACAAAAAAGTGGAGATGAGAATGATTTGGTACTTACAGCTAGAATAGAGGAGGAATTGACATCTTCCCAAGCATTCTTCAGGACTACACTAATTCATTACACTGGCAAGCATATTTTGGACCTCACAAACTGTGTTTCTAATTTCAATACAGTCGGTTACTAGCTGTCTTTAAAGTAATTCTGAATGTACAGTGAATGCATAGAACTAGTGTGATCAAGAGAGAAAGAAGGAATAGCTATGGAAGGCTGCATTTTTTCAAGAAAACTGGACTTGTAACTTCTTCTCTGACAAGATTGAGGAAGAGCTTTTTTGCCAGGTAGGCTGTGGTGTTCTGGAAGGGATGAAGAATGTAAATCTAGAATGCTGTTGCACATCTTTCTACTGGGATCAGCTATTTATCAGCAAGTGGAAGTAAAATTTGACAGCTTAGCAGTTTGCATTTAACAGACAGCATAAAGAAGTGGTATTGTTATGCAGTGATAGAAGCAGTAGAGGAAATGCTTGGTCTAATTCAGGTGGTGATTTTTTTAATCAGTGTTCCCAAATGGTAGCGAGTACTTTTGTGTCTTGAGATGAAATGGTGAGAGTGTAAATCTATTACACAAGGCTATTTTCAACTGACTGTATGCTTGTATATGTTTGGAAATACACTTGTGCACAGAGAAGGCACATTAAAACAGAGGATGGTGGTTTTAGGCACTGAGACCACTTGTTCTACTACAGTGAGGAGCACAGATGCTACCAGTGTAAGGCTGCTAGCTCTTCTGCTGAGATTTTAAAATGAGGAAGGGGTTTGCTGCATTGAAGCCAGTGCATGATGTGACCTCAGGGAAAGCTGATAAACTAATTTAAAGCAGTAATAGAGTTACTTTACCTAAAATTAGGTGTCCCAGAAGACTCAGCTTCTTTGGGGCAGAAACAGAAATGCTCAGAAAGAACACTGTTGAATTTGCTCGCATGTCTGACTGCATAGCTAGCAAAGAAAATCTCAGCACAGCCTGAAAGAAAATTATACTGACACAGTAACTACTGTACATATTTTCAAAAGTTGAACATTCAGTAATCAGCAATACAAAGAAGCTGAAATGTAAATCCTGATCTGCCGACCTGGGGCAGAGTTGGAAGTGTGCTTGCACAGCAACACAGACACAATGGAGCCATGCTTTGAACTCAAGGAGCAGTGAGGGAGACCTGGATGTCTGCAAGTGTTTGGCTGACCTTTCTGCATAGTTAATATTGCACAGAGTTTGTTAGGCTGTCTGTTAGGAAAAAAAAAAAAAAGACTCAGAGCAGTGAGTGATCGTGTTGTCCTAAAACATGAAAACAAGCTTTCTCTGTAAGAAAAAAACAAGCCACTGGAGGCCACAGTGTACATTTTTCTGACATTTACACTAAAAAAAAAAAGTTTTAATCTGACAGACACAACAGGTGAAGTGACAGTTTTGTGCCTGCAACTTATGGCCAGATTTCATCCCCCCCCAAATAGGCTGCTTGCTTCAGGAGCACAGTCACTGTAGGCTTTCTGGACAGTTTTTGGAGAAGCTAGCCGCGTCCAGAAGTTGATAAAGATCTTAGCTAGGCTGACTTCGCTAACACCATGAAGCTATTTCTTTCCTTTGACTGTTGAGAAGCTTTGGAAGAAACAAACTTCTAATAAAGGACCTTCAGTTAAATTGATGCTGCCTAAATATAAATAGGATTGATTTAGTTAATAATTAGCAAATGAAAAGAGAATGTATCAAGATATATTTTTAAATCTCTTGTGTCTCCAGATACCCAACGAAGCTTTTTTCCCTTAAATGTCAGCAATGGACTTAGCACCACTAATACCCAGTTCTAAGCTGCAGTATTTCTGAGGCATGTTTCTACATCCTGATTTTCAAAATACCTTGGCAGCGAGCTCCAGTGGAGGCATTGCACTTTTACTGAAATCAGGTCTGTAGCTGATCCGGAGCCTGGCTCTTCACTCTTTGCACAGGTACAACTGCAGCAATGCCACTGTGCACGTAACAACTACTCTCCAGCTTCTGCAGGTAATTACCAGGTGATGCTAACACCTTTTTCTGCCGATGTAGCTCTGTTGCTGAAGCTCAAGTTGTCATTTACTTAGCCTGTGATCAAATTTCAGCAGTTTGTCCGACTGTATAGCAAACTCAGTCCTGGCAGCCAATGACTAGCCCTGCTTCAGGGCCTGCCAACCCCTGCTCCCACCCCACAAACTTCCTCCCTTAGGGAAGGGGTGTCAGTGGTCTCCTGGGCTGTTCAGAGCTTCATCCCTCTAACACAGGAATTAATTAATTACCATCAATGGAAGACTAACTACAATCCTGTCCGCTACATCTTTGGTGTCTTCTTTAAAAACAGCACAAAACAACCCCCGAACCTGAACTGAATCTGTGCAAAAAAGGTGGAAGTTCTAGAAATGGGCACAGCAAACATCCTGCCTGCACTTGGGATGTGCAAGAGCCCATCATGTGCACAAGAGGAAACCTTCAGCAGATCACAATTGGCATTTATATCCATCGACTCATTATTAGCGATTACCTGTAATTTTCCCCTGAGGGCGTTTAGTTTCTAAAAATAAAATGAAATTATCTAAATGCCTTCATTCCGTAGTTAAACAACAACTTTATCTCCTGGGAACATCTCCCTGTCCTTAACAGTCTGTCTATTAGGTGTGTTTTATCCTTAGATATCCCAACTCCTGTTAAGAGTCCTCACAACAGAATACTAGGTTTTTGCAACGTGTTGAGCTATTTCTCACTTTGCAGCACTGGTCGAATCGTTTTGTTGGAAGGAGATGAGAACAGACCTGCCTTTAAAGAGGGGTCCATACATCATGCCTACTCAATTGGTTAAAAAGTGTAACTCAGTAATCAAATTTAGCTCGATTTGTTTCCTCCCTGTAAAGATCTGTGAGGCATTTCTAATTGAAACGTGTTTTGCATGCAGTAAACAACCAAATACACCAACCTCCAGAAAAGAAAAGTGTTATTACTGGGAGGTGACAGTCCGTGGATTAGTGGGGGGTGGCGAGGGGGGTGAGTGTATGATGTACTTGGACAACGAGTTTCCTTTAATGTCTGTTACCTGAGAGATAGCGGATGCGCTGTCTCTTGCCAAGGTAGCACGAAGGAAATACTGGGTGAAGGAAAAATCACAGAATCAACTAGGTTGGAAAGGACCTTGAAGATCATCTAGTCCAACCGTTAACCTAGCACTGCCAGTTCCCATCTACAATAATGTTTATTTCCTCGTCTTCCCTCTCCCGCCCCGCCGCGGGTCGCTCCCTGCCCTCGGCCCCGCCGCAGGGGCCGCTGCCCGCCGGCCCCGGGCTCCCGGCGGCGGCGCGGTGGGGGCGGGAGCGGGGCCAGGCGCAGCTCCTCGGCCGGGATGGATCCGGCCGTCGAGTCTCTTCGTGGGCTCCTCAGAAAAGCCGTTTCGGGGAAAGGGTGCAGGGCAGCGGCGAGGGTCCCGCCTCCGAGGGGGGCACCGGAGCCGCAGCGAGGTGCGGGCGCCCGGTGGAGGGGGCGGAGGGCTGAGGGGGCCGCCCCTGTCTCCCGCGGGCGGGGATCTCCGCCCTGAGGGGCCGGGGGGGGGGGAGGGTGTGACAGAGGTGACCCCGAGGCGGTCCACCTGTTCCCCGAGGAGCCCCCGCCCCGCTGCCACCCTCTCCCCCGCGCCCGCCCGCCCTGTCTCACCCCTGGATCCCGCCCCCGGAGGCATCTCTCCCCGAGGGAGCCGGGCGGGAAGGACGCGGACGGCAGCTCCGAGGTAATTATTAATAGCCGTGCCCACCGGGGCGGGGGGTGGAGGTGGGGGGAGAGGCGAGGTGAGATAAAAAGGGGCGGCGGGGGGCTGGGAGGAGGGAGCCGCCGTCGCGGAGCCCCGCCGGGAGCATGGCCCCCGCGGCGCCGCTGCTGCCGCTCCCGCCGCCGCTGCTGGTGCTGGTGCTGCTGCTGCTGGGGCGGCCGCTGCTGGGGGCGCCCGGGCAGGGCGCGGGCACCTGGTCCCGCTTCGCCCGGCTGCCCTATCCACAGGACCAGCTCTTCCTCCACGACACCTTCCCCGACGGCTTCCTCTGGGGGGCGGGCAGTGCCGCCTACCAGACGGAGGGCGGCTGGCGCCAGGGCGGCAAAGGCGCCTCCGTCTGGGACACCTTCGCCCACCGCCCGGCCACGCCGCCGGGGTCCGTCCCGCCGGGGCCGGCGGCCGGCGACGTGGCCAGCGACAGCTACAACAACCTCTTCCGCGACGCCGAGGGGCTGCGGCGCCTGGGGGTCTCCCACTACCGCTTCTCGCTGGCCTGGGCCCGGCTGCTGCCCAACGGCACGGCGCCCCTCAACCCCGCCGGGCTGGCGCACTACCGGCGGCTGCTGGGCCGCCTGCGGGAGCTGGGCGTCGAGCCCGTCGTCACCCTCTACCACTGGGACCTGCCGCAGGGCCTGCAGGACGCCTTCGGCGGCTGGGCCAGCCCCGTCCTGCCCCAGCTCTTCTGCGACTACGCCGAGCTCTGCTTCCGCCACTTTGGCGGGCAGGTGCGCTACTGGCTGACCATGGACAACCCCTACGTGGTGGCCTGGCATGGCTACGGCACGGGGCGGCTGCCGCCCGGCGTGCAGGGAGGCCCGCGCCTCGGCTACCGGGCGGCCCACCACCTCCTCCAGGTAAATGGTGGGCGGTGGGAAGGTGCCACGGCGGCTCTGCGGCCCCCGGGTCGTGCCAAGGGGAAGGGTGCAGAGGCTGCCCTCAGCCCGTCCTGCTGGCAGACCTGTTCCCCGGTCAGCTGCTGGAGTGGAAACCGCATCGACGTGCCTGACAGAATGCGGGCAGCTGATTTATGGGCTAAAGGCGTCAAAGTGCATAGATGAGAGGCGGGAGCTTTATATCTGCGGTCTGTCGAGTTAGTGGAAAAGCACGGAGTTAAAGTGCTCTCTGTATTCTACAGAAATGTTCAATCCTGCCCCCAGCGCTTGTGAGTGCCATTCTGGGTGGGTGAGTGTGGATGCATTCGCCTGTGCCAGTGCAGTGCTGGCTTACTGAGGTTACAGTGGAAATGCTTAATATGACTGTAAAGAGAATTCATACATCTGATAAAAAAATCTTACTGAGTTAATGGAAATGGTAGAGGTGGCCGAAAAGTTATACTGAGAGATTTCTTGACAGACTATGGGGTTTTCTGAGTGTGAGCCCTTTTGGGGAAAAAAGACCCTCTGTTCCCCAGTCTAGTCAGTGGTGTAAGTAGTTTGCTATATGTAATTTTTACGGAGTGTATCTATGTATGGTTAAATTGTAATGTTTGCTGGAAGCAAACATTGTGGATTCCCAGGGAGAATTAAGCAAAAGTGTGTACAAATCCATCCAGTGAGAGGAGAAAGGATTCAGCCTAACTGGAATGGTGTGGCCATTAAGGCATGATCTATTGTACCTTAATACACATTCACTAACTCTGCTAATGTCTGTCTGCTCAACGTACACTTACCAGCAGGAGTTACATCCTAATGAATATTGTATATTACACGTGAACACCAGGAAAACATCCAGTGAAAGCCTTATTCAACTCTTTGCCACTTTCCTGCATTACTTTTGCATTGTCTAGTGCTACAAATAAGTCTAGAGAAGACATAGGTAGGGAAAATGTGGGTAAAATTGCAGATTAAATTCCTGGTCCTGAAACCTTTAAACTCTTTGTTTAGTACCTTGGGGTGTACTTGACCATGTTTCACACTTGAGTATACCACATCACCACAGTATCTGAGTCCCTCATAATATCAAGCATATGCTTGTTCTTTTAAAAGCTCTGTGGAGAGGGAAGGCGCTTTTCTATTTAACAAATGAGAAACTGAGGCACAGACTTGCCTATGCCATGTAAAAAGTATAATTAAACCAGGAAAGTCTACTAATACTTGGTTTAGTGACAGAATCTCAGGATTAGTTTTGTCCTAGTGACTGTCATTCAGGGTTTGCACAGTTAGTGGACATTTCTTTTTACATAACAGTGTAAGGCAGCAAGGTACCATTTTTTCCATGTTTCATGAACAAGGAACTGAAACACAGATGCAATTAAGACCACTGATTAAGTGTCCACTGACTGTTAGTGCCCTTTTCCTGCATGTGATCTTTTTAGAATATTGGTCCGTTATACTTTCAGCTCTTCTACAAGTCAAATCCCAAAATCTCAAATCACCTACAGAGAAAGTAACGGATGTGGTTTATGCAGAAGAGCTCCCATCCCTGACTCCTCCAGGTAGAAGTGAACAACTTTAACAAACTGAGGTCCTCCTTTTCCTTCTTACATCTTCGTAGCTTATTGATATTAGACCTTTCAACTTGTGCAAGCAATGAAGTAGGAAGCTACTGAGTATGGCTTCTTTGACTACACAGTCTGATATCCATAGAGAAAGTGTATGTAATCGTGTAATGAAAGATTAAGTTATACTGCATATGGTAAGAAGTGAATTGCATTTCCACGTGCAAATTAAATTCTTCTCTTACATAATTCTTGAGTGATTGATGTTGCAACTTGAATAATGTTCTTTAATGTGTGTCTGTGGGTTGCATATAATTTTGTAGGTGAGTTTGGTCCATTGTTCTCAGGAGCACATGCAGCCTTGATTTAGATCAGAAGGCTGTACAGTAGTACCCCTTCACCACATATCCTGGAGGATGTGTGCAGCACCAGACAGTGCTGCCAGGAGATGCAGTCTTTATAGTCCCACCAGAAAAGATGTGGTTGTATCATCCCCCACAAAAAAACCCCTTTCAGCTGCCAAACTTTTTGCTGCTTATGTCTTACATTACCCAGAAGGTCTGGTCCCAGGTTTCTTCCTTCTCTGTGGCATTCTTGTGTCTTCCCCCCCACCCCCAGGGAAATTAAGCTTGCAGAACATGTTTGTTTGTTAAAAGATAAAATGTGTTGTCGTAAATGTTTGGTTCTTAGCAAATGAGCAGACTAACTCTTAATATACATGTTTTCTGACTTTTTTTTTTCCTTATTTAAAATATGCAACTTTAAGCGTCTTCTTTCTGCATTTATTCAAACCAAAGACCCTTGTAAGTGAAAAACGTAATAGTTAGTGAAAGCTGATGCCTACTAATTTATTTTACTGGATGCTAATTACATTAAAAGACAAAATAATTTCCTTTAAGTTCTTTAAAATTCAACAGATATGAATGTGGATTTTGGGCTCTGTCTTTCTGAGTTATTTATTATCTGAATAAATAATCAAATACGAGTTTGATTCAATTCAGGTTGTTCAGTTCAGGGCTGGTGAAAACAGGGCAATGAAGTCTGAGCCGAATAATGATGTTTAAATTTAGCTTGCATGGATTTCATCCTATTGTACTGAATTTTTTAATTACCTTTAATTTTTCTGAACTTCCGCAAGTGAGTCGTAACAGATGCTAAGTGGACGAAGAGACACTTTTTATAAAAAAGAGCAAATAAAAATAGTGTAAAAAAAACTTGTAAGAAAAAACATTTTATGGATGCATCCTTGGTTTGTTGTTGGGGGATGATGATCAGTGTTCGGTGAAAACTTCACCCTTGTGTAGTATTTCCACTGACACTTGTCGCTTTTGATACGTGTAAAGCCCTTCAAACATGATAAGAAATGGAGGAAGCTGTATGCATTTATTCACAAAACAAATTGAATGGATCAAGTATAGTTCATAAAAGTTGGCATTCTCTCAAGTCAACAGTCAGAAAATGTAATGCCAGCAATCTGTCATGTATATGATGAACCTCTTTCTCCAGATAGGAGTTGAGAGAGGTCATTGTATCATGCTCTGGTTTTTGCAAATGCATTTTTTCATTACTGGTTCACAGTATATTGTCTGAGTTGAACATGCTTGGATTTACTCAATATAAACAGCATTTGCAGAAACAGAACAACACGATTCCCGAAGAAGTGAGTGGAATTGCTGCCTGGAAACAAGTCACGTAGCAACAGACTGATTTCTATTCTAAAACTCTTTCCAAAACAAAAGGTAAGTACTCTTTTGTTGACCTTCAGTGCTAAACCTAACAAAGTATCCGTAAGTGCAGCATAGGAGAATGGTTTTTCCTTGGTACGTATTGTTTCTTTCAAAATTTGGACAGCCTTCAAACTTTCACTCAGTGCAAATGGAGTGATTCTGGATTTTCCTGAAAGTAACACAGCTCATCGTAGTTGAGAAGACATACAGGAATTTTAGAAAAAAGAAGGAATCATTCTAAGTAACAGGGTTTTGTTTTTGTGGGTTTTTTTTTTCCTATTCTTGCTTTCTTATGACAATTCAAAGAAGAACAAAGGAGAAATTAGTTCTGTTTCTGGTTTTGAGTATCAGTTGGGTACTATATATTTGCAAAGAATTTATTTCCAAAGAATTAATGATTATTCTAATCACTAATAATTTGAATCAGGTATCTTTCAAATGTCAGAGATGGAAAAGTCAAACCTCAGAGCAAATTCAGATCTGATGCTGCAGTTTTGTGTGCCAGTAGCTATGGATTGTTATACTATGTTCACAAAGTATATTAAAAGCTATAGTGTACCTTTCTCAAGCTTTAATCATCAAAAGAAAAAAATTAAAATGTGATAAACAGAGGAGCTTGGGTTTCAAGGATGCTCATTAAAATTAGCTCCAAAGATAGAATATGAAACTTTCCCCTTGCCATCTCCACCTGATTGCATACACATTTGCAAAAGGAGTGTTGTTTTCAAATATTCCTCTGTAACAAAATAGTGGTTTGTTATCTTTACAGAGTACTTTGATCTTTAATTATAGAAACATCAGGACTACGTGGAGACTAACGTGTTATCATAGAAAAGTAAGAGTGGACCTCCCACAAATGTAGGCATTCTATAACTTGAAAAGCTTTTTAGAGATTACAGGAAATCTTATTAGAACTCAACAGGCAGGACATGGACAGACTACACTGGTGACTGAGTGGGATGGAAGCAGAATTTTTGTGTTCTCTGTGTGGAAGAACACCAGGTTGATCCTGTAGGTATGTTAAGTCTCAGCTCAACACTTTGCTGTTCATTATGAGAATGAGGATTTTTTTGAGGGTTCCCTGTTCATTATGAGGATTTTAGTGCTTAGTAGTTGTGGTTTTTATAGCTGCGAATCTCTGTGTTTAATTCTATAGGCAGCTCCAAACCTGTGTTTTCATATCTCATTTTAAGTGCCACGTGCCTGATTTTTCATTGTTGCAGTAGCTGTTGCTGGAGGTATCTAGGTGATATTTCTGGTTCCTATCCAGAGTAATCTAGTATGCTTCCTTTTTAAATAGCATACTTTTCATTTAAGATCAATGTTTTTGTTTAGCAGTTGGGCAGGGCTCTGCTCAGTGCCAGAAAGATAATGACTGCTGATTAACAGCAGTTTGATAAAGGTAAGGGCATTTAGATAGGCAACGTAAGGTTCACATCTCATAAAGCTGCACTGGGTACGTGAGTGTAAAGCTGTCTGCTCCTTGATACTCTTTCATTTTGCATTAGTAAAACCTCATAAAGTATGAGACATTCTTGGTTGTCCCCTTCGACCTATTTCCTCAAGCAGAAGAGATCCTGTATTTGTTGTAGTTTTAGGGGATCCAAAGTGAAGTGTGTGGAAGGACTCGTGTTACTGTGCATTCCTCTGTATGACAAACTCTTCCAGTTTCTATTTCATCTTGTTTCTATGGAAGGTTTCCAGTACTTAAGGTACTTGATGGGCATGATTCCTACCTGTACTTACGGGTATTGTTGGGACCTGGAAAATAAAGCCTAGCTTCAATTTTTGCAGAATGAATTGTATATTTTAGTTTAAGATAGTTCACTATTTTTTAGTGCCTGTCTTTCTCTTTTGACCGAAAACAAGGAGCTTTTAGAGCTTTTCCCATGATAGGTCAAGTAGAAACCTCTATTCCACAACTGTCAGCAGGTTGAAAGTGCAGTGACAGTCCTGTCACTGTTTCTGTTGAAAGTGTTGCCTTCTGTGAGGAAGAAATGCTTTGTGACTAAGAGACTCATCGCATGCCTACCTTCTAGAAGGTTGAAATCTGATCTCTCTTGCTTTGGTAGAAATTAAATCAGAATAAGATTCTGGCAGTTTCTTGGGCAATTACCTTAACTTCATTCCTCACATTTATTAACTCTTTCTTTGAGTAGCAGCATCTCATTCCCAGTCTACTCTGAGGAACAAAACATTTTTTTCCCCTATTTTTCAGTATTTCTTCAACTAGACATAAGCAGTGAATATGTCTATAGGGCTGGTAGTTCTGCTGGCAAAGCAATGACCGGTAGGACAGTGAATAGAGAGCAGTGCAGGGTGTGGGCATTTGGAGATGTTTCATTTTAATTATTTTTTGTGACTGTGATGCATATCCTTTTTACATTGAGAGAAAATACAGAGTTAAAGGACCATATATGCACAAGTTCAATATCAATACAGTTAGATTGTCTCTTAGAAGTCATGGATAGCCCTTGGAGGAAAGAACTTCTGGACTGGCCTTTCAGTGTAAATGGTAGGAACAAAAATCTTCTTTTAAGACAGCTAGAGCAGTTTGAGAAGAGAGTCTTGTTGCATTTGGTGGCAGTGGAGGTGACAGTACTTGTAAATGTGTATTCTTCCTCTTTGCTTGCAAATTCATAACAGAATGATATATGCCATGATTTAAACTCTGAGAATGTAGCTCAGTGGAAAAAAATGAATACAATCTATATTACCAATAAACAGTTTAGTTTATCAGTGATGGCAACTACTGGCTTGCTGTGTCAGCTTCAACTTTGTGCTCTGAGAGCACAAAACACTCATAAGAAGCCTGGCCTGTTAAGTTTGTGGTATGTCTCCCAGGAGATTTGGCAGGGAGAGTCCTTTTAGATGCACACAGGAGTAAGACAAAGCAATTTCAGAACCTCTGGATTTGGCCCCATTGAAACATGTTTCAGTTGCTTCATTTTTATATATGTTGAGAAGAGATGGCATTCTGTGTTAGGGAGAACTGCAAAAGTTCAAAGTTTTGTTTTGTTTTGATTCTGGAAAAAAACTGATATTCTAAATTGTCCCAGTTACTGAAATTTTTACAGATGCTGTTTACAACAGCTGATGCAGGAACCAAGGAACTGGGTCTGCGCATGGTTCCAGTGCCACCAGGCAGCCAGGGCTCTGTGACTTCTGCATGATGGGAACCACAGGGGCTTTTGCAGAATCCAGCCAGCCTGGGAGGCTGAAAGGCTGAGCAGCGCTGCAAGACACCCCGTGACATGCTCTTCGGCAAGAGGGTGAGCTGACAGGGAGCCACGCGTACTTCCAGGAGACTGTCACTTTGGTCTGCACATGTTAATTTTGTTACTTGCGCTTTAGGTCTCATGTTAACAGTTGAGCTTTGACTTCTGTGTTAGTCAGTTTAGCACACCTCTAAAGACAGCTGAATGGTTTACAATTGGCCAGGAGAGATTATACTATGGAAATGCCTTGTTATTTTGTGAGTCCAAAAGTTAACCCAGGAATCCTTTTGTAGGTTAATCAGTTTAATGCCCCTACTAAAGGCTAGAAAATGTTTGCACCACCAGGATTATATTTTACAAGCTATTTGCTTTACAGTTGGGAAGATAGTAGCATCTGTTTGTTTTGATCCTGCTTCTAGAAAAGACATTGAATGGTCAGGTGGGGAGGGAGGACAGACTTGTAGCTGTTGGTCACATGTTCTGGTTAGAGTTCTCTGTGATTTTCCAATGCCTTTTCTCAGTCAGCTTTTTTCTTGTTCTTTTGAATTATGTAGTAGCTCCACTGCATCGGTTGTTTTTCAGAGCTGAGGGCAAAGTTTACGCAATTTGTTTATTTAACTTTCAACATTTTAAGAAATAATCTCTTTTTTGCTGCAGGCATGGAACTGTTGAACATAGTTATTGATTAATTATTCTAATTATGGTTCCTTAACTCAAATATATATGGAAATGATAGAATTATGCAGCATTTATTTTCTTTTGAGGAAGTATGTTGGGAATATATTGCATTGTCAGGCTGAATGATTATTTTTTGTTTTGTATTTTGTAAGTAATAACATTTTGCTTCAAAATCAATTCAATAATTTTGACCTCAGGTTTGAAATGAAAGTTCAACTTGCTCCTGACTGTACAGTGATGACATGCTTTTTGTAATACAGTTATTTAATTCTTCATTTCTTTTCCTGTCATAGTGCAGTGTTAACTTGGGTACAAGCAGTCTTTGTGGAGAGAAGGGCCACCACAGGAGTATGGCCATCACCACTTACATATTCCATCAGGAGGCAAAATCCAGGCCAGAAAGAGTCGTAACAAAATATGGGGTGATAGCAAAGAGGAGTATTAGGAAAAATGGCAATGCATGAGAAGCTGGTGAGATGTGGGGGTGACTGGCTGTGAGTGGGAGTTCAGGAGCTGGATTTATGAGACAATATTGCATTTCTGTGTGTATATCTAGCATTGAAAAATAAACTTGATGTGAAATGAGATGGCCTGGCGTCTCCCAAAGATGAGTTGTTCTCTGGTTCACCTTTATTTATAAATGTCATATGAATTTTTTTGAGGAAGATGACTGGTGATATAATGAAATCATAAACCATGCTTCACAGTGATGGAGCCTAATTAAAAGAGTCTGCCTTGGCTTATGGTGTCCACTTGCTGTCCCCACATTGACACCAGCACTGGGAGTGGGGGACACAGAGAGCAGCCTGCAAAAGAAAGGAGGGATGCTACATTAAGTCTGGGTTTCTCAAAGGAGCTTAAGGAAAATAAGTGAGAATTGAATTTCCCTTAAGCTTTTTTGAGAATCCTGTCACTTTCAAGCAGTTAAGTAAATTAACAAGTTGAACAGATGTGTTCCTCTTAACTTGAAGAAAATGTGCATTCCCATATTCAAGTAGCATCTCTGCCATGTGAAGCGTGAGACCTTGGAAATGCGCTGAAGGAGCTCTTGAACTCAGTTTATCATCCTACTTCCCTTTCCAGCTGTGATCATGCCTCTTGTTTTGAATGAGGAGAATATTGGGGTGTACTACTCAGGGCAAGAAACAGAGCTGCAGAATTCTATTCAGCTGCAGTTTTCATCTTAATAATATGCTTGATAGTATAACAAAATCCCTCTTTTTCTTCTTCATAGTCAGCTGTGGTTACTACCCCCCATCATATCAGCTAGCTTTTTCTCATACTCCTAATGCCTCCTTGTTTTCACAAAGTAATACAATGTAATTAGAGCAAGTCAGATCTAAAACCTGTGAAACTGGAACACGCTGGTTCATTTCAATTAAAATATTTGAGCGAGATACTTCAGTTGCCCAGAAAAAGTTGAGAACTAGGGGAAATAAAAATCAGTCATTTTGTTTTTACTTTGCTATGGGAATTCTTGATTTTCCATTTTAATGTGATATTGAAATTTTAATTTTGATACAGTGAGTCAGTCATTTCACACACTGCCTTCTGTATTCCTTCACTGGATGAGTGCCCACTGCTTCAAACTGGGTCAGTTTACCCTCGTGAAATTGCTGTATAACCTGCTGCAATATGACTGACTTCTTGAAGCTGCAGATTGATGCCTTTTATTCTTTGGTAAAAGAGATAAAACAGTCTTAGGGCTGTCAGGACAGAATTCTTGCACCGTAGCTGTTACTCTGTGTCTCATATTTGTAGCTGGGCTGCTTGTGTCTTTTGTGTGAAACTGAAATTACTCAGTCATTTATCCTGCTCCTCTTTCCTATTTCTGGTAAAAAGAAAAGTGGTACTTGAAGGAGGCAGTTGCTTAAAAGGAGGGGGAAAATTCTAATAAAAGCAGCATCAAATTGGCACAGTCATTCTGAGTCTGGATTTTAGAACAAGCAAACTGTAGCACAGGACAGCTCAGAAACAGCCTTTTCCATAGCCCAGCTTAGGGTAATGAAATAGAGACCACTTCAAAATTGTTTGGTGGTGAAATGGTTATAGAAACAGCATTGTGACTCTAAGCCATGAAAGGTGAGAAACCTGAACTACACCAGTCAGGTGCCACTTTACCCAAATTGGACTCTTCTGGAGAGAAGTGTTACCTGTGCAACTGGCAATTTGTAATAGGTTTGTAGAAACCAAAGGGTGTGAGCGTAGGTAGGGATGAGATACTGATGCTGGCCCATGGGATCTGGTTTTGGAGGTTCTTGACTGGTTGTCAGGAAGGAATTTATGTTGTCAAGGAACAGTGATGTTTCTTCTTGGGCCTCTTTTTTCCCTCTCTCTGTGCCATGGAAGATGGCCAGATTCCCAGGATCATGAAGGCATTTTACCTAAATAATTTGCCTTCTGTGCAAGGGTTTACGATTGTCATCATATCTTTGCTCTTTCCTGTTTTATTCCTGTGGCTTACTGTGATGTTTGGAGCATTTGGTGGTTTTCCTTGTGTTAAAGGTGTCAGGATTTATTTTGTGGCTCATAATGCCATGAACATGGGAAAGAGGGGGCATATAGTGGATATTATTGTGTAGCGTTTGGGGCTAAAAGCTTACTAAACTTGATTCATATGTCTCCTTTCCATTTTTTGCTGAGGGACTTCATTTTGTGGGAGTGCTTCTCGGGAATATTTTTTAGGAATGAAGTGAGTATGGAAGAGTGAGCTACAAAGAGAGAGAGGAATTGGAGAGGGTCAGACATACATTGGAGCAGCATGTTCCCAATGTGGGAAAGGACCTGGAAGCCCTTGTGGGGCACTAGCATTTTGGAGACCCAGGACCACGTAGAAATGCCTGAGCTCTTTAAGCATCTAGGGAAAAAAAAATATACTGGGAGTTGTACGGAAACAAGGGAGTCAATTGGCATGTCAAATCCATAGAGTATTTTACAAAAATAAACACTTAACTGTCAGAGACCGAGGCTTCCTGTGACACAAACGTTGACACTGGACATGATGGAAACAGTAGCAATGGCAATTGCCAGAAAGCTGCCAGGCAGACTCAGCTGTTTTGTTACATCACTGGTTGTATAATAAAGCAATTCCAAGTTTTTAAGTGGCTGGTGCAAACAGCTGAAGATTTTTCTCTGAAGCACCTTATTCTGGAACTGCTTCAATGATATTGAGATGGGTTGGACAGCCTGACCCATTGCAGTGATTCTTGTATTCCACTATTATTCTTCTACAAGTGTAAGAAAATGTTATATTCTCAGTCCCCACATTATGTTTCTGGTAAGGTTAATTATCGACCCCACCACTGAATAATTCACTATTGTTTTGTGCAGTAACTATGCATAGGTTTGGGACGCACCAGCCCAGAGCCTCAGTTTTGTGTCTCAAAATTTTTAAAGGCTGGAGAATGTCCGTAAGACAGATAGGCAGTAGGTGTCATTGTGGAGTGTGTCCAATGAAACCGCTGCAGTTCTGCACTGGTGGAATGACATGGCTGATGTAAATGCTGAAAAACAATGTAGGTTATTGGAACTGTGGCATGATGTGGTAGTTTACACACAGTTTAGATACAGATAAATACATTTTCTAGCTGAAAAAATTGTCTTTTGCTGACTGTGAAAATGGATGGGTTAACTGGAGAGTTGTTTGTGAGATATGGAAGTAATTTTTTTATTAGCTTGTCTCCTCCAGATGGAGGACACAGGAGAGCATTCAGGGAAAACCAGTATGCCTAATTAAGGGTGGACATGGCCAATACAGAAATGATCTGTTCCAGTGTCAGTTGGCCACCAGCTCTTGAACTCCACTTTATGGTGCTAATAGGAGAGTTTGATGGAGATTAGAGCCTGCAGAGTCCCCACATTCACCGTCGTGTATAGCATGAAAATAACTAGTTGGTATTGGCACTGGGTACAACTGGGACAGTCTTCAACCTGCAAAGGTTATCAATAGCAAATTATATTTGTGCAACAGCTGAAAAAATGGTGAACTACCCAGGGTTCATGTCTACCCCAAGTTGCAGCTGTCAGCAGTAGGGCATTTTGCTAGTTTGGGTGAGGCTGTAGCATGGAAAATTGCTTCCGCCCCACAGTTTAGCAGCATCATCATGCTGTCTTCCAGGCAGTGTGTGCATCAGCTCTGAGATGCACTTTGGCATCTGCTTGTCCTTTCAATAATTGGCTTTTCAATAACCATTATAAAATGTGGTTTAGTGTAAAGATATTTCCCTTAAAGTGGTTTGGCAGCAGTGATCCCAGAGGAAAGAGCAGCTAGGACTTGTTCTCCAGCTCTGAGCCAGCTGTCCGCTGGGCTGACCAGGGGTGTAGCTGTGTGTACTTCAGCTCCGCACCACATCTAACAAGTGAAGACATGGACTAACCTGTCCTTGGCTGCCTGCAAGCCTTTGGTATAGAGCTGCATAATTTGAAGTGGTGGGCCAGGAGCTCAAGGGTCATACAACAGTGCTGTATCAGGGCTGATGGTGGCTGGGTGAAGATGAAGGAATGCAGTGCATGCGCTTTGCAGCAGAGCTATCTCCTGTGCAGGCTGTGGAAGTAAACACAGGGGAGAGCAATCACACTTGAGCTAATCTTACACATGTTCAGCAGATACATGTACATTTGAGCTCGTCATTCTACGGTCCTTTTACAGGTAATGGAGAGAAGTGATCATGGTATCTCTCATCCTATGACCTCCCCCCCCCCCCCCCAAAAAAAAATTGTCCCATTTCTGTCTGTGGGGCATAGACAAAACCTGTGATGACAAACCCAGTCTTCTTGTAGACAGTCTTTTACACTTAGTCTAATGAGGGCGGGGAGGGGTGGAGTAGATGACAGAGGAAAGGAGTACTAAAGGACTACTTCAAAAATTGGCTTGAGGTACTTTGTGTTCCTATGACTTCTCAGATGGTGGACTTTGACATATGGTCTAGATTGTATGCAAATTTTGACTGAGTCTTACTTGTTTCAAGTATGTGGTATCTTCTGTGTGTCTGTGGGGAAATCCTGTATCTCATGCTCTCCCCTGGTTTTCCTGAGCTGAGTCTTCTGACATAGGGAAGCAGCTGATGCATGTCAGTGCAATTTCCCCCTGCAAGGGTGGTCAGCAGCACCTGCTTGGTCCTCTAAAGCTGGAGCAAGCAAATGCTTGTGGTTTCCCATGTAAGATCTCATGGACATTGAGTAGCCCCATCCTGTGGCTCTTCACTCCCTTTTGCCAGTCAGCTGCTGCTGACCCACCATGACTGTTGAAGTATACTGAAAGCATTTCATGCCTTTTCCAAAAATGTAAAGAGAGCAGTCCTTGAAAAACTTTAAAACATCCTTTAAAACATCAAAAAAAAATGTTAAAAACTTTAAAATTAACAGTCTTTTTCACCCTAGTTGGAACTGACATGCAAATGCAAACCATATACTAGTTGTCACAGTCTCACTCTGTCTGGAAACAAAAGATGTCTCTTTCCTTTAGGACCCCATTATTTTCTCCAAGGAAGTTATTGAACCTCATTTCAATTTAAGTAATACAATAGGTATTTACTGAGTACGATAAGCAGAAAATTTAAAATGTGCATTAAGTCTTAAATATAAAACCCCTCATTATTATAAAACTAATCACAAGATATGCTTCAGTCACCTAAGGAAAAGTAGCATAAGAAAAGAAATACAGCCATCAAGTAGTGGGGAAAAAGATAGGATTTAAAAAAATGTACTTCCAAAACCAATTAATGCTTTTTGTCTGATCTATTAAGAATGGTGATCATGTTGAGCACTGGGATTCATAGGCAGGAAAGGGTAATGAGGATGAGTGTTAGATGAATGTAAACAGCTACAGGTGCAATGGACACAAACCACTATGAATTTACAGTATCAAAGTCAAGCCAGACTCATCTGATAGTTTTCTGTAATAACTGATTATCTAGAAAAAGAAAATATGATAAACTTAGTCGATCTGTATTTTCAGTAGGACACTTGAAATGGTGGCACATGGAGAATTACTGTTTCAGTTCAAGAGGAAGGGAATTTCAGCAGTAGCTAGGAAATTGCTAAAGCAAATATCACAATAAGTTGCACTGAAAGTAGAAGCATCGGACTCAAGGGCAGTTCCTAGCTGAACTTTTTAATGTATTTTAACTCCCATGCTTTGGCACAGACTGGGATTGCACTAACTAGAGCATGAGCTAAACTTCAGGAAACAGTGCCAGTGCAAAGGATAATCAGGATAATAAACAAATGAACAGAAAGACTCAAAAAATTTGTTCCGTAAGATGAGAACTTGCTGATCACAGCATGACCATCAGATGCCAATATAATCCAGCTGTGACAAAGACACATTTGTTTCTAGTCTGTATCAGGTGATGTTTCCAGCAGAGATGAGGAATTACCTTACTAGAACACTGGGAGAGGATATACTTGCTGTCTATAAATAGATCAATGGTAGAAACAAGTGAAGGAAAATAACTGTCTGAGTCCAGGGAAGGTTTTGATGCAGGAACCAAGTGTTTAGTCTGAACATGAATAGATTTAACCTGAAAATTGGGAAAAAAGGAAACCATTCGCTAAGTGTGATTCTGTAGTAGTCTTCCAGAGAGAACAGTATGAACAAAATACCTAGCCAGTGTTAAAGTGAATTGGTTATAAATAGGTTATAAGTAGGATTGTGTCATTGTGCCCATAGCAGCGGGGGTTTGAACCTGATGCCCTTGAGGCTCTTCTTAAGTTTATGATCCAGTTTTCCTAATCCCTGGCAGGTAGTAGACACAGGTTCATAAAGATGGTAGTGACTTTTTTTCAGTAAGGTATTTTTTGTGTTTCTGTGAAAATTCTATGAAGTCAGAATTCTTCTTACACAGTAATGTGATTTGTCACCATCTTCTGGATATTCTATCATTTAACAAAGCATTTCCAGTACCTTGCTCAGAATGTTTGATACTTTTATGTGAAATCCTTTGTTGGGTCCACAATGAAAACAGCATTTGATGAGTCATCATCACACAGGAATTTGGGGTGATTCACAATTAGCAGGACTAACTCTTGCTCTGCAGTAGATCAGATCTCCTGCAGCACGGAGTCATTCCTGAAAGGAGGAATTATGGAGGCAGCACTCTCAGAGTAGCAATAAACCTCTCTTACTTTATATATATCTGTTAAGTATATTTAATTAAACTGTGTTAAACTATATACTTTAAATTGGCAAGGACCAATTGAAGACTTAAAGGGTGTGGTTTCATCTCACATCTGAGCTAGTTAGATTATGCTCCCTGCATGCTCAGTGGAGAGACTTAAGGCATGATAATTCTGACCAGTTTTACCCATCTACATTAGGGTAAGATAAATTGCAATCTAGAGTTTCCTGTTTCTCTCTATGGAGTATAAAAGAAACCTGGAGTAAACATTTTAGTCCTTTTTACACAGCAGGTCATGAACTTCAGGAATTTATTGCCATAGCAGGTTCTGGAAGCGGGTTGTACCAGCACGCTCAAAAAGGGAGTAGGCAAATATGTGAATGGTGGGTCCATAAGCAGATACTGAACAAAATAGGCAAGAATATACCTCCTAACATCCCCAGCAGAACAGTGTGGATGTCCAGGAATTAGGAAACAAGATTGCAGAAAGTAACTGGGCCCGCTTGCTCTCTTAAAATAGCACCTTGTCCTGTTGTTGCTATCAGAGATGGTACTGGGCCGGATGGACTGTTGATCTGACTCAGCAGAGAATCTGTTTGTGTTTATATTCTGACCCTGTATTATTAAATGCGCCCAGTGGCTCAATGCATCTAATGCACTTGACTATAAACCATATCCTGATACTCTTGAATTATTTTATGTTTCAAAATATGTACATAAAATCCTTACTGTTTCTTCAGTATTTCTTTCCAACATCTCTGCTTTCCTGCATCTCACTAGTATGAGGAAAGTGGGTTTTGATTGCTGCAGATGGAGCCTTACTTTTTTCCCAAGTGCTCATTTCTACTGAGATTTTTTTTCTTCCCAGTGAGACAGTAAGAACTTGTGTATGTGTCTCATGCAGAGTATCTTAGCTCTTCTTTAAGAGCATTCATGTATAAAAGAGCTTCCAGTGAAAAAGTTCAGTTAATGCTATGCAATCTCTTCTGCTTTTTTCCTTCCTTCCTTCCTCCCTTCCTGCCTTTCTTCCTTCCTCCCTGCCTTCCTCCCCTCATCTCAGCAAAATGCCTGGGTCTTCAAACCCTTCACACCCTGATTCAGGCCAACAATTTGCTTTTCATTGGTGTTTGGGCAACTAGTTAATTACTGAACTGCCAGCTGCTCTGCTTCCTGTAGTGTCATTGATTGAACCACTATTCCATGTAAACTGTGTAATCTGTGAATTTCTTAATATCTAAAGCATCATCCTGATTTAATGTATCATGTCTTATATCCATTTTTTCAATATGCTTTGTACTACATACTCGTTGAAGGTTGTGTTGGCATAGCTGTAGATAATTAAAACATTTTTCTCTAGGACAGAATGGCTGGACAGCTCTCTCACTACCTTATGCACCATATGGGATCTCTCAAAATGAAAGATTATTTTCTTGTTTGATTTTGATAAAAAATACAAAGCTTTTCATGTTTTTGTAGTGTTCAGCTGTTTAAGTGTGCATCTACAATAGCATTACAGTACAAATCAGGAGTGTGTGTGCAACATGAATCTCCTAATTGCCTCCATTTGCTGTACTACGGTTCGTAGCCTGAAGTGGTTGGAGTACTCAGCTGGATTGTTTTTGGATGACGGTAACCTGGAAACTGCTCTGCAGGAGCACACCTAGTGCAATCCAGCTGCTAATCCATTTCTGATCCATGGGTTATTGTAGATATTGGGTCCTCAGCTTTACTGTTTGCTAAAGTAGATGTAGGTACTATGGCTGGAAATTAGCCAGCTACGTATTATATTAGGCACAGGGTACACTTAATCTCTTTTTTCCATCTAACAAGCCCAGAATATATGTAAGCCATCTGGCTGCTGACATGAATATGTACTGGTCTAAAAATCAAAGACAGTATTTTAAAAAAATCAGTCACTCAATTTATTGCTCTTCCTGTTCTGGTATTTAAGTCTGAGATGTCTCTGATCAGTCTGTATCTAGGAGTGGGGCTGTAACTAACACTGAGCTAGTTTACAAAAACCTCTGTGGCTCTGAGAGTGTTTTGATGGATGCCTTCATGGAAATCTTTTGAAAGTTTTTGCTATACCTGTATAGCTCTTTGGTTATTTACTTAGAAATGAGGCACCTCTCCAAACTCTTTACTTTGAGCTGCCCTCCTTTAAAACAGGCAGTACTTAGATGGTAGGCATCTGTCTCACTGTTAGATAGTGACCAAATTACCATAACTGTACATGGCCTCCTGACAACTGCAACCCTGACAACCTACCCTCCTGGTGACTGCGAAGCAGAGCAGCGTTACTTTCTGGCGTATATATAGCTGGACATAGGAGGATGAAATGATGCCATTACAGGAAATACGTGAACTTGCATTTCTATTGTTCTAGTACATTTTGATCTTAAAACTGGGATTTCTCCCAAAATGAGTCTTCTTTAAATTATTGAAAACATTATTGTACTTTGATATTGGATATTTACATATAACAGTGTACTGGCGGAATTTCTAAAGATGTGGTTATACAGAAACAAATGCCAATCCCAGACAAATTGCTTTAAAATTGTATCTGAAGCTGTGAGTTAACAGCTTTGTTAAGATTTTTATTTGTCCTTATGTTTCTGTATCTATATTTGAAATGACCAACGAAAAAAATAAAGTTTTTAGCCATATCTGGAATTGGTAGGAAAAAGAAAAGGTGGGTTGGATATACAGGCATTTAATTTTTTACATTCATAATCCAATGATGACTCTTATTCATGTATACAAATGTCTTGACATCACTGGCTTCGTATTTTGTTCTAGACGGATTTGAAGTTTAGCATTGTGCTTTGAAACAGTAGACAAAAGATAAATTCTATCAGTTTCCCCTAGTGCCACTTCCTTCAACTCAGTATTTTTTTAAAGACTTAATTCTGCAGCAGTGTTAGCCAAAGTGAAAATAATCTTTTGTAGGTTTCTTATGTAAAGAAATCCCGAAGTCACAGTTACTGGCTCTTTTTCAAGAGACAACTGTTTTCTCTCCAAAAGAGAATAGAAACAGAGAACTGGCAAAGAGCTGGTTAAGGAAACCTGAAACATGCTAAGTTGTTCTTTTAAAAAATCACATTCTAGGCCTCCAGAAGTGCTCATTACAGTGCCAGAGTAAAGTCTAAACCTAACTGTGCTAAGTATATTTAAAATTTGTCCAATTGACACACAATTTGTGAATACCCCAGTCTGTTAAAATGATGTTAATCCTGATCAGAAAGTGTCTAGTACTATGGTGGTGAGAGTACAGAAGCTGAAACAGGGATTGCTGAAAGAAAAGTAGTTAATTAGCATTTGCAACTGTATGTATTAACCAACACATGCCCTTTTCTGTCTGGCTTAGACAAAACAATTACCCTGACAAAACTTTTCCTTTTCTTTTGCTTTTTTCTATTTTTTAAAAATTTTATTTCTGTAAAGATTGGATAAAAGCTGCTTTTACTGTGATTTCTTTTCTTGATTGCTAAGGCTGAGATTGCAGTACACTGATGTAGTAAACCCCCCTATTCTATATTGCATGATATAAAAATACAGGATATACTTTCAAAAAGGAAACAACTGTAGCTGGTATTTTTATATCAACTTCATTAACATTTAGCTTCTTAGAAACTACATTAAAACATTTATTCGATGTTATATCAGCCAGACTAGTTGGATTCCTTGTATACGAACAGGTGAAACCCAGCTTAATTTCTATAGGTAATCAACAATATGAAGATTGCATTTATAAAGTAAGAATCAGATCTTTAATTTTAAACGCTTTTTGTTTGTTGCAGTTTTCTGTTCTACAGGATTCCAACTTTTAGCTCAAATGGTGCTTTTTATTATGTTTGCAGACTACAAGAATAAAGCAGGAAAACTTTTATTTGTACACATTTGAATTAACACTCATCTCTGTAGTAGAGCAATTTTATATCTACCATTAAACATGCATTTAGAAACAGACATAAAGGGACTTATTCATACCTCAAAAGTGTATTTTCATGGTTTTAACACACTTTGGATGAGGTTCTAAATGTATTTCCCAAATGAAAGGAGATATAAATTGAATACAGTTTAATTTGTGACTGCAGTATAGCCAAAAGCTCATAGAAAAGACTGGATAAATACGCATAAGTCATCCTTGCCCCTGAAGAAATGCAAAGATTCAAAATTTTTTTCCACCATAAAATTGGATGCCCCATTTTGGACCTCCATCTCTTTACTGAAGTCATCACTCTGTTATTTGAGTCTTTAAAAATGTGGTATCCTAAGAGTTTCTCTACCCCCCATGAATCTTGTTTCGCCCATCTTTTCCTGCATTGGAATTTCTCTCTCCTCTTCTGGGTTCTGATTTGAACAGCTGCACTTTGTCTTCTTGGTGGCTGCTGAGGAGTGCGGTGATTCTTCAAAACAAAGGTGTCTGACCGAAGTCTGCCTCCTCCAGTGACTGTATCCCCACTGATGAGATGTGCCTTTGCCAAGTAACCGGTTTTAATTCCTCCTA
Organism: Strix aluco; assembly: GCF_031877795.1. Lineage (NCBI taxonomy): Eukaryota > Metazoa > Chordata > Aves > Strigiformes > Strigidae > Strix > Strix aluco. The sequence goes on along the minus strand of NC_133932.1, from coordinate 113,095,296 downwards.
CAGTTTCACAGATCTTCCTTTCATAGCCTAACATCATGGAAGCAATAACATTGTTTTTTCCTCAACATTGGACACTTTTAAGATTAGACTGGACAGGGTGCTGGGCAATCTTGTCTAGACTGTGTTTGCCAAGAAAGATTGAACCAGATGATCCTTTGAGGTCCCTTCCAACCTGGTATTCTATGATTCTATGAACATTAAGGAAGAATTACATCTAGTAATAACCATTGTATCAAGTAAAACTTGTCAGTTAGCCTTATGGTTCCCTGTGCTGTTGCAAAGATGGGCAGACAACTGAGGCGTCAAGACCACTAGGTTGTGGGTCATTCAGTTCTACTTGTCTTGTCCATCTCCATGGTCCAAGGATTCACTGTGTCAGCCTTTCAGGGGTTGCTGCTGGTATAAAACTTCTGGAGTGAAAAAGTCTAGTTTAAGTCCTCTTGGTTTTCCTGAACCCAAAGCTTGCAGCTTGGATGGGCACATGCTTTGCTGGGTAAAAAACTGGCTGGATGGCCGGGCCCAAAGAGTTGTGGTGAACGGAGTTAAATCCGGTTGACGGCCGGTCACGAGTGGTGTCCCCCAGGGCTCGGTTTTGGGGCCACTCCTGTTTAACATCTTTATTGATGACCTAGACGAGGGGATCGAATGCACCCTCAGTAAGTTTGCAGACGACACCAAATTGGGTGGGAGTGTTGATCTGCTTGAGGGTAGGGAGGCTCTGCAGAGAGACCTGGACAGGCTGGAGCGATGGGCTAAGGCCAACTGTAGGAGTTTCAATAAGGCCAAATGCCAGGTGCTGCACTTGGGCCACAACAACCCCCAGCAGCGCTACAGGCTTGGGGAGGAGTGGCTGGAGAGCTGCCAGTCAGAGAGGGACCTGGGAGTGTTGACTGACAGCCGGCTGAACAGGAGCCAGCAGTGTGCCCAGGTGGCCAAGAAGGCCAATGGCATCCTGGCTTGCATCAGAAATAGCGTGGCCAGCAGGGACAGGGAAGGGATCTTGCCCCTGTACTCGGCACTGGTGAGGCTGCACCTCGATTACTGTGTTCAGTTTTGGGCCCCTCACTACAAAAAGGACATTGAATTACTCGAGCGTGTCCAGAGAAGGGCAACGAAGCTGGTGAAGGGTCTGGAGCACATGTGGTACGAGGAGCGGCTGAGGGAACTGGGGTTGTTTAGTCTGGAGAAGAGGAGGCTGAGGGGAGACCTCATCGCTCTCTACAACTACCTGAAAGGAGGTTGCAGAGAGCTGGGGATGAGTCTCTTTAACCAAGTAATAAATGATAGGACAAGAGGGAATGGCCTCAAGTTGCACCAGGGGAGGTTTAGACTAGATGTTAAGAAGCATTTCTTTACAGAACGGGTTGTTGGGCGTTGGAATGGGCTGCCCAGGGAGGTGATGGAGTCCCCATCCCTGGAGGTGTTTAAGAGTCGGGTCGACATAGCGCTGAGGGATATGGTGTAGTTGGGAACTGTTAATGTTGGGTTGATGGTTGGACTGGATGATCTTCAAGGTCTTTTCCAACCTAGACAATTCTGTGATTCTGTGAATCTTTCCAGGATTTTGATACAGTCTTAGATAGTCTTCCACAGTATATGTCCTCACAGTCATAACTTCATGCAATTGCAAGACTACCTCTTTAGAAGCCAATAGGGCTAAAAAAGTTGTACACATAGACAAGCATGTACAATTTGAGAAGCCTAGAGTATCCTGCCTTGCCTCCAGCTGCCAGTCCAAAAGACACAGGTTGCCCACAGCTCTAGACTGCCCATGATGATGTCTTGATAGTTCAGAACATCCCAAATGGTACTGGATGCCTCTGTTTAAGCAACTGAATCTTACATCATAAGTGGACATTAATCACTTTTGACATCTAATGCTATGTGTCAACATCTGGAGCTGCTTTCTGCTCCCTGGGGGTGGCTTGAGCATAGATGCCTACTGCCATTCATGTTGTGGAATGCCCATGACATTTGCATTGTCTCACAGGTTTGACACAAGATTCACACCCATACTCTTCTGTAGTAGCAGGTCTAGGTTAGGCAGGATCTCTCTCAGACCTAAGTTGGCATTAGCATTGGGATTCAGTTGCCTAGAAGTAGGCCTGTAATACCATGTGGATAGAACCATACCACCACAGAGCTGTCTTTAAGCAAAAGGGGGAAAAAACCCAACAAGTCAGGCAATAGTTCCCTCCTCCTCTGATCATTGAGCAATTTTGCAGCTAGAACAGACTCATGATCACCCAAAGCAGATCCCAATGAGTCATGACTGCTGAGTCAAGATAAAGTTCATACAGCTTGGTACTAGCAATAACAATGCTGTGTTTACTGGGCTATAATCCTCTTTTTCAGTATCTGCAAACTGTGAGCTATCACTCCTGAATCTAGCAGTGATATGAATCCTCCTATGGTTTCTATGGATCGGGACCAGGCAGGGGTTCTTCTTGGAGCTGTCAGCTCTTTCTTGCCTGGTATGGCCTCATGATAATGTGTATAGGTCTGAAGGTGGTCCACGGTTTTTTCTTCTAGGGTATAGCTATTCCTCAACTTGCTTGGCACTTAATACTCTTCTATTTTGTGCAAATTTTGAAGTATAAAAGTATAAGTAGGATTATGACTGCAGGATGTAGAGCCAAGTTCAAAATTCCTGCAGCTGAAGGGGATCACACAAGAGGGATTCCCATCAAGAATGACACCCTGCCTTTCCTATTGCAGTTGTTTGTGAGTAATTTGTTTGCTGTTGCAGTGCACTGTAATCATTGCTTTTGTGACTTGTTTTACAACCAACTAGACTTCAGATGTTACAGTTGGATGCTTTATTATCTGCAACAATCATGCAAAAGCTGCTCCAAAAGTTAGTGGATTAACGTTAATTTAGTATACAGTTTCAGTGATTTTTGCAACTTGAGCATTACTTGTAAAGGTGTATAACTGAAATCATACCCTTCAGTCAGTTCTGTTACATGTGCACAAATGAGAACATTTCCATCAGGTTATACACAATGAGATAGTTTGTAATGATTGCTTTATAGCTGGTATGCATGCAAACACATCTAGAGCTCACATAAACAGTTGCAGACTGATTAGAAAAAGAAGGAAGAGTTCCATATTCACATCTGGTCAAATTGTAATCTAAACAGTTGTCTGAAGATTGAAAACTGGTACCTTCACATTTATATTGCTTGTCCTGATTAGCTGCTTTTTGCATCCATCTAGAGGGCTGGCTGGAACTTTCCATCTTATTCCATAGCCCACTGTCATTGATGCATAGCTCTAATCTCAGAATGATTAAATTTAATAGCCAAGCTTATAGCAGAGTAAACTCAGGTCATCATGTGTGAGACTGAGCTAGATTTCGGCATGAACAAACCTCATGGCTGTCATCATTTTTGTTTGATCCTTATTCATTTGGGGCTGCTGTAGTATATGATCTGCAAAAGCCTGTAACATATTGGTTGTGTATATATTGACTAAATTTGTCATTCCTGTGCCAGCTATGTAGGACCAAATGCCTCCATATTACTCACTGGTACACTCCACTGATGGAGACTTCTTTCAGTTCCTTTGCTGTTGCTGCTCAGTGGCTCTTGTTTCTCACAGAGGAACTCACAGTGGGAAAACCCATCCACCAGCACATTCATCCATAAATACCTCCTGAAGCCATTTGGCGGGTAGCACTCAGTCAAACCACCACTACTGTGGTGTTCTCATACCTGATTGTCATTACCTTGTAGTGATGTACCTGGACACTGGAGCAGTTACTGTTTTGTTGTGAGATTGATACGAGACCTGTCAATTTATATTTGCAACCATAGAGCTGATATTTTTGGGTGCTGAAGAGGGAGAAGGTCTAGTTTATGTAGTAGAAATATTTACTGTAGTACACATTAAATAATTCTGTACCAATTGCTTAATACCTTCTCCCAGAGGGGGCAACCTTTCTGTCATTCTAGCCTCTTTAAAGTGACTTTTCTTGTGAACAAATTGGATGAGGTCCCCGTGGTGTGCTGTGGAGACCACCTGTTGTAGTTTATTCTTCTGCTGAGCCCACACTACTTTACTGATATTCTTAAATATGCTGAGCTTGGTAATTATGTCTTTCACCCACTCTGTAATTTCTGAGCCACTGTGTTAAGTCTCCCAGGAGCACCACATGCTCCTTTTCGTACAGTGAACTGACTGACTTTCCTTGGTTTTGTGATAATATGGCCTCTACTGCTTCTGGAGGGGTAACAAAGTGCAAATAAAGTGGCGATGCTGGAACAGCATCCCCAGTGTGGCTACCTATGCCAGCCTTTTTTGAATGTTGAAGAGGTCAGGTTTTGTCCTTATCTCCACTCCCATTGATGTACCTTCTTTAATAGCTTGGTTAAAGGCTTAATCATATCTGCAAACATGGATATAAAATCCTGGGGAAAATAAGCAAACTCAGAAAAGATCTGAGCTCATGCAAACTTGTAGAGCAAGGAGCTTCCTATATTTCGCTTGCTGTTGATAAGGTGATTAGTCTATTCCTAAATATTTTTCCTCTTCCTGTACCACTTGACCTGTTCATCAATTCACTTAGAATTGTCCTTCCAAAGTTAGGACTTATGCTTGTTTAATTAACTATTTCATCTCTGTTTGAGTATGGCTGTAGGTTAATACATCATCTGTTCATGATATTACATGGATTTGATCAGCATCTGATAATTTTTCCCATGTTTGGGTGATATGAATATTGCATAAACATGGAGCACAGTGAAATCCTTGAGTAGTAGGTGCATGTAAAGCAGTATTGCTGCCCTGTCAATGTAGGGGGATATTCTTCCCAGCCTTGCCCTGATAACAAGATCACAAAGACAGCATGTGCTAAATCTCTTATGCCAGACTCTGGCATTTTTGCTACAGCAAGTGTGGTTTATAGTATAACAGAATTCATTGCTCAAAAATCAACCATTACCCAGTAAATCCTTTTGTCTGCTTTTATGATAGGCCAGATTGAAGCATCAGAAGTGCCTGATCTTCATGCAGTTATTTGTTGCTCCAATAAGCTTTTCTCTGTCGTTTGGGGATATTTTTACTGCTTCTATGGCTGATGGTCAGGACTCATGAACACTTTGGCATGAATATGCCTGCAATCTAATTTCTTTTGGGACTGTAGTTGGGAAAAAGCCCATTCATCTCTAGGTCAACTCCTGGAGCTTTTAGGACAGCACATTCATGTACCTCAGTAATAATTTCTGACTGCCAGTCTATCAGCCTTTCTCAACTCTACAATCATGGATTTGCCAAATCCAGTATCAGTTAATGTTCTTGTAATAATGGTATGACAGGGATTTCTTCCTGTCTTTCTCTTGGGAGACTCTCAGCATTAGGTTGCACACAAAATGTTCCAGTACATCTCCAGGAGCAGATACATACTTCAGTTGGGTCAATTTATTTTTAATCTACTAGTGTGCCCAGGATAAGATTTGGGGTTAATTGTTAACACCAGATCACAAGGCTTCTACTCTGGGTGCTTCAAATGCAGGGACAGAGGTAATGAGTAACCTGGGTTCTATATTCTATAATTTTCATCCCAAATTATAGGTTGTCTTCAACATCTTTCCAAGCTGGGTTGTTGGTTTAGTTAGTTAGATTAGCCCCATCGAGCTGAAATCTTTTTATCACTTCCTTGTCCATCAGGTGCACATATTGATGATGGGCTTTAGTCTTATTTGTATTTACCTCTATCTCTTGCTAAGAAAATTTTTCTTTCTAACACTTTCTAACAGCCTTTTTTGTTTGTTTAGCTTCTGCCGACTGCTCTGAGACTTTCCAAAGCAATTCTCTTCATGTGCTTCCATTAAACCATCAGAAATACATTCTTTCTCCCTGTGAAATACCTAGGTTATCAAACATAGTTCCAAAGTGTGCAGAACGAGTATTTCCAAGTGGTAAGTTGAGGGGATGAATATGCACAGATGAGCATTTGGCTTCCCTGTTTGCACCTACCAGAAGACCAGGTGATGCAGAAAACACAGAAAAATGCTTGACATTAGTCACTTCTTCCAGAATTTTTACCCTTAAAAATATTGGAAATATTTACCTTTTATATATTTACTTAGTTATTTTGATTCTGTGTTTAACCAAAAATAGTTTTGTTTTTTTTTTTTTAAAGCTGATGTCATTAAAGGGTATGTATACTACTGTGGTTGTTCTCACTATGACTTTTGAGAGCAACAAACTTATCTGTCTTCTCTTTTGACTTCTGCCTTAGTGCAGGGGAGAGTCATGAATTCTGGGGCTTTTGGCTTCTGAAGCTCTGTTCTGTAGTTTGAGAGCTTCCTGCAGGCAGTCCTCTACTTCCTCAGCTGTTTTTTTTCCTCTCCATCCACTTTGTACAAATCTTCATGAAACCAAAGGTTTGGAGCCATAATGGATTCCTTCTCTTTGCCAGTACTATTACTAATACTGTCTTTTCCAGTTTTTAGCATCCATTTACTCTCAGTGCTCTGACTGAGCATTATTTTATCAGTTTTATATATTCTACATATATACTTGATATATCGGTTTTATATGAGTTTTATGAGAGTTTTATATGCGTAACCTTTTTGCTCACTACTACTTCTAGCACCATGTAACTTTCTCTCCAACCAGAATGTGACTTAAAATCCATTAATGTTCCATTTGCTTTTTGGGCTAACGGTGTATTCAGTTGCCACAGCCGTTACCATTGTTCCCATTAAGGGTTCCTCCAAAGTCATGGTGCTTTTTTCATCCTCCTGGTTCAGCACATTTGTTTGATGATTATCAACTCTTGCAAAGTGGTGTTACTGTCTTGGTTTGTGCTGTTTACTACAGTTTGTGCAGTTCTGTGTGCTAGCTGTTACGGATTACAACTAAGTTCTCCATGTCTTTTTCCCTTGCATCTTTTTTGTTGGTATTTTGTGTACTTGAATACATCAGCATGATTGGAGCCTTGGCCCGTCCTCCAAGAGGTTCATGCTCTGATAAAGGGCTTTGCAGGTCAGTCTCAGTTCTGGAGTTTTGATATGTTTATGTAGCTCCAGCACACCCAAAGCAATTTTGATAGCAATGATTATATCTTGGTCTTCCCCTAAATACTGCTTGTGCATTGTGTCCCAGATTCCAATCAGTCAAGTCTTTTATCAGGGACTATTTTAGCTCCCTTCAGTACTGGAAGATTGTCTCTCAGCTTTAAATCACTGAAATTGCTCTGTACTTTTATCTTCTTTTTGTACTCTGTTTAAAAATCTCTCATATCTTTAATATTCACATGGGTCACAACATTCCTTGAACTATTTTTGTGCAGTTCCATAATTAATCTTTTCTGTCAGAGGTAACGGAAAATGATTAAACACATCAAGTGTCTCAGAAGCACTTGTTGTCAGAAATAAAGCTATTTTTGTCTCATCTCCCATTGCTTCTCCAAGTCAAATGCTGCTTTATTCTTTTCCAGATGACCTTTATGTTTTCAGAGACTGTTATGTCTCAGAAGACTTCAAACTGCTTTCCCAACTCACTCATCTCTTGGTGCTTTAGTTTGTTTGGACAGGATGTCGACTCCAGTGGCTGTGCCAGCCTGCCTGTGTGGTGAGTGGAGGGTAACAGGCACTTTTTATCTCACTCTCATCTGGGTATTAAAAATGGCTTGGGTGAATTGCGGCCTAGAAACTTTCCCTTCTGCTCTGCATGTGAATTGCTCAGATGCAGATGATGACAAAAATTCGGTGAGATGAGTCCCCCTCGAAAGGTGTACGCCTGTGCTTGCACAGCCTCTGATGGTGACGGTGGGATTTGCAGAGTGCATTGCACAGTCCAGCTGCCTTCCCTCTGGCTGCCCGCGCCACAGGGTACCTGCCGAGCGAGTGGCCCTTCAAGGCAGGGTGAGTCTGCGAGAGGCTTAACTCAGGGCTTGTGCCATAACATCTAGGCTTTCTGTACTTCAAAGGAGGTTTCCTACAGCAGTCACCTGACACAATGATATCAAGGGGGTTTTGGATTCCTTCTGTCACACTGTGGTCACTTTGTGTGTCTCTGCTGCATATCTATCTGTGATAATGTTCACTTATGCTTATGCATACGGTATGTGAAAGTACAAGCCTTCCCAGACTTTCATCTGCTATAAAATTCAAAATCAAAGTATAAAAATAACTCTTATCTGCTTCCTTATCTTTTGTGGGTTTTTGTTTTGTTTTGTTTTCCTTCTGCTAATGTATTTGGGGTACCTGCAATGCATCTTGATGCCTGTGGCTTAGCTTCATGCTTTCAGGTTACCTTCTCCTTTTTATTCTTGTGTTCGCAAAGCTCCTGTTTTGCCTGTGATGGGGGAAAAATGGTATTTTTGCTAGCCACTGTGCCTTCAGACAAGTATTTAATGCCATCTTTGGTGCTTTTTCTGTAGAGGTGAGTATCATACCAGACAGAGGCATTGTTCTGGAGTTAATACACTGATCTACAAGTTAAGGTACCTGGTTTAATTTTTCTTCTTCTATGCATGTTGTAATATCTCTGTTCCCAATTCTTAAAATAGGAATGGTATTGCTTCCTGCCTTATGTACGGCAGGCATAAATTCAGTCATGTTCATGAGGCATCAGCCTGTTACAATCACCAGCACAGTGTGAAAAACAGTGGCTAAATTGCACTGAGAAAGGAACTGGAACAAAACAGTGTAGTTCAGATGTGTGGTCAATACTTAAAGCTATAATTGTAGCAAATTTTACGTTACGTGGTTATAGACTGAAAAATGTTTACTTGGTGTTCTGTGTACCATTTACAAGCCTAATTCTGGTTCCAGGTTGTTGCGATTGGTCAAAAATACCAAATTAATTGAATTGATCATCTGTGGTAATATTGGCTAACAGACTCTAAAAGAAAAACTAGAAAAATACATATTTGGAAAGGAATTATAGAGGAAAAATGAAGTTACTACATGACTAAGATACTATCTATAGCGAAGTCCTGTGCTTTATACATGAAGATATTATCTTACCAGTTTTGAAATATGGGAAAAACCTTAAGCAGTTTCTAAATAACTGTATCTGTTACTCAGTATTAAGAATGTATTTGCTTGTGAAAGAGAACGTTTGCCCAAAGACTGTGTGGGTGAAATCTACTTGACTTTGGATCTAAGGGTGAAACATTACATGAAATGTGACATCCTTTGTTGTAGCTTTTATTAAAATACTTGCTTTTGATGGTAGGGGGATAAAAACCATTATATTTTCCCCTTCTTGGTATAAGGCATATTCTGACTAATCATGTACTAGACTTTCCTATGTCATTCCAATAATTATATCCATTTCAGAAGGGCTTTTGATGTAGGACTGAAATAATGATGGTTTTGTTGGAGGTACATCAGCCTGGTTTCTAGTAATCAAAAAGCCTTTGCACATGTTTTCCAATTAACTCTTCTCTTTGTATTGCTAAATGAGTTTCAGTAACACTTTCCTATTCAGTTTCATTAACATGCAAATAGAGAGTTAATACAGGATGGTTCATCTGAGTGTGGAGAGCAGGGTATTTGTGCAGTTTGTGAAATGAGTGGTATTATTACTGGTTCAGAAGACACACAACTTAAAATTGAGACAACTTGTTCTAGAGGAATGAACACAAATTATGGAATCATGATGTTCCTAATTATAATTCTTGATTTGCTCTTGTGAAGGTTATGCATCATAATAGGTGTAAGTACTAAGAACTTGCGGAATGATACGTATCAGTGCCAGATTCAGGAAGGTCTTAATGGTCTTGGGCAGGAATTTAGGGGAGTAGTCAGGCAAACAAATGTCTATTACTAAATTGACTTCACCTGATGATTCTTGAGCTATGTAGATCTGTCCTGCAATAGAGTAGGACATGACTGTGTCAGATTGTGAAGCCTGTTTGTCTATGTTGAATTATTTCTGCTATCACTGCAGGAATTTGAACTTTGTAGGACTAGCCCATGCTGCAGCATTGCAGGAGGCTTTTCTGCTTTGGAAATGTGTTTGACACTTCATCAAGGCTCAATTTTGGCATTGCTGACTTTGACTCACACAGAGATCTCTTTAAGGCTGAACAGACGACCAATATCAGAGTTTCACAAGTTGACTATAGGTAGAGTGTAGTCCAAATAGGTATATTGGGTGGGAAATTCAGGAGAAGAAGAATGTATCAACTTGAAAACAGGACTGTGACAGGGTCTGAAACATGAGTGAAGTACAGACATACAAACAGGCTTAGCTAAGAGGACAAGCTACATTTTGAGACTTTTTTTCATTTTCATGGTGATATAAAACTTCGTGATTTTCTTAGTGATGAAAGCATTTTAAGGGTAAGGTAAATGCTGTTTAAAAGCTTTCTTGACAGTGTTCCTGAAGAATACACAAGCACAGAGAGCACCCATGCTAATCTGCAGCTTTCCCAATACCAGTTTAGCTGAAGTCTCAGCAGGTTCAAGAATATAGGGTAGTATCCCCCAAAAAGGTGTCAGTCAAGCGTTTGGTATCTAACAGTATGTGCTACTCTCTGAATGCAAGTAATAATGGCAAGACCACCCAAATTCAGCAGCCTGGAAACCAGCACACAGATTTTAGCAGTTAGGTCTGTTCATAACAAATGGTGTCTGCACAACCCTTCCTAGAGCCAGTTTGTAAGCAGGCTTTTTTAGTAAGGTTTTCCAGTCAGGCCAAGTGATCTGTCAGCATGGCACACCTGTCTGAGCTAACAAGGAGCAAAGTAAGACCCCTCGGCATCTTGCAAAACCAGGGACATGAAGTCACCATGCTGTGTGTCAGTAAAAGTACTGAAGTGTGGATTGCCATGGTCTTAATCCTAGTCAGCTGTGAACTAAAAATAGGTATCAATAGGTAAGTCACTGAGATCAAGAAGTAAGATTTCATATAAATATAAAGGAACTGATGGTAGTTTGGTTCCTACTTGTTTTCTCTGGAGGTTAAACTCCAGTTATAGGTAACAGACATCTAGAAGGTTTCAGTTGTCTCAGCAGAGGTATAGTGTCATTTGAGCTACTCTAGGATATTTTGCCTGGCCTCCAGGTGCTGCTCCAGAAGAACAAGGTCTCCCATTAGGTCCTGAATCATGTCTGCCAGCCTCATTCAGATAAGGCATCTCAAAAAGGTCTAGGCACCTACATTAAATCCTACTGCTAATCCATACAGTTGCTGGGACCTAGGTAGTGGTCCTGCTGAGTATTATCCGCCTGCTGTACTGTACTGGGGAATCACTCGCTAGACTCAGTTGGGTGGATTGACTTGGAGTGGGATCCTGTTAGCTCAGTATAAGTAGTGCCATATGAGATTTCCCAGGCTGTTTAGGACATCTGCATGGAAATGGCAGATGTGACCTAGGGCTGTATCGTTCTGGAGTGGCAACTAGATGCCTTTGTTCAGGCAGCCTGAGGTCTCCATTGTCTATAGAGGGAGCTTCAGCATCTAGCTCCCATGTGGTCAACAAAATATAAGGTATCTTCAGCTCAAAATAAGTCCCACCGTAGGACTGGCATTCATTTGTCTGAAGATAGGTATAGGTGCAAAGTATCATTTGACACACTCTGTAGTATCTCAGGTGTATCTGTGGATCTGGGAGATGTGACTTGGGATTTATGGGAGACTCGGAGCTTTCTGAAACTGGCTGGAATTCAGGCTGGAGTACTCCAAAGTCCCTAAAACTGCATTAGACGCCTAATTTTAGGCAAATTAATTCTGTCCCAGATTTCCATAGAGACACTCTGCTCTGTCACTGGCTTCTTACAGCTCAATTTCTATGTAGTTTTTGAACTACTTCATTAATCTATGCCCACAGAGCCTGGGGACTTTGATGCACTATTTTCTGTTTAGCTGTTTTTTTTTATGGAAATAACATAATTCCACTTCATGCATGCTCCAGAGGGCAGACATTTAAGTGGGCTTCTTGTTGCCTGCTTTTATCTGTCTGTAGAACATGTCTTGGCTAAACTGAGTAACAGGTTTTGCCTGTCATCAGTGGAGAGAGATGGACTCCCAAAGAATGACTCACCCTGCATATCTTAGACAACAGTCTTGTTTTCTATAGAGGCAGACTGGATGACTTGCTTAGAAAGTAAAGTTGCGTGACATAATCCCACATTGCTACACTTCACATTTTTTCATTGCAACGAGGGAGTAAGCAGCACCTCCTTATCTGTGTAGAAGGGATAACCTGTGGGATTCCCTTCTTTCTTTCTTCATGGTAGAATCCAAGCTACTAAAATGGTGGAAGATCTGTCACCACTGATAGGAGTAGAGAGGGACAAGAGTTATGGAGCAAGTTCTCCACAGTCCTCGAGGTGTTCTGTGGGTGGACAGCATACTTGCAGGTGCAGATGACAGAGATGAAGTTGTGTGTTCCCATTTGAGACAGGAAATCTGGAGAGGAAGAATATATGGCACCTTTTTGAGGGAAAATTTGGGTGTGCAAATTTGAGTTGCGAGCAGTGGCACATTTGTTTCCAATGGTATTTTTAAAATAATATTTAAAGTGTTGGGTGTGTAGCATTTTGGTCATGATATGTAATGTCTTTTATTCTTTCATCAGCATAATGGAGCTTCAGTGTGAAGTAAAATTAAATCTGTGCTTAGGTCAGCTCTCATTTTTGACATGAGACTTTGAAGTGGTTACTATATTTAGTTTATCACTAACATCAAAATTCATTATATTAATATAGACAGATGGTAGGACTGCATCACATTTATTTGAGCTATTGATGTATTATTATAAGTGAGAGCATGTACACTGAAGTTTGCAGCTGAGAGCTTGATTCAGATTCACGCAGATAGGTGTGTACTGTGATTCACAGTTTCCAAGATTGTTCTCTTTGGGTTTTGGTGACCACTCTAAAACGACACGGGTCTAGTCTCCTCTAGAGCTGGTGTCAGATCTGCACAGATGTTTTATTATACCCCATGATGACTCAAAGGCAGCAGGTTTCTGTATGGGGGCAGCTGGACTGAGCCTTGATTATTGATCTTACCTTTAGCTGTCCTTCACTTCCAATTGTTTTTCTCCCAGCAGTGAGAATTAAAATTCTGCAAGAACAGTAGAATGATAGAATTCATTATTTTTCCTGGGTAATTAACAGAGTGTATGTCTAAAATGATTAATAATCTTAATTGCTTAATGTTCCTAGTAATGCTGGCAACTGGAAATCATTGTGGTTCAAAGCTTGAATGGTTAAGAGTGTATGAAAAGGAAGCTGTGAACAGCAGCTATCAATAAATTAATGATAAAATTTGCCAACATACCAACTGCATGGAGTGGAATTATAAGGCTCTCTACATGGGTTATATTCCAAGGACAGCTAAAAATGCATGTGACACTTTGATTAATAATCTGTCATATTCATCACACCTGTGACTTTGTATGGCAAGAATGGAGGCTCATGTCATCACAGCACATATGAACAAATACTGACTGTTAAGTCTCAAATGCAAATGTAAACTAGGAATAGTTATTAAGCAGTCTTTATTCTAATGAATAGATCTCATATTTTTTACCTTTTCATCGATGACCTAGAAGAAAGCATTACAATTTCTACTAATGTATGACAAAAAGATGGGATGTTGATTCATAGAGCAGTCAAAATTCCTTGATACGCTAGGTGCAAAGAGAAAATATGTTTTAGATGGTGAAGGGCTCTGGAGATATCATAGTTTGGATGAGCAGATGCTCACATTGAATGCTATGGCCACATAAGCAGAAATAGTGTATTAAATTGTCTCTGGTTTTACTGCTGGCAAGACTACCACTGGCATATTATATCCAATTCTGCTTCTGCAGTTTAAGACAGATGATGACAAATTGGAAGAGAATCAGAGGAGAGCGGTGAGAATCGTTAGAGAGCTTGAAGCTATGCCTGAAGATAATGCAAGTCTCCAGGAACTTAATCTATTTAGCTTTCAAAGGGAACATCAAGAGACTGTTTCAACTGACTCTGTAAGATCACAGGAAAGAAATTTGGTAGAAAAGATCTCCTCACAGTAACAGATAAAATTATACCAAGACACGTGGTTGAAATCTGATTCTAGAGGTAAATAGCAAATTTTAATAAAACAAATTAAATTGAATTATTGCAATAGTTTTTCAGGAGCTGTGATAACTTGTTTTTCACCCGACTTTTTAAAATCCAGATTGGTAGTTTGTGTGTTCTGGTTGAAAGAGGAATAAGTTCAAGGGTGTTTCTTTGTCTTGTATTATTTGAGAGATCTGGGCAGTTCTTAAGAATAGACCTTCCTTCTTTAATAATCTGTGAAACTACAGATAAAGTGATATTGCTGTAATGAAAACATACTTTGAAACATATTTAGTGAAATGCATTTTCATTTTTGTAAATACTGGAAGTTTGTCTGAACTCAATAATAAAAGTTAATAAAGGTGTCTAGCTAAAGGTGTGTTTAGTGCCTGGAATAGTATCTCACGGAAAACTGAGATGCTGTTTTCCCTGACCAGCCAGCGATTTCTAGTTGATACATGGTATTAATATGGTATTAAAGTTAATTTAGGAGTAGTAAACTGCTGATGAATGAATAAGGCTGAGCCCTCAAATGTCATGTTTATGTGGTTACTACATGAGACTGGATGTCAGTACTTGAGACTAATTGTGTTACTTAAAATGAAATTTCAGGTGCATTAATTACAGTCTTTCTTTTCAACAGGCCCATGCTAAGGTCTGGCATCTCTACAATGACCATTTTCGTCCAACTCAAAGAGGAAAAGTGTCCATTGCCCTTAGCTCCCACTGGATAAAACCTCAACATATGACTGAAAAAAACATAAAAGAATGTCAAAAATCCCTTGATTTTGTGCTTGGCTGGTTTGCTAAGCCCATATTTATTGATGGTGACTATCCAGAGAGCATGAAGAGCAACCTCTCATCTCTATTGCCCGAATTCAGTGAAGTTGAGAAGAAGTATATCAAGGGAACAGCAGACTTTTTTGCTCTTTCTTTTGGAGCTACCCTGAGTTTCCAGCTCTTGGACTCTCACATGAAGTTCCAGCAGTTGGAATCAATAAGCCTGAGGCAGCTCCTTTACTGGATAAGCAGTGAATATAACAACCCCCAAATATTCATTGTGGAGAACAGCTGGTTTGTTTCTGGTAGCACCAAGAGAGATGATGCCAAATATATTTACTATCTCAAAAAATTCATTATGGAAACTTTAAAAGGTAGGACTGAGGTTGTATTAATATATGCTTGACAAAATCATAATGCAAAATAGCCTACAGAGACATGTTAAAGAACCAGGCTGAAAACTAATTTTACTCTTTAACGTTCATCTTGGCACTTGTGAAACAAGACTCTGAATCCCTTTCCTGGGTTTGTTCTTTTCGGCTCTTGAAGACCCTTAAAATCTGCAGATAGCATTTGGTGAGCTTGATACTGCTGTCTTTGAAGTCAGTTGGAAAATTTCTACTGTCTTTGGTGGGAGGAAGTGCAAAACATGTGTGAACTATATCCACAATGGATTTAGAGAAGTTTACTGGATTATTTATTCATTGTTGTTTTCCATATTTTAGATGTTTGAATGCATATGTACAAAACATAAGAATATATATGTGGGAATGTAAACACTATGCAATAGGAGTTCCTCTGAAGAAGACATAAGGCTGAAAGAATACATTTTTAAATGAAAAATTGGAACCTTTTCATTCTGCATCTCAGTGTTGCCCTTGCCCTTGCACAAATTTTACATTGGTACAGCTCTGGACATCAGTCACAATAATCTGAATTTACATCAGTTTAAGGAGAACTGAACATTTGAGGTTGTATAATCTAAATTATTTAAATTGTTAACCTATTATTTTTTTTCAAACAGTAAGAGAAATACACTACCATGTATGAGGCTTATTTTCTGTTTTCTCATTTCCTTGTGGCAAAACAGATAAGTTGTTGGGGTTCCCATTTCCGCTTTCATTGTCTTTTAATTTCTTAATTTACAATTTAATAATAGATTTACTTGTCCACAGTTTACTGTTCTGGTTTTAAAAATGGTATTATTGTAGCTATTAGTTCAGATGAGATAGCCATTGTGTTACGTTGCCATTTTCATACAGTGGATGAGCAAAAATGGCTTTCATTTTATTCTCAGCTCTCATGAAGATGCAGAGGATTCCCACATTTGTTTCATCTGCTATTCCAGAAGCCTAATTATTTCAAATAAATAAAAAGGTGAATAAATACATGAGTCAGTCCATCCAAAATGGGAAAAGTGGAATGAAAACCAGTTACTGTTGCACGTACAATATTACTGGCTTGCATGATGAAGAGCACATCTTCGTGAAGGGGCCATATTCCTATTACCTGCATTTCTGCTTAGTTTGCAAATTGCTGGACATACATACATGGATCTGCCTTTTAATCACAGCTGGCTGGAAACAATCTCAATTTACAGAGTTTCTTTCCTTTTAATGTGCTACTCAGTAAATAATAATAACAACAACAATAATATGATAGTCTTGCCATGCTACCTTAAGAATACTAGCACTTGGCTAAACTTTTTGCAGAAGAAAAAGGCAGAGACAGACTGGATCTGCAGAAGGGACTTTTGCATCATTATGATGAAAATTACTGCGCCCAAATATTCTGCCATTAGAATCTGCAAAATCCATTGTAAATACCAAAGTTCTCTATGCATTTGGAATGAGAATTTGGTTGAGAAAGATTCATGAAAGGCATCATGTTGGCTGTGAGCAGTCTTGTTGGACAACACTAAAGACCAAAGACAAAGGCAGATATTGTCTCTCTCAGAGACTTAGGATGTGGCTATCCAGTGCAATAAGGCACTGGTAATGTAGAGACTCGTGAGCTATTTAACATGAAATTCACTCCAGCAGTCACAGGGCAGTAAAAGGGCATTGGAACTATAGCACTGAAGGATATCAAGGATAATTAATTTAGACCAAGGGCTGCATAAATGTGGTTTTGCTGCTTCCTAGATATGGCCAGTATCTTTGCCTCATTGTGTATATGCACTGGTTCAGACAAAACTGCTTATTTCTATATCTACATTAACAAGTAAGTGCAGCCCTATACAAGTAAGTGCAAGCCTGTAGAGTAAAAAGAGTTGGTGTTAAGGGCTTGGTGTCCACACTGTGTGCATTCCTGAAGTCCATTTCTGGATTAATTTCACCCCAGGGGAACCCAGGTCATGCATCCTGAGACCACTCTGTGATGTGAACCAAAGTGAGATGAGGGAGATTTGTTCAAAAGTGCGCTTCTGATTTCAGTTGAAGTGCTGATGTAGATGTCCATTCTAACACTGCATGCTGCAGACAAGCTCCATACATTTTTTTTTCTTTGTTTTTGGCTCTGGGAAAGGGTCTCTTTAATTGGGATTCACAGCCCTAAATCCTTTTACTGTTCACTATTTTTGATCTTTCTTTTTTTTTTCCAAATACCACTTAGGGTTGAATAGAGTAAATAGAGCTGTAATATAAAGTAGTTACATATTAATTAGAGCTGCTAATTGGTTGGAGATGTCGTCTCACATGGGTGGGTATCTAACCACTTACTCTAGGGTCATATTCACTTCCCTGCTCTGTCTCTGGTGCAACAGATAAATTGATTGTTCCTTGTGCGGTGGAGCATGTTGACCAGAAGGGCATGCAAACTCTTCTGTGCCATGTTGACTAGCCGAGGGGTTAGGTCATTATCTGGGGAGTTAACAGGTCTGAATTCAAATGTCTTAAGGAGAACGGGAACAGCCAGGCCCTTGACAGGTCAGGACTGAGCTATTCTCTGGTATGTCCAGAGGCAAAACATAGATCCCTGGGCACCTTCCACATGGAAGCAGGGGCTGCAGGCTTCACACACCTCTCCTTTGTGCCCTGGGGTTGAACTGCATCTGAGCAGAGAGTTTTAAGGATCTGTATTTGATGCTTATGGGTCTGCCATGTTTCCTTGGACTATTTCTATACTAGTGAGCTAAACAGAGCATGAGCTGAACTGCTGTTTAATTTTAACCCATTTCTGGCAGAGTTCTGGCCTGCACAGTAGCATACTTCTAGGCAAGCTGTGGGGCATTTCTCAGGTCAGGAGTTATTTCCAGTAGGGAGTATGGACAAGGCCACTCAGTTTCAGAAGCAAGGACAGTTTAGGTTTCAGTCAGCCTGGCTTATATACCAACAGACATAAAAAAGAGGGGAGATAGATAAAGGAAAAAGAAAAAATAAAAGACAATAATTTTCATTGTGGTTTTTCAGTAACATGCAGTCCGTGTGGGATACTGTGTTTGAGACTTCCAAACTTTTTGGAATTTCCAAAAATTTTTCAGGTTGCTTCTTTCATAGGTGATACTTAAAAGTTAATACATTTTTAAAGAAGGATTTGAGGAGAATTTTTATGAGGTGCTCAGGAAGTGTGGGAGTGCTTTGTGATGACTTACAGAAGGGGTGAGAAGCTGTTCAAAGAGAGATTCTCACTGAGACCAGTTCACAAAGTGGACCTGCATTGGCTTTTACTCTGCTGGTACGGCAGATGTCATCCTGGATGCATGAAGAGGTTAGAAAAATACTGTCATTTGCCAAACACAAAAGAATTAATGCCTTTAGGAGGAGAAATATTCCATTTCCTTAGATGTTTTCTCATGACCTCTGATACGGACCGGGCCAAATTCATTGCTTATTTAACCGCAGTTCATTTAATTGATTCAAACAGGGTTACAGTCAGAATCCATGTGGTCCTTCATAACTGATTGTAATGAGGTACATTAATAAAACCAGGAAATTAGGATCTTGATATTCTGGTTGCCTGAAATAACGCTTTCAATGTTACTAGGCTGGAAAATATTATGTTCAGTCAGTACCCAGTTTGGGTTGACAGAAGATGATGAGTAATAAAGATAAACTCTGCTGGCTACAGAACCAAACTCGAGTTCAAAAGAACATTTAAGAATGTGCTTAAATGCATTGCTGAATTAGGGTGGGTCTAATTATGTAATTATAATAAGCACACTCATTTGTGCTTTCCTGAAACTGAGCCTTGCCCAGGAACATTTTGCTGAATCTCAGTGTTTAATACAACTAAAAGTGAGTATCATTTGGAATCTTAAAATAAAACTGTAATGCTGGCAATTCTAACAGATGCCAATAGACTCTGATATTAACCTTCAAAGTATGTAGTGATTCTTAAAAGTCAAACAGTTGATCTAGAACATATACATATTTTTAGAAACCCTTAAATATTTAAACTGGAAAATGCTATGCCGTAAAAGGTGCAAAGAGACAGAATTATCAAATAAAGAGGGTCTTCCTGCATTATCTATTCTACTTAAAATCTGTGGTAATAAAAATTCTTCATCACACCAGGAGTGTTGTCAGGGTTTTCTCAGTATGTATTTGTAGTGGAGGGGAAGGAGAAAAAAGAAGTATAACTTTTGTTTGCATACAGGGTAGTGCTGCATTAATGGCACTTAAGCTACCCTGGAGTGAGCTGCAGAGTGCAATGCAGTGCATTTACTGGTCCAGTTGCTGCAAATGTTTCAAGTGTAGCGTGCTCTGCTCCGAGGCTGAGGTTTGGCACGCCTAATGAGCAGCACTGGTCAAACTAGGGCTGCACTGCTTCTCTTTCTAAATCTGGCTAAGCCAAACCAGGTACTTCTACTGCCTTGCACAGTGCACCCATGACCTGCAGCTCCCTGAATGCAGTTGAAATATATCCCCTGAATGGGCTTTGAGGCAGGCCCCGAGATATTTATTTGACCTCTTGCACTGTTCTTACACATGAATACTGCAAACATTGCTGATATGGTGTAATCTACAGAGATAAAATGAGCACTGCGATAAGTTTGGTTTTGTTCTTTCCTCAGCCATCCGGTACGACGGCGTTAATGTGTTTGGCTACACAGTCTGGTCGCTCCTGGATGGCTTTGAATGGCACAGAGGATATAGCATTCGACGTGGATTGTTTTATGTTGATTTTCAAAGCCATGATAAGAAGCTGATGCCAAAATCTTCTGTCTTGTTCTATCAAAAGCTGATAGAAAAAAATGGCTTCCCACCTTTGCCTGAAAATCAGCCCATAGAAGGTATTTTTCCCTGTGGCTTTGCTTGGGGAATTGTTGACAACTACATTCAGGTGAGTCTGATGATAAAGCCGACAGGCTGTCCAGCCAGATCAGTGCACAAGCTCATATTGATAAATTTGCTGGATAGAGTGTCTTTGCCTATATATATTACCACAGTGCTGCAAGCAGATGGGTACAAGGCAACACTGTGTCTTTCAGTCTTCACTAGATTTCTGCATGTGACCAAGGAGATCCAGTCAGATTGAGATATGATAAATAGCATTTTAGAAAAACGTACAGAAATTGAGAGGGGTCTGATGCTCATCTTCCCTGGACATGTTATGTGATCAATTACTGGAAATCAGTCCTTTTCAAATGGAAGTTGATTAGAGCTGCTAAAGTGTATTTCCAAATGACCTAGTCTATGAAATGGGAAATATTACTGCTTTTTCATGTCCATAATTTTAATGGTAGTATATTTGTCTGCTGTTTATAATATATGTTTTAGAAAACTTCCTGAAAGCTCTTAAAACTCTGGTGGCATGTTTCTACATCTTATGCATATATATCCTGGTACTGCTGCTAGAGGGCTTTTGTGTAAAAAAAAAATAGTATTAGATTTAGATGAAATTTCTGTATTCCTTCTTTGTCATTTTATGTAGTACTGTGTCTGATGGACACCTGCAGTACCCCTGGATAGCACCTATCTAAATCACGGATCCGGTTCATAGCTCTCACTCTGTATTTCAACTAAATCTGATACTTTGTGAGAATCTTTCAAATTTTAAAACTTCATAGCATGAGTGAAAATTGTAGCTTAGTTACAATCTCTTTAACAGTTTGGCTCTGTAATTCTCAGATGCTGTTTTGGCTTGCAGGGTTTCTTTAACCACAGTAAAGAGGTGTAGTTAAATTCAACTCTGAGGCTTGATCCAAGAACAGAATTTTTCATTTAGATTTTCCACAAAGACAGAATCTTTCTTAGGGCTAGAGTATAGGGGGCTTGTTTGTTTTTTCTCACTCCAAAAGTAAGATCTGATTTTGTTCTCTTGAAAAATACTGCAGCCTCCTCACCTGGTACACTGATTTCCAAGAAAATTCAACAGTCATTATCCTCCTAGCTCCCAGATAGATTAGGGATTGGAAATGGAATTGCTGCCTTTGGGATCAATAACAGCTATAAAGTTGTGGAGTCAGTCAGCCTAAGACGGCTAAAAAATCCCTCCCATCCCCAAAACCTTCAAAGCTGAATATTTTCATTTCAAAAGGCCATTCAAACATTTTGTGCTGTAAGGCTTAGGTAGTGTGATTTGTAGATGCATCACAGTGGAAAAACTCTTTTGACAGCATTCCCACAGTATTAGTGGCAATGCATGCTTTAGTAATCTTCAAGGGACAATTCTCCAGAAAAGCAATTTCCCTCAGACATGCTGCTTTTTATTACTTTCTTCTATAAGCACAGTACTGACCTCTCCGGAGAAAATAGCAACTGATTTTCAGCAGCTTCTTTATACAGTCTGCAGAGCCTCAGCTACAAGTTGAACACTGGTTGTAGGCTGACACCTGCTTTTCAAACAGAGGTCAGGACGAGGAAATCTGAACTCAGGGGAAAACTGCGCACCAAGGGAAGAAAAAAAAAAAAGTAAAAAAGGACAAATAAACACACATTGTACCAGTATATTGTAGCTTGGATCTTTCTTGTGAGAGATATGCTAGAATATGAATGAGGAGATTTTACACTGTGCAGTATTTTCAGCAATTTACATTTCCATTTTCTAGTCCTTATTGTGTTTGTGATATTAATTAAAAAATGAAACTGTAATTCTGTGGGACCCTGAGAAGCTCATCTTCTACTGTGTCAGTATGTCATACAGGCAATTCTGACATCTGAAGCCCTAAAGACTTATGTGAGATGCATTTATTGTTGGAGTGACATATAGTGGGTTTACTCAGAGGCCTGAAAAAAATTGATTCAGACTTCAACAGCCTGCTGAAATAACTTGGAAATGAGTTCAGTATGAGTTAAATAAAAAAGGACGTCTTTAGCAGGAAGGAAAAATTTTGCTTGTCAACTGAATTCGTGCTAAAAATCAAGTGCAGAGCATTACTCATCTTTCATCATAGTCAGGAAAAGAACGCAGAAATGATGTTGCATTCATTACTTCTTTTACTGCATTCAGGGAGTGGTCTTGAAACTGAATCTACTGGGTAATTTACAACAGACAGTCTCTCTGTAGGCCCTTCTTAATCTTGAAAGAAAAAACATTTTAAAAATTACTGTAGTCTTTGCTGAAGATCTGCTTCTCTGGAGATCTGTTGCAGACTTAGGGCCATATCCCTGAGGAATCCCTGGTTTCCCATACAGACTGGAGCAATCTGGAGAAGAGATAAACATGGTGACCATTAGCATAAGCTTGTTTGGAAAGTAGAGTGAAAATGGTATATAGATTTGGTACTTTTCTGACATCGCATATCAACAGTAAAATTAACTCATTTATATGAGACAGAGATGTTGTCGTATCAGAGATGCGAGAGAGGTGCTAAATGCAATGTTTTGACTTAGGATATTCTTTCACTACATCGTGCCTGATGGTTATGATGTTCCCACCTACCAAAACCAAACAGCTTGAATCTGGTATGTTTCTTATTCCACCTAGGTAGACACGACACCCGCCCAGTTTCTTGACTCTAATGTTTATGTGTGGGACGTTCACCAGACGAAGAAGCTTATTAAAGTGGATGGAGTTTTCACCTCAAAACGCAAGCGTCACTGTGTTGACTTTGCTGCTATCAGGCTTCAGGTCTCTCTTCTGCAAGAAATGCATGTCACACATTTCCATTTTTCACTTAAATGGTCTTTAATCCTTCCTTTAGGTAATCTTTCCCTAATCAACCACACACTTGTACATTATTATCAGTGTTTTGCTAGTGAACTTCTCAGAGTTAACATAACTCCCGTTGTTGCTTTATGGCAACCTATGGCTGAGAATCAAGAGCTTCCAGTTTCCCTTGCCAAATATGGAGCTTGGGAAAACCCAGAAACCATTCAGGCTTTTGTTGAGTATGCCAGATTTTGCTTTAAAAGTCTTGGGGACCATGTAAAATTTTGGATCACAATGAATGAACCGTCTGTGAAAAACTTGACATACACCGCAGGGCACAACCTGTTGAAAGCCCATGCAAAAGCATGGCATCTTTATGACAAGGAATTCAGGAGATCTCAGAAGGGTAAAATATCTATAGCCCTGCAAGCCGACTGGGTAGAACCAGCTTGTCCCTTTTCCAGGAATGACCAAGATGTTGCTGACAGAATTTTAGAGTTTGACATTGGCTGGCTTGCAGAGCCCATCTTTGGGAATGGTGACTACCCACAGGTGATGAGAGCATGGCTTCACCGAAGAAACAGTATTGACCTGTATAATTTCCACTTGCCTTATTTCTCACAAGACGAAAAAAAGTTAATCCAGGGCTCATTTGATTTTTTTGCCTTGAGTCACTACACTACTACCCTCGTGGGCTGGGAGAAAGAGGATGCACTAAAATATGACCACTACCTTGAAGTTCAAATGATCAATGACATCACATGGCTGCATTCCCCCAGCAGAGCTGCGGTAGTGCCCTGGGGACTGCGTAAATTGCTCAAGTGGGTTAAATCAAAGTATGGCAATGTCCCAATTTATGTTATGGCTAATGGAATTGACGATGACCAGAATATGATGCATGATAAGCTCAGAGTATATTACATACAGAATTACATCAATGAAGCTTTAAAAGGTAAGGAACCATAGATGGTTTATATGTCACAAATCCCAGTATTAGTATACACTGTGTGATAGAGTATGTTTAACTTTAAAAAAAGAAATCCTGTGTAGAATACTCCATAAATGAGATGTTATTACAGCACAACAGTTAGTTTTTCCTTTGATTTACGATTGATTTGCATTACTAAACATCAGGAAGACTGACCTTGCACATATTCTGCATAAGAGAGCAGAACTTTTTTGTGGATTCAAGAAATTTAAGTAGATGTTATGTGAGTAGCTCCACATGTATTCAGTCAGATTTTCTTCTTATAGCACTTCTGTTGTTTTGCTTTGTTGCTTCTCTCCACTGATGTGCCTCGGGGCTGGGTATGAGTTCTGTTCCTCAGCTGTCTCTGTATCTTATCCAACAGTGATCTTATCCAACAGCGATCTTCATAATAATTCAGCTATCTACCTCATTATGCCGTTTCCTGGACTCTTTCCTGCTATTCAGAACCCAAACCAGTCCTTTTCTCTGTTTGAAAGATTCATAAATTATAAGGCAAAAAGGAGGCATTTTGAGTCATCCTGTCATACAACACACACTTTTTTTTAAGAAAAGCACAAGACCCAAATGAGATAATTTTTACTGATGAAGAGTCTTCTACATCTCACTGTAAGCTATTGCAGTGGGTAATTATTTGCTGTTTTTATATATGTGTGTATAGATATATAAAAATCTTACTTCTAGTATTAATTGCGTTAGCTTCAGCTTTAAGCCATTTTGTTGTGTATTTTACCTGTGTAGGTATTACAGACAGAAAACGATTCCTCGCTCATTTATCTCTGATCAATAGCACAGACAAAACTCTTTATGTCCCTTACTATAAAACATCATTTAGAACCTTTAAATTATTAAAAGTTTTCCTATTTGCCAGCATTCTTCTTGAAAGGGGTAAACCCAGACCTGGACACACTGTTCCTACCACAGCCACACCTATATCTCAGGCAGCTATAATGTAACCTCTTACACTTTTACGCCTCTTTCATACATCTAAGCAGCCCATTAGCCCTTTTGGCCATGGCAGCAGGTTAGTTACACACGCTCTGTCGTAATCTACTGAGATTACAGTAGATAATCTCGGTTACAGATTCCTGCCCCCAGGCAGAAGTCCCTCTGGCAAAGTATGGTCTGCTTGTTCTTCCACATCCTTGCATTTGGTCATGTTCAAATGCCAGTTGCTTACTTGTGCAACGCTTGCTACATTAGCTAAATTATGTCCCTAATCTTTGTGTTATTTGCAAACTTTGTGAGAAATAGTTTGTTTTCTTTCAGGTTGCTGATATATTTAAGATCATTAAATAAATACCTTAGTGCTAAAAGCCAATCTCCACGACCACAGTAGAAATACACCTACTGTGACACTTACTTCCCTGCAAATTACATTTCTCGACTTACTAGTTCTATTTGAGACCAGGTGAAATCTGTTTGTTGTGGGCTCCCCTTGAACTCGTAACATTCTATTTTCTTGATCCAAATGCCATATAATACCAAGTCAGTTGCCTTGTGAAGTTCTAAGTATATTACATCAAACATTATTACTTTTATTGATCTGCTGATCTCAGAAAAAAAGATGTCATGTTATTTTGACAAGATTTAATTTTCATAAAACTAAGCTGATTGACATTAATCATATATATCTCCCGTAATTCTTATTTATAAAGCCTTATATAGTCTATTCCATTCTTTTTCTAGGTAGTGAAGGATAGCTGGCAGTTCCATAATTTGCTAGGTCATCCTGTCCACTCTGTTAAATATTGACTTTAACTTCCTCCTGTGTAATTTCCACCTCTTTCACAAATTACTGAACATCAATATTAAGTGCCCAAGTGTTCCTTCTCCAGCATTTTGAAGCACTGGCTGCACGTCTTCTGAATCTGTGGCTAAAAAATGTATCTTGGCTATATTTGGGCTCATGGTTTCAATCTGTTTATTCTGTATTGCTTCCCTCCTTCCTACCACTTTAGACCATACCAGTTCTTGGCACTTCTCTTTTCAAAGCGTGTATGGATATAGGCTTTTGTCCTAGTTCCTGTTAGCCAGCACACCTGCACATCCCTCTGTTTTTTACAAAACTTTGTCGTTCGTATTGATCTCGTACCAGTATCCCCCCGTCACTTCCTTCTCCCTTTTGCTGTCAAGCCTGGAAATGGCTTCTATGTTTTTCAACTTAACCATCACATGTAAGCCATACTTTCCTGTCTTTCCACCTTCTTTGTCATGGATGAATATGTCCCCGCTAACTAGCCATAACACTTGCCCTAAAGCTCACTCTCCCACTTCTGACACTTCATACGCTGCTCCATAATGTTTGTCTGTCAGTAATACCAGCTTTTTCATTCTTCTTTTTTCTCCCACTCTGGTATTGTGCTTTTGTCCACCTTGCCCTTACAGAGGGAGAAAGCTCTTAACCTTGGCATCATGACTGATTCAGGTTTCTCCAGAACTTGCATTTTTTCTGCAAGATCCAGTGCGATAACAGATGAATTACAAATCTTGTGTCCTTAATTCATGTCATGCTGGAGGGGAATGAGAGGGGATTTGGTACATGTGTGCTTTCACCTTAAAGTTCCTATTCTGCCTTCTTCAGCTGATTTCAGGGACTGCATGTGGCAGCATTTGTGCATGTAATGTTGCTCACCTGCATTGTTCCAGGGAGCCAACAGGTTTGTGCAGATAAATGATTCCAGAATACAGTACGGGACCCTTTGGACCGAGGCTATATTTTTAAGTGCTTTGTACACTGTTTAAATACATCTTTGTCAATTGAAAACAAATGACAGCAGTAACCATTTATGTAACACGATTAAATCCACATGCAGTTTTACAAACACGAACTAATTGTCCTGGGTAGCAGCTCAGTAAAAGGGCAGGTAAATATTATTTAATTTTACACATGAAAAGTAGGTTAGAGGTGCTGAATGTCTTGCATGTGGCTGCAGAAAGAATTATTTCCAGAGGCGTATGAAAATAGCGCAATTATTAGCTTTCAGTCCTGTGTTCATCTGCTAGAAGATGTTGCTTTAATTTGTTACAAATAGTGATTTTGAGAGATTAAGCATTACAATTTGCATTTACTACTGTGGATTGATTGGTTTTGTCAAGCAGGACTGATGACTGAAGGTTAATGCTCCAGCTACTGGACCTCTTCCAGTAGCCAAGTTAGCAGTATGGATTGTGGATGTGTTCTGAATAAAGACTAATAAAGATCATCTTGGATCAGAAACTTGGGTCAATAACAAGAGAGGTCTATGATTTGCATAACTTCCACTTGCACTGGTGATATTCCAGTACATGACCTTAGCATGGGCGCGTCCTTTTCTAGTGTTACTATGCCTTTGCTAGTGAGAAGTGCAGCCTGATGTCCTCTGTTCCTTTGTTCCTT
The DNA here is from genome assembly GCF_031877795.1 of Strix aluco. Taxonomy (NCBI): domain Eukaryota; kingdom Metazoa; phylum Chordata; class Aves; order Strigiformes; family Strigidae; genus Strix; species Strix aluco. Next base: position 113,068,097 of record NC_133932.1, on the reverse strand, counting down.
GGCTGTGCCCATCAGGAGGTGCTCTGCAAGGGAGAAGGAGCAATCAAAGAAATAGGTTGCAGAAATCCAGGTGCGGGAAAACCAAAACCTGTATTCTTTCATACATGAAAAAGAGAGCCATCTTTTCATGATAGGCTCCATGCTGATCATTAAACACAGTCAGCTGTGTTTACCAAGCACAAGGAAATAAATTTCAGGATACTTGCAGATCACACTGTCTGGCAGTGGCTGACAGATTCTTACTTTTTATGAGAAACAATTCATAGATGTATGTGTACCTTACCTTATTTTGGAGAAGTGTAGATGTGGGTTTTAACATCCCTCTGCTCCTGCTTTATATGCTGACATATGGTACTGCTCTTGAATGCCAAGGTGACATTTATTCATTTCTTCAACCCTTTCTTTTCTTTTGCAGCTTACACCTTGGATAATGTTAACCTGCAAGGATATTTTGTCTATTCTTTTAATGACAAGACTGCTCCTAAATATGGTCTCTACAGTTATGTTGCAAATCAATATGAACCAAAGCCTTCTATGAAACATTACAGAGAAATAATTGACAATAATGGTTTTCCTGGTCCTGAAACTCCTGAGTTGGTGTGCCCAGAAGAGATTGCCTCGTGTCCTGAATGCCACTTCTTCCGAACGAGAAAATCATTATTAGCCTTTATCTCTTTCATATTTGTTGCTTTTATTGTTACTATATTCTTCATTACTTACTATTCCAGGAGGGTAGAAAGAAGGTATAAATAGATCTGTCCCTTTGAATACGTCACTCGCTGCCCTTTCTGTTGCATCCCTTTGGGAAATCTGAAATAAGAGCGCACAATGTTGTGATTGCTTCAGCACTAGGAAGGCATTTACATTGCCTGATACTGCAGGACATTGACACTGAGAAGAGATTGCTAGCATATGGCTTCCAGAAATCGTTTTCTCTCGTTTAGTACATTTGGTTTATGACCAATACTTAATTCCTGTGGTTGGAGTTATCTCACAACTTTCACTGGGACCTTTGTTGAGCAGATGTTTTCCCCTCTTTGGTTTTGCCTCGCTGAGTTGGACAGGTGAAAGTATGTTTTGAAGACATGGAGTGATGAAAGAGTCTGAATGTCACATTCTCCAAGAGAAGACTGGGGAGAAACAAAATGGTTTACTTTTCCAAATTAGGGTTTAATGTTGCTTGATTGGAGCCAGCACATGACTGGAGCAGGGAACATAACTGAGAAGAGACAGAGGAGAATTGCACAAAGCAGTGCTAGGGGGAAAGGACACCCCCTTTGCTAAGACAGATGCAGGGGGAAGAACAGGGGGACACGAGTCTGTGGTGCTGGGAGCTCTCGGTAAATCAGTTAACTACTATTCAGGTTGCTGACAGCTGCGTCTGACTTCAGGATGTCATGGGGGAACTTCAGCTAAAGAAACTATGTCTTTCTCAGTGGGGAGGGCAGCAGGGGTATGTCCAGGGATGGCAGGGGTCAGGCCATCTGATGGGAAGAGATGAGAAGGGTGAAAGGGCTTCTCTTTGATTTGGTCAGTAAAAGGCAGAGAGCAGGAACTGGGATGTCTTTGCTGTCTCAGTTGTCAGAAAGCTGTGTGCCTGACCCTGGGCCCTGTACCCACGGACAGGGCAGGCCTGGGGCACCCCATTTCTGCACTTCTCACTGCGAGTTGCACACAGCTGCCACTCCACTGCTGCCCAACTGCTTACCTGCTGGAAACTGGTGTGTAATTTGATAAGATGGTCTCTGCATGCCATTTGTGTTGAGTGTGGAAACTTTGAATGCCAGCATTTTGGTGTAATAATCCAGCACTTTATTGTTGCTTTTGCTGCTTTTGCCAGGGTCTGAGATCTTGGAGCTGTTGCTCCTAGCCTCTTCCAGGGTGGTGGAGGGGGGGGTCTCCTTTGAGCAACTGGATCTGGCCCTGGCAGCATTTCATCCCAAACTATTACTGAATATCTGAGGACATCTCATTTTTCTCTCAGCAAGATAAATTCTCAAGATACTAGCAACATTGTTTATTAGTAGAAATAGAGAATGGAAAAAAACCCTACATTATTTTGCCTGCCTTGTGAATCACTGCATTAGGAGTGTCCTTGGTATAAAGCAGTGAGGTAATTTTTCTCCACTCTCTAACTCTAGGCCTGCATCGCCTTCAGCTGTAATTGTATTTTTATTGCTATGTGAATAATGTCACTCACTGGAAAGAATATTTTAAAGGAAAAGTGCTCTGTGTTAATTAAGAATTATTTATCTACTAAAGCTGATTATGCTGTATTAAATGTGATGTTTATCTACTAGATTACTAGTAGATGACTAAATGACCTCCCAGGGTTCCTTTCAACCTGAACACTCTGTGATTCTGTGATTCTATACTGTAAATTAAAACTTACATATGAAATATGATTTTCATTTGTAATTTAAGATTATATTTTTTCTTAAATAATCTATGGAAATAGAAAAGAATTGCTATCTTATAATAATGATTAATATATTTATCCTCTAGTTCCAGTCTTGAAATGGTCTTTCTTTGCACTAATGTGTATTTTGGTGTCAAGATTAAGGTGAAAAATTCAGGATAAGTGATGAAGTATTAAAAATATATATAAAAATTATTTATAGCCTGATAGGAATTGCTGAAGAAGAGCAAATTTTAAACTGCTGTATATTTATGCATTGGTGCCTGGCACAGTGTGGATTACAAAGAAATAGCTCTCCCTAAATGCGTGAAATGCCAAATGGCTCTCTCCATGGCGTGGCAATGAATCACTCCAGTAGTCAGATGCCTTCACAGTATGTAACAAAAAGTGACATTCATTTAATACAAACTGTAGCCAGGTCATGCCTAACTTGTGTGTTATGTGTGTGCGTGTATGTATAATTATTTTGCTATTGGTAAAACAAAGAGTCTGGAGCTGATCTCTCTGAGAAGCCCAGCATACGTGCCTCCCCTAGGTTTGAGAGGGCTCAGGGGACAGGGCAAGTCCAGAAGAGCACCAGTGCTGTGCTGGTGGGCACCAGCCTGTCCTGACACGTCACTAACCATTAACCATCCAGCAAGTTGCTGCACTGTGCTGTTTAACAGCTCAGCCACAGCACAGTGTGTGAAACAGCAGTCCGAGCATGGAGGAGACACTGCAGGCTCTTCCCGTAGAGTCTGGGTGATATGTAACCACCGACAGGCAGATGGCACCAGCTGGATATCTAATTTGTAGGTAAATTGGGGTTTGTTGCTATGAAGCTGTATGATCGCATCCACTCATGGTGCCGTGGCCCATAGAAATAACGCAGCCTTTGGCGCAATTCCCTTCAGAAGAGTTTTTAAATATCTCTGCAGGGCAGCGACCGGCTCGAGCTGGGCGCAGCAGTTGCCGAAGTCTTCTCCTAAGCTGTCTGCCTGTGGTGCTGCCTGTGCACAGCAGTGCATAGCTCTTGGGGAATGAATTGCACAATGATGGGCCAGGGAAAATACAGGCTGGTCTGATGGAGATAATGGTATGGTTTTGCCTCGGGAATCTGCTTCATTTTATGTAATCAGGGGCCAGTGCGAGTTTATTGTCAATCTTCTTGAAAAGAATCACTCTCCACTAACAACAAAAAAGCCCTTGAGTAGGCAAAGATTAGGTACCTGTCCAAGAAGAATTGCAGTGTGCTCATGCAAACTGATGCAGTAATCACCTCCTGTGATCAGACTGTGGGCTGTGGGGCACTTCCGTTCAATACCCACGTGTGAGCGATGATCTGGCACTTCCCCATCACCATCTGTGCATCTAGAGCAGAAATGCCGACAGTAGCAAGGAATTGGAGCAGAGGGGACTCCGTAGTCAGGCTGCAAAGACAGTTCATGGGAGGATGGTATTTTATTTTCTGAAGAGCAACTAGAGTCTGCATGTGATGAATGTTAACATGCAGTATCTTATCTAGACTAGTTTCTTGATTTTAACCTTGTTTTTAGAATGAAATGTTGTTGCCAGTTTGCTCAATGCTCAAGATCAAACATGTTGTAAAATACAAAATTATATTTTTATTCAAAATATTTTTGTGACATGAGTGCAAAGCTTCTGTTTTATTTCTTGAAAAAGATTGTACAGAGTGACAGTGGAAAGGATGTCTTTGCTAAATGAAAGAATGAATGTTATATTGTTTTTATAACAATCTCAGAAATGAAATAAAGATACTGTACATAACAAATTGTAACATGATCTTACTGTTTAATTTCTTCAATTTGTCTGCCACAAGAAGTACAGAGTACTTTAGAAGAGGCTATCATGATAACTCTGCAAGGAGTTTGTGCTGCTGTTTGTTTTTCTAGTGCCACATAAATAACTTTTGTTGGAGATTGCTGGGGCCTGTGTTGAAACAGTTTTTTTCAACAGACCTAGAGCTTTGGAGGGGTTTTTGTTCTTTGATTTTTTGGTTTGTTTTTTTTTTTTTCAGAGTGACTTGCTATTTAAAAGGCCTATGAAAGTAACCATACCAATATGAGTCTTTTGTTGCAGTATCTTATTCCGTAGTAACACTGCAGTAAATTAGACAGCTCTCCTATTCCAGTAGAGTTTCTCACTGGCTTGAGGGATTTTGTGAGCATAGCTGGGGCACTAAGGAGTCAGTTTGTCACATCCTTGTTAAACATCCTAAGGAAAGTAAATGGTAGGTTAAAGGAAGTGGGAGTAAGGAACAAGATTAATTAATGGTACAGTGGCCATACAAGTGTCAGCATGTTTAAACATACAACTTGCCCTTCAGTTTTCTCTTTGCATTGCATTCATTTGCTTTTGAGTAACTTCTTAAAAAACTCACTATGTTCAGTCTGCTTGCAAAAACCCCTTAGGTGAAAATGCCCTTACTCAGGGCCAAGAAATCAGTTTTAGGTGCTAGATTTCAGCTTCAGCTGAGAAAGTTCAGTCTTGTTCCTTCTTCACTCATGCAAAGCCGAGAAGAGGAGGCGAAAAAAGGAAAGGGGAAAGCTCTTCCCGTCTTTGATGTGCCACTCATGGATTGCCAAACCACTCTTCGCCAGCAGTGGCTGGTGCTGGCCGGTTAAGCCCACCCTTTTTAAGAGATTGGAAAAAGAAGGAATAATGAGGTGAGATGAAAGTGGCAGGGTCCAATATATCAGAGACTTATTTTGTTTCATGAGTTGAACAGAAACACCACTCTCTGTCAAACTGTTCTGAGAAAATTAAGATAGTTAAGAAACCAGAAAGTTGAAATAACAGCAGCCTACAGCCAAGACACTTGTGGGTGCTGACATTTTGCTGGCTGTAATTTTGTGATGCTTTGTGTGTTTGTGAAGGAGTGGCAAAAGGGCCAGCGAGGCAGAGAGAAGCCAGGGAAAATACTAATGAGACAGGGCAGAAAAGCCACAGGCACAAATGGATGCGCGAGTTCCTCACTCTGGGAGCCGAGGGAACATTCCCCTCGTGTGGGGATGGGCCATGGGACTTTGAATATTCTTTGTTAAAAAAATTTTTAAAAATCTACTCTAAAAACTCTCTGCCTCCGATGTTTATCCCTTAACGATATACCTCCTACATGATGAATTTTACTGTCAAAAGCCTTTTCCTCATCGCAAGAGTTACAACAAAACACGGCAAAGCATCGTTATCTGGTCCCAGATCTCCTGAGCACATCCAATTGTGTTTCTGGCCCAAGTCCCAGGAGGCCCATGGGGGTCTGAGGTGCAGAGGGAAACCAGACACTGGCGGGTGGGAGAGGGAGGCCAGTTGTTGTCAATGGAATGGAGCAAAGCAGTGGGAATGGCAACGATGATGTTTTTTAAATACTGCAAATTCACATCAAGTTGGATTAGTTTCTGCTTCATGTCTTTTCTATTAGTGGAAAGAGTTTCTTCCTTACTAGGAGAGTAACATAGAAGACTTTTGATTTTTTTTTGGCAGGGAAGGATGAGTTTTAACTCTTCCCCCCTAACCTGGGATGTATAATGTACTTCTCACTGATTTTTATGGCATCAGTCCTTGCAGGGAAGGAGAGAACCTGGGCAGAGCCTTCTCAGTCCCACCTGTTTGGCTTTTAGGAGTTCCAAGCTGGAGCTTCCCCTTGGGGCTGTGCTTGGGGTGCATGTCCAGGCTGGAGTGGTGCCAAGCCCCAGGTGCCTCCCGAGCAGGACACGTGGCAGGGCCCGGAGGAAAAGCAGAGCTGATGCCATGTCCTGGCGAGATGCTGGCTGAAACGGCGGCTTGGCTCTCAGCAGCGAGCTGGCTGTTGTGTTGCCGCCTTCTGTGCTCAGGGCTCTGTAACAGGCTTTCGGCAGCGCTGTAAACCAGCAGGGCTGCACAAACACAACACCTGACCCAAAAAAATCTGGTTTTCCTCCTGCCGGAGGGAACTGCGAATTGGCCGAGTGTTTAGTTCAAGAGGTGTAACGGTATAAACTACCTGCGCTGTAAAGTTTTACGAGGTGACAAAGTTTTGTAGTCTGGCAATAGTGCAGTAGAGCTGGAGGCCATCAGATGCCCTGCCAGGAAAGGGAGGGGAATAAGCCAGTGAGGAGGGCTTCCCGGCAGGCTGTAGACTCTTCAGGCAGCCCAGAGGGTGCCCTGAGGGGTACGAGGCAGCTGCTCCTTCAGCCTGGGACAGGCATGATCCAGGGGCTTAGTTCTGTGGGGAGAATGGAACAGGGCCAGCTCCAGCTCTCTCACCACCCTCTTTGGGCATGTATTTATTTACATTTAGGCTATGAAATGGGGAGCTAAATACCAAGATATGAACATAGGTATGCCAGGGCATATGGTTTATTTAGAAGACAAAATACTGTTTACAGGCCTTACAGGTTTTTTGTTGATAGTTATTACTTTGCAGCAACCCTTCTGCCTCTCTTTCGCCACTAGGATCAAATGGGTCTTATTTCCAAAAGCTGAGACAGTAAGTGCTCCTAAAGTAAGCTGCTAGTATTGCAGTCATCTCTCCCAGAACGAGCCTTTAAGTTCACTTCTGATAGAAGTCTGTGAATTTTATACACATTTGTAACTCATTTATCTGCCACATTGCTGCGGGATTCGTGAGCAGATATTGCCTTTCCTTGCACCTCGCAGCGGGAGGTGGCGGGGTCCTGCACTCGGCAGCACATGGTTGCTCCTGCTTGGTATTCACAGGCGCATTCCTCCAGCTGGTGAAATATTATTATTGGGCTGGAAGAAAAATAATGTAACCAAGCTCTTATTATTTTTTTCCTTTTATCTGTTTGGTCATATTAATGTGGGATAATCATTATATAAATGCACAGGAGATGCAGTCAAGGACACATTCATTTTTAAAGTCCTCCAATGCTCTTGTACTTCAGTCATTCATCTTCTGTCTTTAATTACAGCAAGTGATCTCAGAGGCACTTAAAAGATTAAATTACTCAATTATTTGAAAAACCCGAATGCAATAACTGTATCTCTTTTCTGATAAATACCAGTGATTGCTGGAAAAGGTTGCCCAAGGCAAGAAACACTGGGAGGCCAAGGAGGCCATATTGTAACATTCTGGCTTAGCCCAGTGATACTACCCATTTAATTTTTCATTATTTGCAACCATTATTTTTATTTGCATTGATAATAACCACAAACTTTTCCATTGCTGTCCTGGTGGTTTCAGCAGTGTGATGAATGTCACTGCTCAGCAGGACAAGTGTCCTGGCATCTCCTTGACTGCGAAGAGAATGACATGAGACCACTGGGTGATAATCGCAGCTCAAAATGACATAAGGCCATGTCAGGGCATGAACATGGCCAGGCAGTAAACCCCATTCAAGGTGATGATTGTGGATGGGGTTTGGTCCAGTGTTTGGGAAGGGCATGTAACTAAAACACATGAGGTGGCTCACTCCATGTTGGGGTGGGTTCACCACTGGCAGGGCTGGGCGTGCATCAGAGCCGTGCGGGTGGGCAGTCGCTCAGGCTCTGCAAGCTCGTGGGAAGTGGGAAGGGTGGCCTGCCAAAAGCTGGCTCTGAAATGGTGCTCTCACCGTCCCACGGCCCCAGGAGTGTGCTGTTGGTGTACTCTGTGTGTGGGCATTGCCATCAATGCTGCGACAATGCATCTGCAGCAGTAGAGCTCATCCTTCATCACCTGCAGCCCTATTGCTCACCAAGGATCCCTAGATACAGCTGCTGAAGAATGGGAAGTTTTCCCTAAATCAGTTTTTTTACCTCTTTTGCAAAGCAGCAGACACGTGATGAGTCCAACTCTGCCAGAGTGGGTAAGGGATGCAGGCTGGTGTGATCCCTCCTCCCTGGGCTAGGAGGAAAGGGACATGACTCTTCAGGGAAGCAGAAATCCAGGCTAAAGAGCTAAAATCCTGCACTTACTCTTCATAAGCCCAGTTCTGAGTTCCTGTCCCATCGGGAGCCAGCTGACACGGCAAAACACTGGAGCAGCTGTGAACCCAGGGTGACCTGCACTTACAGCCATGGTGGGCTCCTCAGTTGTACTGGTTAGCCAGCAACATGGTACATGGACGTGTGTTTGGTGTTAATAAACAAACTCCCTGCTTTCAGCTACCCCCATGGCAAGTCTCTAAACTGGAAGAGTCTGGGGGGAAAAGAAAAGGACTCACTGTTTATGGTCAAGCCAGACCAACTGTGGTGCTTCTGGTCCTACTGCTATGAAGACCAAGCCTGGCTGGAGTCAGTGAGGTGCAGTGGGGTGGCTGAGAAGGCTGGCAGACCCTGGGCTGCTGGCCCTGCGTGGGTCTGGGGTCAGGCTGCATGCAGGCCCCCCAGCCAGCATCTGTCCTGCACGCGTGGCGTGGCACTGCTGGCCAGCAGATGCTGCTGAGAGGGTTACTGTCGTCTGCTCCGCCACCTGTGGTTCCCACGTTTATTTAATTAAAAAAAAAAAAAAAAAAGTAAGAAATTCGATATGCATCCTCTCAAGGAAAAGGAGTCATTCCAGGAAGGAGCAGGCCAGGCATGGTCTGGGGAGGGACAGATGGCCTTGTGGCTAATTTGCTCCCATAAATCGCAAGCTGTTGCAAATCCTCACTGTAGCAAGTGCTGGCTCTGTGTTTCAGCCATGTGTCTGTCTCAGAGCTGCTATGAGCAGGTGAAGGAGAAAGAGCAGAGTCTGCAGTTTTAGACTGAGTTTCCCTGGTGCCTTTTGCAGAATCAAGTATTTTGATTAAGAAATAAACCATAATCCTCTAGCTGGCTGCCAGCAGAGCTCCATGCAGCTGCTCTCGCCAAGCAGGGCAGTCTTCTGCTAGAGCAGAAGCTCTTGCTGCAGCTTTTTTCTTGTTAAAGCACAGTCACAGCTGGGAGCCCATCCTGTCTCCTTACAAACTGCTGCCAATGAACTTCACACTGTGGTTCAAGTCTCTGCTCAAGGTAAAGGGCAGTTCACTGCATTCAAACTGCAGCTGCCTTTAGCCTCCCCATCTTGCCATACACCCCTCCCCAGGAGAGACTAGAAAGCCCCAACTTGTCATTACAGTGGAACCACCTGTGCAGTAGTACAGGCTCAGTTATTTTCCTGCTCTTGCCTTCCTGCCTCCTTGGAAGAGAGAAGCAGAAATGATCTCAACCTGGAGTTTTGTCCCTTGCGTGGGCATGGGATAGTTGCAGACTTGAGCCCTGGCAGGCTGGCAATGCCTGGCTCCCCCCGTTGCAGCTGGGGCGTGGACCATTGACCGCTTGGTTATGATCACTCTGTCCCAAAGGCTGAACCCTGTGGCGTCCTGTGCAGCCCAGGGCTGGGCAAGTTGGGCACAGGCTGGAGCCCAGCCTGCAGACAGGCATGCAGGGACTGAGCGGGGAAGATGGCATGTTGGGTTCAAGAGCTAGGCTTAGACAGTGGAAGACAGCAGTGGAGAAGAGCTACCTATGGAAGGTCAGTAGTAAGGTAGCAGGGTAGAGATCCTAGTTTCAGAGTCAAAGGGGTGGAAGGAGGCAAGTGTCCTTGTTACATTTTCTGCAAGAGATGCTAACCTTCATCAGAGGCGTAGAGGCTCTGGTGTCTGGGTCCTGTTGTGGATTAGGGAGGGTATCTGGGACTGTGCAAGACCTCCCCAACATTAGCCTATAAAAGAGAGGCAAATCGTTATCTGCAGTGTTGTAATGTTTTCCCAGTTGTTTACTCATTAACCCAGACCCACTGCTCTGCTCTGTGTTAGCCCTCGAGTTCCACATACCCGTGTGTTTGCTGAGCTGAGTTTCTTGCACACTGAAGCAGGACAGTCTACAGTCACAGGTGGGATCTACAGTCACTAGGTGGGATCTGCTCTGCATCCATTGCTGCTTTGGGGGAAAATGTTAGCTTTCTACATAGTATAGCTAAGTGACCCATGATATTGAGCACCACAGTTTAAATCATAGCTGAAACTTCAGTGTTATTTGCCCCGACAGTCTGTTTGCCCTGACAGTGCTGCAGGTAGGTGTGAGGGAGAAATGGGAATGAAAGCACATCACATACTACTGTATTTTTTTGCAAGAAAGGACAGATTTACACAGCTGACTATCTCTGCCATGGCTGAGAATTGGAGAAAAGTGCTTCCTTTCAGTCCAAATTTAATACTGAGCTTTCCCTGAATAGTGGGACATAAGGGCTTATCCCCCGCTAGATGGTCTCTCATAGCAGACTCCCTGCTCAGCATCCTGTTTCTGAGACTGCTTCTTTTGATAATTCAGGAGACAGTTGGAGAGATACAGGCCCATCCAAAGGGACATTTATTCCATCTGTAGATGTATGTAAGACAAACCACAGGATCACTATCCTGCTGTTGCATCTTTTTCTCTTTTGCAGTGGCTTGATGGATTTGAGATGCCTGACAATGTGAACCCAACATTCAGCATCCCAGCTCCACAGTCATTCTTATGAACCTAGACTTAGTTTATTGACAAGAATATAGATACAGAAACATGGTTTATTTCAGTGGGAGTCAGGGGCATAAACACTATTAAGGACCTGAGTTTAACACTTCTCAAGCTAGCCATCCTAGCTTAATGGTTTCTTTGGAAAGCAATCTTTGCCATGAAGCTCATGCATACTTAAGGACACTATATGATAAGTGTAATGGACAACAACATAAATTTTGAGCCTAAAATCATTATTGAAGACCCATATCAGAACAGTTTAGAGTATAGCAGGTTACAATAAAGAAAGGTCCTAAATGTACTGTGTTTCTTGTGCCAATAGATGAAATGAGCACACAAAGGAAACATGATTCTTTAGTGTATGCAAATTTATTCAACTCTGCAATTATTTATTTACAACTAATGACTGATACCAACAGATGAGGTAAAAATATGAGGTATTGATATGAGTATAACATTTAAAAATGCAGTTATCATAATGTATTTTCAATGGCAATGTAACAATACAAAATACTGTGGTAGCTGAATGGTAGACATGGCATAATGTGCATTTTAAAGAAATCTTATTTCATTGATACATGGCTTAGAGATGCCAGAAGCACATGACAGAGCTTCTGCAAGGGTAGGAGGACAACCCTACCTTGCTAGTGGTGGCAGGTGGCACAGGGCTCCTTCTAGCTGAGCAATGACTTGTCAGACAGGATAAAAGCACTGTCCAGGTTTTCCCTTCATTTCCTTAAGAAATTATTTACTGTCAGACAGTATTGCCATTCCCAGAGCCAGAAATTCTGTGTCCATTAATACTGAGGCACTATTGTATTCATTTATGCAAACTAATGTAGCAGAAGTGCTCTAATTGCTCATGTTTTGGAAAACAGCCGGCATGAAACCTGCTGCCATGGCTACAGGCGTTTGGGGAGGAGGCGCTGCTTTCTGGGATGGCAATCCCGCTGGAACCGGGGGACTGCCCTTGCCCCACCAGCTTGTGAGCCTCCACTAGCTCCCAGGAAGGCTGGACCTGGGCAGTGGTGGTGGCCTGCAGCTGGCTGGTGACTGCCAGACCTCAACACAGCCATGTAAGGGTGTGAGCGTGCCCCTGTCTTTAAGACTTAAAAACACACAATAGTTGCACATTGCAACTATTGTTGACCAGAAACTCAAGGCAGGAGCTCATAGGCAGCCAACCTCCCTGATCCTATGAGTTGCACAATAAAACGTGGGTGAGACAGCTCATGGGGGAAGATGACAGTGACTTTCTGGGGGTCCTGTTGCTCCATGGGGACATCCTGCTAGGTCACCCTGGATCTGTCCACCCTGAGCTCCCACAGGCTTTCTTTCTTGGCTTGCAGGGCTGTCCCCCACCAGCAAAGGCCTTGAGTGTGTGCATGATGGCACGTGGGACCGTGCTCTAGCAGCTATCGAGGACCGCACAATGGTCCACCCCATAGCCCCCATACCTGGGGCAGATTCAAAGTACTGGCTTTGAAGAGACTTCCCCATTTACTGAATCAGGGCATAAAACTGTAGCTTCATGTATGTAATGTATCCTGCTGAATTGACCACATACTAAATCTTAGTGGATTTTGTTGGAAGGACTGAGCTAAAACACTGACTATGAATGACTCAGCTGGTTTATGCAGCAATAAATAAAGTCAAAGTGAACAAATGTGATTAATGAAGAACAGTATTAACAGGCTTGTACATTCTTATTGAATCATAGATGTAACATCATTTTTGGTCTTAGGTTAGTTAAAAACAAAACAGAACCCTGCCTCAAAGGTAACGTCGACAAATTATTATTATTATTACTTTTAAAGCATTCTTCCATTAGCAAAATAATAGGTCCCTGAAAATGAAATTATATAATAGGCTTAAATGGCTCCTACTCCTCATAGTCAGGGGCTAATCCTGCTCCCACCAATGCCTATAGAGGCAGGATCGTGCAGATCAGTGCAATATAATATGAAAATGCTTGCTGTTACTATGAAAGCAATCTTTCCACGCATAGTCTGCATTTAGTCTTTTAAATCTCCAAGATGTATTTAAAAGCTTAAAAAAGTTTACTTATTTGTATAGTAAGAATATTAAAAGGCATGGTATTCATCTGCATGTCTTCGTGTCCACTGGATGTGGAAAATCTGCTTTGGAGTTTCTTAACAATTAGCCATCTCTATGGGAGAAGGAGAGAACAACACAGAAACACTTACTCAGAACCTAGACAAAATGCTAAAAAAAAAAAAAAAAAAAGATTTACAGCTTAATAACTTACCAGTCTGATTTCAGACACCTCGGTACACATAGCGTTATCTCGTACTCTCCAAGAACGAACAGTTACTTGGAACGCTGCACATAGTGAGGCTCTCTAGCGGCAGATATACCATTAATTAAGGCAATAGGTAAGTTTTCAACACCTTGTACTAACAGTCCCAATTCTGCTGCTGATATAAATGGCCTTCAAAATGTCTATCTCAGTTACATTTACATGTATTTTATTTGGTGAAACTGATCTGCTCCTCATTATTTTTAAACATACAGTAACCTCCTCCTTCCTTAGTTCTTTTACTTCTTCCTACATCTATTTCTAGGTACCTTCTCACAGCATACACAAATACGAAACATATTTGAGAACAAGCATTTCTGTTATCACATGGATTATGCCTGGTAGCCCTGTGATAACAGCAAACACAGCTTATGTAGCAGTGACACACTAAGAAACAAGTGACAGATTCACTTAAGGTCCAACTGATGCAAGTGATTTGCACTGAGTTATATACAAAATAATTAATTTATACATATACATATATATAGATAAAATATAAATATATACATACTGTACATAATTTATTTACAATTAAAATATGCTTCTTAGAAGCCTTTAAATACCAGAGTTATGTAACACACAAGTAATAGCAATAGTCTGATTTTAAAGTAATAATGATAAAAGCTCTTTGAAGAAATGTTTACTTCAATAATTGAAATTAATACAGAAAGGATGTGGCGGGGGGAGATGAAGTCTCCAGAGTAAAAGAACTTTCCTATAAAATTCCTGTTTCAGCTTTGTACAGACCCAGGTCTGGTCAGATTTCTGCAGCTTAAATAAGATCTTTGCTTTCAGTATTCCTGTTCCCTGCCAGACCCCAATTTACGCTCACATGCTCCTAGGAACACTTCCTCAGATTTTTGTTTCTGGTCCCTCGGCAATCAGAGGCTGAAATGAGTTTCTGATCCTGGCAACTTCTGCAGCACACAGATGTCCAAAGCCTTTGTTGTACCACTCTGGGGAATGTCCTCTGAAGAAATGGAAAGAGAATTATTGAGAAACTCAAATACTCAAGAAATATGCCCCACAGGAATGGGCTTGCCATGCTTCCTACTCCCCACTGCCTATGGTGGTGGAGGTGACTCAAATACTTATTATTGTAAGCATACTCTGAAGTTCTCCCTTACAGTAATCAAATAAGCAGATATCATTTCTATGATCACACCATAACAGTGGGAGATGCTGAGTGGAGAAATAAGTCAGCAGGGTGACTCCAAAGCAGCAAAGCTACACTGACCATGTCCTCTGTTCCCAACACCTCCCCTCCCTGAGCTGGAGTGTTTTGCCCTGCTGAATGGAGATCTGCTTTTTGCAGGTGGGATACTTACTTCAGATCAATTCTGCAGATGTGGGTCAGCCTGGCTTTTCCTGAGCCACAGGGCTCTATCAAGTACTGAGAGTCCATCACGATGGCTCGCACAGCTCCCATAAGAGGAGCCTCTTCATGCTCCACAGAGATGGCAACCAGCATGCACATCCCCTTTGGCAAATCCGTTCTCCATGTCCTGCAGCAACACATTCAAGATGGAATCACTTTAGTAATTAAACTTTTGGGCACACAAGTAAGAACCAGAATTAAAGTTACAGTTTGCTTGTCTGCCTATCCTTGTTGCCTGCAATGCTACTGGACTGTCTTAGGAGTCCCTGGATAAGTTTTATGTTCCCCAGTTGGGAGTCTGACCATGATGTGGAATGGCCACCCATCTACATTGCTGCAGGCTCCAGGTAGAGTTTTGCTTCTTCACATTTATGTATTAGAGGGCATGATACAGCCTTTTGCAGACAGACAGAAGTTTTGGAAAGGAGATAAAGTGAGCATAAGCCATCCACCAAAGGCTGAAATGTTGCACTGCACCCATGCAGACTTACAGAACAACAAATACAGTAGCACGGCAAAAATCCCCACTACTGCCCACAATGACTTCTGAAACTCCCAGAATGTGTTTCAAGGGCATCAGAACTAAAAACAAAATGTCCTTTCATTTTTTATCCTCTCCCAAGTTTCTAGCCTCTTTCTTACTGCATAAGTTTTCCATCAAGTTCAGGACACCTAGACTGTAATAATTAACATTTTTTTCTTATTCTGTAAGCATTCTCTAGACATTCTGGTGTCTCACATCCTTCTCGTCTGCCTTGAATCTCACAGGATGGGTCTATGCTCTTTCCTATGCTGTGGGAAGAAATGAGAAATTCCCACTGTGCTGTGTAATGTGCACCATCTTGCCATGGACTGACACAGGGATTACGCTACCTTGGGAAGTATCATGTTTTAGCAGGTAAGCTACTTTCAAGGACTGATGAAGTTTGGACTTCAGCAGGTAATTTTAACATTCTGCATTTTTCTTGTACGAAACTGAGCTGTTATTCAAGTCACTGCAGGAAGATACTGACTTCAGAAGGTTTTACATGTGTCAGTGCATTAATAAAAATGATGAGCTATCTTGACAGATGAAACACATGGAGAGTACAAAATCACACCTCAGATCTACTGTGAAATGTTGAACCATTTACAGTGAATGCCTACACAGTGCTTAGATATGACCATATCATTTTGGTAACTATGCGGCACTTACTTGGGCCATTTGTGAAGTGGAAAACTATGTATCCCAGAGACTGCAGAAGACTTGATTCACAGTTATATGGATTTAGGCCAGTTTCTGTACTTCTCTAAACATCTTACAGTAGTAAAAACAGGCATGGCACCTAACTCACAGAGATACTGTGATACTTAATGAACATTAAATGTTTGAGGAATCTTTAAGGAAAAGCGATGCCTGTGAAGGGCAGCTGAGAGCTGCATCAGATCCCAGGCATATAAAAGATCACCTCTATCCTCTTGCCATTACAGTCTTCTAAAACAAGCTTAATTCCCTTGTGATGACTGTCCAATTGAAAAAAAAAAAAAAAGAACAACTAAGTTTATCCTTTCACAGCCAAAAGTTTGATTGGGAAGGAGAAAATTGCTGTCTGTTAAAATATATTTATTCATGTCCCCAGAGGTGAATTATAATTTCATTCTTCACTTCCCACCAATCATAAGGTACCAAATTGACTGTGATATTGCTGGCTAACCTTGCTCTAGACTTAATAATATAAATCAAGAGAGATAAACAACAGAATCTGACAGATCTGCCTGATGGCTGTTTTCAGTCCTTAAAAACCCACCAGGATTCAGTTTTATGATATGTATTTCAGTCCTTGGGGGTCATTCTGCCTGGGTTAGTGAAAAGAATGAGAACTCAATGGTAAGATTTTTCTTTAACTGATGTGTCTGCACAGCAGGTCTTTAAAAAACATAAACCACCATGAAACCTAATAGTGAACTAAGTGACAAATAAGAGGACAGAATTACGGTCATCAAAACCTCCCTGCTGCTCCCAGACAATCTTCTTGGTGCTATGCAGAGGGCCAGATTTATCACTGGTTTAAGTCAATAATATTATATAAGAAAAATAATTATAAAGTAATTAATTTAGCCCAGCATACTGTGGGAAGGCAAAAGAAATAGAGTAATGGGAGGACTGGTGTTTTAACATTATAAAGGACTTACAGAAAACATTCTTTAAATCTTCCCCTAAGAGTGCCAATAATTCTTCCATTATACTGACAGTATCTGCATGTTATCATTCTCTAAGAGAATACTGAAGTTCATAAAAGGGATGTACTATTATAATTATATTTTATTGGGCTCATCTTTTTCCTTCAATCTTTGTTCCCTCTAATACAATTCTGACTCACTGGACCATTTTCTTTGTCAAAGCTGCTTAGTATTTCTCTGGCACATCATTTAAATCAAAGAAAGCAGAGACCAAGAATGGGAATGCACAAAGTCATCCTGAAATAAATAACTGTAGGACTGACCCTGTAAGTGAAATATGTCAGCAGCTCCACAATAGCTCCTAGCAAGCAAAGGGCCAGGATTTCAAAGGCAGAAGGTGCATAAGAAGAATTTTTTTTGTCTGTTCTGTACAGGCAGGTAGACAATGGCAGAACTGGGATTGAATTTAGAATATTGATACACAGCTATACATTTATTTGAGAGATGTCATCCCCTGGAAGACAGTTAGAATACATATCTACTGCTCCTTTCTGTTCTTTTCCACACTAACATTTTTATGGGTTAGCATTTCTTGGGTCTACAAAGACTCCAACTGCAAATCTAAAATAACAACTTATATAGAGACCGTATAACAACCTTAGCTTAAAAGCATCACTATCTTCTCTACTAAACATTTGGCTCTCAAACGTCAAACAGATGTCCCCAGAGAACAGCAAAAGCAGTGTAAAAAACAATTGGGTTCTATTTATGCTGTTTTGACAACAAACAAAGCTAAGAGAGAACAGCAGCTATTATCAGACATCTGTTCTAAGGAAGAACTTATATTTATGGCCTCAGGAGTATGTGCTGCTCAAATTACATCAGAGAAAAGGTCAGTATGCTCTAGGTGTGCAATATTAATTCAGTCTGAGAAATCAACACAGCTGCCCAGAAGAGGAGTTCTCAAAGCACAATTATACAGATGCGAAGGCTGAGGTAAGGCCAGATCTTCCCTGTATGCACTGCAGGAAGAAAAGGTACTGGAGAACTGCCCTTAGCTTACCTCAGAATGACAAAGTCTCGGACGGGATGAGGAGCCATGCTGTTCAAAACATATTGGTAAACTTCTGTCTGCTTGTCCAGGCTCTCAACCACCTTCCACTGCAAGAAGTCCTCATCCCAGAGGTGACGTTCTCTCAGTACTCGGTTCAGGACAACTGATGGGGGGGCTTCAACTTCCACCGAGGCTTTCCAAAGCCTTAGTGGGTTCCCATCCCCAACCTGGAGTAAAGCAACAAAGAACATGATTTATATGCCTATGTTCAGCAGAGGATAACTGAGGACAAAATCTTGATATGGATATCTTACTTTAGCTTAAGAGCATGCATATTTCCCTGCTAATCATCACAATTATTGCTATTGCTGATGTTCTACTGTATGTAAAAACATATGCATACTAGTCCTGGATGGAAAACTGAAGTGATACATTACTTCTACTATTATATCAGTGGACCAGGTCCCATAGTGCCAGTGGAGCTGCTATATTATTTCTGAAGTGACAGACACTTTTTCAATCCCAAGCATCCTAAGTGTAATGAAGAATATTAGTGTACAGAAGTAAAAACAGATGAAAGGAGAGACTGAAACTCTGGGATGAAATAAAGCTACCACCTTGGGCAATCTAATGCACTAGCTGGGACTGAGGGTCTAATAACCCTCTTGGTTAATTGGTGGAAGAGCAGAACATATGCCGATTCAGTTATGTGTCAGGTACACAGATGTTTGCTCCTCAAATAGCTGCAAGGGAGGTATTGGGAAAATGCCTTTCAAAGAAGGAACACACAAACTGCTTGCTAACACTTCCTAGCTCACAGTTCCTGTTACTTGTTACACCTCCACAGCATGCAATAAGGGGAGCAGAAAGTGCTGGGCTATGCACAAGATGAATATCCTAAATTCCACACAAACAGCTTTTCTCCATGGTTTTAGGGGTCATATTTCAGGCAGAAAACAAGTTAACTGTAAGCACTGGATCTTGCCAGCCCTGCTTTTCTAACCCCTCCCTACCCTGGCATCCTCACATACCAATTCCAGCACCTCCCACAGACCCAGGATTGTGACCCCAGAAACCTACCTTCCACCCCTCCCACCTTAAATTATTGTATGTTGTTATAATTCCTTCTCTCCAGAGCTCTCAGTTCCCCAGTCCCCCTGCCCTAGAGCCCCAGGGACTCCCAATCCCCTCTGTAGCCTCACATGTCCTTGACCCCAGACCTGTGCATGCCCCTGTTCTTCCCACGTCTTACTCCCACCTGAGCCCTGTCACTCCCTCCTCAATCTCCTTCAGGGAAGCTGGCTACAAATCAGAGTAGATTTCTTTGCCCTAACAGAGGGGTTGCCCTTTCCCAAACAGGGGTAGTGCTGCCTCCTGCCCCCTCACCATCCAGATCCTGCCCTCCTCCCAGTGCCCTTCCCCTACTTAACTAGGGTCAGCCACCCCTAATCCATGCCCTCCTCTTGCTAGCTGCTGCTGATTTGCAGACCTCTGTTTTACCATTGCATTTCCAGCAGCCCTGAACTCTACTGTCTGCAGGGACCTTGCAGCACCCTCCTCCTGGCTGTAGCAGTCTGGCTTTCCCTGCAGAAGTGGTGGAGCCTGGAACAGCTTCAGAAATTTTGATAAAAGTTGCACATATCAAACATCCACTGGAAACAAGGACAAGAGGATCAGGGATAAAACTGGCCATATGGCTGGCCTGACTAAATAAAGCAGTGGGCAACCTGAAGACATTTTTAATACTTATATTCTGGCTGTGTTCTCCAAACTGCTGCCAAACAACAGGAGATGGACAGAAATTTTGTCTGTCCTCCAGTGAAAGAGCTTACCCAGGTACTGTTATCTGTTGTTTAAGGTCTCAGCTCGCTCTCTGATTGCCACTTTATTTTGGAGACCTTAGCTTGCTTTGTGTGCCTTTTCCTGGAATCTCATACCTGAATCACTATTATATTACATTTTAAACTGCTTTTGGTAGTCTTTTTTAAAAAAAATCATGTGCCTCACCAGACAGAAGGGCAGGTATTTAGCCATGCAACAAATCAGGGTGTCCCGTAGGCTGTATTTTCCTTTGGTTTCTTTACTGCTTCTTCCACATCTCACTAGATTACCTTTTTGTAGGCGAGCTCTGTGTTCTCTATACTGGAACACGTGACCCATCCTTTGAATTTCTCTTTTGCTTCTTTCTGGAGATTCTGCATGAGGCTTTCCAGGTACATCTGATAGTTCCCTCCTTCCTCATCCACTTGTTTCCCAAGCTCGTCCAGCGTGGGAGAATGCACTTCTGCATCAACATAGGAGTTTCGGGACTGGGTCACCATCTCATGTGGGACCTGTGCCACAGAAGGGAGGGAAAACATCCTTTCGAGAACTTTCCTTAAGGCAATGTGTTTCTAGGTTGATGGACCATTGAGCATCCAGTTGCAATTAGCCTATGATCTGTAACATGGGTACCTATTTCTGTCTTTGCTTCTCATGCAAGATGAGAAATCAAAGTAGTATAATGAAACAGCCCATAGCTCAGAATAGCACTACTCATGCAGAACTGTATTAGACCGATCAACTGTATGTCAATACACCTGTGTTACTCCTCTAGCCCCCCCCCCCCCCCCCCCCCCCCCAGTGTTGCCTTGTGCTTCTGGGGAAGGGAGATATGAGCATTCTTTCTCCTTCACCTGCAGTGAAAGTAGCTGCAAGAATGACTGCATCTCCCTATGTGATTTTAACTTTTTTGTGTGACACACAGAAATAAAGTGTATCAGCTCATTTTTTTGAGATGAATAAGTTTTAACTGAGGTGTTAAAAGCATTACAATAAAATGAAATGTTAAGATAGCAGATTTTGTTTTTAATTAGACTAAAATTTCCTAATTCAGTAATTTGGGTTGAAAACTGACACATAATAATTATCCTGCATTTTTAATAGTTGCGTCTTTGAATACTAGAAGGGAACAGTCAAAAAGAAATGAGATAAATAAACTTTAGATGGAGCAAGTTTACAAATAAGTGAGGCACCATCAAACTCTGAGCTAATACAAGACAGCAAATGTAAGCATAAACATAAATACTTCAAAGGATGCTGCATTACAGGGCCATGAATAATGCTGTTTGAGTCTCTCACTCACCTCAAAAAGTTTGTTGCATTCCATTATCATGTGAGCAAGTCCCTGAGTAGCTGCCAGGTTTTCGCTGAGGTCCTTCTGATCTGGCTTCCCTGTTGCATATTTTTTCTGTATTACTCTGTAATTAAATTCAGTGTCTCAGGTAAAAAATGCTGAATCTTTTTAATATGAAAGCAAACAGCAGCAGGATGTTCAGAACACCAAAGAGAAAAGCCTATCTTTAGTTTTTATCACAAAGATTGCTCAGACCATTGGGCCTTTTTTAAATAAAAAATGTTTACCTAAAATATTGTTGAGCCAAAGGTAAAAGCAGGAAAGGTTATGCATGTCCTGCAATAGGTGGTGTACATTTTGAAATGGATTTCTGACAGACATGATGTACAGTGGTTTATGTTGTTACTGATTAAAGTACTTGCTCAGACACTGGTTACACATGTACATGACCAAGAATTGCAGTGTATTCTGAACCAGATTGGGGAAAAAAAAGAGTCAGGAGGAACATCAAGTTGGAACCACTAATGTTTAGCAGGGTCTATGCCCTGTTTAGTCTACACTCACCATGTTACATGCCATCTTAATGTGGCCTGAAATAAAGTTGGTTTCCCAAGTGGCAGAATGTAGCCAGAAGATACAGAGTGAAAAACCACTCACTGAAAATCTATGTATTCAAATCCTTTAAAACATGGTCAATCTTTGACTTCAAACAGAGCAAAATCAGGCCCTTTCCCTTCACAGAAGCCAACATTACTTATGCTAAACTCAGTAGTGCCTCATTGAAATTTCGCAGGGAAAGCAAGTGCTGCATATTCACAAGGGGCAGCCAGAAATGCCTGCTGGGCTTGTGAAAACACCTTCTGTGCATGTACTAGTGTGCTTCTGGCTCTGCAGTATGGGCTTTCCCCTCTCACTGTAACGCGTGCTGGAAAGCAGATGCTTTCAAAAATTTTATCCTGCATACCTTTAGAAACACTGAAAGCATCACTTTGTATTAAGGATATGACTATTTATAGTGTTGAGAAGAAACTTACCTCGGTGAGCTTTCTTTCTTCACTATATTGAGATGGAAGAGGGAAGGGGCCAGACAAACAGCTATGTTCATAGGAGTCATCTGATTCTCCTCCACGGAGGTGACGTCACTCAAGAAGCACAGCAGAGTCTGCAAAACCTCCCGGTTCTCATCAGACATCAGCATGATAGCTGCCTGCACCGCCTGCAGCCGCTGCTCCTTGGGGACGTCTGAGGAAAAGCAAGCGACATTCAGGGGGGTCAACTGTAAGATCAGATAAGGAGCCAGGAAGCCAAGACAGAGCTAGCACAGGCATTCACACTCTGGGAATGGCTTTCTGAAGAGGCAGATGACAGGGGATGAAGGGGCAAAGACCAGCTGGTTGTTGGAGGGACCCGGTATTTGCTCCTCCACCCAGCACAGCTTGCCTAGCCAGTGTATGACATTTCTCTGTTCGTTTGAAAGGCTGTTCCCCAAGAAAGAGACTGAAGTTCCTTTAAAGTTTATGAACGGAGAGTAGTACTCAGTACTCATATCTTTAAATGGTATTTTTCAGGTTTGTTTTGTCCCCTGGGAAAAGAGTTCAAAAGTCTTAGGGAAGTTTCAGGAAAATACTTATGCTTGTGTCCTAAACCATAAAAGAATTTAGTGGAAGTGGTAATGCATACGCTTAAATAGCACTTCAGACAGATTAATTTCTAAAACTACCATAAATTTTCTCAGTTTGTACTTGGAGCCCTTGGAGTATTACATATGCTCTATATAATTGAACAGAAGAACAAAAGCAGATTTACAGTAGAGGGAACAGCCAGCTTTTAAGCTCTGCCTGCTAACCTTGTACAAGCACTTCATTTTAAAAGCTTTCAGATATGAATGACAAACTGAACACAGCCAATTTTCTAGAGGCAGCAAGGCCAGGTCTATGAGAAGCCAGAGGATCCTTTGCTAAATCCATGCCACGTGTCTTCTCTCCCCTCATAGCCTCCTGGTACTCCCTCACCTGTACTGTTAAACTGGCAGGTCTGATGCACAGAGAAGACTGGCCAGTCCTTCAAGTCATAGGTAAACATTAGGCAATGTTTGAGTGTTAGGGAAATGGAGGAAGTTTCATCAGTGCTATGCAATATAGACTATTACACTGATCATCCCATCCCCAATCCTCTGTGTTACAGCAAATCAAGCCATTATGGATATATGAAAAAAGTCCTGGATATATGAAAAATATCTTCAGTGAGTCTCAGAAAATCAGAAATCCCTTGCCAATACACTAAGAGAGGAAAAATCCTTCCTAACTTCACATTAATAATTTGTTAAACAGGATGAAGGGAAAGAAAAACTCCCAGCTACAGATTTATTTAATTGCAGACATTATGAAATACAATTGGTATCCCAGCAATTTTCAACAATTTTCTTTTGTGAAAGGAGTTTTGTCAGTACCATCTAAATCAGAAAAATATATTTACTGTTGGTCACAGGGAAAAAAACCCATTGCTACTCATTCTTAATCCAAACATTGGCCTCCAGTGTGTACAGAGCCCATCTTTTCCTGTTCCCACCTTGTATTAAACAGACCCATCCTCAAGTCTTTCTGAAATCCTTTCAACTACTGGTGCAGTTCATGAAAATCTTTCCTAGCACTTTTTTTCCCCCCCTCTGATCAGTGTAAAGAAGAGCTCTTCAGACTTCCCATTGTAGTACCACATAGGGTTACAGAGTCAGCCTATGTCCCTTTTTACACTTTTCTGTTGGCTGGTAGCAATGTTTTACTGTTCAGCCTTGTGGCTGTTGTGAATCCTAATGCCAGGCGTCTGACTTGGAGAAGGGGAGTTCTTCTGGCTACAGACCTAATAACACTGACGACATTGAGATCTGCTATGTCTCTCTTCCTTTGGCAAGGGGGGAGTTTACTTGCAGTCTCTCTGTGCCAAGACAGGATGTTCCCAATTTTCATCAAGCAATAGTTTAAAAGTAATTTGTTTCCAAGGACATGTAGAAGATGTCCTTCTAGTGGATAATCTTCTCCTTGGCCACTTCACTATGGAAACAGTTGTGACTCCCATTTTATTAGCACCAAGAATTTCTGTTGCTTTTCTGTACAAGCTCATTGATGTGTGCGTCGGCAGACAAGACCTGCAACTTGTAAGCAGAAAGGAAGAAGGGGAAAGGATGGTTCAGGGCTATGCACCAACTGTTTCAGTTCATTTGTGTCCGAAGATGTCATGTATGACCAAGTCCACTAAACTTATTTGCGATGCTGTCTCTCATGTGCAACATCACAGCATTTCTCTACCAGCTACAGACACTGTGATGCTAAATACATTAGTGACTATGTGCCACAGACAGATTTTTACAGTAAAGGCAGGCAACGGAAGTAACTTAGATTCTTTAGCACTGGGATTATACAGTGTTTAAAAATGGCTTTCTATTGTTTTGGCAGCTGAAACGTCTGCAAGTGAAAAGACTAGACACACTTCTTTTTAGTGCTTCCAATTATTTGGCTTAGGCTGGCGGGGTATGCTTTTCTATATCTGCCAGAGCACTGGCTGACTGGCCTTCATAATGGACATTGTCAGGAAAAACTTGAATTCCTCTGGTTTTTCTGTGTTTTCCTCATTGTTTATTTCTCCCTCAGTTTGGAGAAGAGATACACAGTCATTTCCTGATTTACAGGGATTTTCATCATTCTGACGCATTTGAGTCTCAGGTTTTGCTGAAGACTACTTAAGCTGAAATGAAAAGAAGAATTCCTGGTTTTTTCCTTTCACTATGAGATCTTTACATAAAAGCTGAGGATCTAAATGAAGGCAGCTTTTTTCTTGCATGTATGTTTTATTGACTATAATGAAAAGGCAAATAATCAAAAGTCACAGCAAGGAAGGGGACTGCACAGGCACACATTCTCATGGTCAAGTACCACTTCTCCATGCCCAGAAGACTCACTTTTATTGAGATGTCTGCATGAAATGGGCCCACAGTTTGAAGAAATGTAACAAAAATGTGAGTTTTCATGCTTTTTATGTCCCTGGCAGCCTGTCCTTCTGGCTTCTTTCTGATTGTGAGGCTGATATTTTCAAAGCTTCTCAAAATATCAGTGCTGTCTTTCCATTAAAATTTCTAGTATTTTGACAATGAAACCTTTAGGTGGTTCTAAAAATCTCTTAGCAAAAGATTTTGAGGGCAGAGAGGTTCTTTTATACATCTCAAAGGTGAGCAGAAAGTAGCCCACCCAGTGTTAACATACCAAAATTATTTACAGTCTGTTGTTATATAAGATATAATATTTTGTAATTGTTTATAATAATAAAAATATTGCCACTTACATTGGTAGATGTGTAGAAAAGTCTCTCCTAGCTTACTTGTGAGCAGAGGTTCTGGCAAGTCCCTGAAAAATTGCTTTACCATGTCTGCCACATCATATGCCGACTGGTCTTCATAGCTGACGTTTTCCGGGGAGTTCTCATTCATCTGACGTAGGGCTTGGATTCGGGATTTCACTCCAGATTTTCGAAACAGACCCACCTAAAAAGGCACCATGTTGAATTGGGTAAAAAGAAAATGTTACTTAAAGTATATCTATATTTTTAAAAAAAATCTACTACAGGGGACTTTGATCATCACCAAAGCTTGGGTTGCTTATGTTACGCTAGGCAAGAACAAGAAGAACATGTAAATGCGATGGTCATGGCTTGACCACAAGTCTCACAGGCAAGTGCATGCTCTCATGGCAGGACTGTAGGAGTTAATAATGCTGCTGCTCTGCATCCCATCCTAGAGGGAGAGTTCAGAGTGCAAGTGGTTTCCCTGCTGCCTGAAGAATTCGAGCAAGATGCTCAGCTGATATAAATCAGCATGGCTTGCTTGGCTTGGGTGACTGTCTGTTGATTTACTCCAGCTGAGAATCTGGTTCCTCATGTTTATTTGGGTATATATTTTGAAGACTAACAAGAAAATATTATGCTCAGCTAAGTAATAAATGCTGTGGCAAAAGATTAGTACATCCTGGTAGAGCTTTAAAATCAAGACCAAATCTATTTTTTCCCCTTCCAACTTTGAACTCTGCTTCTAAACGTTCCCCCAAATCCCACTGAAAACCCCAATTTGAAAGCGGGGGCCACACAGGGATTACTTGTGCAGTGTCACTAAGATACATTTTTATCCTGTTTGCTTTCTATTCTAAAGGAAGCAGTAATTCTTCAAATGATGCCTTCATGGCAGTGCTGCCCTTTTACGTCCTTCTTGTCAATGGAATTCCCCCAGGGTGAATTCCTGAGCCCTAACCACATTATTAATTCCCAAGTGAGTTTACAGTGTTTCATTTGGGAAGTGTTAGCACTGTTTTTCTTCAGTTTTTCAGGGGAAATGTGAAATACGGAGAAAGACCTATGAAAAAGGTGCATTTCAGGTCTGGTATGATAAACTTCTGCTCCTCCATGCCCACTGTCTTGCTGGTGGTCAGTTCAGCTTTCTGTGTGGCATGGTCCACCAACAAAAATGTGTAAAGTCAAGGAAATCATGTCTTCTGGCCTTCTTCCCCTTACTTCTGCCACCACAGAGTTCACATAGGGCCTTCCTCACCCTAGAACACCTCTCATGCTCAACTGTATGGTATTTAGGACTTTTGTTAACTCACACATTAATGACACTAGTTACATAAATCACACACTCTGCAGCTCTGTGAGGAAAGGTATTATTTATATGGAGATGAACTGCTACACCAGACTGGCTGTGAGGCAGCTCTTCTATGTCTTCTTGATGAATTTAGTGTCACTTGTGAGTTAAGTTTATGTGTAATAAGTAGAGAATTGGAGTGTGCCCTGTTTACATCCTGGTGCATTGTATTTCTGTTCACAGGTGAAGCTCTGCTCTTCGTTCTGTCAAGAGAATGCAAGAAAGAGCATTTGGCTCTTTTCATCTGGTTTTCCCTTTCCCTTTCTCTTCTTCTTTTTAAATCCCTTTTCCTCTTAGAAATGTGTGCTGAAGATGCAGAAGGACACATGCTAATTCTATCCAAAAAATACAGTTTTGGCATGTGGTAGATAAATGTGAGAGCAGTCTCAGTTCTCTGCTTTTGATGGAAAGTGTCCTTGTTGGTATAAAGAACCTTCAAAAACTTCCAGCTAAGTCTGATTTGAGAGGTCAGACATCAAATCTCACCTGTGCAATCTCCTGCTGCACATCAGTCTGCTACTTTTGATCTCTGTTTTTGTTTAATGATATTTCCCTTTTTCTTGGAAAACGTAATTAATCAAAAGAGGACAGTTCTTCACTTGATAGAAAAAGAAGTTTTAGTCTCTGTTCTGCAATATTACAGACTCATTCTGTAAATAAAATGGGACTATAAATCCAGTGATTTATCAGAGGTTAGTCTGGTCCAATCTCTTTATTATCCTCATGCTGTGGATCATCTGCCCTGCAAATAGCCATATGATGCACGACAGAAATAAAGATGCAGTGGAAAAAGGCAAAGCAGTTTCTATTTCACAAGTTGAAATTGAATAATATATCCTACAGGTAATGGTGAGGCTCCTCATACCATCTTAGACATTTCAGTGTCAGAAGCCAGACCTTACAATGATTTAGAGCAACCTCAACTTTACCAAGTGTGTGCAGTAGAAGCTGTGATGCCTGTTCAGGACTCTAGACTGCCTTCTGCAGTGCACGGAAGCAACACATAAGCAAGATGCTATGGGAGACTGGAGGCTGCTCGGACCTCTGGCCGGGCATTAGGAGACTTTGAATTAAATGAGAACAAAGGGAGTGACTGTAAAGCAGAGAAGCTGAATTGCCTGGAGGGTTTTGGCCTAGAAAGGTTTTTGGTGGAAAGATACTTTAAATGGTCCAGTTCTGTACTTCTCCTTCAATTTTCTATTCAATATTTTCCCAATTCCACTCTGAGTGGAAACTCAAGCTGAGTTGAAATGGCCCTTCATGTAGCTCTGATGCTTCCCAGCAAGTAAACCCTCCCTCTCAGAGCAGATATTTGTCTGAGACTGCCCATGGACACTCCTTTTGACTGTCTCAAATCTCTCAAGAGCTCTTCCTTTCTCTTTGGTTTTATCCTCCCTTTTACTTTCTCCCCCATTTATCCCTCCCCCTCTTTTGTTTTTCTTCCTATTGCTCT
The DNA here is from genome assembly GCF_031877795.1 of Strix aluco. Taxonomy (NCBI): domain Eukaryota; kingdom Metazoa; phylum Chordata; class Aves; order Strigiformes; family Strigidae; genus Strix; species Strix aluco. The sequence goes on along the minus strand of NC_133932.1, from coordinate 113,040,121 downwards.
GCTTCTTAGCTGACAAGCCCCTCCCTATTCCCACATCTCCTGTACCTCATACTTGGGCAAGTGTCTCCTCCTCCTGTCCCATCACTGATTTCAGGATTGCTGCATCACTTTTTATTCCTACACTGGTTTTCCCAGCTCAGTACACAAACTCAGATTACCACAGTGATAATCAGGCATGTTAGCTATTGAATATATTGCTTCTAGTTGTTTCTATGCATCTTCCCCTTCCATTCCCTACTAATACACTTCCAGCAGGCTACTCCTCCCACCCTTCAACTCCTGTACTACATGTGGTAGGCAGAACTCATCTCACTCACTTCTGACGTCCCGGAGTTAGATGTCAAGGTTTGATCACTACAGGATCTCTTTACAGAAAGAAATGATAGGAAAGACCTGTGTCTTCCCCACCGGCTGTAAAGGGAAATGGTTGTGATTCACTGTAAGGCATTTAATTTTTATACTTCCTGTCACCCAACAAAACAACCTGAACAGCAACCAGAATAGTGATCAGAAAATGGAAAGGTTCAGAACTGACCAATTCTACCCTTTTTGCGTGCTCAGAGCTTGGAAAGCAGCAAAGTCTGCTGAGTAAAATTCTAGCTTCTCCTTTTGAACTTACAGCTATTTAAAAGCAGTTATGGAAGAGGTCACATGATATGAGGTCAATAATAGTAGAGGACTAAACATAATCAGCCAGGGGGTTTCTCCCATTCCTATGTTCATAAAGATACATATCCTCATCCTTAGGGGAAGAACAGTAAAAATATGATTGGTATGTTCCTGCTCTAGCTAAAGCGAATAAAAAAATCTGAAATATTTTGAGCATGAGGGTCTCCCAGCTGGCTTGTTGCAGCTAAGAGCACTATAAAAGGAAACGTACCATAATGGCTTTGGCATTGAACCCCTGCTGACCTAACTCTATCTGGACATATCTGACTTTGTCAACAGAATACTTTGAATATTTTGCTGAGTTTGCTCTCTATTCTTGGACTTTTCTTTCTTTGCTAAGTAAATAAAACCTTCTGTACCATATCTTGTGAAATGGTGAATGCAGTTAACCCTCAGTGGCAACAGTCAAGCATAAGCAGTGCAGATACGGGTAGGAGCTGGGAGTCCTGATCTTTTCTCAGGTCTGATTCAATAGACATGAAGATTTCATGTCATTCTTTGAGGTAGACTATGGTATACAAATCAGCAGGACTGTTACAGCTACAAGAATTCAACAGATTAGCTGGATACAAATCTCAAAATGGCAAACCACTAGTACTGGCACCAAGTATCAAATCACCAGAGGAGATCTGGGCTGAACATGAGATACAACAATCTTCAAATAATTCTGGTACTAAGTACAGAAAGGTTGACCATTTCTTGCTTAGGGTGAGTTTTCAGAAAAAATCAACCGAGTCCCTGGAGTAAAGTCCATACCTGATCTAGACAGTTGCTCCGTAAGTAGCGTAGTGCTTGTTGTATGCTCTGGGGAAGAGGTTGTCCTGTTCTCTGGACATGAACTATCAGAGGCACACCGAAGACGTTCTTGTCCTTGTAGTCAGGGACTTTCATCCTCTTCATGAACTTTGGCACAGACCTGAAAATCAGCATGAGCAGGCTGCATGAAAATATCAGAGTATTTACACAGTCCCTCTGTGTAACACTCCTGGCAGAAATTGGTAAACGGGGCCTTTTTTATAAAGATGGTGAAATGTTTAATGCACAACACACAAACACTTTACAATCGGTATAATTGATGGATTTCTTGACAACTTTTGTAAGTAGATGGCCTCTGGCTCTAACATATAGCATAACAATCTGTTCTAACAAAAAGCTTTTACTATGCAGTTGTCATCCAGCTGAAGCCAACATGGTTTAAAGCATCCATTAGGGACTCAAAAAAACAGCACAGCAAAGCATAGTGGAGAGGGTGTCTGAGAGAAAAGGAGGTTCAGTCCTCTAATGTGCTGAATGATTTTTATACTACCAGTTATATGATTTAGTATTTCTATTGACTAACAATTTACAGTAATAAATGATGGTGGGAAATCCCTATGTGCCAGATTCATCCCCGGTGTTATGTGATTTATTCTAGTTGAGTAACTTCAGTGAAGCTGGTGAGCTTGCTTTCTTCCAAAAATGATGGTGAAAACGAGAACAAACTGGATTCCCTTTGTGGGAGTCATGACTGCAGTGGAATTAAAAAAAAATAAAAATGAATATGACCTGAATGTGACAAAGATTTTTCTCATCTGTGTGGGAAGGAGATAAAACTTGGATTAAATGACCTGAAGAAGTACAGCATATAACTTTTACAGCTATTTAGAGTCCCACTGTTATAAATCCTTAGAGACTGATTATACAAACTGAAGCAATATTCAGAGGGAAAATCTCTGTACAGACAGCAGAATCTAGAATTTGCTGTATTCTGGTCTGCTTATTTGGAGTTAGTTAAGGTGAGATTCATTTCAGGACAGACATTGTCAGCTAGCTGTAGGGAGCTGCACCAAAGGAGAAGAGCGATCTGGGGGTTCATCTTATTGAATTTTAGCTCTCTAAAGGAGATTTAGAAAGAGTTAGCAGTCCAGACTGCTTCTATACTGTGGAGTGAGGCATCTCTGGAGGGTGACCCAAACCCTCAGCCTTGGATAGAATGAGCTGCCTTTGGAGTTGCCTTTTTCCACTGACCACAGACAGCTGACCCGGCTTGCTCAGATGAGACATGAAACTTTAAGGAGTGGCTGATGTCAGTGAGGTGAATCTCACATGTAGTCCCTTGTATCTGTTTTTCCATTTGTATCTATTTTCCATTTCTAAAGGAAAACATGTCTTATCTATCTCACATCTGAATTTAGTGGGATTTTGGTGAAGTGCTTTGAACATGGAAATCACAATGTAAATGTCAATTCATATTATTTTTGGACTCTGTCTCTGTGTATTAGGGAAAGTTTCTGTTATCCTTTTGATTATTTCTCAGATACTTATAATCCCTTATCTGTGTCCATTTCCATTCTGGTATACCTCAGTCTGTGTGGCCCATCAGGGTTCATATACTATTAAACATGCAGGTTTCTGTAGCCGGTTGCTACATGAGCCACATTGCCAGCACTCAGGTCCATCTGCCCTTCACTCCACTCTCTGAATGACCAGGTAGCTGTTACAGCTATTACAGCTGCAAGCTCTCTCTAACGCAGATCCAGGACTAGGCTAAAGCTTGCATCTTTTGATCTGCAGAGAAAAGTCAGGTAACTGTTCTAACCCTTCTTTTAAAGCACAAACAAAAAAATATCGAATACATTAAGTATCATCAGCAGCTGCTTCTTTTCGAGTCACAAAATGAATTCTGGGGAAGACTTACTGTAAACATTTCCTACTTTTAATCACTCTCTCCTACTTCTGTTTATTTTTCTGGAACTGGAGTGTTGTTGGTGAGGTTGGGGTTGTCTCTCTGTTAGAGAACAGGAATGAAGTCAGATCTCCAGGATCTATTTCTGACTTTGCCACCGAGTCACTGGGCAGCAATGGATTAAAGGGGACAGTTTCAAATTCTACGGTTTGTAATTCAAATTCTAGTTGCATTTGCTGAATTTACTATCACAGTAATAGAAACTATTTTCTTCTAAAAATATCTTTTTTTCAGTTATCAATGGTACTTACCAGGTCCAGCCATGTTTGTTTGACATGGAGTATTTTTCCATGATGGCAGTAAGACGAAGCAGAGAGAATTTTTGCAGTAGATTCAGTTGGGCTGCTGACTGATTGCTGATGTGAAGTGATGCGATGGAGTGGCTCAGGCGATGAGAGATTTGGAAACTATGCCACCGCAATCGCCTTTAGCAAAAGAAACAATAGAAAAATCAGGCAACTGCTTTAACTGGGCAGAAAAAGATGGTATACTGTGAGATGGGGCTGGGCAATACACAAAACATATATAAACATATACACACACACATTATGGCTTGTCAACTGAAAGAAAATGTAGCTTGGAGGCAAATAAAACAATTTGCTCAATCTCTTTAATTTTGGAAATGCCCAAGCTTTGATTTTTTAATGTTAAATTCACAAGTGGGTGTGGGTCCCATCCATGGACTCAGGGAAGCAGTGCTGCCTGCTGTGCCCTTTAGCCCACACATTTCCAAAAGGATGTGGGAGATCCAGACTCAAATGTTCTCTCCCTGACTCAGAACTGGGATTTGATGCCTGGTCCCTCACCTCCCAGGGGACTGGCCTGACCACCAAGGTATTTGGAGACGGGGTTCTCTAAATATCTCTTATTATTAAATACTGAAGGATTTTTGGGAGAAGGGATTGAACCCTGTGTCTCCTTGGCAAGAGCTGTAACCACCAAGCTATTGAGCCACTCACATCTTCTCTTTACTCCAATGCACTTTCTCTATATACTGGATATATCAGAAGAAAACTCATTTCAGTTTCTTGTTTTGCTAAACATGGATTCTGGCTCAAATCCTAAAAATTTTGGCACTGCTTATTTACTCAGTAGTTTCCTCGAGTTCACTTGCTTGTGATGGTGGTGAGCAAGCATGGGCAGCAGTAAACCATGGCACCGCAGAATCCTCTGTGAGAATATGACAAGACTGACAGCAGATCAGAAAATACCAGGTATTTTCTCACTGCTTTTGCATGTACAAAGCCACCCTACACAAAGCAGTACAGATCCACAAAGGCCTTTCCTTGGCTCAACAGATACTCATCCCTCTGACTTAAAACAGGTCTGCAAACTATTAACAAAATCCCGCTTTTCACTTTTATTAAGAAGTTAATTGTATACCATCATTTCATCCCATCATGTAAGGGACTGAGACAGGGTAGTGAAATTCTCTTTGACCACAAAGGGACACTTTTTTAAAGCAGACCAGTACATTAAAAAAGTGTACAAGGCCATTGATGCATAAATACCGGGGTGCATAACTTAGAAGACAAATTGAAAATACATACCACAACATACAGAGGGTCCTACTATGTAATCAGTGGATCAAGAGAGAAAAAAAGCCTTAGTCTGCTCCATTAAGCCAATTCTCCATTGATTCCACATAAGCATTTCCATGGAAGGATGTCCCTTCTCCCAAAGTCCCACCCTTCCCTAGGAAGTCCCCATCCCCATACAGGATGAGTACAACTGTAATGGTACCCTGCCCCTTCTGATTTCCAGGCTGAGCACCTCTTCTTCATTATATCACATTTCACAGTCTATGGATTTGTGTACAAAAGTTTTCTACCTACCTGCTTGGCCTTGTGAGTGATGCTCCCACCCCAGAGTCTCTCCTGTCCCTAACACCAGTGGCTTCGGATTCATTCAGGGATGTTCCATCTCTGTCCATGTCACTTGGTGTGGTCCGGCCATCAGAGACAGAGTTTCCTTCAAAATCAAGAGTGATCTGTGTGGGCGACTGGAAAGGCAATGATGGAGATTCCCTGACTGATACATCATCAACTGGCAGACCTGGCAACACATTCTTTGACCAGCCATCTACCACCTCCTGGAGTCCATTGACATGTTGCAAAATGTCATCTAAATGAGGAAAAAGGACATCTTTCTCTAAGTCCAGGAGGTCCCCAGTACTAGCATACAAGTGGGAACCTGGCACATTGTCATAAATACTAATTCTGCTCTCTTTAGGACAGCAAGCCATCAATCCAGACTCTTTTGGAGTAGAGCAGTTCTGTTTTCCCAAAGAGATACTGCCTGTCCTCCAGTTTACACTGTTACTGTTGTCTGTAGGTGAGAGGCTTTCAATAGAAAGTGCCTTTGGGAAGGTCCCCGGTTTGTGATCCTTAGGAATATGCACAACCAAGTTCTCTTGGGAATGAAATTCATTTTTGCGGTTTTGGTCCACCACTTGCCGTAAGGCCGTTCCTGCCAGAACATCTAGGTCCTCCAGGTACATCCCACCTCTCTTGTTTGCTTCATGGCATTTACGTTCCTTCAAACACGGTGTGCTCACCCCACTGCTGCTGTTTTCAGACGGACTGCTGTCACTGCCAGATTTGGCAGAAAAGGAAAGTCCTCTCTTGACTGACTCTTGTCCTAAGTTTTGGAGATCGCCATTGACAATCTGTACACAGTGCATGTCTTTCAAGGATTTTGGCTCATACTGAAGAACAGGTCCACTTATCTCTAAAGGACCAGTTCTTCCTGAGCCTTTTGGTTTTCCATGCACACTTTTTGCTTTTAGTGTCTCCATGCGTTTTAGAAAAGTTTTTGCTTTGGTTCGTGTTGGTTTCTCATTCTTCAGGTTGTCCTTGGGGGACAGGGCAGTGTTTATCACAGTGGAGTCTTGCAGCAGTGTGCTTCCTACATCATGCTGGCCAGAGCAGTCACAGGTCTCCCTGGCAGTGCTGCTGATGCCAGATTGACTCCTGTTATCACTTCCCCCACTGCTCTCACTGTGAATAGATGAGACCTCGGGTTCACTCAGATCTGTAAGGACACTCTCGCTGCTTGTTGTATTTTTCATTTTAATGTCCCCAGAAGATCCATGTCTGTCTGATCGGTGAAGCAAAGCATCAATGTCGTCCACCCGAGACCATCGTCTGCTGGTCCTTTGGAAAGTCCATTTATTACTGATAGCACAGAGGTCTTCTTCATCTGAATCTTCACTCTGGAAAACAGCAAGTGGCACATGTTAAAAGCAGGTGCATTTACTCATTATTTGAATTAATGTGATTGTGCTGCTCCATGTGAGCAACAGGTGGTAAAGTCTCCCTGAACCTAGTTTATGAAAGATTGATCATCAGTCCTCTCATAACAGCCTCTTTCATTTAATTGTAAATTAAATGACTGCAGCGAGCACCTTAACAAGTAAGGAATAAAAGCCTGCTCTACCTTAGGGAGATCATGAGTCCCATCAGTGCCTCTTGGTTTCTGGGGGGCCAGATTTGCCTGAGTAGAACTGATGCCCATAGTGACTGTTTAGAAAAAAAAAGGGTTTTGAAAGGTCCAAGTAGGGGGATCCTCACTTGCAGGGATGGTGTTACGATACAAATGGTAAAGACTGGGAAATAGCTGCATACTACAGCAATGAAGTGAGCCATTTAAGAAACCAAGACAGTAAATATCCAGTGCTTAGGGTGGGTCTGAGCACAGGCAAAGGAAGGTAGCAAAGGCAGCCATAGAGGTGTGGGGAGGAGGAGCAGCCAGGCTCAGTCCTGGATGGGGTATCATCTACAGTTGAGGTGAGCTTTCATACAGTGGCAACCACTATCTTCATTGCATTTGCCATGAGAGGCACCCCCAACTTTGATGACCTCCAGACTGCCCCACTGTCTCTGGCTTCCCCCGACCTCTCCTGAGGCAGCAGCAGCCCCACAGCCCTTCCTGGTCTCATCCCTCAGCCTGGAGCATGTGGAGTCGTGCTTGTTTAGGCAGCTCCAGGAGCTACTCTGCAATGCAGACAACATGCGCCTTGAAAAAATTTTGGATAAAAAAGCTCTCCCTATGATATTTTTCTCATCTGTTTGCTCAATCAGAAAAGGTACATCTTCAGCATGAGGTGCACAGTCAGTGTCAAACTTGCTGTTCTCTAAGGGTGCGAAGCCCACAGTTGCTAATGAGTATCCTTCCCCTGACTTTGAACCGGGCTTATACTGCATTATTCTTGTACATTTGTTTTAAAGCAGAACAAACTAACTTCACCTACATGACATCCAAACAGCTCTTCACATTCTTGGAAGCAGTGTGAAGGCACTAAAATATGACAGGCTGTCAGACTAAAATGAGGTGCTAAACCAGAAGGACTATTTTGGGACTGGAAAAATTCTCATTTTAAAAGTCTATTATTAGAAGTATTTTTCTATGAAGTTTTGATGGTAAAGTTATCTCCCATCTCTGACTAGATCTCCGCTGGCCTGTGTAACTGAAAAATGTAAACCAAATTTTACAAGAATGCCCAAAACCTTAAATAATGCAAAACCTCAAAAGATGGAGATTGCGATCAGTAGCATGCCAAGTCTCACTAATGCCATAAGCTTTTGCCAGTTTATCACTTCAAGTCTGCCAGATGTTTTAGATCATGTCTAAACCATAAAATAAAATATAGCTATGAAATTCTGGGTTTAGTCATTCCTCTTTTATCTGTTAATGTTGAGGTGTGCAGTGCTCCTGCAGCTGATGTTAATTCACAGGATTGAATGGAGATCTGAGTTCTGTGGCTAGCTAGAGAAAAAAATCAAGCAGCTAGTGAAGTGTCAGGAAAGGGGCTAGAAAAGGCTAATAGTGCTTTGGCCATTTTGTCTGCAAGGAAGAAATAGCATATCACACAGCTCTACTTTCATTTTAGTTCTACAGTTTGCTGTATTCATATACAGAGAGAAGGACTGCACAGACTCAGACACTTAAAAATCCATCTATTCTGGTCTTAGCAGTGCCACAAAGTGGATATTTTAAAAACCACAAGGGTATGTACTTTTAAATATTTAGTAGCAGTAATTATATCTACAAAGCATACCAGTGCTGAAGCATTGGTCGCACTAGCCAATAGGATAAAAATATTTTTTTATTTGTTGTACATCCCAATATGCCAAAGGGACCTTAAAGAAGATTCTTGGCTGACACAAATCCCTGTAGCTGCACTGACATTACTGTATGAACTGACAGGATTTGGCCTGTATTTTCTACAAGCTGGAATCGATTAAACTAGCCAAAGTGGTAGAGACATTGTGAGAAACACCAAGAGGAGAGCACAGAGTAGGAGACAGAAATAAACATAAAGTCAGTGGTGAATATACTTTAAATCATTTTTAGAGGAAAGTCACTTTGAGATCTTGAGAAAGTAGAGATGAACAGACATGGATATTGGTAGTAAACAAGTTTTGCCTCTATCCACAACAAAGATAGGATTACATTCTGCCAAGAACGACTCAGAAAATACAGAGTGTTTTCTGTGTCAAAATTTGCAGTTCAATTAAAAAAAGGTTTAGTTCTGTTGTTTTTTTTAATTGGTAACACATACTTGTGTTTCATCAGAAGCAAAATCAGACAAATGAAATATCTGGATACTGAAATGCTACCATGGTGACTCACTCCAAATTCAGCTGCACTGTGAGTCCTGTGACATAATGTGCTTTTCTTTTGATGGAATCAGTAGAAATTCTGGAAGCCACGAACATCCTGAATGACCCACTGTTCTTGTTAGATATCAGAGTGCCCTGACAAATGAGACTGTCCCCAAAAAAATGCAGAGAGCACTTTGCCAATTGACATGTCACCAGCTATAGGGACAGAGGATCAAGAGTAGGTCTGAAAGCAATGTTTCATTTTACACAGGCAGAGCAGACATCTTTGAGCAGTGACTGTATACTTCTGCTGACCTAGGGTGAAATCAAGTGCACGGCTTTGGAGCATATTCAAAAGTCCATTTAATACCATTATGTTTGGGAAGATGAGAAAGGGCAAGTTTCTTGAGGAGTGACTGATAACATTTGCCAAAGAGAAAGAGGTTTTGATTCACAGATTTGTCACAGTTGATTTAAAATAGTACAGCTTTTTGACTGAGGGTGTACTTGCCTGAGATAGAGAGGGATGCTAACAAAAGGCAAAAAGTGGGTTTATTTGCGGTGGAATTCTGCCACATTTTTCCAACTGGGGGCAGGAATTCTCATAAATCGACAGCTGCAGAAGGCAGTTAATCCAAAGGCTAATCTCTGTCTGTCCAAATCGCTTACAGACATATTTGCAACACATACACGAGGATTTCTGTATGAATCTCAGTGAAGACAAGGGGAAGAGAGCAGCCCACAGTGTGAATGGTTTGGGTGGGAGAGCGGGTGATGTAGAACACTCATGCCGTGCTGGCTTTCATGGTAGCCTTGCCTGGCAGCTCACTTGGCCGTATTTTGATGAATCATTCAAGCAGCTGCGCTAGTCCTGTGCAAACCTGTTATGCTGAACCTTCAAAGCAAGCTGATTTTGCATTTCATTGTTCAGATCACCACAGATACTATTAGGAAAGGCATTATCTACAGCAAAAAAGTTTACTTGGTTCAGTGTTCAATTCCAGACCCAATTTCCAGCTTTTACACTTGCATTTAAATTTCCTCCTGTCAGCAGTCTCTCCTCCCTCTTCTTCTCTAGCCCACATTCTCTTCTACTTTCAGTTGCTCTGTATCTGTCATACCAGATCTCCTTCATGCCCTGTTTCTCTACATTTTTCTGTGCTTTGCTTCTCCCTGGCCTCGTGCAGGTATGGACCCAACTAGCAGAATCTGAAAAAGTACCAAGTGGGGCAGTCTCACTTCCATAGCCAATTAATGGTCATCTACAAGAAGAGCAGCTAAGGGCTTCAATCCATTCAGAACAGGGAGGAGTGGCAGTAAGAATTAATGAAAAATCAAAGAAAACAAGAAAATCCTCCTTTTTTTAACCCAACATAATCAGACATTTAAAGAAGCAAGCAAGCATGCAAGCAAGCATACAAATCTCATACCAAACCCAAAACACTTGTGGAAGAGAAGGACAGGAACTAAACAAATTTCCAGAGGACAATTAGTGTTCACCTTTATGTTGCTTTTTGTAATTCTGTCTGTTGTGCAGCTCCAGTATCTCTGCTTGAACACAAGTACATGAGTTCATGGGTGCAAACCAGACATTGCTCCAAGAAGATCAATGACACAGTCAACTGAGTTAGTTTTTGCTGAAGGACCCCAGCCTCTTCCTATAGCGCCTACCTGCCCAAATCATGAAGTTATTGTGTAGTGAAGAGATTTTACTGTTCCCTCTCTTAGGTGTGATGTGAATGTTTGGTGTGGAACATGTTGGCACTTATTGAAGACAAGAAAAACCCATCAGGTCTGAAGCAGTGAAGAGAAGAGGTCCTCATGGCTCCAGCAAACAGATAAAATGCAAGCTAAAGAGGCTACGTACACAGAAGAACAAGAGCTCCGTGTCAACAGACATTAAAACCACTCTTTGTTCAAGCTCCCTCAAACAGTGAACAGAGTATGAATAGACTGAATCTGCAAAGACACCAAAAATGCAACTCTCAGAGGCAGTTTTTAAAAAGCATTAGACAAACACTAAGGAAGGAAAAACAGACACTAAGATTTCTCAGAGTTGACAACTACCATTGTACGCTACTGAAGGGCCTGGGGGAATTTGTGACCAGAAAACCAAACATTCAACAGTTAACGCTGGACATGTTACAAAACTCTCAAAATCGATAGGCAGTTTCTGCAGTCCTTGCTGAAACCCTTTAAGCTCAAATAATTCCCATGTTACATAGGAGCTTGTAAGGATGACAGTTTATTTTCGTATTCTTAACTGGGAATAAGTCAGTACAAGAAATAAAGAAAAGCTATTGTTTTCGTCCGAGCAGCTTCCATTTTTTCTGAGCAGTATTTTCCATTGTGTACTCACATGACATTGGCAAACGAGCCAGCCTAATGAAAACGCACTGTCTTTTACCCGCTAACATGAACTGCACATACATATAGTTTTAAGTACTGTGTGTGCCCTTTTAACACATGTAGCATTCTTCCTGCTGTATTAGTCACATTTTTTTTCTAATTTATTTATAATTTCAAGATTCAGCAATTCACATCCAGATAATGCTGACACACATGTTCAAAGTCAAATACACTTAACTTACTTTTAAGAGCATTACTGACTTAAAGGCTAAATTGAGGAGGTCTTATCACAAAAGCCAGGGCAAAGCCAGCACATTTCATGAAGTTTCCTTACCTTTTTTCTTTGGAAGTTCACATCGAGTTTCATTGAGGCGCACTTGTTCAGTGTGTTCAGTCGTCTACAGGGCAAAGCAAATTCAAAAGATTAGCAGCCTCTGATTAAAGGGCATGACTTTTCATAAGTTCAAAAGCTTTTCTCTTATCTGTCTGTAGGGTGCCAATTGCATACAACAGGCTTTAGAAATTATACTGGTCATACTATTCCAGGCTATAAGACCTCTGCGTAAAAGGGAATCTTAGCTTCACGTTACTTGATAGCCAGGTTTTATACATTGCTTTTTAATTCATAGACATTTAAGGACTCAGCAAAGGAAACAGGTATAAACAAAGACCTCTGATGGTTGAGGAAATGACAAGAGAAGGAGGCAAGTTGTCTTCTGCAGAACCATAACATAATTGGTCTAAAATGGGGATTTCAAAGCACTGGTAAAAGTCAAAAGAAAAAGATGCAGTTCCTCACTTTAGGCAGTTGGCACCTCCTTTAAAAAGCTGACATAAAGAATAACTTTTAGCAGTTAGTTAAATATTTCTCCACAGCCAATCGTTCCTTTCCCATACCTGTGGATGTTATAGACAAATTAGTTACAGACACTCAACATGTAACAACTCTAACATTTTTAAATAAATATTTTAAGTTATTTTTGACCATGTTCATAATGATATTACCAGGGACTCTGTAAGGCTTCTCTCCTTAAATCCAAGGCTATCCCATGATGACAGTAGGTTGAAATGACAATCTGATAGAGATGGAAAGTGAATGTGTGTGAGTGTGTGTGTGTGGCTATGTACAGAGACAGTCAGAGGACAAGAAAATATGCTCTTTCAATAGAGAACTTACCATGCTAATCATAATTGATTAGCTTTTATTTATACTTAAAGGTCCCAATTCATGAAACCATCCACCTTTTAAAAGGCTCGGTCTTTGTTTGACTTTGAACACTTTCCAGATTTAGGGCTGAATTTCAAAATAAAAAGAGGCAGAGTGAGAGTGCCGTGTGCCCACAACAATCTTCTGTAGGCTGCCTGCATCTCCTGTATCTTTGCAGCAAGAACTGCCCCTGTTGCTTCTGAGTCTCAGGAAGAGGCTGCAAATCTCCAGAACTGATAACATTTGTAATGTATGTGATAAGTTACAAGGACACATGAAAAAAAGTATCACATCAATAATATAATCTCTCACATACCATAAGAACATTATAGTATTAATGAACATATTCCTCCCTGGAACTTCTAATATCAGAAATCCTTTCAAATTGCCACCACTAATAAAGAACCAGCCCACCAAATGTGGATCTTGCTTAAAAAAAAAATTCTTTCGCAAAATACCACCTGCTCATTTGTAGATAAAATACTCCTCCCTAGGTCAAGCCAATAAACCTATTGTGCCGTATCAGAAAAGTCCTGTGCTCATCATATTGATGTGAGTATAATGCATGCACAAGCACACTCCACATGTATGATAGTAATATTCTTGAAATAAATTTCAGGCTTTGTGGCTCTGTAGCTATATCTTCGTTCTTCTGCCCACAAATCCTCTTCCGGCATTACATCTATCATTGCAAAGCTCATCTTTTGCCCAAACATGGAATTTTTCAACCCAAAGTTGCATTTTCTTGGGGGCTCAGGGCTGAATAACGTTCAGCACTTCTTTTGAGTGCAAAATTTTTAAATGTATGTATCTAAATCAATTGCATATATACAGAGGCACAAACAGATTTTCAAATGATTCCAGCCCAACTTTATATCCTTGGAGATGGCTTCCTCTGAGGGGTGAACCAGAGGCTCAGATTGGAGTCCCTGCACCAGGACAGGCATTAGCTGGCCTGTGCTGAAGGGACAGGTTGGTAGCCACATCTCCTCACTGACATGGCGCTGTGTGCCACCTAAGTGCTCATAGCTGCATATCTGAATCAAGCTGCTGCTGTGTCCTCACACCTTTACATGGTGAGCTGCCAGACCAGAGATGGAGAAGTTCTCCCTGCTTCCTTGACCTAAACGTGTTCTGCAAGGCTGACCAGGAGATAGACATCAGCTAAATTCACACCCAGAGGCTCAGAAATCCTGAGAAACCACTGTCTCCTCTCAAGCTGCTCATCAACTCTGAAAACCAAGCCATTGACTCCACCTGCCTTGCCTCCACAAGAGCAGGCACTGAAGAAACTCTCCTGAGAAAGAGGGCTGTCTCCACAGCAGTCCCTGGCAGGTGATCTCGGCAACTGCTTCCTCACCAGCTTATAAAAAACCTCTATACTTACTACCTAGTTGCAGTTGTTAAGGAGAAGATGTAGAAAAACACATTTTAAGTACAGGGACCAGTGCTCCTTCCATTCACTATGGTGTCACTTGCCTTCTAAAAACCAAGGAGCAAGCCATGCACTTCAGGAGCAGCAAGACAAGGAAGCAACAGCCCTTGATGTACCCTTTGCCCTGTCTGCACCCAGGTACTTGGTGTGCATGTCCAGCCGACAGCAGAAAGTGTTATGGCATTTGTATCAGGAAGGGCTGCTTCTTCATCACGGAAAGGTGCAGAAAGCACATGATCAAACCAACAAGACCATCCAAAGCCATCGCCTTCCCACTAACAGCATCCAAGAGCGAGATCGTTTCAGCAGGGACAGAGAGGTCATCTCTATGAAAGTGAGTATCGTTACTTAAACTGGAGGCTTGGGAAGCCACACCATCATCCTGGCTGCTTTCTAACCTGGCTTTTACTATGAAGAACTTGCTCCATCAAAAACAAAACTACCTTTTACTGGGTGCCAGGGGCTCAACCTCAGGTTTTAAATTCACCCATCTACAAAACATCAGCATGCTCTCTGGGGCTCTTCCAGTGCTGTGGAAAGATTTGCCAGTGAAATTAAAGAACTAATGATCATATTTGTGAGCTTGCCTGGTACTAACAACTCAAATCAAAGCCAGTCTGTTTCAACTTCTTTTGCCTTTTCTCATCTGCTTGAAGTCGTTAGATGACTGACAGCCAAGTCCTCAGCAAATCTTTCAAAGAACAAAAAATAAAAGTCTCTGGCTACAGAAGGCTGTCACCAATGTCCCAGTCAAAGTGAGAGATGCACTACGCTTTCATGTCACTGCTTAAAAACATGGGAAAAGGCTGCCTGTTTGTAATGTTAACAAAACACAAGATCTGGACTTAAGAAAAGGTGGGAAAAAACACATTAAATAAACACAAGACAGGTGGCTATATAAAAGCCAAATCATCTAGGATACATCTGAATGCTTGTCTGGAAAGCTCTGCAATGTTCAGGGGAAGTCTCCAAATATTTACTACAGCAAGTGCTTCATTGATGTTAATTTTATTTCTTCTCCAGCCCATCACAGGTAAACACTACTTCTATGGTTTAACACTTATCTCTATGGTGAAACATCATCTCCATGTTGAAAAGTGTCCCTTGAAACAATACTAATTAATTGTAGCTAGCCCACAGAGATGTCTGAGACATCTTGGGAGATCTAAGACAGCAACGGACACAGGTATTTACAATCTGAATTCCAACCCCAGTGCTGTAATTATTAACCCTCATGATGGAAGTTCTTCAGAAGCAGGAAATCTCTGACTTTCGCACCCTGTACAGCACCAAGCAGTGTTTACAAGTAAATACAAGCTTGTAGCAATGCAGGATTCAATTAGGAAAACCTTGTGAGGGACCTGTTGTCCTGCTTGAAGAACCATCCAGATAATAGGAAGACAACTTTGAAGTGACTTGGAGCTCCATGCATTCCCCTGGACTTGTTCTGCAGCTGCTTCCAAGCAGCTGGTGGGGAACGCAGCCAGGGGCACTGGCCGGTGATGCAGGAGGAGTCACCATGGGGAGGGGTAGCACGGACAGCACACTGTGTCCTACCTTGACAGATGTGCAAATGTCCTCTCTTACAGTTGTAAGACCAGGCAAACACATTATACGGTTCTGTAAACTCCTCTCTGAGGGAAACATGATACTATTTCTTTGTTTTATTATTACTCCTAGTCAAGTTTAGGTGCTGCATACACATGCCCCTAGCTGGCTTCTTCTGGTGCTGTGGAATTTGGGACGAGGACATCCAGCTCCTTGTGCTGGGCTCTGCTGAGGTCTGAACACTAAATAAGGGTCCTTCCAGTACTGTCAGGGCTGGTGTGCGAAGCTCACTCTGACATGTCCCTGCTCCACCAGTTTTGTGAGTCAAGAGAATAATCTGTTTTCCAGTCCTATCACTTTTTATCATGGCTGCAACTGAGTGAGTTATAGGTTGCATGCTCACATGAGGTGAGTCAACTCTCCTTGAGGTCAATGGGAGCCATTCTACTGACTTCAGAGCAGGGGATTTCTGTACTACATGTGGAGAGCTATCCATCTCCTAACAGCACATGGAGCAATATAACTCAGCAGACAGTACTGACTATACAGTCATAATTTCAAAACTCTAACGGCAGAATATCCTATGTACAGAGACCTTTGGGTTATTTACAAGCTATCTAAGAGACAATAGCTATGGGAAAAAAGGCTGCTGGCTGCTTTGCACAGTTCAAATTTTAAGAGCTTGGTTTAGAGGCCTATGTATCAGACTGTTACATACTTGTTCTTTATATTCTTAGTCACTGTATTTATGTAAATACGAAAAGTACAACATAGCTTGGCTTTTCCTTCTCACCCTCTTATCACAGCGGCCACAAAAGTTCCCAGAGCAGATTTGGTTGCTGCTATTTTGGAAATGACACAGAGATCCAGCTATAAAATTTTCATGCCCAATTATTATTTTGGCAGGCTGACAGCATTTGCCTGCAGATTGCATGGCAATTTTCTATTGTTCGTTACTCAATAAAATCTGAGTGGAATCTCTTGATAGATACGCCTCTAGCCCAAAGACCTCAAATTTGGTCTTTACTCTGCCAAATTTTAAAATGATATTGTAAACAGCAGGAGTGTTAGAATATCTCAGAAAGGTCACTGAAATCTTTTACAACAGAGAGTCTTAGGCTTTCTGACTAAAATACTACCAGCTGCCTTAAAAACTGAAAAGGTTCCTCTGCATCTGTGCCTCATGTCATCTTGTATACTGCAATGCCATAAGAAAACTGATTATAAAAGGGGATTGAGAGTCTGATATCAACCCACAAGAGCAGAGAAATTCAGTGTTTATGCTAGAACCATTACCATTCAGAGCTAAAACTCTGCTCAAACTGATTATCCTCTCTGGCATTCCAGCTTTAAAATTATCCTCCAAATAAAAATGAGAAACCTATTTTGTTCAGTACTACGGGCTGAATGCACTATTAGTCAGTGTGAAGGCTTGGTCATGCATAGCTTCGAGGGCAGTTTTGGGTGTTTGAAGAATGGAAGTTTGGCTCTCAACCTGGGAATTGGTGCATACAGAAATAATAACCAACCTTTTATTTAGCTTTCTGTTTCATGAAAGTGCATCATAGCCTGGGGCACTCAGATGATCCACTGGCATGCACCTTGTAACACCACCACAGAGCAAAGCAAGGGCAGAAAATCAGCCACAGTGGTCAGCCAAGCTGTGAGGATTTCCAGTACACTGGAAAACTTGGAAGGTGTTGGTTTGATAGCTAATACAATAACAAAGCTGGTACTGGGGGTAGTGGCTGACATTGTTTACTGTTTCTGATGAACCTGAATCTTGATATTTGGCACAATTGCTTTTTATGGTTCACTCTCAGCTAAAGGTTTGGAGCTGCTGAGTTACAGCAAATTAAATGTCTGCAATCTGAAAACATAACCTGTACATAATACTTGTATTTATACCTGACTCATATATGAAGTGTTATTCCCTTTTCAGATCTAAACTGTTTAAAAACTCCCAACAAAAATTAAAGCCAACAGGTGGTGTCTTCTGAATAAAATCATTACAGAAAAAATTACCAGACAGTCATAAAACCCTTTATCTTTGAATAAAATAGTTTGAAAAGATCTGTGTCTATGTACTACAGGTCTCAGTATTATCACTTTAGTCTAATATGAAGCATTTTGTCACATGAATGCATCTATGCATCTGCTAGTTTATTTTCCAAAACCTCATCTTTTAATAAAAGGAAAAAAAAAGTTTCTAGCTGTTCAGCTCACAAAGAAACCCTCATAAAAATATCAACCTAGTGTAACTGTAGGTGTATTTGTGAGTCTACAGAGAGGCCAGAGGAGCAAGAGATTGAGTTGTTCCCATTTAGCTGTGTAGGTGTGGGATGCCTGGTGAACATGACTGAAGTAACTTCAGTTTCTATGATTCTCAGAAACCTTTTCTGGAGTCCTCACTCACAGACTCATTAATCCCTGCAATGCACAGTACGATGTGCAGTGGAACAGCATACACTATCTGATGACTTTAGCCACAGTTGCAGAAGGGGAAATAGAGTTTTGTCCAGTTATCTTGATGTTGGTGTCGTGAAAGTTTCCGTAACATGTAATGAAGCCTGCTTGGTTAGGGGCCAGATGCTCCTTTGTCCTTACTGAAGAGCAGAGGAGCAGAACCCAGCTTGAGCATAGGTGAAAGAAGAGGGGAACAATGCCTCTGCAGCGTGGTTTTGCAAAACTACCACAGAATTGTTCCTCTTGAGTCCTGGGGGACAATACTTGAGCAATGCAATACAGTATATTCATCACAGGCAGAGTATAAAAAGCTAGATAAACAGCAAACACAAGCCCTCTGGGAGGGCCAAACCAGTGATTAGTTGTAGCAGCTGTAGTAATGTGGGGTTCTGGTCCCACTCGTGTGCCAAAAGGAGAGTACCAAGGGAATCACAGCAGCATGAAAACCACATCTTCTGTCAGAGAAAGTACTTGCAGAATTGTGTGTAATGAAGTTTCATCTTTTCTGCTGTGCTTGGACATAAGAGTTATTCATGTGCAACTCAAATGTGACTCATTTATTTAGGGTTTGCCTTTACTACTGCTAGTTCTTTCTTAAAGGGCAGGTTTTTCAAATCCATTGGATTTGGGTCTTCTCAAATCATGTGATGTTTTCTATGAGTGTAGTAGGGGTCCTACTCCAGGATTTTCTGTAAGAGAAATTAATTCAGCATGGCAGCATTATAGGTACCATTGCTTAATTCATGTGGACAAGCAAATATCTCTGCTGCTGCTTCTGCTGGCATGTGAACAGTAACATATCAGCTCATGTTTTTAAATTATCAGAAAAGAAACTTCAGGTGTTATTTACCTGCAAAGAGGTTCTACAAGGTCCTTGTCAAGAAAATCATGGTCTTTCTTTACTGCAGCAATGTCAATGGGAAACTGGGAGTCTACAAAAGGAGACACAATATTAAGATGACTGCTTGCTAGTCAAATGAAAATACATTATCTACATCTAAAATGCTTTGCATGTGCTTGCTCACTGAAATCTAGTATGACCAATTTCACTCAGCTCTGGTTCCCTTCCAGCTGTATCTGTGACCCTTTCAGTCATTTTATTTTATTTTTTTCTGTTTTTTTTTTTTTTTCCTGTTGAATGTCCTGTGTACCAAAGAGACAGCAAGATTATTTCATTTTGAGTTTAGTAAGGTACTCAGTTGTTAGCTATTCTTTCTAGCACCTAGCACAAATGAATGAGATCAGAGAATTACCAACACACTTTCTTTATCCACATGAGCAACAAGGTTCTCCATTCCCATCACAGTGACTTAATGAGTAATTAGATGGACAGACTTTTCCCATGAAACAGAAATGTTCTGCGCTTTTTGATTTTAATACAGATCCCAATAACAACGATTTCAGACAAAGGGTTACTCAAGTAACAGAGACAAAAAAAATGAGCTGAATTATAACCCCCAATATTAGCTAAAAAGCCAGACGTGTTCTGGAAGCTGACATTTGTAATGAAAAGTGACATGGCTGCAACATATTAATGGGCTCTGTAACGGTGGGACGGGTTCCAGCGCTGTGGCTGCTCTCCAGACTGCTCCGCCATGCTTACGTACCGCAGCAGGACACTGGGATACAGGAACTGCAGCCAGCATTTTCAGACACTAGTGCTTAACACTGACATAATAGATGCCTGTAAAAAGGACTTTGTTTTCAGAGATGCAGACTGTCTAGAGTGCATATTGACTGTACAGGAACTATGAGAGCCCAGCACAGGCTGTTTTTTGGAGGGAACATCCCTATGAGTTCGGCAGGTAGCGGGCTCTCCTTTCTTTGGGGGAGTCAGTATCTGAGACTGATTATAAGGCAGACAGAAAAGTACTACTGGGCATCCAGGGGCTGTGGTAGACGCACACCTATGTCAGCTTTGGTCTGGCAGGCTTATTAGTCTTAATTCCCTGCTGGATTTAACAGAGCCTGCCTGGCTCTTGTGGAGCCACCTGAGCATCTCTGCACGATGCTCCTAGTCCCTGGGCACCTGAGCAGCCCATCAGGAGCCAGCACCTGAGCCTTGAGGGACCACAGCTGCCCATCAGAAGTCATGGAGATGTCCTTGGCATCATGCTCCCCACCGCCCTCAGCCCCATGTGAGGGGATGGATGGCGTCTGAGCCGGCTCTCTGCAGAGCTGGCTCTGACCCATGAGGTTTCTTGGCCATCAATCCATGCATGGAGTCGTGCTGCCTCCAGACCCAAGCTGACCCTGGAAGGTGTCCAGCGGTGTTTGGCGGAGCTGCACTTCAGCTAATAAGCCCGAGCAGGCCTGAGCTGGCTCTGTGTCTCTGGCAGAGAGAATATGCAGTTTGGGAAAAATGAGGATCAGCTGCAGTTTCCCTCTCAGCTAGGGAGAGCAGGAAAAACCCAGCTCCAGTCCCCAAACTGCTCCTGAATGTAGCAGCAGTGCAACCACTCACCCTGACCTTGGGGACAACGCTTCCCTAGGCATGAACTTTACAGCTAGGAAGGGGACACAGATATTTGCTTTGAGTTAGCACCAAAATATTGGCTTTTCTTGCTTTGCAAATGTAAAATGCAGTTCAGATTACTCACTTTTGGTAACTTTGCAGAGTTTTCAATCTTATTTTCAGTAACATTGAAATTTTCAGTAACTTTTAGTGCTTTCCATCTTATTTTAGACACAGTTCAGGAAGTTAAAAAAAAAAAAAAGACTTATGTATTTGGATTTTTTATACTTGTTTTTGTTAACCTTTGAAGTTTACACAAACTGTGTCCCTTTTTTCTTCCAATGGCTATGAGGGCAAGAATCATACTCTTCTTTAGGCACTAGTATGACTCCAGAAGCTGAGGCTTTGTGAAGCAGCCAGCCATGGCCATAACTCAGTCAAATGCAGAGCTGGCCGACTGCAAGCTCTTCTGGCAAGGGCCCAGTGCACTTCTCAGTCACACAAAGAGGAGAAAAACCTACTTACCCTCATAGAACTGAGCATATTGGGGAAATCCAGCTGCACGTAACCAGTCACACGCTTCCTTTGCTTCGATTTCTGAGAAAGAGAAAAGAGAAAAGTTCGGTTTGTTATTTTGCATTGGAAGTTCTTTTAATTACAAGGAAATAGAAGAGAATTGGTAGTAGCTGTTTGTTGCTTAAAAGTACTGTCATCACTCTGAAGTATTTTTTAATAGCATGAGAAAATAAAATAGAGTCCCTCAAAGAAATCCACCTGCCTCCACAGGACCCTGAGGTTTGCATAGCTGCTTGGTGACTGGGATGAAGTGTTGATCATCTCCACACAGAGGGAGAAGTTGCTCAGGAGGTTTGTGGTCCTGTGTCCTATCCTCCCCCAAGGGTAAGTTGTTGGGGAGAGATGTAGATGAAGCAGGGTGGAAATGGGGTGACAGGGAACATGCGCTGTGTTTTCTCCTGCTCTGATGCTTCTTGTAGAGAAAAATCCCATGTAAAAGTCACTGAAAGCTCTGCCAGGAAAACCCCAGTGCAGGTCTAACGCTACCGAAGGGACAATTGCACAGGTAGGATGTGCCTTCCTACCTTCAGCCATTTGAACTCCATTATGTAGACTCCCTCCACAGTCAGCAGAGAATCACCAACGGGTGATTCATTTCACCTTAAAGTAGTGTCTAAAATAGGTGGAATAAATCACCTACTGACAATGCTTTTCTCTTGTGACTGCTAACAGAGGGAAAGTAAACAACTACAGGTATGTCGGTCCAGCTAACTAAAATAGATACAGGCAGTAGCTTCAAGCATAGGACCCCAGACTGCTTCACTCTAATTTTAATCCACTTCCAGGCCTGTTTTGGACTGTTTCAGTTATCTATCAAGACAAATATTTTCTTGAGAAGACTAGTTCTAAGCAGTGAGGAGAGGAATCAGTCTGTGTCATCTTGTCCCTGCTTCTCCACTATTCAGAAGTATGGACACAGCTGATGCTGGACTAGGTTTCCCCTTTCACTGAGTATCCTACGCTTATGGAAGAGGTGGGCAATTATCAGCTGGACATGAGAATAGTCCCTCCTTATTTTGGAGGTGACAGTAGGGATAGGTGAGCATGAGAAAATGGAAGAAAAACATGTTCAAGAGGGGGACTATATAAGACCTAAAGCTTTTTGCACAGGAGAGGCAGATCCACCCCATGCAATTACTGAAGCAGAAATAAATAAATGTCAGCTACACAAAACCAGAGGATACATTTTGAAGTGTCGCTAGCAAAACAGACTTTATGCACTCCAGCAGTCACACACACAGTTACAAACCCAACCTCTGAGATGACTGATGCATGTTGACAGTAGAGTACCTCACTTTCTACCAAGCTCCCTGGGCTCATTTTATGGAAAGCAGTGTGCCAGGACTGGCTCTGCCCAGCACCCGCACTGCCTGCATGTGCAGCTGCTCCCAGAGCAACTGGAGGAACAACTGAAAATAGAAGCTCACCCAGATAAATGTGGGTTTTTGGGGAAACCAGGGCAACACCTCCTTACTGCCCAGATTTGGATCAGGATCTACCACTTGAACAGTTTTGGTTTACAAGATCAAAGTCGAAACACATATCTGCACCTTTTACATTTGCAAAACGCTAAGGAATGGAGTGAGCAGGTGTTGAAGAAAGTAGACATTTTACGTTGCTTAGTATTCAACCTGAATGGACCAGACAAGGGTTTTGGTACATTTGTGGTTGTAAAATCTAGGCAGGCATAATACAAAACCCTAAATATAAAACAAGCAATGGAACTGGAAGAAAAAAAATCAGGCTCAGTTGCTCTTCTGTTTTCGACTAAAACGCATTTTTTACATAGGAGATGCTGGCATGAATTTTTCCCCATGTAATTCTGTTCAAATCACTCATTATACCCCTAATGACTTTACACACTGAAGCTCATCATAAAACCTGCTTTGAATACACTCTACAGTATGTGACCCACACACCCTTCTGCTCCTCTAAATACCGAGTCATGCCAGCAAATTTTGTTGCAGAAATCAAAATTCAGAACACAAAGTCTACGTATCAAAAGCCCGATTTCCCAAAGATGATTAGACAGCCACTGACAGGTCTGCAATGGCTGCAATCGTTAGCAGTGCTGAAAAGGATTTACCACCAGGTCTTCATTTGCTTTGACATCAGTTCATGTCAAGGCCAAAAAAAGGAGTATGAAAGTACATTCAGTTCTTAACACTGCACAAAAGAATGAGCAGCTTACATAAAACGTGGCTCTCACTACTGCACATCTGTGTGCTGAAAGCACATCTCTATTATGTTCCAGTGAGACTGAATATTTTTATTAAACGCTTGGAAAAAAGACAAGTCTTTATACTTTTTTCTTTTGCTTAATTCAATCTCATGAAACACAGATGAATCAATCCCATTTCAAAATGTATTTTACAACTCAGAACAGCTGTACGTACATTCTAGCTTCATCTGTCCTGGAAGCACAACTAACAGAGGCTGTGGGTGATGGAGAATGTTGCCATTTAATGCTCTTATACGCTTATCATATTTCAGTGTTTTTTGCAGTTGGCTGCTCAGAGGAGCTTGCTGAGGAATCTTCCTGTAGCCCAAGTGAGATCTAAAAAATCTCAGGTTGCAATGGGTGAATAATTGCAGGGAATAACCAAGGAAGTAAACCTCACCCTTTTGCTTGGTTTGGTTTTTGTTTTTGATTTTTTTTGTATGAGGCTCTTTGTAACATGCTGCAACCAGTCAAAAATGTTTTGACTGATTAACTTCTGTCTTCAAAACTTTGACTCCATCTTCTTCACGAAGGCATCTATGGGAAGTATTCTCATTTTCTGAATCATCACCTCAAACAAACAGATTCAGCCTTGAATAAGATTTGCTAAGAAGTCAGCTTCCATGATACTGAGTGTCAGACAAGTATCAGTGCCCAGTTCCCTCCCATATCTCTCTTTTCTTTTTGGTCTTATTCAGAGGACAGCAGAAGGGGAGAAGTGCAATGTGCTGCTGCCCCAGCCAAAACTATGACTTTGCTCTTACAAATGTTTTTCCACCTGTTCCAGCCATTCCCCTCCCAGCTGCTCCTACAGTTTAGGTGAAAAGGCACAACCAAGGATTTACTCCTCAGCAGACACCAAAGGTGATTTCTATTATCTCACTCCAGGTGTGCAATCAAAGCTATAGTTCAGAATGCATTACAGATGCTTTCATTACTGGATATTGCAACGCTTAAAACATAATTTGAGATTCTCAGTTTAACCTTCTCTTTCTGTGCACATACTCACATATTTGCCTTTTGTTACTTTCTAGTTAAACATCAGCGAAGACTTCTTTGAGAAGGGATGAGTACAGCACCAAAAATCCTCGCTAAAGCTGTCAATGAAGGGTTGCAGAAATACTTTTGGCAGCGTTGGTCCTGTTCTGTTCCCATGTCCAGGCTAAAACAAGGGTCTGAACCAGCCTGCAGCAGCTGCACTGTCCTGGTGCAACCCTGAAGGACCTGGAAAACTACATGTGTTCACAGGAGGCTTCAAGACAGCTTGTCAACAGCACAGAGAAGGGCTGTCACACTGAGAAGAGTGATTTTAGAGATGACATGGCTTGTAGTTTTGTGCTTAAGGCTGACAGGAGCCACAGCTCCTTCCAGAAGCACATGAGCCACCACCAACCCACAAGCATCATCTCCCTTTGTGTGACCAAAAGGCTGCTCACCCCAGCACACCTGATGGTGGGTTTGTCTTTATGCACTACTTCCCTGCTCTGTTGATGGAAAAAAAGTTAGGGATAATTTACCTACTGCTTTCCACTTGCTTGTGCAGCAGTTAATGACAATCATTAATTATTAAGGCTAGGTAATAATTCAGTCACAAGTATTGACAAGTATCATCATGTCTCACAGTACAAGGGGTTTTTTCAGTTTTTAATTGAAGCTTGACAGGAAACAAATTTCTCTTTTCCATTTCACACTTTTCTACCAGTAACAAGGCACATTTCTGGGGAGAATGGGGTGATTAACTCCTCATGGCCTCCATATCCCCCTCATCTAACAGCTCTCCCCAGGAGGTATGTCCCAAGTCCCCTGCACACAGATGTTGCTGCTGCCCTTCCTTGCATCTTGCCCCAGAGGCCCCCCCACAAGTTGCACCTGCTTCACCGAAACCTTTCAGTGCCCATATGTAAGCAGCAACTTAAAACCTCGTCACACACCTCTTTGCCAAGCCATCTTTTTTTTTTTTTTTTTCCTATGGGATTGTGTCTTAATCTTTCCTCCTAGAGTTGTCCCACTGTGTATTAAATTAAATGTTTATCAGAGACACTGATACGGTAGCCCAAAGCATAGATCGCACAGTAGAGACTTAAGTGCAAATCTCTGATCAATTTTTTTATTTATTTAGGATGTAAGTAGAGTGAAATAAGGAGAGAGAGGTTCACCCAGGAAGCATGACAGATGTTCAGAGCACAGCTGAGACTTGGCTTTGAGTCCATCTCTAGTGTTAAGCAGGTTTGAGCTTGTGACCCCCAGACCATGTGGGTGCTCTGGCTATTCTGGGGCTGAAATGGAGACAGTTGCTTGCAGTCTTTCTCCCTCTTCCAACACTTTCTCCGATTCTTCACAAACTGCTTTGATGGTGCCCGACACCAGAGGAAGACTCTAGTAGCCAGTTGCCACCAAAGGGGACATCCTGCCCTGCCTACTCCATGCCAGCTGGCTCCTTCTCCTGCTTCCCTTTGTGCCTTACCAGCTCCTGGCTAACCCTCTGGAGATCTAGCTAGAAAACTAACCCCCAAAACTGGGAACAGACTGCTGTTGGATTAGCAAGCTGACCCAGACCCTCTAAGGGTCCTGTTTAGTCCACATTAGCTGCATTTTAATGAGCCCCATAAAATCAAACCACTGGGACAGTCCTTCATCATGTGAAAGAATGCAGGAGACCTGTCTAGAATGTGTTTGTGGAAAATTTCTCTGTCAAGAGAAAATCATGTAAGTAAATTAATTTTCTAGCTTGGGGCCTTATCACTGTTCATGAATATTGGTACTAAGACCTAGATACTATAGTCCTTTCCCTTTTTCTGTCTAGACATCAGCATTTCATCTTATTTCTGCCTTTCTGCCACTCTCCCTCTGTCTCTTCTATCTTCTGTTTTGGTGTTTCTCCCTTTTATTAAAACTGTATTTTTTATTTAAGATTCAGATATCCCTTTGCACAATGCAGTGAAAGAAAGAGAAACTAGAATAAATAAGGTACATAATTACCCCATCTATTGTGTTTATGCCAACTTTATGTGATAACCTTTATTATTCATCTGTCTGTAACAAATCACTGTTTATGCTCACTTTATTATTTCCCCTGTATTGCTCACCACTTAAATCTAATTTACTAGGCTTAAGATAAAATATCTGGGAGTATTAGAGAAAATGATTATTTAAGTCATTCGAAAGGAGTGCATTTTATTGTGAAGCTGCATCAGTGAGCTCCAGTGGCCATCCCAAGTTGGTCTGTTAGGTAGAAGAGATCTCATTCTTGCAAGTGTTGTTTGGGAGTAGAGTACCAGCTTAGTTACAGCTCACAGGGTTTGCAGGTGGTTAGCCTGGTGCTACACTTTACATTAACTTTTGGTCCTTGTCTTAGTCTCTTCTTCAAGAGGAGGAAAACTGTTGGGGTGACAGAGTTTGTACTGCATCTTCCAGAAAAACATCTACCTGGCATTTTAGGGTCAGTGTGGAGGCTGGGTTTAATAACACTTAGGTTTAATAACACCTTTTACTTTCAGGAGCTGCTGTGGACCTGTGTGAAAGGTGAAGCAGAGAATACTCCTGGGGAGGAAACACTGATCATGTCTTACACCTGAGGCATGCTCAAGGCAGCCATAGACACTGTGTGGGAGAGTTTCAGCCTTGCCTCGCTGGTTTTGATGTACCCCTTGTGCCCCATACACCTGTCATGTCTCCAGCAAGCCATGCCATCAGCCTGATGTCTTCCCAGAAGAGCACTCATGAGGTCAGATGGGATCTGTAGGAAAGTTCAGTTCAGGCTGAAGCTGTATGAGAACAGGTATAGCATGTTTCAGCTTTTTCTTGCAGCCCAGTCTGAGATACTTCAATGGCTGCCATTACTCTCCTGCCCCTACACCCCATAGTCTTTAGGATACCTATCTGTGTAACTTATTATTTTACAGATGGGGATTTAAAGCACTTCAGAGTACATAAGCAGGTTAGAGATAAGGTTCGTGGGAATTAGGTGCCTAACTCCTTTAACTGCCCATAAAAATATGGCTCTGTCATACCTCAGTTACTAATACCCTTAGAAATTTGGCCTGTCCAGACCAAATCCCAAATTTCTGATACCTAAACCCATCACTTCATTGTCACTCAGCTACTGTGTAACACTAAAGGCTGATAGATTTCCATTGACTGGCATTTGCAAAGCTACTTCAGAGCTAAGAAATTAGATGACAGTAGGGTAAAGGTGTTAAATTGTAAAGAATGGGAAAATATTTGTAAATACGAGAAAATATGACTTTCCAAGGTCACAGAGGAAATTCACAGCAAAACAGAGTCTCACATCTATAGCTTGCAAGGAGCAGGTTAATACCTTAACTACTAGATTATCATCTCACTTCACTACTGCAAGCAGGTTGGTGTAGATCATGGAAAAATACAAAACTTCTCATATCCCTAAGGAAAAAGTCCCATGCAATTTAATAAAGACAGATGCAATTTTATGTAACTTTTCATGTTGCACTGTACCGACCAGAATTCTTTAAAAGGGAAAAATCTAAAGTTTTATTTATAGGATGGCATAAATTTTTGTGCAAAGGATATCAGTGTCTCTGAAATTATTTAGGCTTTTAGCATAATTTCCTGAGAACTCCATTTGAGGGAAT
The DNA here is from genome assembly GCF_031877795.1 of Strix aluco. Classification (NCBI taxonomy): domain Eukaryota; kingdom Metazoa; phylum Chordata; class Aves; order Strigiformes; family Strigidae; genus Strix; species Strix aluco. Next base: position 113,012,254 of record NC_133932.1, on the reverse strand, counting down.
TCTTCTAGGTAGAGGTCTAATGGTTCATCCTATTCCCTTCCACTCTGTAGGACGTTTCCAGAAGAATTCCAATAGTAATGCAAAGGTAATTGTACCATGCACCCATAAAATTACCATTTATAGTACAAATATATCATAAATAAAATAAAACATAAGCATACAATGAATTTATATGATTTTACTACACTATGGTGCATACTCTTCAATAAATCTTGATAATAAGGTTTTCAAAAGTGGAATTTCATTGGAATTATTTTATATCATGCCATATAATTGCTATTAGAGGCAAGGTTATGTTTTGCAAGCAAGGAACAAATAAAGCTGTCAAAGCATTATTTTAATAGACCTTAAGCTTTTGCAGAATATTGCAGTACTAGTAATAATACAATAAAATATGGACCTTTTAAACTACTGTGGCTGAATATAATTCAAATGTCAATAGAAAAAGATCCTTTCAAGCTCATGAGTAGTTTCTTTATGTGTAATTCTTTACACTTGGTGAGTAATAGTCAGATGATGTCCATTCATGCTCCGACTTCTTAGAAAGGTTGAAAGTGAGAAGCATGATTATTTATGGACATGAAAAAAGATCTCATATGCTGAGAGATTAAAAGATTGGGACTGTTTACCTTGGAGAGCAGATGAATAAGGAAGGGTTATGATAAAAGGGTACAAAATCAGGGGTAATATAAAAATAGGAAATTGGGAACTTCTACTCGGTCTACCTTGCAGCACAAGGACAGGGAGATTAATGAAAAGGGAGGAATGAAAAAGAAGGAAGGCAGTCTGAACTGATAAAGTATTTTTTTTAATACAATCTATAAAATTCATTGCCAAAGGACACTGGGATCAGGAAATGAGCGGTCTTAAAACTGAGCTGGAGTCTTATCTGACTACTCACTGCTACCACAGATTTGGAAAAGGATTCTCCAGAATGGAATAAATTAAACCATACTGAAGACAGTGGTATGAGATTATTTTTTTTCCCGGTTAGATGACCCCTTATATAGCTTTTCCTTCTGAGCTACTGACATTTCTATTGCACATACATAGTCTGGGACTGTATCAAATGTTTATTTCAACCCCTACAACAGTTGTTTTGTTCCCTACTACAACCAAACTCTGCACAGCCCAGCTGGGAGACTACTTGTCAGCCTTTTATCTTGAGCAAGGCTGAATTTCCCAAGAAGAAAGGTGTGTTATTCCAGCAAGACGTTAGGAACGTAAGTCCCCCTTGGGCGAAAGGATTATGGTGAATTCCTTTCCAAAATTAATGAGATACTGATAAAACTGGTAGGCCTGAGATTTATAGCAGGTTCATCAGGCATGAAACTTTACACGTCTGGGAAAAGTGTCTGTATTAATATTTTTTACATCTAGATCTCATCAGAGTTAGGTATACAACACAATGGTTTCCTCATGCTAATAACATGAAGACAGCTATGCAAATACCATCGCAACAACAGGGAAAACACTAGCAGATTGCAGCGTAGGAGAGACCTTGTACAATGTACTACACTCCACAAGCGTCTTCAAGCTGAGAGGTGACTCTCAGGGGCCACTGAAGCAGCCAGCACAACAAGACAGCAGAGACCCAGGGACACATAAAGAACTCAGGAGCAAGAAATAACCTGAGGGACTCCCAATTCAGAATAATTAGCCACCCTTCCAGGCAGCCATCACTGTCCCTAAGAGTCTTTATCATAAAATCAGTTCCATAGTGAATTCTCCCATTAGGTAGACTGCTAAGTAACTCCCTCTGCTGAGGTAGAGGGTATGCAGCACAACCAGGCACCTTGAGACTAAGTTGTCTTAACATTTGAAAGTCTCAGACTTAACATTAATAACACAGCAAAGACGTGCCAGTTGATGCTGAAAAGTCACACCCTTGTTATATGGCTCAGCTATGCGATAAAAGCAAGAGATTCAGGTCTTCCTTTGAGTGTCCCCTCAAGGTCTTTGGCTGCTGCTTATCATCATGATCATTTGTATTTACTGCTGGTTTCCCTTTCTCCTTTTCTTTCTGTGTCTTCTGAAGACACTTAAAACTAACTCTCTGCCATTCATTTCTCTGACATCTTTGCTACCCACTGTCCCACATGTCCACTCAGTTTATGCAACCTTACTCCATGCTAGTTTGTTTCCTTTTTTTTTGCCACCTTCCTTTCAAATTCCTGAAACAAGATTTTAAATCCCTCCTAACCCAAAAAATATCTCCCAGTCTTCAAGTATCACTTCAAAATCACTTTTCTTTTAGCTTACAATTGATTTGCACTTTGTGACGACACTAATAAAACAATAACTTGCATCCCACATCTCATCTTGAGGCACTTTAAATGGTTATAAAAACTGATTCGAAAGTTATATATAGGGATCACTTCATCCCTGGATGAAATGCAGCTGCATTAGGATGAAATGTGGCAGCTGCATAAAAGAATGCTGCAGCAGTTTATGACAAGAAACAAGGGGAATACTTTATCCAGCTGAAACTACTAACAGGATTTATGAGATAGATAAAATTCAAATAATATATATTGGGAGCTGACAAGGACACCAGGCTCTCCTCCCTTTAGTCTTAGGAAAAATACTCTGGTATTGCTAATGGGCAGAAGTGATTAAGAGCTTGGTTCCCTTCACATCCGCCCCCTTGCCCATTAGGATTTATATTCTTTTTCTTGCCTTCTGACAGCCCCCAGCACAGACTCAGAGGACTGAGTACCACCCATCTATTCTTCAGTACCATGTTGCCCTTCCCACCTATTTGGCCTGCTGTTCAAAAGCTGAACACTGCTGACTTGAGAATTAACAGGGCTTTGATATATGAGCACTGTATGTCCACTGAAAAATGTGTTTGGATAAAGGTCTGGTAAATGTGAGTCTTTAAGGGCTTTAATATAAAATGTATTGTATTTTTAATGTGGAAGGAACATTATCAAATAGGTAGAGAAGGGGTAACAATCGCATCCCTTGGGATTTATTCCAAAACTTCTGGTGACTCATAAAATCATGATGGGCCAAATTTTGAAAACAGACTCTTATATTATGAGTTTCTGCCTTTGGATTCCCAAGTTAAGAGATCTAGGTGGCATCTAAACTTCTACATATTATGGATCAAAGAGTAGCCTGAGGACCAAAACAGCTGCTGAGCTCATACTGAAAAGGGAAATGTTGACTCCAGTTGGTATTTACAAAACCTTGAAGTGCATGCTCACTTGCCACCCATGTTATAAAGCAATTGTTACAATGTACCATTGATAGTTCCATAACTAATAGATATTATTAGCAAGCAGTCATTGAAACATTGTAGATATTATATGATATAACATTGTAGATGTTATATGTTATGTATTATATGCTGTTATCTATTATATATGTTATATATTCATGTAACATATTCATGTTATATATTTCTATTGGATCACTATTTTTGAAGAGTAAAAGAGCAAGTGAGTGGCCCACAGGCTGCAAAGCAGCTTTGTAGAAAAGGACCTGGGGGTCTAGTGGACACCAGCTTTAACATGAGGCAGCAATGTGCCCTTCTGTCAAGGAAAGCAGACAGCATGCTGGGCTGCATTAGGAGGAGTGTTGCCAGCAGGTCAAGGGAGGTGATCCTTCCCCTCTTCTCAGCACTGGTGAGTCCATGTCTGGGGTGCTGGGTCCAGATCTGGGCTCCCCAGTAAAAGGAAGATACAGATTTACTTGAGTGAGTCCAGCACAAGGCTATGAAGATGATTAAGGGATTGGAGCATCTGACAGATGAGGACAGGCTGAAAGAGCTGGGACTGTTCAGCCTGAGGAAGAGAAGTCTCGGGGGAATGTCATCTATGTGTATAAATATCTGGGGGGAGGGTGCAAAGAGGGAAGAGCCAGTATCTTCTCAGTGGTGCCCAGTGACAGGCGACGGGCACACACTGAAACACAGGAGGCTCCGTCTGAACATCAGGAAACACTTTTTTACCCTGAGGGTGAACGAGCACTGGTACATGTTGCTCAGGGAGGTAGTGGAGGCTTTGTGCTTGGAGACATTCAAAAGCCATATGGACATGGTCCTAGGCAGTCAGCTGTAGGTGGCCTTGCTTGAGCAGGGGGGTTGAACAAGATGACCTCCAGATGTGGCTTCCTACCTCAACCATTCTGTGATTCTGTGACTATTTCAGGAAATGTATAAAAATAACCCTAAACTGACCCAACAGTGAGGAGGAAAATATCTCCACCAGCAACATCATACATCTCCTAGTGGAGAATTTCAGATGAAGACTTGCTATAAGCTCCTTGACACCCCTTTTCTTCTTCAGGAAGACTAGCACCATTGATTTGAGGACCCAGAGAGTCATAGGAAGGGTAAGCATAACACCAGGGAGAGATGTAGCTAATAGGAAGTATGTATGTATCAATTCCAACTGTACCACTACTGGAAACTTGCCATAACTTTATACTTGGAATTATAAGTGTTCTTATCTTTGTACCCGGACTAACTCTTTGATTAGATTGCTAATACTTTAATTACATGAGGAGTAAATTCTTCAATCTGTACACAAGGTATATTTCTTCAGTGCACATAAATTGCACAGTGTTTTGTCTGGTACTCTGCCCTTGAAATCTGTTTTGAATTTGGATGCAGCAGATGGATCCCACTACATGCAGCTTGCAGCTACCCTCCATCCTTGCAAAGTTTTGAAAAATGTCATCTCTTGCAAGGCTAGAGGAGATTTGCAGACAGCTTGAATTCAAGCAGCATACAAGATGCACAAGGTCTCTGGAGTGGCCTGACATTCAGAGGGCTCCCAAGAGGATGTAGTGCTGGTCTGAGCATTAGTTTCAGCTCTCATGGGTACTCGTAACTCTAATTAAAGACAGAGATTAATGTCTCTGGAAGTCAGGGTTTTCAAGCACAGTGTCCTAAACTGGAGGTCAAGTTTCAGACTTCAACGCATCGCTTAGGTTTTTCCACAATACCCAAGGTGGTTTGCATGTGTGCGGTACTGAAGTTAATTGGTCAGACAGTAATTGGAGCTCATCAGATGAAAGGCGTTATGGAATGCAGAAGAATGCTTCATGCTATAATTTGAGTGAAAATGTAAACAATACCCCAAAAGATAGATGTTGTCATCGTAAACTTTGTCTCTGAATTATGCAGATAAGTAGAACAAAACGTAATTTCTTATCAACATATTAATTATTCCTTGATTATACTCTTCATGTGCTGTAGATGTTAAAATTACATGTGGGCAATCAGATATACATCAGAGAATCTCTACCCATCTGAGGTGGTCTTCATGCTGTGAATTTATATTAAACACTGAACATTAATATGAAACTAACTCCCCTTGGAGATAAGACTTTGATGTATTAATAAAAAAGACTTCTCAGTTCTTTTTTATCATAAATTAAGATTAAAGCACTTTCTTTTGGAGTTCTGTGTGACATGAGTAATTTGTAGTGCAAGAAACATTGTTAAGATACAGGATACACAGAAGAGCTCAAATATTCAAGACAGCGATTCAAATCCATGCTTGTCCACAGTGAATGCAATGCAAAGTCCTGAGCTGCCACCTGGTATTATCAGTATTATCTGCTCTTATCAGCATTATCTGCTGCTACCAGCTGATTAAACAACAAGCAGATCTGCCTTTAGATCCCACTGTTTCCTTATTAGCTCTTTCCATGAAAGGGCCTATTGAGAAAGATATCCTGTGTATTTCTTCTGAAAAAACTGAACCCCAAACAGCAGAATGCCACTTGTTCACACAGTTTGGAAGAAGTTGTCATCTACACAAAATCCAGTAACACGAGGGCTGGCATTATCCTGAAAGTACAGGCAAGAGCTGCACCTACAAACCCAGATGACTTTTTCTGATTCACAGCCATATTGCAATTAATTGAAGTATATCAACATTGTTAACATTTCATCATGTGTCAAGACCGTAGTGAAAAATAATTTATAAAATGAAGGTTAACATAATTTGTGGATATCCACTTTTTTATTACTATTATTTCTAAGAGGATTAAACATCTGGCTGGATGGCCAGGTCCAAAGAGTTGTGGTGAATGGAGTTAAATCCAGTTGGCAGCCAGTCACAAGTGGTGTTCCCCGGGGCTCAGTACTGGGGCCAGTTCTGTTTAAGATATTTATCAATGATCTGGACAAGGGGATTGAGTGAACCCTCAGTAAATTTACAGATGACACCAAGTTGGCAGGAGTGTTGATCTGCTTAAGGGTAGAAAGGCTCTACAGAGGGATCTGGACAGGCTGAACCGATGGGCTGAGGCCAATTGTATGCGGTTCAACAAGGCTCAGTGCTGGGTCCTGCACTTGGGACACAACAACCCCCATGAAATGATACAGGCCTGGGGAAGAGTGGCTGGAAAGCTGACAGGCAGAAAAGGACCTGGGGGTGTTGGTTGACAGACAGCTGAATATGAGCCGGCAGTGTGTCCAGGTGGCCAAGAAGGCCAATAGCATTGTATCAGATATAGTGTGGCCAGCAGGACAAGGGAAGAGATCATCCCCCTGTATTTGGCACTGGTGAGGCACCTTGAATACTGTGTTCATGTTTGGGTCCCTCACTACAGGAAAGACATTGAGGTGCTGGACCGTGTCCAAAGAAGGGCAATGAAGCTGGCGAAGGGTCTAGACCACAAGTCTTATGAGGAGCAGCTGAGGGAACTGGGGTTGTTTAGTCTGTAGAAAAGGAGGCTGAAGGGAAACCTTACCACTCTCTACAACTACCTGAAAGGAGGCTGTAGTGAGGTGGGTGTTGGTCTCTTCTCCCAAGTAACAAGTGATAGGACAAGAGGAAATGGCCTCAAGCTGTGCCAGGGCAGGTTTAGATTGGATATTAGGAAAAATTTCTTCACTGAAAGGGTTATCAAGCATTGGAACAGGGTGCCCAGGGAAGTGGTTGAGTCACCATCCCTGGAGGTATTTAAAGGACGTAGATGTAGGTGTAGATGTGGTGCTCAGGGACATGGTTTAGTGGTGGACTTAGCAGTCTTAGGTTTATGGTTGGATTTCATAATCTTAAAGGTCTTTTCCAACCCAAATGATTCTATGATTCTATGATCAAACACCCATATCTGTTTAACACTTTTTTCCAGCTGCTATTTACTACAAGAATATTACTAATGAGAGCTGCCAGTATGTCTTCTTACGACTGTATGAAGAAATGAAAAGTCAGTAAATTAATACTAAGAAGAAATTTTATTTTCTTTAACTGGATATTCTGAACTTGGTCCATCTTCCTTTTTGGAGTTGGATTGATCCTATGTCAGTGCCAGATGTGATGTGATTAAGGCCTTTGACACCATTTCCCACAGCATTCTCCTGGCGAAACTGACTGCTCAAGGCTTGGATGGGCACACACTTTGCTGGGTAAAAATCTGGCTGGATGGCCGGGCCCAAAGAGTTGTGGTGAACGGAGTTAAATCCAGTTGGCGGCTGGTCACGAGTGGTGTCCCCCAGGGCTCGGTTTTGGGGCCACTCTTGTTTAACATCTTTATTGATGACCTAGACGAGGGGATCGAGTGCACTGTCAGTAAGTTTGCAGATGACACCAAGTTGGGTGGGAGTGTTGATCTGCTCGAGGGTAGGGAGGCTCTGCAGAGAGACCTGGACAGGCTGGAGCGATGGGCTAAGGCCAACTGTAGGAGTTTCAATAAGGCCAAATGCCGGGTGCTGCACTTGGGCCACAACAACCCCCAGCAGCGCTACAGGCTTGGGGAGGAGTGGCTGGAGAGCTGCCAGTCAGAGAGGGACCTGGGGGTGTTGATTGACAGCTGGCTGAACATGAGCCAGCAGTGTGCCCAGGTGGCCAAGAAGGCCAATGGCATCCTGGCTTGTGTCAGAAATAGCGTGGCCAGTAGGGACAGGGAAGTGATCTCACCCCTGTACTCGGCACTGGTGAGGCCGCACCTCGATTACTGTGTTCAGTTTTGGGCCCCTCACTACAAAAAGGACATTGAATTACTCGAGCGTGTCCAGAGAAGGGCAACGAAGCTGGTGAAGGGTCTGGAGCACATGTCGTACGAGGAGCGGCTGAGGGAACTGGGGTTGTTTAGTCTGGAGAAGAGGAGGCTGAGGGGAGACCTCATCGCCCTCTACAGCTACCTGAAAGGAGGTTGCAGAGAGCTGGGGATGAGTCTCTTTAATGAAGTAACAAGCGATAGGACAAGAGGGAATGGCCTCAAGTTGCACCAGGGAAGGTTTAGACTAGGTATTAGGAAGTATTTCTTTACAGAACGGGTTGTTAGGCGTTGGAATGGGCTGCCCAGGGAGGTGGTGGAGTCCCCATCCCTGGAGGTGTTTAAGAGTCGGGTTGACATAGCGCTGAGGGATATGGTGTAGTTGGGAACTGTCAGTGTTAGGTTAATGGTTGGACTGGATGATCTTCAAGGTCTTTTCCAACCTAGACGATTCTGTGATTCTGTGATTCTGTGATAAACTGGCTCTGCCATGAGCAGGGGTTGGACCAGATGGCCTCCATTGTTTGATGGTTCTACTACTTTTTAAAGTTATTTCAGTGATTGAAGAAATAGCATATGCTTATATAAAGATGTTATTGTGAAATAAATTTTACCCTTTGTTTTGACTGCGCAGTGCGGTCAAAACAGTGGAGTCACACTAGTGTGTGTTTCAGTGTGATCTAGTCCAGAGCCACTAATTACATGGCTGTATGATGATCTTTATAGAGTCATGAGAAAAACAAAAAGATTAAAGGAAACAATTACTCACTTACTAAAAAAAGAAAATTTTTCCTCACTCTGTCTTCACAAAGGCACCCATTTTTACAAAACTCCCTCCCAAACACTCCTCTCCAACACAAAAACAGTACTAAGTGTGGGAAAGTCAAATTAAAAGTTCCTTTTTACAGTAGCAGTGCAGCTACTGTTCAGACACTGTTCAGATGGTTTCCATCATCCATCAGACGATGGAAATCTTGTTTAATTTTACTGACTAGATACAGATAACTTTCAATACCAAAGTGCTGAACTCAAAGGCCAGAATTTTAAGGATATTTAAATTTCCTAACTGATAGGGTGCAGATCTTCGAAGATATTTGAAGTATTTAACTTTCATTTGTCTCCTCATGCACCTTTGATTCTGATTCACCCATTCCTGTCTTCTACTACCAGGTGGCTGCAGGTATTTTCTATACACTTTGGCACATACACATCTAAACGCACTTCAAAAACCCAAAGGGAAGATTACAGAGCAAACAGTTTTACCAGTGACCTGAAATGTTTTGGATATCTGAACTAAAATACTTCCAGGATTTTTCTTCACACAAATCATCAGATTTTTTGTTCGTTCCTCTTTGCAATGGAAGTTGCAGTCCATACAGCTACGGAGCAACACACAGAAACCAGGCTAAAGCAATTTCTACGTGATAGCTGTACATAAACATTTATTCGTTCATAGTGGAGGGAGGAAGGAACAGACAACTTGGCTATGTTGGTATAGTTATTATTTTTAGCATTGTGGCTCAAGTCTCCAGTTTCCTTTCCATACATTCTTTTATAGAAGGCTGTGGGGGTTTTATGTGCTACTTCAAGTAGAGAACAGACTTTTAATGTAGTAAAAATACTGGTTTTCCATTCTGCAGCTCACCTAGGTCTGTTTCCAGCTATTAAAACAATTGTACAAAATAACTGTTCCCTATAATACAGAATTCTGCTATGGCAGAAATAACACTGGGTATCCATAGTACTGACACTTCTCATTTCCTTACCCTTGTTACACCACAGAACAAATGGAAGCCAGATTCATAGGAACCCTGTAATTACTCAACACTAATCATTGCCAGCAATAAGCAGAGTTAGCAAAGAACTAATTAGCACGCCACCCAGGACTAACAACACTCTACACTTTTTTACTGTTATTTTTAGCCACAAGAGGGGAAGACATAAATTGCTCTTTTATCAAATAACATGAAAGAGCTTAGGTAAGTTAGACGTTTTCAGTTGTCACTCTATAAAGCTGGAGCCTGCCGTTCAGCTGTGTGGCATGTATTACCCTGGAAGAAGACAACAGGAAGGCTGGAGACCTACAAGTGCTTGCTCCCTGCCAGTACAGGAGAGTGGATCTGTGGGACAGACAGCAGGAGACACCAAAGCTATTGAAGCACAAACCTACTATTTTCATGTCAATGTCTCTAGCTGGATAACAGGAGGGAATATGGAAGGGTTGGCTCTGCAAATGTCAGTCAGTCCCTGGCACTTTTTAACTTGCTGGCTGAGTTTCAACTATTTCTTAATCTTCTAATAGTTGTTGGGAAATCAGTTGGACATTTCAGCTGCCATCTCACGGATGGAGTCCCTTTGCTCTGTTTGCTGGAGAGCACATTCCCACTCATCTGAATCATTACTTGCCTGACTGTGGGCAAAGATGGCCTGGTTACTAGACAGTGCTACCAGATAGATATTTGGAAAGTAAATGACTAATTCCTTGCTCAGCTAGACTTTCAGTGGGAAATGAGACACATCACTTAACACACTTCAGTTAAAAAAGGGAAAAAAATGTTCTTCCTTCCTTAGGAAGGAAAATTGTGAGACTTGATATGTTAAAGTGTGTACTATGCTCAAAAATACGTTCCAAGTACATGAGGACCACATAGCTACCTTGCATGAGGTGGTGTTCCTTCCTTTATGACTTCAACAATCGGGTAGCCTGGATATCAAACAGGAGAAGTTTTTTTTGGTAGTATTAAGGATTTGGTCCAGCACTTGGCTGATCTCTAGAATTCTTTATTTCACAGGAGTATTTGGCCATAGACAGACACAGGACACTTGCCCTTCCAGCAAATACTTCTTACTTGAAGTTATGAGTTTTCATAAGCCATGACCTGATTCCTGATAATTTAGAGAGCATTCACCAGGAGATCAGTGAATATAACTCCATGCTATAGCTTGAGGTCAGTTTAGTCCAAGAGAGAGGCTAGTGAAATAAAAATGAACAAATAAAGATCATGGGTTTTTATAAAAACCGAGAAGAGTGTTGAAGTGCATACTTGAAATATTTCTTCTGAACTCTGCAGCGCTGCTGGCACGCCACTGGTTTAGCACTTGGTGCTTGTTCAACGTGCGCTACGTGGATGCACCAAGGTCTGTGTACGTACATTTGCCAAGCAGAATAACAGAAGTAATGTGACTATTTCTGAAAAATGAAGTGTTTATGGCTTGCTCAGTTTCAGAATGTTTCATAATCTTCAGCACTCACAATGTGTCACTCATGGGCATGCAACATATTCCCTCTGAACAGAAGCTGCTTTGTGCTCACCACTGAAGAAGCATGTGCTGTGCGAGTGCCATACTGTATTTTGGCAGTAGCTGTTAGAAGTAAATTTACAGAGGATTAAGGAGATGGAGGGCAGCGTGCCTTGCACTGTAATTCTGCAGAACATTAAAATATCCTGTTTAAAGAAGAGATGAGAGATGGCTGCTATTCAAAATCTTGGGATCTGAGGCTCAATTTGTTGGGCAAAATTTCCGTTTGGTCTTTGGGAAAATAAGTCCCTGAACAACAGCAGCTGCTCTTGCCCAGGAGTGTGTGAGGACACCTCCTTCCTTTGGATGTCACCTGCAGGGTGAGGTGGGAGCTGTCCACAGGGGCATAGAGCCACCCAGACCTGCCCCCACTGGAAGCTCCCCACTGGCTGCTGTGCTGCCTCTGGGATCAGCTCAGGGCACTTCCCCATCTCCAGATGTGCTCCATGAAGAGCAGGATCCAGGGGATGCTCTGGCTTTATGTCCCCTCAAGGTCAGGAGAATGAATGTATGTGCTGAGGACATGAGCCAGTTTTGGCTGTCCAGTGCTATAGCAATGGGATATACAGATAAACACAAAGATTGAAAACTGGTTTTGTATGCTTTGAAGGAAAAGGCAAAGTACTTTATTTTCCAAGTCTAGCCTTCTTCTAGACTTGACCTTGGTCTGCACTTTTAAGAATCTGACATTTTTTGATGGTTTACTTCACTTTCAGATTTTGGCAGGGTCTAGCCTCAGATATGCCAGAAGTATGATGAGATAAGTTGTTCTCCAGACAGAAACAGAAGCAGAAAGCAGGCAGTTGCCTACAAAAGATGGTCTCTCCTACAGATTTCACTGTAAAAACACCTGGCTCACTTTTCAAAAGGAGAAGACTAAATCTGACTATGAAATCTCAGCAAAATGGAAGTGAAAGATTTTAAATAACCATCTTAAGAGCTCACATGTTGCTCTGAAACCACTAGTTAAAACGAAACACGATAAAGGTATTTTGCAGTATTTTTTTACACTGTAACAGTAGTTAGGAACCCAGGACCTATGGTATCCTGTGGTCACTGCATTATGCTCTGAAAGCTCACTTACTACTAAGGAATCACACTGGTGTACTGAAAATTACAGTTCCTTTTTTTCTGGTAGAGCTTCATCTTTAAAGACAAACAATAACCCAAACAAACCAGCTTGGACTCCACTGGAGGAGGTGCAGGGAAGGCAACACTGACAAAAGGTGAAAATTATAGCTGTGATGCTCCATTGGCTGACTCTGCTTTTGGGAACAGAGATGGGACTTTCATTAATCTTTTTGCAACTCCAAGCCAAAGCAAATTGCTAAAAGTAGCCTCAAGACTGAGTCTACAAAGCCACGAGCTGTTTAATGTATTTCAAAGCATTTCCTTCATTCATTGTTTACCAGTCTGGCCTTTCCTCATCAGGGGTAGAAAAACATAATGAATGCTTATCACCTGCAAGCTCGAATTCCCCTGGAAAGAACTTTTTCAGGAAAATGTTATTGCGGTGAGGACTTTCGGGGAGTTCTGGAGTTTTAAAGTTTCTCATGATGTTTTGTATTTTTCTTCTAAAAGAACAGGAAAAAACTCATCTGGCTCTCATTTGAATTCTCAATAGACTTTAGAAAGGAAATTCCAACCAGAAGTGTATTTCTACACCTAAAATCTACGTGGGAACGATGCTGTATGCTTGTCTCACACCAACAGCAGCCAGGAGAATCGGAACTGAGGCTGGGTCCGCAGCAGACCCGCTTGTTCCACACAATGGTAAGGTCTCAGCAGAGGGGCTGGTTTTATAAAACAGGCTTCAGTAGGACATATCAGAAGCTCAGCATTAGGCATATGCTTAAGTATCTAGTTGACCTGTCTTCACAGCAGCCTTTTTGTAATCCATGTAGAATATTTATTTACATACATGGGGATATCTGGGGATATAAAGGGTAGGAATCATCTCACCTATCTACAACTGCATTGGAACTATTCAGCCCAGGTGCTCCTGAAGGCTATGGAGAGAAAAAGGTACTTCCATGAAAATATTTATCTTATCTTAATGTCTAAAAGAGGTAAAATGGCTTGTGCCCAGAAAGTACTCATTCTTCTCTAGGGACTATACAGAGAATTTGGGAGGAACAGGCATATAAAGCTAAAGAATTTCGAGTGAGATGAAATACATTTTTTCTGTGAGGCATCTCCCATTAATGTACTGCGTGACTTAAGGTCTGTAATTGCACCTATTTGCACCTGATTTTCTCCATTTGCAAAGGGATTAGAGATTTATGTAGGAACATTCCTGTGTAGGTGCTCAGCGTTTACTACAAACAGCATGTATTTCCCACACAAAGCACTTCATTGAATTAGTTACTTAACCTCTGAATCCACTAATCTCAAACACAAGCAAGGAAGTAAGTACTTGAGCTGTTCATCCGACCTGTGTCGTATTCTTCAATTCACCTGCTGGTTTCCATAGGATATACGTATATCGCACTTACCAGAACTAAGCTACATGTACCAAGATTTCCTCCACAGTTAATACTATACATTTTGGGTATTCAGGTTTTATTTAAGTATCTTAAGCTTATAAACAACTCCAACTACTTCTAATTTTTAGAATTTGCCATAAAAATGCTTTTCTTTCCCTAAAAATGTGGGCTGTCTTTGGACAAAGATGCTAACTCAAAGCACAGAGCCAGCATAGCTAGTTCTAAGCTAAAGTCAGGGTGAGGCCAGGTCTTCCCAGACCTCTCAGGGAGGAAAGCATCTCCCCCTTCCAGCACCCTAAGAGCACTGTTCCTAGCTCTCCTTAGATGTACTTAACTGGTTGCTCAGTGCACAACAGAGACTAATGTGTGAACGTGATGCTGGCAAAGCCTCACCAGAGGATTCTTATAATTGATGTGAAGACAATATAACTGATTTGCAGACACATAACTCTGTGCCATGCTCACTATATCGGTTTCCTACAACTGTTGTTGACTGCCTTCCCTGCGCTTTTCTCCTCTTTTAGTTCAGAAACTTTGGGAAGAAACTTCCAACAGCAATTTGTTTGTGCCATGCCTATTTGGCATGCTGTGCTGCACTATTACACAAATAAACAGGGAACACAATGTAACACCACAGCAGCAGATTTAACTAAGATCCAATTGTACTTGATGCCATCTGGATGTGGGAAGAATGTTCCCTTAAATGAAAAATCTTCGACAGAAAAACAAGTTCACCCCTCACAAGTATGTATCGTAACATAGGACAATACACCAACTTTGATTTATGACTTCATCGGTAAGAAATTGGCCTAGTAATGGCATTTCTCCTACAACAGGCAGATGTGCTCTCTATTATATTGTTCCTTCTGCACAAATCTGAATTTGGGGTACCCTTTAGAGTTAGTATGAAGCCACTGTTTGCTAGGAAGTGGTAACCTGTCCTGTATCACCTCTCGAATGAATTACCTCTGGCTGAACCACCAGTGTTAGGATGGGGGGAGGCTACTGGCTCTTGATTTAGATTATGAGATTGTAAGCAACTAAAACAGATAGTTTGTATTTCAAGGTACAATTTATTAATTTAACTGTCTCATTTTTACTGTGTTCATCACAGCAGAAACTCAGTGACAGCCTGAGTAAATGCTCTGACTTGTAATACACAGTCACCTAAAAAATTAACGGTGAATTCTTTTCCCAAAAGACTTAAGGACAAACACGTTTCCAACACCAGGGCCTCTGAAGAGGAAATACCTCAGGGAGAATATTGTTATTAGGTGACACTGAGCAAATGCTTAAGCAGGAGTGATTGAAGCAGACTGTGTACCCTAAGGATTTAATGAGCAGCTTGGAGGAGTTGATGGCCTGAGGCATAGCCTCAGGTCATTAAACCTCAAATGGTTATTAATCCCCAGGAAATGCTTTCTGTCAAGGTCATTAATGCTATTATACAGTGGAAATTGAGGGCGCATCGAGAAGTTAGCATGTAGTCTTCAGGAGAAATACTCTCAGTGAGCATGGGCAGGTCATTTGCAGGAGGATGCTGCAGTGTCCACAAGCCACCCGCCTTGATTGAACTTCCATGTCACACTCTGCACCATTTCTAAGCTAAGTAGCTCTTTTGCAGAGTGTCACTACAGGGACTTTACCATGCATTCAGGACTTAAATTAGCAGCTCGGCATAACTCCAAGGGATAACATTAGCGGAAGTCCCTCCTGCTGAGTAGAGATATCTTAGCATATGTTTTTAGGTTGGAGTCCTGCCCTGCTATTGCCTCTTTTTAGAATAAAAACAGGAAATCTGATTCAATTGATGTATACACTGGTAACCATAGCATTTGACTGAAGGGTGAAACTGTACAGGTGTACAGGTATTAGGTTTGTTACCATACCTACCACAACAGATATTTTGAACTTTGAATTAAGACTATTTACAAGGGACCTGGAGATCTTTGCTTTCAAATCTATTATATTATAATGATCAATGTTTGATTTTTAAGGCAACGCAACAGATTGCAATTGCCTAAATATGTTCCTTCTGCTCTAAACTAAGCAGGAAAGCCAGAAAACTGTTATATAGTAGTATCATTTTGATTACATCCCTGAGGATGATTTAGCACCCCAATTATGCAGCTGTCCAAATTAAGAGAAGTAATCTTTCTTTATTAAAGAGCTTGAGGAGATTTAGAAAGCAACAGTATATTATACTAAGTAAAAAGAAAGAACAAAAGGACATCATGATCTATTTAATTCTTCTGACAATGTCTGCATTAAATGATCAATGCTTAGACATGCATTGCTATTTACTGTGTGATTAAGTGCCCTAACATTCACTGGCATCAGACAATGCATCCTTACTAAATGGAATTTATGCAAATGCTATTTCAATTACATGTTTCTACATAGGTGTCAGGAACACACCCATCTATGGGGAACCAGAGGGCAAATTTACTGTTATTCTTTTGTCTGATTGGTTTCCTGAGAGATATTAATTGAATGAAATTGGTAAATTATTGGAGAAGAAAAGTACTTTTACAATGATATTAAGAAAAAACCACCTTTGTATGATATGACTACACAGTTTTTGCATGTATTTGGGTCCCTGATTTCATGATCGTATATCATATATTGTTTAGGCACTGATACTGTAAAAAAAGAAGTTATACTTTTAAAATGTAAAAAATGAAGTTGCACGTTAAAAATATAAATATAACTGAATATTTCTAGAAGGAAACTTTCTCTTAATTTATATGTTAGACATCATTCCAAATACCTGAGAAAGAACTGCATACATGTCACAGCAAAGAAAATTTTATTTGGCAGTACTGGCTTAGACATGGCTGTGAAGCCATAAATCAGATAAAATAAGTATTTGGACACTAAATTATTTTTGGACTTGGAAAATTCCACTAATGCTGTATTTTTGTAGCAGTATGTTCCTGTAACCTAGATCGCAATCAAGCAATACATTTAAAATTGTTTTCTTCTGAAGAAAAGATGAATTCAAACTCCTGCTGCAAGGGGTCCAACTGTGCGGTTTTGTGCTGTCTTGAATAAGATTGCTTTCCTGATCAGGATTGTCAACAGATTTGTGCCATCTAAATCACTGCACCTAGGCATGTCTAACACTTATTTCCTTGCTTGCTTTGCTGGATTGTGCCATAAGGCACACACCATACTACTTACATAAGAAATGGATTGGAAAAAGAACACACGTCCTTGTATTTCCAACAAAACAGACAATTCCTTGCTGCTGGGCACCTCTTAATTTATTTTCATAAGTATACCTCTTCTTTCTAACTCTTCTGGGTTTTTTATTGTCTTGGTTTCCACACCTATCCCACTAATGCTCAGGATACTTCAGTGAGTCTCTGTCAAGTTTAATTCCTCCAAGTGCTCTGGTCAGAGTTTAGGAAAATGTTGAACTCCACTGCCTGTGAAGGCAGTCACATTTCCTTCAGTGGGTCTTAAAAAAACATAGAGTAAGGAATAACTTGATAATACCACCATCTGACTCATGTACTTGGGACTGATAATAACTATAGCCACACCCTGTAAAATGACCAGTTTAAAAGAAAAAAATTGTCGGCTTTTTCTCCTCCCAAGAATGACCATGCTCATTTTTATCTTAAAAAGACTTCATCTAAAAACTTGAAATAAACCATAGAAAATAAGGCCAAAGTGGAGAGTGGAAGTGCATCTAATCCACTCTCTGTCAAAATCTGTAGGACTAATATTTACTCTTCCTTAGAGGAATCCTGGATTCAGGACAACTCCGAAAAATATATACTCTGAGATACACCTGACCAAACAGGTTGCTTTGGTCTCAAACCAGCTAGGTGGCAAATTTACTACTCTTTGCTGCAGTAGATGTTTTAATGGTACAGTTCCAGCTCTGTTCTCAGATGGAGACACTAACTCAAGCAGTGTTCCGCTGCTGTGGCTGGAATGCACTGCTTACTTTTCCAGCCCTTGCACTTAACTACCTCTGGATTGCCACACCTGTAGCTATTCAGCAGAAATTCAGTAAACTTCTCTTCTTTTCCTGCAAATGGTATCTTGTATGCCTGCCATGCTGGTGTCTCAGCATCATTTGCATCCCTGATTACAGAAATGGTGCCATTTCATACAATGCTGCTTTCCACAGTTTGTAAAGGGTGCTGGATAATAGCCTCAGCTGAACTGCCCAGATTAGTTAACGCTCACTTCTTCTGATGAATCCAAAAGAGCAGGTCTCTCCAAACTATCGCTGATTTGTTTGGATGAGAGGTCTGCACAACTGTGAGTTTCAGAAGGCAGAAGAGTGAATTCTGGGAAAGCAAAAATACCAATGAATGAAAAGCTAAGAATATACTTTGTGTGAAGCATGGAAGAGAGAATTGCCAATTCCTCAAATAACATTGTTTATATAACAGTATCCTGTTGGGGGGAGCTACGTAACTGCAGTGACTATGAGTAACTGCGTACTCATGTCATGATAATGCGATGGATTATCATGAAAGTCTACTCTTACGAGAACAATATTTGACTCAGGCAAACATTGCTCTTCTAAATAGCCCACGGTTATCCTGTACAAGGCACAATGAACAAAAAGTGTGTCTGACCAGCCAGGAGTATGTTCTTTCAAATCAAGAAAGTCCCCAAATTATTATCATAGTAATAAATAGCTCACCAATACAGTATTTCACAGTGAACATTTTTGCCAAACACCAGACACTCTCACTACTAACAAATAACTGAAGAGTACATTCCTAGTTAGTATGAGTGAAAATATCAGAATTTAGCCCTAAAAGTTTTTGTATACAAAGCCTTATGAACAGCTCACAGATAATGACAACTGTTTTTCTTTGGTTCTGTGAAGAAAAATGCTCAGTCAAATATATACTTACTTATATATAACTGTTCAAAAAGATTGATAGGATTTGAAGAACCAAATCTCTCTATGTATAACCAAGTCTCTGAATTTAGCTGGTGTCTCTGCAATGCTCTGCATACGTAAAGTAGTAAAGAAGCATTAATTAGTATTACTTTGCTGTCATATTACTGTTTTTATTCAGTCTCAGAGCCTGAGCAGTAACACTCCCCCATGACCTCCTAAAGCATCAATGCAGAGATGGCATGCCTCCTCACTGCCTGCTTTTTTCTATTTCTTTTCCTCTGAAATATTTTAAGGCTGAGGTAATAGCACACAGAAAATATGATATTTACTCTCTCTTCCAATGCAGACAGGCTTTGAAGTAATACAGTAGGCCTATCCCAAAAAACCAGAGTTTGCTACATTTCAATTCACACACACTATGAGCATTACTGAAGGCAACTCCTGTACCACTAAACAGAGGCGTATCTGCTTCCCCACTTAATAGCTGTTGACTCAGTCTTATGCTTCAGTTTACAGTCTGTCTTAGTAGCTTTAGTAGCTCACCCTAAGTGCAATGAACAGAATCCAACTAGATTTTGCAGGGAATTGCAGGAAAAAAATCCCCAAATGTCCTCTACTATTGTCTTCCACTTTTTATGATAAGGAAGTTGTCACTGTGGTCAGAAAGGAGAGACATACAGATGCAGAAAGAACTATTTAGAAAGGTAGTCTTTGAAAAAGCTGTTATTCAAGTGTCTGTCAGGGGGATCAGGTACAATTGCTCTGCTCCATCAATTTTTAATCACATCTGGCAACTGGCCTCAAGTTTCCAAGACTTTATGATGCCTTGAAACAAAAAGGGCAAAACGTTCTCCTCCATCATTTTGGAAGACATCAGGGCATTAACATATGTAGTAAGTGTAAAGACTCTTACAAAGCAGCCTTTTAAGAGCTGTGTGCTAATGGAGCTGCTCAAAGTATGTCAGTCAATCGTGAGACCAGTAGCACCACCTCATTTCTACCACAATGATATGATACCCCTAAGGCAAATATGGCCTTCAGGAGATGAAAAAATGAGAAAGGACAGCATCACAAATGAGTCCCCAAGCAATGTTAAGATAGAAGATTATCCTTAACTTAAATATAATACATAGCTTTACTGTGGGTTTTTACCTTGGAATTACCTAGGAATTTATTTCATAATTATCCATAACTATACAAAATTTGGAAGATATTTAGATCCCTTCTGCCAGCCCCCCCAAAAAGTAATTTTCTACTGGAAATACCTGCAATAGCCAACAAGAATTAAAAACAGTACTGGGCATCCACCTTGATTCCAAGCTGTGATATATGTAGCTTGTTGTTGTGTACATCAGAGGTTCATGCTTTCACAGTACCCGCAGGGACTTCTGGTTAGGGACAATTTCCTTTAATAAAAAGCACAACTGGGTATTTTTAGAAACAATTATAGTTTCTGACCTTATGTTTCTCCTAAAATCCTACATCCTAACCATAGTCAGAATCTTCTTCTAAAAAGCAGTCTTCAGACTTCCAAATCTTACTTTCAAGAATTATTTTTCTAATATCATTGCTGCCTCCTGTCTCTGCCACTGTTTTCTCAGGTATGTGAATTTGACCATCTACACTACAAAAGCTTCCAGGAGCTCACTACTGTAACCCTAGTCATCTTTTTGTCCATTTTGGACATTTGCACTAAAATACTTAAGTAGGGAGAGTAAATAATTCATCTGCAATAAGCACACGCACATACACTGCTTTTTAAATACTGTGCTCCTTTATTCAGGAGGGTTATTTTTCTGCCAGTCTATGAGATGAGCACTGAAGGGCTTTCAGATTAATGCTCGGGGACTTCAGGTTAGATGTTTTTCCAGGAGTGCTCTGCTCCCTGAGGGCAGGATACTGCTCTGACAGTCCAAGATGGTGCTTTACATTTTCTCCCTGAGGAGACCTGGTATCACCCCATATGGACTCTGTAGTGATATCAAACAGTGTGAAAATACACTAGAAGTCTAATTTAATAAATAATCAATATGAGTATATTCTTATTACTGTTCTCATGCAGAAAATTTATGTCCTGCTGTGCAAATAGCAGAGTATGTTCTCCCTGAGATTAACATTTTGGGTCAAGCTCTTCAAGCAGAGATTTCTCTCCTGAAGTGTTTGTGTACACAAGTCCTAATCGGTCCAGGAGTTGGTGCATATAAATTGGCATGAACTGAGAGATGAGAATCGGTTTGTACATGGAGTAAGAGAGAGTTCTCCTCCCTGGTACAGTCTAATTCAGAACAGTCTTTGTAGACTAGACACATTATACATCGGGGCTAAAAACTTCAAACTGATAGCGCATTTTAGGAAACAAAAGCAATGAGATGTTAGGTTCCCACTCTGAACAGCTTTCTCTCCACTGAGTACTGGGGGAACTGGGGAGACCCACCTCACCAGGCTGAAGCCAGTCTCTGGCCACTAATCTCCTAACTCCCACTTGCAGAAATGGTGACAGCACAAGAAGATCCTAAGCCAAGTGGACACTGAAAATCTATCCAACTATATTATGGTGGATCACCACAGACTGAAACAGAGAAATGATTTTGCAGATTCAGACTGATAAAAAATACTAGAACAGCCTTAGGAGGAAGTTGCTTGAGGTCTGAAAGCAAAGGATAAATCCTAAATTCTAAACACTTTGGTGGGTTCCACATGACAAATATTTTTGGTACTGTAATACATTCAATTTCTGTGACTTTTACTGAATAATTTGTGTCAATCTGATTTTCAAGACGAAAATTAGTTTTCAAGAATAGCCAGTAGCATCTCTGAATGACTTTCTTGAACTGGCAGTAGCTGAATTGCCCTTGGATAGTCAAGACAAGCTCCAAATCAATGGGAAAAACTCCTGCCCATTCATGGTTAATATTTTTTTTGTAATATTCTGAAGAATAAACCATATGTGTGAGCCATGATGTTTTATAACTGCAGATGGGGAGACACAGAAGGAGATTGAGTCTAAACACAGTATTCATGAACTTCTAAAACTCTCCTTGACTGTACATACATTTTAATATAGTTCGAGATGTTATATCCAAGTTTATTTCTCTTTTAAACGTTATTTAATAGAAGGTACATGGAGTTAATAATACTTTTAAAGGTGGCAAAGTAGAAGAAGACCAAAATAACTGTTGCTTTATAGGTGCAATGTACTGATATAACCTTCTTTAGCCATCTGTAAGCTGGATAGTTGCTTACTATGCTTGGTAACCTCAGACCAAATTCATCACTGGCTATCCATCTGCTGAGCTGGAATACATTAGGGATGAACTGGCAGGGTGAGTCCCGTATTTTCTTTATGATGAGTTGCTTAACAATTTTTCAGTCTAATAATTGAAAAGATTTTATGGCAAACCTAAAAATGTGTTCCTTCTACGTCTGTCTCCACAACACAACTCACAGAGCTTCACCTACTAATTTCCTCATAATGCTTTTAATTTCTGCTTGTGTTACAGTATATTTGTACTATTACTTTCAAATGAAATAATATTCATACCACCTGTCTCTCTGGGACACCTCCCTGCACCCCAATATAATTTCAGAATCTATTGGCCAGTTTCAGTCAGATATGACAGGGGGAGCCGGGTCTCAAAGATACTACATTTTAGAAAAGGTGGTGTTGGGCAGAGAAAATCATACAAATTAGTATTCCAATAAGGGAAAAGCATTTGTGGGGGGACCCACTATCCATACTGAGAAGCAGTAGACAGTTGGATAAAGAGTACACAGCACTCTGCATCAGCCACAGCATATGTACCATTTTCCCAACCAATATTCAAGGGATGAGAGAGATCTGAGGAGTGGCATGGAAGAGGGGAAGTAAGGACTTGGTTTCAGTGAGGTGGGGGGAAGGAATCCAAATCAATAGGAAACTAAGCTGCACTGCCGCCAGTGCTCAGAAAGCAATTCATTTAGCTCAATTTTACAATATTCTCTATGCTGAGAATAAAGGTCAACCACTACTCATCACTGGGCAATGGGCTGCTCCAACTTTTGGCAGCTCCAGAATGACTCATAAGAGGAACATATCACTGATGCATTCTTTGCCAGTGTTGCAGGAGTGACTGCATAATGTCCTCACTGCATAATGTCCTCACAGCATAATGCCCTCACATTGTCCTTGCAGCCCTGTTCCTCCCACGTTTTACTTCTTTAGAAACTCCAAGCAAAGAAGATGCTAAGGGGCTGTTGCACTGAGTAGGAGCTCTGTAGCCAGCCCCTGCCCTGAGCTATGTACTTGCCTAGGTCCAAAAGCTCCTAAAAGAGGCAGTTGCAAGAAAGGACCCTGGAGCACCATATTTCCTGGTGCTACAGATCTACTAAATTCTGGCACAAATGTGACAGAAGAGACAACCAAAAATGAGGAAATAATCATGCCCATAGAAAACCAATAAGCAGCCAGCCATTCTTGAAATATACATCAAGTACAACATCTCTGGAGACCCATAATCTCTTCCACAAACCATGTCATAATCAAAGGCTGTACAAAGCCCATCTTCTACCAATACCAGTCAAAAACACATAATGCATCTACCAGAACAAGGCTTTTACTCAGTGCTGCTCAAACATTCAGTGACAAATGAGCTGGTACCTTACAGAGTTTACAGTGTTCACAGGCAAAAAAGGAAAGGATAAAAAAACAAAAGCATGGAGACTTACGGATGGTCATCCTATGAAGGCAGGAATTTAGCTCCTCTGAGTTAAATGCAGACATGAGCTCAACACACTCAAACCAAGTAGAGCCCAGGACCTCCTCCCTCTGGGATGAGTGCTATAATTCTTGGGTTATTATGCAAGGGGAAGATAAGTCACATCCATCTTCAAATGAGTAAATGGATCCCAACTGAATGGAGGTGCCAGTATTTATTTCCTATTGTTCCTCTATATTCCCAATGGAAGAGGTGTTTACTTGAATGAGACAGACTGAATCATCCTCGGGTGGGTGGATGGATGGAGAGGGGGAATGGATCTCCCCCCACAGGTCTTTAGTAAGCAACTGCTGCTCTCCTTAGACTGTACAAGAGATTTAAGCAGCTATGACAAATGGACTGGACCATCTCCTTAACTCCGGGTACCTAAAACCTTGAATTAAATGGACTGGATTCTCCACAAGACACATTGACTCTCTAGCAAATTCCATAATTTCTTGATTTTTCAAACAAATACCATGGTATTGCTAATTATAGTGGGCTTGACTTTCATCTGGAATAAATTAGTGTTGTTGCTGCCAAAGACTGGCCTGGAAAATCCATGTAAAACTGCAGGATCCTTGCAAGAAAATGAGGCTCTGTGTTAGGTGGAGCCTTGTTGCTAGGAAGGCCTGTTGGTGAATGTTTTAATCCAAAAGATTAAAAACATGATTTCACATTATGGTCTCTGATTTAGCATGGTAAACAGCCTTCAAAACCACAATCTAGTAACAGTGCCTTTGTGCCTGCTTGCCGTCAATGGCAGACTCTTTTATCTTTCTTTTTTTTCAAAGTTATCCACCAAAACAAAACAGAATAAAATCAAGAGCTTTTTCGAAGGTAGAACATAATTTCATCTTTAAGACAAAGAACAGAAGAGCATGGGTTTTCCCTGACTATGGACTTCTTGTAATTTAACTGAAGATAAATATTTAGACAACACCCAATGGGATATCTAATTGTCAGGAACTATTATATATAAAGAAAGTGCTAGAGATTTTCAGACTTGTTTTCCTATATGTGTTGACAACTCATTCCTATCATTTACACTCTGACATATAAATACAATCACTGCTATAATTTGTAAATTGTTAATATTAGGACTGTAGGGATGGCTATGCTTTCAGTTCTACATAAAAAAGACAGCTTTTACATCAACATCTGCCTGAACTTCCACTACTTTCGCATCCACTATTTGTAGTCCTCCTCCTTCTCCTTGGCCTATTTTTTTTCTCATTGCTCCCCTGTCTGATTTGATCTGGGAAGCTGCACACCCTGCCTGGTCTTGGCTCCTGTGATACTCATAAACCATGAAAAAAATAAACACAGGGAAGGAAAGGACAAAACCAAAAGCAGGGGGATATTTGGGATATCTCTAGCTGTGCATGTAATCAGGCAATGGCACCATCTGAACCGAGACATAGTTTCTCTCCTATTCTTTCTCTCCTCTCCCTTACTCAGTTTTTGTGAAAATGAAAGGTCTTCAGGTCAGGACCATGACTTCTCATAAATGTGTCCAGCACTCAGGGCAATAGAACTTGCAATGGGGACAACTGGTTCATTAAATGTTACTGTCCTAAATCAGGAACTACTCATTAGACCTGACAAACAGGTAGAACAAGACTAAAAGTTTCTCAGTACTGTTACAGATTTACTCTTATTTGAGGGTAAATTTTCCATATCTCAGCTTATCTAAGTGTAAAATAAATTCTATAAGAATACTTAGTTCAAAGAGATCCTGTGAAGTATTACTAATTGGAATTTGAAATCTCTGGAGGAAAACCACCATGCAGTATCTAATAACTGGAACTGCATGGACAGAGTCTCTAGTTGATTACCAGTGAAACTACAGATAAGATACTATGTTAACAGATACAGAAAAAGAACTTTAATAAGAAAGGCATGTACCAATAGCTGAAGTATTTAATGACTTTGTCAGCATGCATTTGTCAAACTTTGTTGGGTTTTGTGTACAACCACAAAAACACCTCCAAAAGGATCAAAAGAATGTTATTTCTCATATCAGAAAAATAATTTTACTCAGAGAATAAGAAAATGAAACCACTTCTCACAAAGAAAAATGAACTTGTAAGATGATGCAGCTCTGAAACAAATTACATATATTCTACTAATCAATAAAATACAGTTGCCAAGGCAACACTGACATCAGAAAGTGAAATACAGAGGTCTGTCTTACATAAACACATACACATACCAATATGTTATGTGAACTTTTGCAATCTAGCAGTGACTTCAAGGAAAAATATGTTTTTACAAAAGAACACATATTTTCCCAGGCTTGATAGATTCTTGTGTAAGAGCTTTTATGAGATTTTAGACAAGTTGTATTTTGTTTGGTAGTCTTTGTTCTTGTTCTTTGCTTACTGGAAACAAAGAAATGTTGGGAAAAAATGTCTTTCAATGAAAATTAATTCTTGCTATTAAAGTGACTTAAAACAGTCACAACTGGATGGGGGAAGAAACTCTGTCAAAGCATTTGAATATTGATCCTGAACATAGTTAAAACTAAAAAGTTTGAATTTTTAGATCCTATTTGTATTATATTATACAGATCTAAAGGGACAAATTCTGAGTACCAGGATTGTAAATGAGAAAGGATTTTTTTGCATAGTACTTACAATTCTCATTATATGTATCTTTAACCTGAAGACTCAGTTCTGCCGCCTTATTCAACACCTATCACAACCCCACTGAGCTGAGTGGAATGAATCACAGAGTGGGATGCTATTGAGCATGACTGTGGGTGATACTGACCAGCCCCTTCTAATTTCTGGTTTTGTATTTAATTTGAACAGTTCATTAAATTATTTCATAGCTCACTGCCAGAACCTCTCAGCACAAATGTAGGTTGCTGGTACAGGCTGATTCTTTTGCTGAAGCTAAGTAAAACCAAGGTTTCCCAGCAATGTGCACAACTCCTTGCCCCTTTTTGCAAAAACCATGGACAATACCTGCTGGTCATAGGATACCATCTCATGGCTCTCTAAATTACTGCTCATGTTTCACCCATCTGTGTGCTCAGCCACCTGGAGCTGGCAGATATTTTCCTAACTTGGATGCCATAGCAACCAGGGCTGAGGAATTAAGGCAGAACTATAGTGGTCTATTGAATTCACTCTGGAAGCTCGGGTGGGCAATATAAATGTAATATAAATAAATAATATTAAGCATGAGGGTGTTCCACTGCTGCCTTAAAGATCTGCCAGCATGCTCATTATCAATACTAGATTTTCAAGACTCTATTTTCTGAAAGATGATTTTCAAACAATTTTTTAAAATTAACTGGTTTAGTTCATTCAGCACCCAAGTTCACTGAAAAACTCCAATGGATATATCCTACTGAGATCTGGATCAGCCTCCTGATTTTCAGTTTAGTTAAAAAGTGAAGTTAATTCATTATGCAGCTGTCTGAAATGTTCTTGTAATGACAAACTTGTGGTGTTTTTACAAAGAACTGAGAATATGGGATGGTATTTTCAGGTATGTATAAGCAATTACAGTCCAAACAAAACAGTGTGTTCATTCCTCATTGGGTTAAGTAATGAAAAGACTGACTGTTATGTGTGATTACCTCTTCTATTAATTTGGATGCATAAATTAGACATGTTCTTACAGGCCTCTGGACATTTAATGCACTATATAAGTGCTAAATATTAACATACATCTACATTTTGAATACAGTGGCTCAGAAGCACAAGAGGGGTACACATCACTGTGGCTGTATCTACCACATTTGTTCCTGGTCATCTGTGTGCATATTCCTGCAAACCAAATTAATACAACAGAGCTGCCCAAGTAGGTCATTAGCCAGTGGTGGAGGGATGTGACAAATTAACATCTCCTGAACAAACAATTTACCAAATCCTTCTTCTCTGACAAGCAAGGGCGCATGCCCTGCTCCAGGTATACCAGCTTGGACACACAGACAGAGGAGAGACACAGAGGGAAGGAGTAATGCCTGGTTGTTATATTTTGCTGAGTTGAAAAAGAAGATGCAGAGGTGCTTTTTGGAATTGGGGTTTAGGGTGTAGATATGGGGGCCTCAGGGACACAGGCAGCAGAGAGTAGGTGCAAGCTCCAAATATTTTGCCAAAAGTAAGCCAGGTGGGACCATGTTGTGACTTTTCAACTGTACATCAGTGTTCATGGCTGGCAAATGACTGCCATTTGCAGTTTTCATCCCTGTTCAAAGTCTGTGTAAGAAACGCAAAAGCAAATAGTACTCCTATTTCCCCCAAAGTCACACCCAAACGGAAGGGCGATTTCACACAGAATAGATAAGTCCAGCCTTTGCTCCTCCCAGCAGCACTCCATGAAGATGCTCCAGCCACCAACCCCTTCTGCAGGACCACTGTTTCCCGCTCACCTTCTGCCCAAATTGTTGGCTGCGTTGGCAAATTTCAAGGACTGACACAGCCCTAACCAGTGATTTCTCAAGACCTTCCATTTCATTTACAATTCAGAAACTTGATTCCACCTTTAAAAGACAGCTACCACTGTTTTTACCCTTAGATGGAAGACCTTGTCCACAGAAGTCCCCTCAATCAATCCTTTCCTTTTGTCTATAACATCCACAGATTTAACAGAAGCTGTTCTGCTACACAGGATGATTATGTTTTACTGAGTCTATTTGCCTTCAAAAGCATCAATAAATCAACAAACCAAAGGTAATTAAGGAAAAGAAAAATGCTAAGAGCTTGATTTAAATATGAAAACTCCAGAACATTCAGGACTCAACTCAGCCCATCCTGTCTGTCCCTCTGTGCAAAAATGTTCTTCAAACAGCAAGTGAGCTTAGCTCGTCTGGATGTGTTCAGTGGATGGAAACTGAGTTTAATGTAGCTCCCCTGGCTTTTATCTGCTTAAATCAGAATCCTATTATTATTTTAACTTTACAATCACTTAATTAAAGCAATGTCCTAGCCAAAAAAAATTGCCTGGGTGGCCTGAATATTATACCCCCATATTTTTTACGAGGTGACCTTTCTGCTGAGTTCAAGAAACCATGCTTGTTCACTAGATTTGGGTGGGAGTTTTGCTTATGAGGATTATGAGTACATTACAAGCAAAGCCTACTTGATTTATGCATAATTTTTCACTGAAGGTACAAAATAAGTAGCCATCAACTTAATGCCATTTAATGCTGAAGGCTTTAAAGGGTCAAATAAAGTCATCCTTTTTATGGGACAGCAAAAATTCATGATTCTAGGTTAGGGTTATAAATGAATAAGTAAATCACTTATGCATTGCATTCAGTTGGCCCCTACTTCGAACTCATTTAGTACATAACAGTTTTGTTATTGCCGTATGTACTGCGCAGATATTCAGTGGGAAGTTTTATAATGTTCCACGGCCTACAGAGCTCCCTTCTCTTTTTTAAATCTAATTTTCTGTTTTTAACAATGGCTGATAAGAAAACAAGAGTCAGCTGTAGCCCTACCACCCAGCCTACGCTCGTCATGTACTATATTGCAAAATACAAAAGGACAAAATTTATTAAAAAATGTGATAATGCACAATGTGTATAAAATATGTTCTGAGATATTTTACCTGTAAGAAGTAGCGCACTCAGGAAAGCACCTTTGTGATGCCCACATGAAGGATGTTTCCAGGTAATGAAGAGACTTAAAAGCTGACTAATAAATATCTAAGGACTGTGTACACAGTAGCCAAAATGGCTGGAGCCCGCGCACACCGTCCTACAAATTCTTACAGAAGAGGAAGGGTCAAGGGCTTGCATTCCCCAGATATGCTCTAAATTACCAGAAGAATGCAGTCCTGTTGGATGAAAAACCAAGTTTTCATCAGCTTTTCCCCCTACTTCCCAAATGCAAGATTAAAGGGAGACACCAGACTTATACTGTTTATCAGCATTACCGCATTAAGAGTCCTCTCAGTGAGGAAGACAGTGCCCCTCAAGGACCCCATGATAAAGGCAGATCTTCTAAAAAAGTCACCAGGCACTACTAGATTTGGTCTGTGTCGTAGGGCGGTTCAGTGGCATACCCAAGGAAAAGAACCAGTACCTTCACCTGGAACCCATGGAACTGCCCACTGCCCTCCTCAATTAGATCTACAAAAAAGCAGGAAAGGCTCAAACTCAGTTAATCAAGAGCAAAGCCAGCTACCCCTCTGGGAAGGTCCCAACAAGAAACTGTTCTGTGGGAGGATAATCAAAACATGCAGTGGCTAAGAAAATTAAGAAAGTAGAAAAGGTTACAATTAATCTAAAATCCCATAAATAGAAAAGGTTACAATTAATCTAAAATCCCATAAACTTACAAATCAGAGGCCAACACATGAGTAACAAAGAGACGCCTGATAGCCATAAGCACATTCTCAACAAACAGATACAGAAAATGAGTGCGCATCAAGACATCATGATGAGCAGTGATGCCAAAGAACTTGAGTGGAATGAACAGGACAGTAGTGCAGAATGCTGTTCAGATGTGAGGTAATACTGGGTTTATTCTTGGGCTACTGTTTAAGCACAGTAACTCCTACCGATCTGATAAAAATAATTGATAAAGATGTGAAGCTTCCTCAGTGGTTGGGAAAGTAGAAGATCTTTCTTTCTTTCCCACTCTGTCAATGAAGAATGTCTTGACTGTACTAAGTGGTTATGTCTGGGAAACTGGACATGATGGGAGAGACACAGTACATTTCTTTTTCTCCAGGATTGTTACATGACCCTGCATTGGACTGGGCATTGTAACCTGTGAAGAGACTGAAGGGTACAAAATGAAGTAGTACTGTGATTTAAAAAATCCATTTTCTCCCCATTTTTGTTAAACTTCAACCCAGTAGCAGCGTACTGACTAGGAAATGTATCCCCCCAGTCTACTTGCATCACATGAAAATGTTGGCATTGATTCCCTGCAACATGAAAGAAAATGTCTGTAGATATGTCTGGTATATAACAATCAACTGTCATGCTGTGACATGAGACTAATTGATTTGAAGGCAAACACCTTGACAGACAGGCAAGCAGAGCACACACAAAAATAACAGTAAGGTAAAGAAAAGACACTGATGTACAGCATATCCCTCTTGTCTCTACTGTGCTTGACAAGCTCTTTATTCCTTACAAATAAAGAAACACCAGGAATTGTGGCTATTTTAGCAACAAACGTCAGAAGAAAATTGTATCATCATCCTAGCATAAAGACCTCATGTGCCAAAGTGGGATGAGCTATTTCAGCAAGCCCTGCACATTGAAAGCAGACTTTCCCCCCAGACCTTTCACAAATTCTTTCCTCCCTCTTCAATAACAGCACCCACCATCAGCCAAGCTACCAGCAGGCTACAGAGAGCTGTACCCATTTCTGTCCATTCCCCTTCAGACCTCTGCAAATCATAATTTCCAAAATGTGCCTGGCTCTAGTGGAAGCAGAACCCGCAACTTTCAGCTCACAGAGACTCAGAAAGAAGAAGCAAACCTCTGGCTGTGGGTAGTAGCAAAAGCAGCGGCAGGATGTACCCGGCTGCCCAGCACGGTCTGGTTCCCTCAAAAGGTGCCAACAACCCTAACCAGAACAGGATGTTGGGATAATGTAAAAAATCCACTTTTTTTTCCCCAGTTGTCCCCACCATCAGTCACCGTGCCCCCTCCCCCTAAGTAAATGAAATCAATCAGCAGGGATTTCTGTAAAATACATAAAACAGTCATCTTCCAGACTCTACCAGAAGATAAATGGTTCCAGACATTGGACTGCAGCCATTTTCCCACACATGCTACAGTGTTTTGTCATCCATATTGGGCCATAATAGTGAGTGGGTTTTGTGTTTTGTTTTTTTTGGTTTTTTTTTTTTTCCTCAGTCAGCAGCCAATGCTTCTGCTTATAACTCATACATTAAAATCACTGCAACAAGAGTAATTTTTCTGTACAATTTGTAATAGAACAGTTTCATTCCCAATAATACAGTCTGGGCTCTTTTACAGAACTTTGACACTTCTCTGCTACAGCTCATATCGCTTTATCACTCCCAGCTGGAGCTTCACAAACCTTTTTAGGATTAAAGTGTATCACCCCAAATACAAGCCACTGAACTGAAATGAGCATGAAACTATGAGCAGTGCAAGACTTATCTGAGAACCTGCTAACAAGAAATAATGGGATTGCTTACAATATCTCACTCTGGCTTTTGTATTAGTTTCAAAGAAGAATACAAATACATGACAAAAGACGCATCACGATGTGAGTTTACAATTTTAACATATTTTAAAGCAAGTCCTTAATAATCTGTTAACAAAAAATGCACTTTGGAAAGAACCATGGGGCTTTTTCATTATTAAGAAATGTGCAACCAAATTCTATCCTTAATTAAATCAGGAGTAATTTTATTAACTGCAGTAGACTTAAACCTGACTTACATCAGTGTAAGTGAGGGTAGGATTTAGCCCCGGGGTGTTTATACACTGTAGTTCCAGTTAGTTTAGATCTATTTGGGTGGGAACTCCTTTCCCCTTTCCAGAAAAAATATTCTTGCCTACCCTTTTTCACCTTACAACTGGGGCCAAAGCAGTCTTTTCTTCTAAGATATTTTTCAGAAAGGTTATGAACAAATCTTATCCTCAACAGGAGATGACCTTATTAAACAAAACCACCCTCTGAAGTGATGGACACCAGCAGTTTTAAAGTTTGTTTACAAGTTTTTAAACAAGCCACCTCAAACAGATAAGATTATTTACATCTTAAAAATAAATAAAAAACTTTAAGTAAAAAGCTGTTTTATAAAGGAGCTACTTATGTCAGTTTTCAAAGCTGAAAAGCCCTTCCAAACAGTACTAGCTGCTGTATTAAACATCCCTGCTACAGTATAGAAACTTACTGTCCACAGATATCCTTGGGCTTCACTGTACATTTGAATCAAAATCACTTTCTTCTGTACTTCATTTTCTTCTCTCTTGAAATCGGATTCCTAGTTCCTGACAGATGGCTCCTCTGTCACCGAGTGCTGCTTCCGCCTCCTTATCGCTGCCAGCTAATACTTCCACGATGCTTAGCTGTTGTCTGCGGAGCTGTGCTCTACATCATTTCTACTCTGATCAATGCTCCGCTTGGTTTTAGGTTGGTTTCTAGTCCCGCCTCCTGCTCTTGAAGAAACGAAAACTCACAGCTGGATTTTCTATAAATCATCCGTTTTAACAGTGGCTGAGCAAGTATGGCAAATACTACAGCTAAGACCTGCTGCTCTATTTGAAACTTCAAAAACAATTCCTCATCTTAATGATGCACACATGAAAGTTAATCATGTACTAAAATCACTAATACTGAAAAATAGTGGCCAGATAATTGTGACCTTCAGGGCTTAGAAGCTGATGAATGTAATACAAAACTCCTCTCTGTTCCAGAGGGGGAATATGGTAAAACATACTGCCTCAGTGAACTGCTTTATATAGTGCTTTGCTTTGAACAGGAGCTTGTCATTCTTACAAAGAAAAATTTACATTTGCAATACAGAGCTTTTTCACAGACTAACCCAGTGTACATACTGTTTAGGCTAGCAGCCCTAAGCTTGAAAGAGCCTTTACCATCATAGCAGCTCTTTTGAAGTGTGGGCAGGAAATACTTTTATTTTCTGCACAGCACTAAGTGCACTATAGAGCGCTGAACTCATTATCATGTTTAGCAAAGCGTGGAGTATAAAAGCAAGGTGGTACCATAAAACCAGTGCTACGAACTTTGTTCCCATGAACAGAGCAAAACAGAGCTGAGTTTCTGTAAACTGTAAATTGTTTTAATCCTCCACCCTCCAGATCTTCTTAAGAAACTGTGCTGTGGAAATTAAAAATGACTGGGCAGATCTGGATACAGTCTGAATGGGCTGCAAAATCCTGGGGTTCTCGGGTTTTTCTATGGTGAGAGCCGCATCCAAGCTGAAAGTGTTGGCAGGGCTAAAACCAGCTCCTTCCTTGCAAACAGTTCATTGTGTCCTGGTGGCACACAGTCTCCTGACTGCTGCCCATGCTGAAGAGCAGCTGAGCTCCTGACGTAGGCTAGATGAAGGACCCCTCGAGTTTCAGCTCCACTAGCAGCTCAGGGAAGGGTGCAAGAGCGGCATGTGCTGGGAGCAGCTTTTCCCCAGCTGTGCCACTTGACTCCCAGCAAGCAGAGACCCTGGGGGCTTCCCTGGACAACTGCTGGAGCTGGACTACTGCGTCACCAGTCTTGTATGAATGGATCTCATCCTTTTTTGAAGTGTCTTTCACCCAACCCTAATGTGTTCCAAAAACATAGTGGAAAAACACCAAAAAAAGCACTTCTGTCTACTTACGCTGACTCTCTAATCACTTCATTACATGCCCCACAGTTATCCCAAGTTCAGTTTTTCCACACAATAGATGACTTCACAGGCTTCTGTCAGATCCCGTTTAAGTCTTTTTTTTCCCTAAGCTGAAGAACCTCACCTGTTTGATGCTGGGACTGGTCAGCCTTGCTGCCCATCCCTGTATGTACTACCGCTTCCATAAACAATACAGTTAGCCCTTTAGTTCATATAGTAGAAGCTGATGTTAGAACATCTGAGCTTGTCTTGCTCCCAATCTGTGACTGATATTTGTAGAAATGGGAAAATTCTCATTTCTTTGCTTACAATTCTGCAAACAGTAGCTGAGGACAGTCAGTTGTCATCTTGCGATGCGATCCAACGGCTCTCCACAACGACCACATGAGTGGCTTGCACACAAGAATTTGAGAACAACTACACCAGACTAATTTCCAAATGGTTACTAGCCAGGCAGCCTAGGAGAAAGCAGTATGGATTAAGTAGCCAGGAATGCTCTGAACTGCGGACAGCACTGCTCTGATGCAGCTACTACTCTCTTAACCAGCAGCCATAAGACACAAGTCCTGGGCCCCTGTCCAAGCAACTGTGACTCAGATTTGAAGTGCTGAAATGACAGTGCTCTCCTGTGGATGCACTGTTTGATCAGTGCCAGTAACTCGATGATGAAGAGTGAAACAAGCAGGGGAGAAGCACCATCCCTGTGCCTGATCCAAATATGTACTGGCAAATACAATAAATCTGCTTTCCAGGTGCTGCTGTACATTCAGTACTTATCAGTTGTCAAAAAACACATGAATGATTAAAATTACTTGCTTGACCTTTAAAATGTACTTGAAAATCCATAAATGAGACCAATCAGTAGTACGTAACTATTTGAATAATAACAGAATTTTGAATCTCTAGCAAAGGCTGTAAGAGGAGATTAAAGGCTTGATACCACAATGTGACATGCACTATATGAACCCCGGATGGGATTCTTGCAAGGACTTTTGCAGAGCATTTTGTCTGCTGACTGGAGTAACGTTTATGGCACATAAGGCAAAATTTGCTCTTTCTCTGCCCTGAGACTGTTGACCATCACCTGAACAGCAAGGAAAAAAGCCTGCTGCAAGTGAAAATAAATATATTTACTCTACATCATCCTCCACGTGCTTTGGTTCCAGACAGTGCACTGTGCTCCTTGGGGATGAATGGGAAGATCTGCTCCCACCACTAGTGAGTGTTCAGTTCACAGGCTCAAACTAGAGTAAATCCACAATAAAGCAGCAAAATGTGGTACCACAGATGTTGGTTTATCAGGACTGTTTCTCTCTGCAAATCTTCTCCTATTGGGCCACACTATTTGCTAATTGAGAACAGAGCCCTACAATAGTCCAGTATGGCTGAACACAAGATGGCCATGGAATGAACTCAGGTCCAGATCATCTGCACTGCTGGTTCTCTCTCTGGCTCTTTTTTGGACAACTCCTACCAACCTCCTAAGCAGTGTGAACATGAGTCAGTCTATGCTCCATGGCTGTGGGATGCCTGACCCTTCCTTGTTCAGTAGTACAGATGTCATCCCAGGGCTGAAGGACAGTGGTTCCTCCTACCAGTTTTGTGCAGATTCCCCCTCACTTCCCCCTCACCTGGAGACAGTTGTGAGATCTGCTGAGACTGGACACCATTCAAAAATCAGACTTCACAAACTGTGGCTCCACAGGTCAGATTGCTAATTAGTCCCAGTATCATTTAAAAAGAGATTAGAAAATGTCATATGAAGTGAAAGACTGGAAGACCTACTGATTTATTCAAGTGGTAGGATGACCCCTTACCCAGAAGTTCAACAGGCAAGAACGCTCTGCTGGGGAAGAGCTTAGGGTGCCACACAGATCTTCATTTGGGCCTTCTGACCTGTAGCCTCTCCCTCTGCTGACACTTGGGGAATCACCAGAAGAAACATGATCAAGCATTTTGGTGGGTGAACTTTTGTCAGAGGAAGACCTTTCACTTTGATTTAAAGAGCTACTTTGCAATGAGCTAGGACTCCATCCAAGGACCTTCAGCTCTCACAGACCCTATGATGAAAGTATGGCAGAGGGAGCAAACGCAGAGCTCCATATGAAAGCTCTGGTGGAAGTCTGCCCGGCCTTGTCCTTAAAAAAGCTGGATCATAAAATCACAGGGCCCTAGCATAATTCAGGTTGGAAAGCACCTCAGGTGGTCTCAAGTCCAACAGTCCCTTTGGTTTTCTGATCCTGCTGAAACACTAAGTTCACAAATAGTTTCAGCTCCCTACAACCACAGTGGAGGGGAAGGAGGAAGAATAAATTACTTGTCATTTTCACCTAACGACTTGTAAACAGGAAAGCTTGGCCTTCTCTGCGCAGTGAGGATGGCTATGCCTGCTTGGCCCTGGACTCTTTTGGGGAGCTGAATTAATTTAATATGTTTAGCCTTCTACCATGAGGCTGTTGGGGGAAAAGTTTTTATAGTTTAAAAGCACTCTGAATTCAGTGTATTTGCTTATAATGTGGTAATCAGAATTATTAAAAACCTTGTATTTTGCATCTTAAAACTCTTAAGATACTAAGAACACATTATTTCTTCTTACTGTCAGATTTTGCTTTGCTAAGACAGCATGCATGAGCCATTAGATAGATTTGGAAATGCCTTGAGCCCCTTGAGAAGAAACACCAGGTATGAGGACACTGCTGGAAAGATGAGCAAGATGAAGATGCTCATCTATGAAAATGAGCACTCGCGTCTGCTTACATCTCCCCACCACTGCTCTGCAGACTTCCTCCTCGGATGGTTGGGACCTCTGTTTTCAGCTGAAACTTCTTCACAGTTGGGCTACACGGTCTTCCAGCTCTTTTTCCCCCTCATTCATGTTTACCCTCCAGTTGCAGGTGAGAGTAACCTTGTCCTGGAGACTAAAACACATCCCTGTTTCAGTCTCCTTTGATAAAATAAACCATTTCCCCTCTAACAGCTTTTCTGAATCCACTGATGCAAGCTGAATGGGGGCTGGATCATGGGGAATGAGAAGTGAGTGCAGCATTGCAGATGGGGCCCCACGGTGCCACGTACTCATGTGTCCTGTGGAAATACGTTGCTGGACAGAGCTGACAGCTGGGCTGCCCTGCCAGGCCACATCTCAGGAGTGACTTGCAATTATTCTCCAGTCTGCAAACACATTCAAGCCTTTGATCTCCTCCGTCACTCCCAACGGCCAGCCTCCTAGATGATGCCAGTATTTCCTGCTGCTATCCCCTAATCACGCTACCACACCACCGATAACCACCGTACGACCACAAACAGAGCTGTCTGCAGAGGAAAGGCACACAGAGCCAGTGCCCCACTGCTTGTTGCTTCCCTTTCATCCTGTTTTATTACTGGATGTCCTGTGCTAACCCTGGCAGATTCTGGAGGAGAACTCAAAGCAATGGTTTTATTTTGTGCTACGAGGACCAGGCGAACCCTGTCTTCAGGCTTCCTCTACAAACACACTCATATTTTTTCCTAAAGGCTATGAAATTTTGAAAAGTTACAGACAAGGAACATAAAGTGCTGCATAACACAGATATGCCTTCAGCAAAAAAGACAAGGGGAAAGGAAAAATAGTATCAGGGTTATTACTATTTGAAACTCTGCATCAAAGTGGTCATTTCAAGGCAAAATCAAAAGAAAAATATGATTTGCAAACTTCCCATATAAAGCAGAAAATTGTAATGATAATGTGTTGAGTGGGGATTTTTTTCTTGGGCAGTTTTCATGCAGTAGATGCTCTTACCTAAGACTGCCATTTCCCCAAGGGTTCCTGAACTATTAGTCACTCATTAACTACTGTGGTGGTTATGTAAAGTAGGACAGTTTACTATCTCTACCTGATGAGAAAGCCATACACTTTTGCATTTTAACATAAAATACATTCTTTGAAGGATCAAAATATGAATTGCCTAACTTCTTTTTCAGGAAAACCTCTCTCATTTATACTTGGTACTCATTTAGCTTTTCACAGTCTTTCTCCTGCTGGAAAATCTCTGAAGTTTACATGGCATATCTCTGTGTCACATGTGTTCCCTTTAATAGCCAATATAAATGTTTTTCAACTCTAAACTCCACAGCTTGAGTCTCGCTTACGAAAATTAAGCAGCGCCTCTCTGCTTTACTCATCATGCGACTGAATAACTGCTGATCTACCCGCTTGCCTCTCTGCAAAGCAGGGGCTCCCAGCGCCCAGCCCAAAGCAGTTCACTTTGGTTTGATCAAACTGGGTGATAAATCCCATCCTGATTCCCAACACTCTTCAGCAAGCTCTGTTCCCCAGTATTTTTCCCTTCCCAGGGACCAGTGCTGCCATGCTCAATTCAGTGGCACCTCCTCCTTGCCTCTCCACTCCCGCAGGCTGGGACCTGGGAGAGTGTGGATGTATGCTCCCGCTAAGCTGATCCTGTGGGACAAAGCATCTCCAGGGGCCTGAAAATGGCACTTACTGCACTTCAATGACAGGAGCTCTGCTTAACATGAGGTTCAGTTTGTGCATGGCAGAGGCACAGTATTTCATTAGTTCGTTCAAAGGCTTCAAAGACTCAGAAACAAAAATTCTTGGAATTGCTGCACGAATCAAACTTTTTAAAAAGTTTATATTAAAATATGAATCACTGACTTGCTTCGGGGGAGGAAAAAAATCTTGTTTTCAGCAAAAAGTTAATTGGGTGTCCTGAAAATCAGTAATTAAAAAACACGACTAACAGACAACAATCATCTGGAGTGCTAATTTCCTTCTGTACATCAAAGACTTAAAAAGGACAGCATATGAGAGGAAAGTTCAGCATCAGCATTTGCCTCAAGACCCAATGCACCCAGGGGCTGGCTCAGGATCCCTCCCACAGGGAAACAAGAGCTAGAAAAGTTATTTTTGTTACTGTGAAGAAAAGTTGTATTACTGAAGCTATACACCTGCACCATTTAAAATTACCTCAGTCACAACCAAACCTGAAATGTCATGCGAAGGGACATCACTGGCATCTCTATCATCCCCCATGCACATGTCAGAGAGAAGTGCCACCACCCTGAGCCGAAAATGCAGCTGCGACTTGCAGTGCAACAATACAAGACTGGAAGCAAAGAATATGGTTTCCAAATTAAACAGCGGGAGTAATTTCTGCCGACAGGATGTAATTACTCCTCTTGTAAAAGAGCTGTGGAACACTTAATGGTTTCAAGCACTAATACCTATGGAAACAGAGCCTTCCCCAAATACCCAGCCAAGTGCTAGCTTACTGTTGGCTTGGGGAGCAGTAAATGGCTGAGAACACATCCTGTACTGCCTAAAACTTAAGAGACTTCTTCCAAATACGGCTCTAGCTTGACTGCTGAGGTTTCTGAAATCAGGTACAATCGCTGCCCAGGGTGAAATTTCTTCGATCTCTCACAGGAGCTGTAGTTGATGCACAGACTGTGCCACAGTCCTAAGTATAGATTTTCCACCATCATATCTCAGTGCCAGGTCTGTGACTATTTCAGATAATTTATCTGACAAAATTACTGTATTCCCAAACTCCCTGTCTATGATCAGGCAGAATCTGAGTAAAATATATCAAGGTAAACACAGTAGGATACATGGCATCTCAAAGTTGACATGCTTCTGATAGTAATTTTCTTAAAGTCTGGCCAAAATGCATTTCCAGATCAGGAATAAGAAGCAGCATCTAGATGCAGAAATGCTTTAATTATGTCCAGAACACTCCCAGCATCTGAAAGCCTCTTCATAGAAAGCACATTGTGTGAAGTATGCCAGGCCTTCAATACCCTATGGCAACTCAACTCTTACACTTATATGCAAAAATTCATAACCATACTTATGAAAACAGACAAGCAGAACTCTCCACAAAGCAAGTCTCCCATTGCAAGACTTTTACTAGTTATAGTAGTGTAGCCTAGAGCTTGGGAGTAAACAACTGTCCCAGCACCTCCTCTTTCACTTCCACCAAAAATATTTCACAGCACATCCATATATTTAAGACCTCTAGCCTTCTACAATGAAACCAAGTCCAAACAAGGCTAGAAGGCTTATCTTACCTCTTACAGAGTATCATGGATTCCCCAGAGATTTTAAGGTGGGATTTGTTAAAATAAAGAAAGATGCTGCTTATCACAGAAGATTGTCTCTAAGCAACAGGAAAAGAAAGTTTTTCTGCACAGCCCTGCCTCAAACATCAGTAGAAAATGCTTACATGCTGACAACTCATCTGAGAAACTGCTCTGGAGCTTAACAGGCCATAATCAAGACATCAGAGGTTTATTTTGAACAAGCACTTAGGGGAACAGGCATGAATTCTTGATGTTAGTGGTGCCAATCAGTATGTGATTCCCCCATCCTCACACCAACTGAAGAGAAAGCAAAGGAGTCTGGTTTGTGACTATTTTACAGCATAAAATTTCTCTTTTAAACATATAAAGACTCTTTCTGAGCAAAATTCAGCATGCTTAAGGTACGAAACATTGTCTCACTGACCTTTCAGAAACCCAAAGAACTAACCTTTGCTTTTTTGGTAAGTTATGTTATTGACAAATTTGTTTTCTTTCATCACACACATACACCAAAATATTTACTAATCATATTTCTATCACCATAGTCCTCCAGATCTTTCAGCATGCTTTACAGAGGGAGAGGAAATGAAAGAAAAATCACAACTGGCAGTACATTAGGCAGCTTTGGGCAAAGAAAATGATGGTTCTCCCAAAGTAATTTCCTGCAAAGTGAGATTTGCTTTAAGTATCTTGATTACGTATGTCAGTGCTGGGAAGCCACCCGGATATGTGAGACAATCACTTACAGCTAATGCAGCCAAGACACAGGCCACTACTGGGTTTTAGAAATTAAGAGCCTGAGTACAAGGGAACAGAGAGAAGGGATTTTTATGAAGAGTCTAAAACAGTGCTATTTGATTTCATTTACATCATACTAGTACCTCCTAAGATGGTCCCAATTAGACATATTTTTGTACACCAAAAGCATATGATGCCACACCAGGCCTTCTCCTCCTCTTAACTCTCTTGGCAAAAGCAACAAAGACTTCCTAGCACAAAAAGGCCACATTGCGGTTTTGTTTTCAAACACCACTTCTAGGAAAAATGAGAGGAAAAAAAAACCCTCTGCAAGATATTTTGTACCCAAGGACAAGGCTGAATAGTTCCATGTGAGTCATTTTCAGTCTTCATGGGCTTGGTATTTGTGGTACAAACTCAGAAAAGTCATTACCAGTAATTTTGTCATTTCAAGTGTTTGTAACACATGAGAAATAAGTTTTTAAAATGAGAAGTCAGATCCTAACCACTTGAGGGACACTTACTAGATTTATAAGCAATGAAGCAAGCAGTGTACTGTGATGGTCTGCACAGTACCAGGAACCTGGAGCGTCTCCCCTCTCCCTTCCCAGGAGTATCTGACAGTGCCATGGAAGATACATGATGTTCTTTGAGTCTACACTAACCAAATTATCAAATAAAATCAAAGGTCAGGACTTCTATGAGCAGGTGAACAAATAAGGCTGATTTACAACAGATATCCAAGCAGCTTCTTCCATACATGTAATCTCTCTCTGATGCCGATATTTTGGTGTCTTGTACTGTGTG
Organism: Strix aluco; assembly: GCF_031877795.1. Taxonomy (NCBI): domain Eukaryota; kingdom Metazoa; phylum Chordata; class Aves; order Strigiformes; family Strigidae; genus Strix; species Strix aluco. The sequence goes on along the minus strand of NC_133932.1, from coordinate 112,970,963 downwards.
AAGCTGCACAATAACAGCCTTTCTGTTGGAGAGTGTTAAAAGTTTCTCCTCGACGCAGGCACATCTATTGACACAAACCCTAGAGGAACCAACTGGTTGTGAAATTTCTGTACCTCTGCTAAATTAACCTGAAATCAGGCTCCAGATTTATTGTGGGTGTGAAGTGGAGACAGCACACACAGAGGGAGTGTTTGCATAAGCCTTGTTTCCATAGGGAACTGGGGAAAACATCTACTGACTTAAAAAAAAAAATTTTTCCATGAATTTATGTACTGGCTGGGAAGTCCTGCAGCTCTAGCTGTTGCCTGCTAGAGGCCATGAAGCCCTTATGCCTGCTCTGGTCCCAGCTGTCTGAACACAGTGAATAGGAGATGAAGAATGCAAAACACCAAAAATGAGAATTTTTTTCTTCTGGCATTAAAATCTCATTTGTGGAGTGAGGCACCCCAGCCCTGACAGGCTGGTGGGAGCAGCAGGACCTGATGTGGGCAGCCAGCTCTGCCTACCTGCAACGGGAAACCCCAGAGGAGGAGGTGAATGTGAGGAGGAGGAGGATGATGATGAGGAGTGCACAGTGCAGCTGGCTGGATGGAAGCTACTAGTCCATGACAAGCCCAAAGCAAACAATGAGTAGTCAAACCTAAGGGGACACTTGTTTTAAAACCAATTCTTCTTTTTGAACATCACTCATCGGAGCCTGGCAAGCTGTAGGAGTCAGCTGAAAGGATGTCAAGCATGAAGAGAATTTAACGAGTGGAGTTTGCTGTAGAACTAATGCAACAAATACGCATGCACAGAAGAACCACAGTGAAGGCTTGTGTGTGGGGAAGAAACTGAAAGATGTTTCTCTGTATGCTGAGAAACACCTAGGGATAGTATAAGCAAAAGAGTCAATACTGGCAGAAACTCAGTTCCTCCAGTTTTAACTGAGTTGAAACTGGGGTTCACTGGGTTATTCAGAGATGATATCACACCCCTGCGTGAGAGACACAGTGAAATCAGCAAAATTTGGAGATGAGATCTGCACAAGGCTGTACTTTAAAGGAGGACATTAAACCCCAACTTCCCAGGAGGTGAAGGAACATGGCCTTTACAGTGCCTAGGGCTGGAAATCAGATCTAGTGTCTTCTTGCAAACTTAATTTGTGACAGGTTATTTAGAAACCTGCAAAGGGTCAATGTAGATCTGATTATTCCTCACAGTTATTGATTGCCCTGCTTTCTGCAATGTTGAATTTCATCTGCCATTGTATTGTTCATATACCTAGCTTAATTATGTCCTGTTATGGTGGGTTGACTCTGGCTGCATGCCAGGTGCCCACCAAAGCCGCTCTATCACTCCCCTCCTCAGCTGGACAGGGGAGAGAAAATATAACAAAGAGCTCATGGGTTGAGATAAGGACAGGGAGATTACTCACCAATTACCATTGCGGGCAAAACAGACTCGACTTGGGGAAAAAATTTAACTTAATTTATTACCAATCGAATCAGAGTAGGATAATGAGAAATGAAAACTAAATCTTAAAAACACCTTCCCCCCACCCCTCCCTTCTTCCCAGGCTCAACTTTGCTCATGATTTCTCAACCTCCTCCCCTCCAGCGGTGCAGGGTGATGGGGAATGAGGGTTGCGGTCACATGTTGTCTCTGTCGCTCCTTCCTCCTCAGGGGGAGGACTCCTCACACTCTTCTGCTCCAGTGTGGTGTCCCTCCCACAGGAGACAGTCCTCCATGAACTTCTCCAACGTGAGTCCTTCCCATGGGCTACAGTACTTCACAAACTGCTCCAGTGTGGGTCACTCCCATGTGGTGCAGTCCTTCAGGAACAGACTGCTCCAGCGTGGCTGCCCTCTGGGGTCACAAGTCCTGCCAGCAAACCTGCTCCAGCATGGGCTCCTCTCTCCACATTCATGGGTCCGCAGGTGCTGCCAGGAGCTTGCTCCAGCATGGGCTCACCACAGGGTCACAGCCTCCTTCAGGCACATCCACCTGCTCTGGCATGGGGTCCTCCACAGGCTGCAGGTGGAGATCTGCTCCCCCGTTAACCTCCGTGGTCTGCAGGGGCACAGCCTGCCTCACCATGGGCTGCACCACGGGCTGCAGGGGAATCTCTGCCCCAGCACCTGGAGTACCTCCTGCCCCTCCTTCTTCACTGACCTTGGTGTCTGCAGAGTTGTTGCTCTCACATATTCTCACTCCTCTCTCCAGCTGCTGCTGCACAGTTGGGTTTTTTTTTCCCCTCTTCTTAAATATTTCATCACAGAGGTGCTACCAGTGTCACTGATGGACTCAGCCTTGGCCAGCGGTGGGTCTATCTTGTAGCCGGCTGGCATTGACTCTATCAGACGTGGGGGGAACTTCTAGCAGCTTCTCACAGAAGCCACTCCTGTACCCCCCACTACCAAAACCTTGCCATGCAAATGCAATACACATGTTTAAGTTCCTTTATCTTCTGCCATCTGGATTAATTAAATACTTTTGTGTCTTCTGCAACCTCTGTCATGTTTTCCACACTTTTGCCACAAAGCATTAAACAGCATAACCATGTTACACGATTCCTAAAATGAAATTTCAGGGCAGCCCAATAAAAACCAATGACCTTAGTGAAAATGTGTGTTCTTTCCTCTTCCTTGTATTGCCTTCAAGTACTTGGCAACAGTTTGGTCATATATTCTATTAAGATTTGGGGACTGTGGGTTTAAGTCCCTTCTGGTTGGTAGGCAGATACTTCCAAGCATTAAGGTATTATGCAAAATGTGAGTGTCACTTTGTCCTTTGACAGCTGTTTTGCAAGAAACTAGAGATCGGGTAGTCTGTGCCCAAATATACAACTTGGGCAGTTCAGTGCAGAAGAGGATTTTAGCTTTTGCATTTCACAAGAATACTTAGTGGTAGCTGTTGATAACTACCTAGATCCAGGAGAGAGTGTTTTGGTGGATGCCCACTCGCCTCGGTGGGCTGAGGCTGCCCGTCCTCCCCGTGCAGGCTGATGGGGACCCTCTGACCATGGTGTGTGGCTTGGCCCCAGGCAGGGTGTGGGGATGCCAGTGCCAGAGCTCATGCTGCAGCTGCAGCTCCTTAGCAGGAGTCTTGGACCAGTGAGCAGGGAAGGACTGTGCAAAACAGTGCCTTGAGTTCTTCCTGGGACTGTTCCTTTATCAAAGGAGACTAAATAAACACAAGACAGATGTGATTGTGTTCTTGAAGAAGAGATTCTTTTTCCTTGCCAGGACTGCTGATTTTCTAGCAAAAGAAAAATGTGTGAAGGGGCATGAGCATCCTTCCACGTTAGGAAGGAGGCAGGGAGAGACAGGGGTGCCTGGAGATGAGAAGGCGCATCCCCACTTCACACTTGCAGCCCCCAGCTCCACTGGGCATCACTCAGCTACTCTGGTCAATGCTCAAGGAGAAGCCAGGTCCTTATCTCTAACATGTTCCAGTTAGTAGGCAGCCCTGAGAGCAACCCCAGGTGTTCACACACTAATCCCATTAGGGCTCTTTTAAAGCAAGGGTTTGTTTTCTGGTGTCACAGAAGTTACACTTAATGGGTTTGCAGTTATTAGGCAGTTAGAAAAGTTATTTGCACTTTGCGATTTTGCTGCCAGAAGTGTAGCAAGAGACAAGCACCAAAGTCCTTGTGAATTCCACAGCTGCTGTGATTTTTCCCTGTGAGGAAGGAACAGTTGCTTGAGGCATTTTAGAGACATGCAAGAACACAAGAACAGTTTATTAATACTGGAAGTGAATTTGCAATTACTGAGAGCAGATGGTCAGCTCGTACAGCGAATGAACCTTAAACCATCTAGATTTACAGGACTATGGCAAACATTGAAAGAGTACCAAATTCCCAACAAGAAATCCTACACGCTCACAGTCAGAGGTCGGCTCAGATTTGGATCCTATATACAGTGGCTTAAATCCAGATAAAGCTGTCAACATTAAACTGAGTCAGTGGATTCACCCCAGAGTAAATGCCCCTTCTTTTTACTTGCATACATAACTCTCAGAGCGGCCAAAGCTAAACTAAAATAATACAGACTTTAATAAAATAACCATATCAGCATCATTAATAATGCCAGGAATCAAGCTAATCTTCCCTTATACAACTGCAACACTGCTGTATCAGAGATGTGGTAGCAGCGTTAAAAAGAATGGAAGTATAGAGCTGTTTTTTCATTACTCTGTGGTCCGTCAACAAAAAATAGCCATTGCTTTAACAAATGTATTTGTGATGCACTCCAGAGCTTTTGAATTCTTTCCATACACACACTGCTTGTATAGATTCTGTGAAAGAGCTTAATAGAGATGTGTACCTTGAAAGTACTCCTCAGTGCAGCTCATGGACAAATTAGAATTGTTACTGCTATAGGCCTGTAATAGTATGTATGTGCAAAGGGAAGGGCTTCCTTAGCACCAGATGCCTTTCAGCCTACATTTCAGCCTGCCAGCTCTTCATTTGCCTAAGCAAATACGACTGTAATCACTGGGGGGAAGAAGGGAGGCTTTAAGCAAACAGATCTGTTGCATGGCTCTGTCTGGATGTGTCCAGGGAGTGAACACCCACGGGTTGACCAGCCCCGAGAGGGCCATGCAGTCATCCTCCAAAATCTTCTTCCTTGGGACATAAAGTTTCAGCATCCTAGCTGAGTACCTCTGGACTGCAGATGGTCAAGCATCATTAAGGTTAATTTGACCTGCAGTTTACAGGTCTTTATGAATGGGTAAACAAGTGCTTGAATGTTGTGTTGCAGCTGAAGGCAGCTTGCAAGGAGACCCAGCACATGCCAGATTTGCCGGAGCCTTGAGTAAGAATATAACTGCACACTGGACTGCAGTAGGGCTTTGAAGACCAGCTGAAAGGTTGCAACAGCACGAATGTCAGAGACAAGACGTATCTGATGGAAAAAAGAATGGCAACTGTATTTTCAGCAGGGGAAGGGATGTTGGTTTGGGGGCACTCCTGACCAGTGCAACTTGCTGACCAAGGAACAGTAATAACTTAAGACAGATCTCTCCAGTCCAGATCAGCTGTTAACAAAGCACCTGAAGATTTCGCCTGGTTTTCCCTCACATAGCTGAGAGTGCATGAACTTTCACTTGCAAGCAGGATAGAATTTAAATTTTCAGGGCTATGCTTATGACAGATAAGCTCAAGTTTACATTGCCCAATCAACTTTATTCCCCTCTTAGGCCAGAATTCTACATAGCAAGCTAGTTTGTTTCCAGATCACTAGATAATTCAGCAATTTCACAGTCTGGCATAATGGCATAATGCACAAAAATATGTTGATGCATGTGACAAGCTTATACTGCCAAAAGACTATTCCTATACCTGCAGCAAGGGAAAGTGTGAAGTGTTATAGCCATTTTCAGAATCCTTTCCTTTACACTTCCTTTTCTAACACTCAAGCTGGAAATCACAGGATACTTGAAGTGTATCAACAGTGCCAGCAGTGCAGTGTCAGCTATGACATTGTTAAGACATTGGTATGTTGACTCAATACCTCAGAACTGCTTTAAAGTTTTCCAAACCCTTAAGAAAACAAAGTTTATACAAGAAGTTATTTTGACAGAATGTGATTTACATATGCATCTACTTAGTATGTTGAAATTCAGTATTAAAAAACCTGTTGACTATAAAAGAACAGTTCCAGCAATACCTTAATAAACCTGGTTATTCTTGGAAACATTCTGCATTTCCCTGAAATTTATGTGATCCCACAAACATTTTAGTAGCCTATGCTATTGTATATGTCATGGCAATTCCACTTATTGTGCAGAGACCTCCCAACTTTCTAAAAACCTTTGGGCCCAATTCTGCAGCTGGTTTTGGCCATTAAAAACTAAATTTAAATCCTTTTTCTTCAGTCAATATTCATCCCAACATAGATTAAATATATGGTAGCATTTGAGAACTGTTGTGATCACACAATACTTGGACCTCTCTCCATTACCAAAGGAAGATCTGGAGCAGACGCTGTCTTACATACCCAAGGACTTCAGATTTCCAGACACATTTCTAATTTTGTATAAATCTTTTTTTTTTTTTTTTTTTTCCTTTCTAAATCTGACGTTGCTCTTCATTAAGGGCTGGGATTTGGGAAAAAAAAGCAGAAAATCCCATGGGATTGAAAACAACAGATGTTGTCTGTTTTAAGCTTCTTTTATTCCAAAATGCTGAATTTAGTGCTTTTAAGATTCTTTCTGCCTCTCTTTTTAGACGCCTGTGATTTGCTCTTTAAATGGATTTTCAAGAGACTGACTCTGACTGGAATGTACGTGAAAAGACATTTTCAACTTAAAACGTACCATTTTTCAGGGAGGTTACTAGAAACTTACTAAAATATGACAGAACCAATATCAGGGCAATATCATTGCATATCCATACTGTGAGCAATAAACCCAACATATTACTGTCCCAGCAAATGGAAGGCACATGCTACTCACTTCCCACCCAAATGCCTTCATGTTTCCTGTTCCTCCATTTCAACACTGCTGAATTATCAAGCTCAATGCAGCATCCTGCCTCATGACTACCACAACAGGATTTTCCAGCTTTCCTTAGTAACAAAATTTTTTTTGCCATAATCTGTAACTTTCCTGTACCTTTTCACCTGCCCTCCGTCACTGCAGATATGGCCAAAAAGCCCCTGCCCTTAGGAGATAAAACTCATTCCTTCTTCAGGTGAGTGACTGCATACTTCGAAAAGATGCTGTGATCATGATGTCAGTGATTCTAAAAAGGACTGAGTGGAGAAATAGCTGTGAAATGCTGTGGAAAACTGAGTAATTTGATCCTTAGGGATATGTCAGGGAAATAATAATTAGGGATGGATGTTTGGGACAGCTTTGACATCCTTTTTGAAAAAAAATTAAGTGGTTTCAAAAAACACCCACAGGAATTATTTAAGTATTGGATAAAGTAATGGCATAGTGAGCAGCAGTAATTTCATCCATCTAAAAAAGAAGTTTGAGAAATAGTTTTATCAGAGTGCAGTGGTACCTGACAGTGAAGTTCTCTTAATTTCAGGAAGATAGCACAACAAGAATGTCTGAAATGTGAGGACAGACAAATTCAAATTAAAAGTTAAGTGTATGGTTTTTATACAAGAGAAGTAAACTCTAGATCAAACTATGAAGGAATGTGGTAGATTCTGCCTTTTTTAAAATTTTGTCTCCAAGGTAAGACAGGATGAGTTTTGAGGAAGGATGTTGAAGCTAAACAACCAAATTCTGTTCTCAACACAAGCCATGAGATAGAACAGGCCAGGCCAAATGAACTAATGGGTTTAAGCTTTATGAGGTCAAATCTTTCTATTAAGTGTCAGAAACTCTGTGTTTACAGTGATTATAGCTGTGGTCATTAATAAAAATAATTGGAACTGACTACCCCTTTGATTTAATCAGATTTGCATTGGTGCAAGTTCATTGAATTGCAAATGGAAGAACTATTAAACCTCGTCTTCACAGATTTTAACAATGCCTTCATAAAGCCTCAATTCATATTTTATGCCTTGACTTCCTGTTGTATCCCATTTTTTTACAACAGCAAATGCACTACAGAAGTAATAGAAGTTAAGCTCTAATACATTTTTGTTGGTTGCTAAGCTTGAATGGATGCAAACATCAGTCCTTGGGGAATTAGTATGCCATTCATGTTCTTTTAGAAATAAAAATCTTTTTTCAGGTTAGAAAAGAGAAAAAAAAATTACAGATTTTCTGGCCATCTCTGCTTCAGATTCTGTCAAGCTTTTGTTCCTCCTGAGACTCATGAACACTACCATTATTTCTCACATTCTTTCATTTGCTCTGGGGTTGTTGAGCAGCTGGGAAGGAATGTGTCTATGGTAGTTGCCACATGCAGGAGATGTAGAAGTTCAGTTGAATTTTGAGCAGGATCAAAAGTGTTTTTTCTAAATTTCCACCCAAACTGAAATTCAAACATATTTAACTTTCAGAAATACCAGGAAAAAAGCGTTTGGCTCTGGCCTTTGTCAATGCCTCTTGACTTCTCATCTGATGGACAAGGATGTAATGACACATTCTTTGATATGAAATCAAGAGCCAAGTCATTGACAATAGTAACACCAGGAGCAGTCAGCACCTGTCACAAACTCCAGGCTTGACAGTTTTGAGGTGTTTTGGGGTCACCAGTCTTAAGTCCTTGGACTCAGAAGACCCATGTATAAACAGAAGTGTTCTGAGCTGCACATATGAAAGTCTTTGCCATGATTTCCAGGCTCCTGAGTAGGGCACAGGGGATCTGGAAACTTGACCCTATACCAGCACAGGGGACCTGAAACCTCTGGCTCCCCCCAGCTGAGCTATTGAAGGACACCTCAGTTCACCAGAAGTTTGCCAAATTCGGCATGCTTTTACTAAATGTTTCAAACCCATCACGTCACTACAAAAGGCCTGAGAAAGTTTAAGTTTGAGTGTTTAAAAGACCAGTATGCCCGTTAATACTTTGGTATGTGTGTTTGGACTCAGCTGATGGGGCAGCTGAGGTGGCTGAGGTGTTCAGTAGCAAAGCAGAGGGGAAAAAGTTTTTAAAATTGTGTTCACTGTGTGTACCTAGATTAGTGAGGAAGGAGAAACACACATCTAGGGATATGGTAGAACAGTACTGGCAATGGAACAACAGCAGCTGAGGGGTCAAGAGACAGAGGTGCGCAAAATTACCTGGGATATCTGCTGATAAGGGCCTTCAGCTAACCTGCACATTTCTGATTTTCATTATGGCTAAGTAAATCCTCAAATACATGTCAGTTCAGCCAGTGACTGCTATCTTGTTACTCAAAAGTGCCTATTAAATGTGGGGTACCAGATAAACTGAAATTTCAAAAACTGTACAAAATCAAAAATTTTGAAGTTCAGCACTTGCTAACACATTCACTCCTGATGGCCCTTCAGCAAAGATGTGTGATGCGTTCCTTCTTTTCAGGTCTTTTGTTCTCAAATACAAAATTCATTGTCATAGCTCTGCAAGTCTATTGACAGCTCTGACCTGTAAACTGCAGACCTGCTGCAGCTCTGAAAATCACAGTTTAACTCTTGGTCTGGACTATTTTATTTTCTGTGGAAAATGGGACAGTTTTGGAAACAGAGCAATGTGCTGATGGCAATTTTGATTCTCTGACACCAGCTCCCAAGAAAACTTTGTGGAAACTGTATTTTTGTCTGACAATCCATGTGGACAAAGCATATCCTGTAAATTTCTTTAATTTAGCTTTATGAAAAGTATGCAAAGGTTTCATAAACAGTAAGGGGAAAGCGGAGTTGTAAAGAAACAATAAAAAATATGTCCATCAGCTTTAACACACTCATCTGGAGAAGTCAGCTACTGTGAGAAGAGACATAAAGATAACATGTTTTCAAGAAGTAGCAGCAAGTTGTATCCTTCCAGTCTGTTCCTGGGAAAACCCTGATGAGTGCAAAGAGAACAACTGTGAAACACTAAACATGCTGCTAATGCGTGAAGCCCTATGTTCTGGGGAGAGAAGAGCATTCAGCAATAATTGAATCATCCAGGGCTCTGCTCAGTGGATACCCTAAGGTGATTATGTTCAGAATAGAAGCTTTCAGAATGTCATTTAGTAAATGAAAACAGAGTTGGATACCAGTAATAAACCAGTGCCCTCAAGCTACTAATTTTTTATAGCAACTTAATTGAAACATACAAATCATTGAATGCCAGCTGCCTAGGAAAGGGGGCAGCACTGAGACCAGAACCACAGACACTGAAATCAAGCAACAAAGTATGATTTTGCTTCCAGTAAAAAACAGTTTATGGATACAATTTTCTTCCTCTGGTGATAAATAGGAATCTGTCATATTCTGAGTGCTCAACTGTATTCCCAGGATGGGTATAGAGCTGGGTACCAGCTTGTTTTCATCTTTCCAATTGCTGATGAATCCAGTAAAGTGAAACCAAGAGCAAAATTTAGTTTTCTGCTTACTGTAACAAGAAAGCTGTTTTAAACTGCATTAGCTCCTTAATCACACAATTTCTATTAACTAATTTGCAAGAAGCAGGACTCTATTATCTTTAAAAAGCAAGTACACATTTAACTGATACTATTGTAATTTAAACGACATATAACCATCCCATTTTGTATTCCTGCCTTTTATATAAATTTAGTACTTTTTATCACAAAACTCAGAGAAAATTTCAGGAAGATTTATTCAAAATTTTTCAAATTAGTAGTACTTCTTGCAGAGAGATATCCCTAACATAGCTGGTCTATTAAACTGAAAACCACAAGAACTAAATTGGCTTTGGAAATGCAGAATTATAATTTTCCAAAGCTAAGGCTTAAAAAGAAAAAGCATTTCTTTGGATGTAATAAATCATCAGTGAGAGTAAAATATGAAGGAAGCCTCTTTCTTCTTGAGAGCAGAGGACACTCCCTTCCTTTCTAATAATGTACTGCAAGGCAGAAACCCCAGCGTATCATTTTACACACTAACAGTTCAGCAGAGTGGTTGAGAAAGATTTGGACCCAAGTCTGAACATGAGCTTAGGCACTGACACTACTTGCTCAAACCTGAATTAAATCATCCTGGGAGGGGCAAAGGCATTGGAGAATAACATCCTCAGTCTCTGTAGAGCAAAGAACCACCCCCAGCCTGCCCCAGCAGCCCTTCCTACTAGGCATTGCTTTACTCAGTAGTTTGGTGGAAAGATTTCTACAAAGCCTGAGTCTCCAGCCAGTGTTCTACACTACTGTCCTGCCTATTCTCAGCCCTTTTTTCCATTGCTGAAGACTGAGCATATCACACAACTGCAGCTACCAGAGGATTTTGCAGCCTGTCTCTCCCACACAAGAGAACGTCATCATTTTGTGCAGAAGATTAGTTAGTATTAGTTGCTTTGAAGATAATTGCTCAACAACAAATTCAGTTCTTAACCCTCATTTACATTTCCTAGAAGTTCTGTCAAACTAGTGCCTTAGGGGCTGACGCTTCCTGGGCTTAATCTGAGCCCAGAGGTGATTTTCATGCATGTAAATGTAAATCCAAACAGTTTACCTGTTCTCAAATCAGACACTCACATGAGATGATTTTCCTGGGACATGCATCCAAAAAGATCTAATACTGAATTGCTCAGTATTAGAAAAATATTTCACAGATCTCATTGAGCTCAAAGGAATATGCCAAGTTAGAAGAAAATCCAGTTTCAGAGACATGAAGAAATGAAAGGAGAAATAAAATTAATGCAGAATGGCATTGAGCTGCCAGATTTTTTCACTGGGGTCAGTGTGGGAAAGTCCAGAGACACAGAGTACTGGAAGCAAGTAACTAATGTAGAATCTGAGACACTCAGTTCCATTCCTGGCCTTTCTGCCAGAGTTGCAACCACCTATGGCTCTCCTCAGGAGCCCCTGAGTACTTGCATCTGCCCCAGCGTGCGGATGGCCTGAGCAGCATCTGGATCCTGGGGACACCAAGCCCCATAAAGGTGCTCAGTCACCACATTGTGTCAGACAATATTAATTACCCAAGTTTTCAACAATTCAGATCCCATCCTGATATATATATATACATGAAGACAGTTAAGAGTTACAGGGAAAGTCTTTCCCTAAAATGTAGGAGTTGGGGTGAAAAATCTGGTTTTATTCATTGCATATCAAACCCCTGACTGTGTGGTATGCTATCATTTGTTCACACCCAGGAGAGAGAGCCTTAATTTAATTATGGCAACTGGTGTAGGGAAATTAATGATCACTGAACACTGTAAAATAGAAATCAATACTTTTGTGTCTTTCCCCAATGGTCTATTGCTAGATAGATATTCATGGTTATATTTCTCATCCTGTGAATATTAATAAGGTACCAAAGACTGGATATATGTATCAAAGCCTTGGAAACAAGGCTATTGTTAATGCAGGTCTTCAGCAATAACATATTATAGATACCAACCAACTGATTTGTGGGATGCTAAGTAATAGCTCTGGTATAATACTATCCTTCATTTTCTATTCTGATACTTGTTTACTTCTGTCACTGTTTATTAAAATACTGTCCTGCTGTAATTAAAAAAGACAGGACAACAATAACCTTTAGTACCTCCTCGCTGTGATAAGCGAGATGCTTAAACAAGAACTCAGACACTTGACAGATGAGTACAAATGGGGCTAAATTCACTCTGATGAGCTGTGTGATGGCTTCTTCCACGAATGAGGCACAACAGAGAGGCAGGTCATTAGAAATTACCCTGCAATGGGATGACTGGCATGTACAGGTTTTGCAATCTTATTAAGCTGTTGTTACCAAATGAAAGAAACTGCTTATCGCAGGGGTAGGGAAAAGATATTGTATGTACCTGATGTGGCGGGCTACCTCTGCCTGAGAAACCGTGCTTGGGTAAATACGCCCAGTATCTCCAGTCCTGATTGAGTCTTGGCAGTGATGCAGATCTTAAATGAATTTCCAGGCATTAAACTATTACAAAATGGACTTAATGCTGAAACCCTGTATTGCTGGAGCTGTCCCACTATGTCGTATCATTACTTAATAAATCAGAAAGTGCAGAGGTAGCAAATGGGTAAGCAGCCCAAAGGATTTAAAGTGTACACTGTGGTGCCACCTAATGCACAGGCCTCTTACATCCTGACACAGGACCCTGGCAGGAAAGAAGCCCCAGCTTACTGCAGCCTCTAACCAGGGACATCAGATGCTTCACATACAGTGCATTTGCTGTGGCAGTCACCTGCCATATGAAAAGCATACAGGATGTAACAACTTCTGATTTTTTTCAGCAACAGGCTGGTTTTTAGATGTCCAAGAGCACTGACAGTGCCGCTCAGTGACCTGTGCGTGCAGGATTATCAGTCCAGGACTAGGCACTCCCAGTCAGCCCTGGGTGTGGGCTTTCTATATGGTCATGAAGACTACCCTGCTGCATTACAGTAACACAATGAGGCAACTATACAATTATGACTAAGGTCCATTGGTATTTATGACCTAAGAGTACGTTTGTCCCAACTAGAGGGCAAAGTAGAGACAAATGTTATATGATAGCCTCATTTTACCACCTAATGCAATTATCTACCACTTTTTAAAGTGAGAAACCTAAATTTCCCACTGGACAGTGTTTTAAATTTTTTAATTACTGAGTGGGGAAGAAACATTGTATATGTACACATCGTAAGCCATATGTACATGTCATGTGCCTCTGGCCTTGCTATGTTTTCAATTGCTGATAGTCATATCTTTCTTAGCATGTGCTCCTCCCGTCTGTTGTAACCAACTGTTGTCCCTAAGCCTACACTCAGCTTCGATCCTTCAATGACTCACCCAGTTGCTCAACATAACCTCCTTTGTTTGGGTGGAACTACATGCGGTGCATAAAGATAAGGGTTAGAGCCACCGCTGTAAGCTTTTTGAGGCAGTAAGTTTATTTTGTCAAATGTCTGTTGAGAGCCTGGAGCAATGGTCCTGCTGCTGCAGCTGCAATGCAAATAGCACTGTACCTTGAGCTGACATGGGCTGATTTAAGAGGCTTACTCACTGTGAGCAGATTTGAACTCCCCAAGTAATGCCAGAGCTCCTGGACAGATATGACACCATGAAATGTAAATAATGGCATTGCAAAAGAGGTCCGTGAACTGGCAAGTCAGATGTCCATGTCCATTAGGTGCAGGTTTCTAAGCAGATCCCACTGCCACAGCTGGATGGTTCCTTTAACTGAATAGGCTCTTGAACAAATACCATTTCTGTGTTTCAGGCCTTGTTTTGGGCTTTCTCTCATGCTGCATTTGAAAACTGGGGGAAGGTTCCTATATATAAACTGAAATTCTCTTCTAACTATTATTAGAAGTCAATTTTTAATTTAAGACTTGCAGAAAATTATATGAAAGAGATCTAGTCCACAAAGACTTCCTCTAAGAATTTGTTTGTGCAATGTATATTTAGCATGATTTCCTAAGGAAGTGCCACTCACACGACCATGCTTTGTGTGCTGGTCTGTCTGCCTGTGTCAGGCTCCTCATCACCTCCCCAGCAACTTTTGAAAGAATTGGCTGATTTGAAAGAGAGGCATATGGCTCAAAGGTAGTAAACTCTTACAACTTTTGTGAAAATAAGCAGCAGGGTAATGGAAAGAGAGCCTCTTAGTGGCTCACTAAAGAAAAGGCTACAGCACAAATTCAATCATTATTAAGCCAAAGAAAATCTGTACAAAGCTCAACCCCGTCGTGCAAACTCACCACAAAGAAGCCTTCACTGGGTCTGGTGTTCACAAACTAATTCGTGTTATCTATTGCTAAGCAAACATCATCATGTTTACTGTAGAAATAGCAAGTTAAATTTTTAATAAGGACACTGCTGAGGCAGTTAATATGCAACGCAATGATATTCACTATTAAGATACCCTAAGCCACAAGCCTTGTTGTACTTACACGCTGCCTAACTTTGACAATGCATCTGAGAAAAGTATTATCGCAGCATTTAGGGCTCAGATTAAGATATTTGACATTGGCAAGTACATCTAACGCCACTCAGGAGGTTTGGCATTAAACAAATAGCACTCGGCACCAGTTGAACAGGCCATTGAACACTCCCCCCACAACACACACATTGTCCTACAAAGAGCCTAGGTGGAGAAAGTCTGCACTTGAATCTGACAAGAAGCTTTGATCAGACAAATTAGGCCAGGCTTTTATGTGGAGTTCCTGGCTCTACAAACGGTGTGTTTGATGGCAGCATCCCTGCTGGAGACTCCACTTCCATTATCACTCACTGCTTGATGCTCAGCTTACAAAGAACACTGCACTTCCCAATTTTCTTGCCTATTCTGTACCACTTAATTGCTATGAGAACACTTGAAATGTTGGTATTTTACTGCTTGCTTACTTTTTAATCAAATGTTATGACCCAGAACTACCCCAGTCTCTGGGAGTTTAGTTGAGAAAGAAGAAGCACAAACCTGTATCTAGAGCTTTTAGTCATATATCAGTCTCATATAGGGACACATTAACCGTGTCAAAATAAACAACTGCAACATCACACAGCACTTCACTCCTCACTATAGTGGTACCAAGCAGCTACAGTGATGAAAATTGCACTTTCTGGGTGCATTCAAAGACACTGAGCACAAGGGCACCTAACAGGCTTTGTAGCCACCACCATCTAGACTTCAGTCAGCCAAATGTGCACTCTACCAACCAAATCAGTGATGCATTTTTCTTCCTCTGGTTGCTGTCATACCAGGATGCAACTTCATAAACAACAGCAGCAGATAACTGCAAGCACTGACACTGAAAAGGTATTTATTCTCTTCATAGCAAAAGGAGATTCCTTCTCCTCAAGCAGGTAAATACCAGACCTGGTCATGTCAGCACCATGCATGTTGCCAGCAGATCCTCTCCTACCTGCTTTTGGGGCCACCTTACATCTGCAATCCTTTCTATTGATGTGCTCCTCAAGGCAAACAAATAATGCCACCACCAGCCCAACTCAGCTAAACTAACTCATTTTGAGGCAAATACTATCTTACATACATGTTTATCATCCCTGGGTCCCCTCTCAAATCTCCACAGGGACACTGCTTATTGACTTCTAACACCAAGGCAGGTGCTCTTTAAAGCCACTGTTTAAACCTGTCACAGTTTAGTGATGGCAACTAACTTCTGGGCTGGGATGATGTTCAAAACCTGCATCTGCACGGTTGCCTCTAGCTAACCTCAAGAGCCTTATGCAAAAGTACTCAATGCATTCCTGGTTGTCTTAATCTCCATGACCATGTAATCCCCTCACTGGTGTACTCCCTCCCTGCCAGACATTCCTGTCTGCATGCAGCTGTGCCACAGGGATTGCAACAGGCAACAGCTGCCAACACGGCAGTCCTGTCAGTATTCAATGCTCATGATCTCACCATTCCTGTCTCAGGTCACAAGCCATTTTGTAATACCCCACAAATATCTCCTACGCTGTATCTACACCATACTTCAAGGGTGGCATAACCCACTGCAGAACAACGCATCTGTGCACACCAGCTCCACAGCCGGCCATAGCTACAACGGTCAGAAAAGAGGAGTGTGCACAGCCAAAGGCCTTTCGATTACCATACTACCCAAAAGCTCAGTGGGGACAGCCACAGTTCCCCATAATAAATGCCACACAATTTACCAAGGGGTCAAGCTGACAAACTGCTAAGAGCCCCCTAGGATACACCTCTTGGAGTGGTGTCCTTGGGTGTCCACAGGGCAGAGCAGGATCTCCTCCATGGGTTCGAGCTGGGACATTCACAGGTGGAATTGGCAATAAACTTTGCAGGAGAGAGGAAGAAACAGATGACTGATGGATATCTTGTTGCTGGAGTGCTTCCAAAATCCTCATATGCAAAGTGTCAACAGTAGAGAATTTCTTCCATAGATGTGTTTCATCTTTTCTGTGATGCTGTGTTTGTATAGCTGAATCATTGCTTACTGCAAGTGTCCTAGAACATGTACAGGGTAGACTAGAGTCCTAATTCAGTCTACCTTCTGTGAGTTTTAATTCTGCTTTTGTTATTACAGTGCCTGAATATCTAACATTATGGGAGGATGCGCTCAAAAGTAAGATGTGACTGCATGTGGTTCACAAGCAGCCATACTCCTTACAGGTATGATCACTTCTTGTACCGCTTCAGGGCAAGGGCACATGAACAAGCTATGGACAAGAAACCACACTTGTCTAAAGCAAAAAGAACTGAGAACACCTTGACTGAAGTAAATCACCCTAACCCTAGAAAACAAGAAAATTTTTCTGCTGCCTGTCTGGTAGTGTCCTTGCAGGCTGTTGCTCAGAACAGCACACGGCCATCCAAAGGGACTGCCAGAGGCTCACCTTGAGTTCCCCTTTGTCAGGAAAGCTCTATCAGTGCTGCCTTGCACCCCGTCCTGCTTTCCCAGCTGCTGGGGAATTTGTACTACATCCTCCCCAGATGACACCAACTTGGGAACGTGTTATTTTTCCTCATGAGTGTGTCTGTAGACAGGTGTTCATCTCTGATTTGTAAATGTGCAGCAAAGTAGGCTCCCAAGTATAAAACTGCATATTTTTTAGCTACAGTAGATATATAAAGAAAACATTCCAAATTTGTGATTTTTTTATATGATCAGCTTACGGGCATATTTCCATTTCATTTTATTTACAGACTAGGGAGGCAGAAGAAGAAAAAAGGGTGAAAGGGCAACTATACAAGCAAACTCTGTGCAACCAAATTAAAATCTGCATACACACTGAAATAAAATGCACATAAACTAAAAATAAATATGAAGATTTTGTTTAGACGGCTTCTTTTTATTGATCAGTGATCTTATGCACACTAGAGCTCTGTCAAACATGTAAAAGCACATTGTTAGCATACTTTCTAAGGAGATTTGGAAGAGGTAGCATGTGTGTAGTGTGATAAGGAAGAGGAAAATACCAAAATGAAAATGGCAGTTACAGAAAGTTATCTCTGCAGGCAGATGCAAAATACAGGGCCAAAATCTGTGTTTTTATTTCTTGTGGTAGAGAGTGATAAGGCAAGAAAGTAAAGCAAACAGAGGAGAAAAATCAGACTAGTAGAAAGATAAGCAATTAAATCAAGAGCTTAGACCTAGCTGGAATCTCTGCATTTCCCAAGCATGCTCAAAGAGCACTATGATATTACTGGAACATTGCAACCTCCTACCTGCTGATTCACATGAGCTCCCAATACTTTTCTTTATGAATAATGCCAGGAGAATCTGGCTTTCCTCTGCCTCAGCACTGTGTGCTCTGCTTGCACTGATCTCCCTTGAAATGTCAACTTTACATTTCCAATATCCTTGAGGAAATTCTTAATAAAAATGTACGATCTGCATTTCAGAATGAGACCTTTAAATCCTTTAGCCCTGACAGTTTCTAGGGAACTTTTGTCAAGAATGAGAGACCCTGTTTAATAACACTGCTTTCCAATAGTAATCAAGAGAGTTGCAAACATCAGTTTACCACAGATAATAAAGGCAGTACAATCCAGCCAAACAAAAACAGGATTTTATTCTGAATTCTTCTACACGAATGTGGAATAAAAATTTTAAATTTGTTCTGTGCATAATCTTCCTATGTTTTAATTAGATTTCCAACTAAGGTACTTTGAAATGTCTATTTAAAGTAATTCTGCTGAGTTATGAAATAAGGACACATTAGAAATGTGCAAACAAATCCAACAGGAGTTGCTTTTCTGCCTGCGTCTAGGTTGCTTGTGTAGCTACAGTCTTACTTTGCTTTTAATTCAGTAACGCTGATGACTGACATTAAATGAAGCAGTGCCATCCCTTGCTACATGTTCTTACCACCTCCCTTGTAATAAAACCATACAAGTGCAATCATTTATTTTCTTCTGTGCAAATGACCCGACCCAAGTCATCCTGCAGTTGCACTCTTAATAGACTCAATCTAAGAGAGGGAAGTGGCCAGGGACAAAAACACCCCTTTTGGCAAGAACATGCATTTCAGCTGGATTACGTGTCCAGTGACACTGCCCAGTGCAGGGGTCTGAGCAGTGAGCTGCTTGCTTCTCCAGAACAGCACCCAGGTGACAGCCAGTGCTGCAGGAACCAGCCCCAGCCCTTGCCCTGCTCACTCTGAGACTGAAACTCAGATTGCTAATATAGCTGTCAGTACAAGAAGCTTCGTTCAGGTGTTTAACGGGGATAATTCTGTCTATTGTTTCAGTTCAGTTATAAGATAGAGGTGTTACATGCCATAGTTTTTAAAAAACATCAGGGATTGCCCCCAGGGTGCTCCATGCTAGCTACCTGCCCCAACTGGTACCATCTTACTGACATGCGGAGATGTTATGTGTCTGACAGCTGTCACATCTGTCACCTTGCTACTGCCATAGTGGTATCTTTGCCAGTTCCTCTGGAAAGAGCTGTAGGTGAAATACCCCATGAAATAAATGGTATTATTTTAGTGCTAGTATTCCTTTTGTATGTTCTTCTGTTCTGGAAAGGCAGCGTGATCTAGTGTACTTGAACACAGCGTGGGAGAATCTGTAATTGTAACTCTGGCTTTGCTGCTCTGTTACCATACATCCTCCATCAAAATCTCTGAGCTTCGCTGTGTCCATTTTCTCATCTTCAAATTGCAGTAACAGCTACAGATCCCACATTACAGAGCTGCTACCAGAGTTTTCAAAGGGTGCTGAACACCTGTCACTTCTGCTTACCTCAAGGGTTTCAAATGGTCTGGGGAGGAGGGTCAGGGAGGTTCAAAAAACACATCTTTAAAGTCACACTTTACTTTGAAAACACACAGCACCACTTACAATAAGTGGTAAACTTAATTATTTCTGCTAGCCAGTGGGAACTATTTCTAGTTTTTGATGTGGTACAAAACATTCCAATTAAGAGGAGACTCTAGTAAGGTTTTCTAGGTTTTCTAGATGCAGAGTAACAGTGGACTCCTTACAATCTAAAGTCCTTCAGGCTTTTCTAGGTCAAAATCCTTTAAGCCAGTACTTGAGAGAGTCTTCTTTCTTGAGTGACTTACTTTATTATTAAAGCCACCAATAGCGAAAAACACTATTGGCTAAGCTAATTCCTCTAGACCAGTTATCCTAATCATAAAAAAGAAATCTGTGATTGCCTTTTACATCTTTGCTAGAAAGAATAAGTAAGTAATTTTTTAAATGCATTTGTTATCTGGAATTTTTATTTTTCCTCTACTGTTAGGAATTAGCCCAGAGGATATAAAGAAAAGGTAAGTAACAATAACTAGATGCCTATTTTTATCTCAAAACTCTTCTATTTTCATAGGAATAAAAACCCATGCAGATTAACTTTCTTATGTGTACATCCCTGCAGTAGACCTGCATGTACTTGCTCTCCTTTACCTGAGTCATATTTGTAATACTGGATAGGTAATGGCAGTTTAAATACACCTCTCCTTTGCTGCTGGCAAGAATAAGACTCAGAAGTCAGGGTGAAAAACAACTTCTGATTCAGCAGCCCTGGATATTTTTGGTGGACAGCAGTGAACCACCTTGTGTGCCTCCTTACCCCTCCTTTGCCTTATATCTGATGTCAGTTGTGGCTTCTTCAGCTGCTCTGCTGTCATGGCCCCACCTCACGCTGTACATGGGAAGTAACAATGGGAAGGGTGAAACAGACCTGCCGCTCCCCTGTTATCTCGCCCTGTATCTCTCCTTTGCCCCATATTTTCTTAAACTAATCTGCACCTCCTCAGGCAGGTATAAAATAATTTAATTCAAATGGCATCAACTCATTGGACTTGACTGAATACACATCAACAGCTTACCAAGACAAATCACAGCTAAACAAGGCTGTAGAGCCAATTTATTTTTCTCTGTTTTCATCCTATTTTCGTACTTAAAGACTGCAGGGGAACTGCAGGTTAGTTTCATTCAATGAATTATGGATACAATATGGAGTACCTTACAGAACTGGAAGGTCTACAGAGATTGACTTTGCAGCATAGTGCTTGTGGCACAGATCAGCAAAGTTGGAAGTCCTGATTCAATTATCTGTGCTGACATATAGTTATTAATTTATATAAAATGGAAAAGGACAAGAGTTACAAGTGCAAAAGGTTTACCATTGCTTTGGCCATAGGAATGTGGGCAAGATCTTGAACTTGGGTCATTCATAGACATAGTATTAAGTACACTATGACCAATGGGTTGTTCTCTGGTGGTTGTTAGGGAAGCAGACAGAACAAGTAGGTTTCTCTTTGACTTGGTCTTCCATAGCATCCTTATAGCCAAACCAGGTAAGTGAACAATAGATAACGTGGGTGACGACTGGTTGGACCACTAGTCTTACAGTTTGTGATCAGCAGTTCAAAGTCCAGCTGGTGGTTTGTTACTAGCAGCATCTTTCATACTGCACTGATACTGTTTAAAGTCTTACCTGGATGATGGAACAAAGTATACTCCCAGCAAGTTTGTGGATGATACCAAACTGTGGAGAAGTGTTTGATATGTTGGAGGGCTGCTCTTCAAAGTGACCTTGATAGGCTGGAGAAATTGGCTGACAGGAATTTCATACTGTTCAAAATAGGTAAATGTAAGGTCCTGCAGCTGGGATGGAATAACCCTCTGCAACAAGGCAGGCTGGGGCTAACTGGACGGGGACAACCCTTGCAGAGAAGAACTCTAGGGTCCTGTTGGACAACAAATTGAACATGAGTAGGCACTGTGCCCTTGTGGTCAAGGAGACCACCTTCATACTGGGCTAACATGTTAGGAAGGACGTAGTCAACAGATCAAGGTAAGTGATTGTTCCTCTTTAATCCACACTTGTGAGACTATTCTGTTCAGTTTGGGGTTCCCCAGCACAAGAAAGTCAAGGGTATACTAGAGCAAGCCTTGCAGAGGGTCATCAAGATGGTCACAGGGCTGAAGCACTTGACATAGGAGGAAAGACTAGCAGAGCTGGGTTTGTTCAACCTTAAGAAGAAAAGACTAAGGCCAGGAGAGCTTACTCCTGGCTTCATCTACTTAACAGGAAAGTGGAGCCACTCTTTTTAGAGTTACACAGCTGTAGGATGAAATGCAATGGAAACAAGTTGCAGCATTGTAAACCCAATTAGATATAAGGGAAAAGAAAATTCACCATGAGTGTGGTCAAATACTAGCACAAGTTGCCCAGAGAAGTTGTGGTATACCAGTCCTTGGAGATACTCAGAACTAAACCTGACAAGGCCCTGCAAAACCTGATCTGGCTATCCCTGCTCTGAACAGGGGTTGGACTTGATGAACCCCCAGTGTCTCTTCCAATCTAAATTATTCTGTGATTCTGTGAAGTCTTCGGTCTTGATGCCTGGGAGGGTCTTATTCATTGAAGTTGTGCAGGTTTTAACAAGCTTCTGTGAAGTAGACTGTTATCAAACCAGCAGTCATGGTTTCTGAACACCAGACTACAACCATGTGTATTTCTTGCACTTGCTGATGCTACTGTGATGCTCCACATTATTCGTCTGCAAACTAGAGCTATTTTGTTCCAGCACAGTGTTCTTTGCTGGGAACTCTTCAGGGATCTGAAGGTGCACAAGTCCATGGGATCTGATGAGATGCATCTGCAGGTCCTGAGGGAACTGGAGGATGAAGTGGCTAAGCTACTATCCATCATAATTGAGAATTCATGGCAGTGCAGCGAAGTTCCCACTGACTGGAAAAGGGGAAACATAACCCCCATTTTTAAAAATGGTAGAAAAGAAGACCTGGGGAACTACAGGCCAGTCAGTCTCACCTCTGTGCCCAGCAATATCATGGAGAAAATCCTTCTGGAAACTATGCTAGGGCACATGGAAAATAAGGAGGTGATTGGTGACAGCCAACATGGCTTCACTAAGGGCAAATAGTGCCTGATGAATTTGGTGTCCTTCTATGATGGGGCTACAGTGTTGGTGGATAATGGAAGAGAAACTGACATCATCTACCCGGACTTGTGCAAAGTGTTTGACACTATCTTGCACGACATCCTTGTCTCTAAATTGCAGAGACATGGATTTGATGGACAGACCACTTGGTGGATAAGGAATTGGCTAGATGGCTGCGCTCAAATAGTTGCGGTCAATGGCTCATTGACCCAAGTGGAGAGCAGTGACGAGCGGTGTTCCTCAGGGGTTGGTGTTGGGACCAGCATTGTTTAACACCTTTGCTGGTGACATGGACAGTGGGATTGAGTGCAGCCTCAGCAATCTCGCTGATGACACCAAGCTGTGTTGTGTGGTCAACACGCTGGAGGGAAGGGACGTGCCATCCAGAGGGACCTGGACAGGCTTGAGAGGTGGGCCTGTGCAACCCTCATGAAGTTCAACAAGGCCAAGTGCAAGGTTTTGCACATGGGCTGAGGCAATCCCATGTACAAATACAGGCTGGGCAATGAGTGGATTGAGAGCAGCCCTGCAGAGAAGGACTTGAGGGTATTAGTGGATGGAAAACTGACTATGAGCCAGCAATGTGCACGAGCAGCCCAGAAAGCCAACCGCATCCTGGGCTGCATATCAAGGGAAGTGTGGCCAGCAGGTTGAGGAAGGTGATTCTCCCCCACTACTCTGCTCTCACGAGACCCCACCTGGAGTACTGTGTCCAGGTCCGCGGCCCCCAGCATAAGAAGGACATGGATCTGTTGAAGCGAGTCCAGAGGAGGCCACAAAGATGACCAGGGAGCTGAAGCACCTCCCCTATAAGGACAGGCTGAGAGAGCTGGGGTTGTTCAGCCTAGAGAAGAGAAGACTCTGGGGAGGCCTTATGGTGGCCTTCCAGTACTTAAAGGGGGCCTATGGGAAAGATGGGGAGGGACTCTTTATCAGGGAGTGTAGTGACAGAATGAGGGGTAACAGTTTTAAACTGAAAGAGTGTAGATTTAGATTAGATGTAAGGAAGAAATTCTTCACTGTGAGGGTGGTGAGGCACTGGAACAGGTTGCCCAGAGAAGCTGTGGATGCCCCCTCCCTGGAAGTGTTCAAGGCCAGGTTGGATGGGGCTTTGAACAAGCTGATCTAGTTAGTGGAAGGTGTCTCTGCCCATGTCAGGGGGGTTGGAACTATGATCTTTAAGGTCCCTTCCAACCCAAATCATTCTATGATTCTATGATCTGAACTCTGGGCAAAGAAAAAGGTCCCTTACATAGCTGATGTGAAGACAGTACGTAACTATATGTTTACCCCCTGTTTTCTAGGAGTGAATGGCATCTGAGTCCTACTTAAAACTACAGTTTGAACTGTATTTCAGTAGATTGTAATTTGATTAAAGAACGGATTGAGTGAAAGTCCAAAAGTCAATAATCTTTTCAGTAAAATACAATTATGTGGAGTTTCATGCATGTTTTTAATCCATATTGAAGAACTCCTTAAAATGTTAAGAGTCCAATCTGCTGAATGTCACTCTTCCCTCCAGGTTAAGCTTCAGAATAGAAATTGTCAAACCTTAGTCAGTCACTCATGTCAACAAGAAAGGGTCTAAAATTGCCTTGGTGCCAATGACTAAACAAAATATTTTAGAGATTTCCTGATACCTTCTGTACTTTGTCAGTGCAAAATTAAAAGAGATCATGGAGAATATAAGGTAACAGAAAATTGAATTAATCACAAGTGTTCCAGTTTGGAGAAGATGAAAGCTCTAGATATATTGAAAAAGAATCTGTCATACCTATGTGCCTTTCTACAGGACACTGAAGCATAAATGTTGCATACATTTCTTGGTGTCTCAGATCCTGAAGAGCATATTAATGTCATTAAAAAAACAAACTGTACTAAATTATGCAATAAACAAAATTGCAGCATCTGATTTGACAACAGCCACTGCCATAAAGATCTCTTCTACTGATAGGATGACATGTAAAAGATAAAGATTTCTGTTTAAATCAGTAAATTAATTTGTATCTTTTTTATTGTGATAAAGTTGTAATTGTTACTCAAAGGCACAAAGTCAAATTTTACATTTATACGAATGCTAAAACCATGACAACAGGGAATTTGATTCTTTTTAATGAATTGTTAAAAAAGCACCACAGTTCAATATTTTAAATTCCTGTTGCATGCTTTTTGCACCTCTTAAATGAAACATTAATCGTGGTTTTCTGCAATTTTATTAAAGCTTAAACAAAGACATGAACCTAAATTCAGTACGAATTACATCAGTAGTTAAGTATTTAACAAGAAATGATCATCACTATAAATCTATTTTACATTTTACAATGATTGTTTAAGACAGCTGAGCCTCATATGAGCTGGAAGAGTATGTCAGCATACAGCAGCTGCTGATAATAACCAGCATGTGTTGGCAAGAGCTTTTTGTTTTCTGAAGATAATTAAAACTCGCTATAGTTTTCCAGCTGCTACATAGTCAATAAGGAATACTTTTAAAACATGGGTGGTGTATTTTTGATTCACTTTAAATTGATTGTGGCCATCTCTACTGAACACTCACTAAAGACAATTATTCTACGATTTCAGCTTTTCGTATGTTTTCTACAAAGCAAACTATATGGCAATAGTTCAGATCAGAAAATTAACTGTCGCCTTCAGGTGCTCTGGAGAAGAAGGCATTGTAATAACAGAAATGTTCTGCTGAACAAGAAAACACATGCACACAACTACCTGTTTCCTTATCCTTAAAAATGCTTTATAACCTGTATTCAGCTTGTATTGTAAAAGCCACGGTCTCTCTTTATTGGGACCAGCATGTTTTGAAAAACTTTCTGCTCTCAGAATCAGTCAGCAGGCACTGTGGAGCTATATAAAGCCCTGACAGTGTGGGGAGTAAATGGCTCTGTAGAGCTACAATGAAAATACCAGTAGTTTTATATTGGTCCTCATTAAAGCCTTAGGATGGGATATTTCCAGGATTTTAGACTACAGTCTTCCTCTAGTTCTCACATAACTTCATACATGGTGGCTGGTGAAGACTGTCTTCCTGCTTGTACAACAACTTTAGGCCCTATGCCCAATGAGAACCCAACAGCAATGAAGCATTTTTCTAAACCAGTCTTCTACAGAAGTGGTTCAAAACACAACTTTCTAGAACAATGCAATTTCAAAGGTCTGAGTCACTTCTGATTAACACATAATTACTTAGTTAAAGTCAACTAAGTGAATGGATTCTTGAATAACCTCTGTGTGCTTAGTCATGAAAAAATAACTGGTTTCAATCAAAGTCTCTGATGTCAGGGCAAGACTAGTCAAAAATACCGTTATTGTCAAGGAAGCAGGAAACATACCCAAATCAGGACTATGACAAAGTAATATACAGTCTTTTTGCCATATCAAATGTTTTGCAGGCTGCTGTTTGTAGAGCCAGTCCAGACGAGGATGCCTTGAGCCACTCTGGCCAGTGGTCCTAATTGGAGGCTATAAGAGAGCTAATGAACTAAGCTTTCTGGAGACCAGCTCCCCCAGTGCAAGAAAAGCGCAGACAGGAGTACTGTCAGAACAAAGCAAAGCAGGATAGTGAAATGATACTTGCATGAGGCAAAACTATTGATTTCTATACTTTTTGAAAGCTTAATTTCTATATAAATGACTACAGAATTGTATTTGTTTCACACCTCTAAGAGCTGACAGGATATTTTGCAGAAAGACGAGGGTGGATGGCTGGATGTGGTACTGAGCAGCACTCCCTGTGCGCTGGGTGGATGTGAAAATTCTGTCATTGAAACTTTCAGCAACAGTGAACTGTTTAAATCTTTGTACTTAAAGTGCCTACTGCCCTCAGAAATATAATTTTTAGGCTTATACAATTATATAAATATATATACAAAGAGCTATAAAAAATATCTAGATAGATAGATAGACAGATAGATAGATAAAACCAGTCAAACTGTGGCTGCTCAGCTTCTACACCGTAGTCCAATCAGCTGACGTGATCCTATTCTGCTCTCATGTGTCCATCTGATGTCTCATGTCCATGCACCTGAGTTCCATCCCCCAGCAAGTTTGGCTGCCAGCAGTGACAGAGCCACAGCAGTACTTCATGGGTGGGTTTTGGGACACACACTGGGCCTTAGGCCACCCCCTGTGTGTGAGGACTAGCCCGTAGACTAGCGACTACGGGAGGTATCAGTGTAGAACAGGGCTAACAGGAACATAAGAGACCTCTCCTCATAGCTGTCATTGCTGTTGGCTTTCCATGAGCACCTGGGGTAAAAAGTGGTTTGCGCTCTCAGACTAAAAAGATAATCTAAATAACAGAAAAGGTACTACATTTCCTTCAATAATAGCCCAGTTCTCTTGCCCAGTTTAACATCAGCTGTGGATGTCAGAAGCCAGATTGAAGCCTTGAAATATAGATCATCTGCTTCATCAGTCTTAAAATAGACTTTAGAACCTGATATTAGAGAAAACAAGTATTACTGAAAAAAAATTTATTTTATTTTAGCAACTGCAATTGTTTCCTCTTAAACTTCAGAGGCCAGAACTAATGAATTGATCTTAAGATAAGAGGCCACTTGAAATAATAAGACTTTCAGCAAATAATACTGCCATTATGTGCTGGGGAGCTGAAACGCTTATTATGCAGTTCAATGAAAACTCAAAAGACATGAAGCATTTGACATGACTGGCAGCAGCACCATCTAAAAATAGCTCTGCATAAAAGAGAATTAAAATGTCACCGGAAATTTTTTTCCTTCCTTCAGAAGCTGATGGTGAATAGATCCTTCTTGGTCTGAACAGACAAAACCTCATGCCCCATGTACAAATGCAAAGGCACCCTATCACCTCCCGCCAGGGCCCACTGCCCCTTGACAAGGACATCAGGGCCACAAACTGCAGGGGAGGGATGGCCTGAAGTATCTCAGAGATGAACCGCGGCCACACATCTCCTTAGGTAGCACCACCCACATGATGTCTGAACGGCCATCGACAGGATGAAGACAGCTCTGGCTTTCAGCATGAAGCACTGGATGAAGATATAACAATCCCAGCCATGAATCAGTGCTGCTATTATTTGATCCAGGCTACATCACTCAGGCAGTGGTATAAAATGCAGCTTTTGCTGCAATGGCTCGGGTTTTGTCAGCGGTGTCTGGCTTTAATGCAGAATCAGCAGTTTGAATGATAAACATTTGGACAAAGTATTCTGAATATCTCAGCCTGTTAATTTGGAAAGGGCTTTTAAAACAGATATAGTCCTACGCTTGCTGAATTTAAAAGAAAAGAAACTCCTTTTAACTCTGGATAAGACCTAGGCAGACCGCCATGCTTTTAATGAAGTGAAGCTGACAGAATGGCAGTTTTTAAAAGTCCTGAGAAATATATATAAATATAGCTGTAAAAATGAAAAGAAAAAGGAAAAAAATTAAAGGCCAAGGACTTACCGCCTCACCGTCTGTGCCAAGCATTAACTTTTGGATTTTACATTATCCCCCTCAGATAAATGTTTGCAGGAAGAGAAAGCCATTATCTTTGAAGTTACAAAATGATTAGATATTCAGCTGCCACCATCAGATGCAATTAAAGCCACAGAACTTAGATTCATACCACAGAACATTTGAGTTTGCCAAATACATTATGAAAAAGCCACATTGTGCAGCTCTGAGAGTCTTGTCCTGTCCAGACTCCCACTCCCATACCAGTTGGAGACTAGGAACAACTAATTGTTCTGCTGCTTCCTGAAGCTAAAAGGATGCAAAAGGACTGTGCCTCTCACACAAGTCCTATGCTTGTGACATCCCAGTGTTGACAGAGACACTTCTTCCTTCTCAGATCTAGAATCATCTTACATCTTTGGTCCCTTTTCAAATCTTAAGTCCTTTGGAAGGATGCTTGATGATGCTGCAGTTATTGGGACAAGCAATATGATCTAATTATTTGGAGTATTCTTTGCAGGTTCTGATGTTACATAATTTTGGGATATTGATTTCAAAAGAAGAAGAATGGGGTTGTGGTTAGATAATGTGAACTGTCTGCTGCACAGTATGAAATAATGAAAAAAACTTAAGTAGTCAGCTTTTTAACAGAATTTACTTATGCACTTACGCAGTAATGGAAAGGCAGTTCATGACAGGATACATTTACTTTTGTGTACTTCATTCAGAAACTTCAAGCATTAAAAATTGTATTATGGCAATAAATTTTTATCTTTTTTGAGGTCAGTACAACAGAAACATTAATGTTAGATCTTTAGACCCGTGAAGCAAGTTTCTTGTCATTTTGCATCTTCCGTGGTGGTGTCAAGAGTGGTTACATTTACACTGCTAAATGAAAGACAGCCCGAGTCTCATTGTTTTGTCATGTGGCATGGCTCAGCTCATGTCTGCATTACCCAAGACTAGTCCTCTCTCCCATAAACTTACTCTGGGTTGAGCTAGCTGAAGAAGGCCAAAACAGAGCCAGGGAGTCATCGGCTCAGCAGAGCAGGGGGTACTCCAGATTACCTCCCATCCCTTCTGTTTAGCCGTACAGACATCCCCACTCAGACTCAGAGGGACAGTTTACTGCCATAAGCCTAGTACCAACACAGGAACAAGATGTGTTAACATCTAACATCTGTAAACAGGAGCTTCTGGATAATGTGGGTAATGCATGTTGAAGTAGTGGCCCAAAGGATGCGTGTAGTAAGGAAGCGGAAAGAGCTGTTAGACATCTAGAGAAAAACCACAGGGTTCAGCATGGGGGTTTGCAGAAGCAGCAGCTCCCTTCTAGATAAGTGTTAAGAGTAAAAGTCGTACCATCATCCTCACTTCTGAACACATTCAGCAGTAAAAGCTGTACTGCAGCCTTTAAGGAAATGCCTTTCCTTAATGAGAGGGTGTCATATTTTCCTACAAATGTGATTTCAAGAAGGAAGCTGAGAAATCTCCCAGAAATTGTCAGGTTTGGAGGTGGGGGATGCTGGCAGATGTGTGTTTGTGACTAAAGGGCATAAAAGCTAGAATTAAATTAGAGATTCCACTTTGAACTCACTGCTTTTTTTCCATACTCCTAAACCACTCAAGTGACGGAGAATTAGAAATAAGCATGGCACAATCAATAAAATAAACAAACCATGAAGGACACCAGTGACACATTAAGGGGAAAAAAAGTCAGATACCCTTTACGCCATTAGGACTAAATGAGAGAGACAATAATAAATATATACAGATTTTGCTTCCAAATCCTGAAATCTTTGCTCACACAAACAGACCTTCCTCCAACCGTAATCTTATTAAAAGAGAGCACAACTATGGCCAAAGGCCTGCAATATCTAGATCATTAAAACAGTACCAGTTGACATTTTTACGATTTATTATTTTGCTCCTTTAGTACAGAGGAAGATTCATCTGAGTAAGTTGCAGGGCTGAGTCCTTCTTTGGCAAAGGACTTTGAGTGGAAAGCAAAACGTCTGGTACGTTCCAGCAAGGCAGCTTTCATGCTTGGGAGATGGTATTTATTTAAGATGTACTGCACAGCCCATATTTTAAACTAAGTTATTTCTCAGAGTTCACCTAACGTATCACAAGAACAGAAACTTTTGCTCATCTGCGAGTAAATGTTAGTCAAAACCCCATGTAGTCTGAAGTGCTATGGAGTGATTTTCTTCTCCCGGCAGAATTAACCTCCTTAGCCCTGTAACAGATGAGAGACAAAAACCCACAAGATGTTTTCAGACTGAGTCACTCACATTCTTTTCAGCTAAGCCATAATGCTCCCATGTTCTCTGATGGTGCTGTCTGCTCTTCAACAGCTTCTAACCAGTCCAGCTCAAGGTGCTCAAGCTCTCCTCTCCCCCACTATATTGTGTGCAATTAGTGTTGTGATGTTTTGGTCTAGTAAGCTCAGCTGACCCACTGAACTGACCCTGAAAGGGGAAACTCAACAGGTTTTTAAGCAAAAAGTACAACACATGAGAATTTTACAAGGCATGAAGATTCAGGTTTACTGACTTGCCCACATTCAAATACCTGTAAAATAAGTATAAATGACACAACTAGCATATACTAGATCAAGCCCACAGGCCATATAATTCAGCATTTTACCCTCAAAAGTGGCTATTACAAGGTGTAACAAACTCAACTACAGACGATTCTTTAATAACCTAATAGCCTAACTACAAGGGACTTCTTTTCTCAGTCCCTTCCATATGAGGCTGAGGAACTAATCTAAATATATGTGATGCCCTATATGAAAAAGCTCATATAATGTTTAAGCGCAAGTAAAAGTCTGAGAATATTGTATGATATGAGTAAGATAAAAACAATGACTATGGCTAAGATGCTATCAATGACTTCATAGATTGCATTTGAATCAAAATGAAAAAAAAATGGTCCATAAGGATCTATTGCCTAGGGAGAAAAACAGTACCTGGCTGGAACCTAAAACTGCAGATTTTTTTAATTAACACTTATGGTGATCATGGTACAAATACTGCACTTCATTTTCAGGGATTTATGTACAAATACAGACATAAGAGGTTCCCAGTAATAAAAGTGCTGTGTACAGATTCTCTTATTTAATCTATTTTTGTGAGTAATTTCTATTTTACTTCTGTTATGTAGCATTTTATATACCCCAATGACTTATCACTTCTTCTAAATTTAAACTAAAAAAAAATACAATTATCGTTACTCTAATTATTCATTCATTGAGCATATATCTTGTATTTATTGGCTTAAATGTCTTTTAACATTACTGGCTCTAATTATACAAGAGGGTTAATATGAAAATTAAAAATCTCCTCAATGACCAATACAGAAGATATGTAGCACAACTACAGCTGTTCATTCACCACAAACAATTTCAAAACAAAAATGTCTCAAGTTAAGATTTCACCTTGGCTGAAATCCTGCTTTCAGTGAAATTGCGAGCAAAAGTCCCCTAACTTAAAAGAACAGCCAAGATTTACTTCTTGGTGTCCAAATTGCATGTGTCAGCAGAAGTGTCGCTGGCACTCAGTGGCTGTGAAGTTATAAGGCCAGAAGGAACCACTGTCATCACTGAGTCTGATCTCCAGTACCGCACAGGCCATTTCTTGATACATATCACACAGGTATTTCTTGATAATTTCAGCTTTTGAACCTCTTTACCGGGTAGTGGCTCCAGTGAAGATTTCTCCCTTTCAAATGTCCTGTTGTCTATGAAACACAACTTTTAAAACCTTTAATTAGCTGGACTGCAATCTTTCACACTACTATTTAATTTTATTTATTTTTATAAACACACCTCAGGGCACTTTGAGTTTATAAATACCCCTCAGGGATGTTCACATTTTTTGTGTGAAAGGTTCATACACTTCAACCATTTCAGAGTACAAGTTTAGAAAAAAAATATTTTTAAAGAAATCCTACAATTTAATTGAAAAACTCTAGTTTCCCCAAGTTTAGAGCTAAGGACTTGAGGAAAGAGAGTGTGTGAAAGGAAAGATGATAGTGAAGAAACTTCAAGTGATTTAGGGTCTGTTTCTAACGGACCTTCAGATACTGTAAGAAACGCAGCTTTCACAGACTTAGTCAAGACTTGATATTGTTTAATCAACCCAAAGAGCCCTCTGCTGTAAGCACATGCCTGCCCCGCATGTGTCTGACGCTGGAGAGGGTGACCAACCACTTCGCAGCTGAGGTCTGCAAGGCATCTCTGCAGCTGAGGATGTTCCCCCCAGTGCCCCAGGCCATCATGGCTCCAGACCTGTCCTCTCCTGTGTGCCTGGGCTGGAGCGCAGACGCTGGGCCACTGCAAGTGGAGGCAGCAGGGATCGACCAGGAACTACAAACTGCTACTGCCACGAGGTACCCCACAAGCTCAAGAGGCAGTAGGTCTCTGGCACTGGTCAGAGATGACCTAAGTGGGGGTGTTTGTATTATTACTACCAAGGCTGAATCGTGTTGTTTAATCTTTTACTTTCCTGGGTTCAGACAATGAGGTTTAAAGATGTGTAGGTAAAGTGGCCAGCATCCAGGACATGGGCAATACTACAGTTCAGGTTGCCTGAACAACCGTATTTTGTCCTCTTTGTACATCTGAATAAAACTACAATCTTTAATTATACAATTGTATCCCATTTCCCATCTCCAGGGATGGACAGGTATTCCGTACCTGTGTGCATATCCAGGATGTGATCTGGGCTTTTTAAATGTAGACTATGACTGCAACGTTTTCACTTACATGACTTCCAAGTTTTCCTTTTGAGTATGGGAGTACATTACAGCTTCTTCTACATTAACAGTTTTTAGCCACTTAAAATGCACATTTTTTTGCCAAGCACTGCCATCTCTCTAACACTTTCCACAAATTGTACTCATGTTTAGAAAAGAGAAGAATTGAACATGTTGAACTAGCTCCAAAGGTAAGACTATAGACAGAAAAGTGCATTTGTTTGTTCCTCTAACGCACATTCAAACCAAACGCAGGTGACACAAATGTAACTACATAAAACATCTGCTCTGTGTTGAATGGAGAGTTAGCCTTGAAAAATTAAAGTCTGCTTTGAGATTGCTCCATTGAACAATTCTCTTCAACTGCTCTTGCCTGTGGACATAAACTGAGACAAATCACAGAGTGTTACTCACTGTGGGCAGGAATTTACTCACCGAGAATAGGAATTTGTCTTATTTTGTTTCTTCATATTATTTTCTTACCGAAAGTGCAGTCTAAGAATCAAATTCTACTGTAGAAGAATGGGGACATTTCTTTACCAGTGATACCTAGCTGTGCTGGGGCAGATGTGGCTTCATTCACCTTGACCTACACTCTACTTGTGCTGCACAGTCAATGATTTCAATTTAAGATTTTCAGAGTATGGCCTTAATTCCTCATTACTTTTTACCTACAGCTACTTTTTATATTTTCTGTTCTGCACTGAATTTAGCCATGTACTGTGAAAGAAATAACAACTTTATGACTCATGTATTATAAATTCTTGAAAGTCACCACCTTATTTATTTAAAGCAAACATGAGTAATCATTAATGAATTCTCATACAGTTACTGCATACACAGTTTGAATAAATACCTCAGACCAAGCATGCTACACCCTGTTCCTTTATGCTGAGGCATGTGTCCCCTTCAGCGTGGAAACTAACGGGCTTATGGGGGAAAGGGAATCATCAAAAGATCACATTTTGAAAATACCTATTTAATATCAGACAGATAATTACTACTCACATCCACAGGCCACCACATAATTCTGCCTCAAGGAGTCGGTGGTGTACATAAACCAAATATTTAGGACTTTCAAAGTATGATCTGATTAAAATAACAGTCTAGTTCCTTTCATTTCCCTTGTGGTGGTTTTCTTTTTAGAAATGATTAAATAGCATAATTCTTCTAATGATTCATTTAGTTTATTTTTAACTACACCAAAGGAAAATACAAAGGAAAGCTTCTTCAGCAAACATGTTTTTAAAGAAGGAAGAAAAGCTGTATTACAAAATATGATAAAGTAATTTAGCATCATTTAGAATAGCACATTCAGCTAATGACTGAAAAGATAGCAGTGTATGCAACACTTTGTATTACACTGAACTAGTGAACTAGGTTCCTATCCTGGAATGGAAGCTTTGACTCCTTTATACACTGTAAATTGGATACATTGTGATTTTGTGAATCACTAAGGAAAAATATCCAGTGTTTCCTACTCCAGTCTGAAAACCAGCAGCTGAAAAATATCTGCGCAAGAAGTAGAGAGCAGGTATTTGAACAAGCCCTAAGGCAGCTTAGCACTTAAACATGTGGCAGATCTGTTTTCAGCAAAGCAATTAACCAGGCAGGATTCACTGTTCCAGCAATATTAAAATGCAGGCTGGATGTTTTTCTAAACATATGCCATAATTCAAATTATTAGACTGGGGAGGTACTAACACCAAAATTGGGCTAGCAGGTTTCAAATACATTGTCTTAATGGCCTTAAAACATATGATTCAAGGACATACAAATTCAAGGAGATTAAACAATGATTTACATGCTTTACTCAACTGGGTGACTGAAAGCAAGTTTTGGTTGTCATCCTGCATCCCCTGATTTACTTTTCAATACACCCTCAATAAGTTGCTCTGTGGCACTCCATTAGTAACGAATCCCACCTGCTAATGGTGTAAAACTCACTAACCTCTAAAGGGACAAGCTGATACCTCCATCCATATTACCAGAATCTTCCAGTACACTCTGGGACTAGGACTGGAACTGGGACTGGGACTGACTGCAGTACCCTCACACTGCTTACAGTCTGAACAAGGCAAGAACGGAGGGTGACATGCTGACCCAGCAAAACCTGGTGAAAGACTTATGGGTCTAGGGTTTTCATCCCCAGTGTAAACTGGAGGTTTCAGATTGAGTTATACTAGCTAGATTTAGCTTTTTTGGTATTGCTAACCCAGCTATTTGTATTAAAATTATTAGTCATTGCTTGGGGCACTGCAGAAAAAATGTGTACCTTGCCTATGGTTTTGCAGTAGATGTGGGTATTCCTATATATGGGCTCATACAGAGACATCAGTGTCTATTTGCAAATGTAATTTCATTATTGCTAATGAACTGACACTTAACCAACAGTGGACTCTGGTCCCAGTTCTCCATCAATAAAAGTGAAGCAACAAGGTATTCTTAGTGATCTGAAATACACAAGTATTTCATATACTGAACTGTAACATGTATCACATCATCACCGCGCCATACAAATATCATTTCCCACAGCTCTATGCAGGACAAGTTGAAAGCTGTGGCAGAGGAGCAGAGCTCATGCACCACAGACTGATCATCCAGGCAACAAGCTGCAGGAGGAAAAGGTACAACTCGGAAACTCCTCCCTGTCCCACCAGGCAGCCTCTCAAAAGCCTTGGCACTGCTGGGTGGCTTTGGCAGCCCTGGCTGTCCCAGACAGCTGATGGGTTACGGGTTACAAGAGCTGCACCATGACAGGTAGAGAAGGTGTGTTAATCCATCACATCTGCAGCTGTTGCTTGAAAATTAAGTTGGTACTAACACTGCACCCAAAACATTTTCAAATAAACATGGAGAGAAATAAATTACTCTTTCTTTCCATTCAATCCAGGCTGTACACTGGGTACAGAATGACATAATATCCTTCCTGAAATTGGAGCTGTAGTGAGGACCAGTATCCTTCAAACATGACCAGTTCCTGAGACCTTGCAAACAACTGCTTTTTCCTAATTGCCACAGAAACTATTTTTTTTTTTCATTTCTTTTCAAAGCTGGCCAAAGAACTATGCATTGTTTTCTTTATAAACACAATAAAAGTTTCATCACTATATCCCTGCACTTCTGCCAGAGTTTGACAGTCATGGATATAAAGAATCTTACTGGAAAGCAATACAGAATTAGCCACTCCATTTAACCGCTGCTGATCAGAAGCTCACACCAGTTTCTGTGATATTTGCCAGATATGACAGTAAACATTGTTAACTCTATGCCTGCCCATAGTTAGCAGAATCAAACATCTTTTTGCAAGCTGTCAAGAAAGTGACTGTCATCTTCAGGATTTAATGTTTTTTTATGGCAAATACATGACATACTCTTTCTCTTTTTCTGCATGTAGGACCACATCCACTTTGGAAATTGGTATTCTTGGAAACAGGATGCTACACAAAACTATGATCAATACAAAACTATGTATGGATGGGCTTTTTAATCTGGAAAAATCTGTACAGTTGGCTTTTACTTTTTTATCTTTGCATTAACGGTTCTGAAGATGATTTTAAATTGCACTCACAGGCCAAAGGATTTCTTCTGAGGCCAATCCGCATTTAGCTTTAGTGCCATAGATATATATTCAGAAAACAAAATCAATACAGCTGTAATGAGTGCCTAGATAACTGCATAAGCAGCTGCAGAAAGCCAAGTCAGCAATTATTTTTAAGGACATGTGACAAGTTTTCTAATTCTCTGACAGTTACACATGCTTGTTTCCAAAGGATGTTATCCCAGCTGCCTTCTTCGAGCTGCTCTGGGCTTCTGCTTTTTTTTTAACTGGATGATCATCCATTCTCTCTCTGTGCTTTACCATAGGCAGGTTTTACCTGTAGCAATCAGAGCAGATGTAATGTTGGCAGTAACTAACTGCTCTGCCAGTCAGAAAAATGAACTTCAGCACCTAAGCCACTGCATAGTTTATCATTAAAAGATAATTTAGTTAAATAGCTAAACATGCACCAGTGTTCGTCTCTTGGTTCTTGGTGTATGTGTGCATGTGTAGAAACAGAAAAGTATGAATGACTATTTCAAACTCTGACTCTATCCAGATTAGTTCAGAATAGAGACAGGAAAAGAGCCTGAAATATGAGGCATTAAAATCTGTTCTCCCACGGAAGAGGGGACCTGCAGACCCTGCGACAACGCCAGGCTAGGGAGGGCTTCTGCCAGTAACTCACCTTGCTGAATCTTCGTCAGTAGCTGGTGACGGGCGAGAATCCTGCTCATCCTGTAGGGAGGGCGCCTGGCGGTTTGATCATATCGCAAGTACATCTCCTGGCCCTCAGGTGACACCGAGTTTAGGTAGTAACAGCCGGTGCCTGAAGTCCTGGGCACCTGCTTAAACATCTCTGCTCCTTTAAAATCACTCCGTCCGTCTCCGCTGTGGCTACTCCAGATTATAATCAGGGTAATGAAAGGAGGGAGGCAACAAGCCCTAGGGAGCTGAAAAGAGCAAGCGCTTTAAAAGAAAAAGGAGTGCCAAAAGCTACAACTCAGGATTCCTGCTTCTCCCACATGATCCGCACGGGCCAATCGCTCCGAGTCCAGGCTGTGGAAGTGCAGCCTGCCGGAGCGGGACAGCCAGCCTGCCCCAGCCCCCGCTGCCCCCCGGCCGGCCGGAGCTCACCCAGCACCGAGGGGCTGCATCGGGCCGCTTCTGAAAGCAAAGAGGAAATAGTTGACGCTTAGGTATGCCTGGCTTAGAGTATGCAGGGCTGCAGAAAACCTTTTCTTCCTCTGCTCCACGCTACCCAGCTGTCGACTCATCTCTGGAGAAGATGCCTGTGCTAGTTTTCTAAAAATCATACCCCTGTTTGCCAAGAAAAAGTCCGTTTACGGAAGGGCTGTCTGAATCCCCAAAACCGCACGGTACAACGAGCGCTGGAACAAATGAAGCCCTTGGGATGAAAAAACGAATCAACAATGCCTAGCAGGAAGCACTCAGAAATGACCGAAACCCAAGAGTCCCTAACATTAGTGTTACCCAGAACTGGGCACAGCCTGGAAGAGGGGAAGGGGATGGAGAGATTCTCTGTTCTTCAGGTTCCCCACCATAACTTCTTTTGCTTTTTTTAACAGAGGGGCATCTGTTTTCATTCAGTCTTACGTATCAACCACTGAGTTTGCAAAACATGCCATTTCTTTAGTTAATCAAATGGAAGCAGAACATTGCCATTTTTATCAGCAAGCAGGGAGCAAATCTGAGTAAAAACTTATTGAAAATGCCCTCCTAGTAAGCCTATCAAATAATTTTCCACTACATTTTAAAATGCCAATATTTTGGTTTAATACACCCCTAACATGAGCTGATTTCTAAGGGAGCAAAGCTCCTGTCAGGGAGTTTTGTGATCAAGACAGTTTGTGATATGAGCACCACCAGCCCACAGGAAGCAATTTCACAGCCCTGGAGATCAACTTCATACTGTCACAAAACTAGAAATGACAGCAACTCAGAAGGCTCTTCCACCCACCCGGCTGAACAGGCTCCTGCCAAAACCCATGTGCAGACAGCAGGGCAGGGGAAGGCAGATGTGAGGCAGTGGGGTGGCGGCCAGCACGGATTCTGCACAGCTCAGGAACCATGCCCACCTCCCAGGTTCATGCCTCTTCCCATAAGGCCAGTGTCAAGCTCGGTGATGGGGAGCCGACAGCGCTGCTGGAGTGGCTGCAAGCCCCAGGCAGGAGGGCCTCAACCCTCATCCCAACCCATGGGGGATCTTGACCTTCCCAGACTCCACTTGGACATCTACCTGCAGTGACATCATTGTCTGTGTCCTGTTCTTTGGCCTCAAGGCCAACAATATGTCATGACATGCCTTTGTACAATGGAGCTCTCCTCCCACCCCCAGCCTGGATGAGGCTGCCCACCAGGGCAGGACCATGGGCTGGCATTGCCTGGGACCTGCCTGCCGCAAAGGACAGGGTCAGGCTAGCTTCCAATGCAGAGGTAGCTACCTAAATGTGAGGGGGGAAAGGACTGTTGTCTCGTTCACAATTTTTCATTAAAATTGCGTTCTGTGCAAACCCCTTAGGGCAGAGTTTTACTGCGATGCAATCTGTTTTCATTACACCTTATGAATTTTATTCCTAATTGACATGGGACTTTTGCAGTGCCATAAAACAGAGAAATAAAATTCTGGGTACTAGAAATTCAAAAAATGAATGCTCTAGACTATTATTACGATCCACAGCACCTGCAAGTCCTTGCTGGTTTCAGCTTCAGGCATGGCTGTATGGTCTAGACTCCCAGCAGGGATGTCAAACTCAAGACAAAAGAGGTGGCACCACTACCATCTATACTCCCAAACAGGGCTGGTCACTGGCAGCCAGGGAGTGGGAATGACCAGTCTCCCCCCTGCCTTGCTGTGCAAAGCAGAGAGGCAGGATTGCTATGCAGGTATGAGTGGAGAGAGCCTGAGCAGCAGGGACGGGATCGTTTCCATTCCTATCCCAGCTTGCCAAGTCAGTGTGTCAGTCACTCAGCTGTTATCTTTCAAAGAATAAATATTCCAGAGACTCCCAAGTGTCAATGATGTGCACAGTATTTATCCATAGAGACAATACCACCATGAGGGGAAATTCTTACTTGATTAATCTACAGTCCTTTGATCTAATTCTACTTATAAAATGGTATTGCTAGTGGAAAAAGCAATTATTAACATTTCATAGCACTCTGTTTAAATTTTCATAGGGATTTCTTTTTCTGTTGGAAAATGCATTGACTTTTTCAGCTAATGGGTTTCTGCATTCTTCCTTGCAATATTTCCAAAGACTAGGAAGCATTTTAATAGAAATATAATGCTTCAAAAGCCAGCCCAAAGAAACAAAAACCAAGGCAAGAGCCTGCGTAAGGTACTGACTAGGGAACAAGTCCATTAAGGGCTCAACAAGCCCAGCTATATGCTTGTAACAGAGAGCAAAGCGCCAGCTCCAGTGCCCCTGTGGCTGCGTGTCCTTGCCACGTCCCTGTCAGAGTGTAAGCGACAGGGCACTGTGACCTCTCAACTTCCCCAGCAGAACATCTCAGCAGTCTCGAAGGGCAGAACAAGGAGCCTTCGTTGCAGGGTGATGACTTTCCCTTCCTCCCAGACACGAGGGTCCAAACACAACTTCAGGGCTGGAGGGCTGCTCCAGGCTCGGCGTTGCCGAGTGCTGCCTCTGCCGAGGCTGAATTCTTTGGCTCCAGTCCAGTACTTACATAGTAGTCAAATAAAACAAGAAACAACAAGAGTTAGCTGGTCTCGCGGTATTCATTTGAAAGTTCCTGTGCTTGAAGTTGTGAACAGTGGAGGAAAGTAGTCCTTACTGCATACTTTTAAAATGACTGTCTCCTGATTTGGTGACTGCCTTGACACTCACTGTTTATTTTCAAAAATGCGTCATTCAAATGAGGAAACCTCTTTGGCTGTCAATCTTTCAGACAAAAAGTACTACAGAAGCTTCAGCTGTTATGTAAGAGTGCTAATTAATATTTCAGTCTCAGTCTACAGACTGTTTCTGGAATAGTTAATAGAGCAACAGTGAACTTCATGTTAATGCATCTCATAAAAGCACTTCAAAATAAAAGCTTCCCCATGTGTTTTACAAAGGCTGTGGGGGAGCTCTAGCACACACCTGAAATCGCTGCTTGTCACAACAGCAGCACAGCCTATGAGATGGAAACCCAACCCCATGTTCCCATGCCGTGACTGATCCACGCAGCAGTGGAGATTCCTTCATAAAACCACAGCTGGAATTAGTGATTTTTTTATCTGAATCAGAAATGTCCACACTTACATCTATATTGTAATTCCTACACGTCACATCTAACATGACAGTCGGTGATTTGATGGATACTGAAATTTTCTGGAAGATCGGGAATCTTTAACTAAAGGGTTATTAATACAGCACAGCGTTACTGACATCTGTGCAGTATTAGTATAATTGACAAATTCAGTTCAAGGATGTGTACTCTCCTCTGGATGTATTCATAGGCAGAACTGCAACACTTCATTTTCTGTTCATTGATTTTTTACATCTCTCTGCCACATTTTCTCCCTGAAATTGCATTTGGGGTGAGAGGGAAAGAGTAAACGATTCGCAGGAAAAAAATGCCCCAGGGCTACCCACATATACCAAAGGATCCCAGGCAGTACTTGAGATGTGCTTCCATTTCACTGAGAGTGGGGTACCCTAATCAGCTGCAGAGAGAAGCGCAGTGTACTCCAGAAGAGCGCAGTGTACTGCTGAAATATATCTGATAACAAACTATCCAATTATGACCAGCTTTTCTGAGCAAAACAACAATGTGAGTTTCTATGCACAACCTTGGCCTTAGAGTATTACTTATGTAGGCATGAGTCAACACTATAGGCAGTAGGGCAGTTGAGGGTAAATTGAGATGAACAGCACTTTCCCACTTGTATTCCCATATACATATATAACAGGACTGCTTATTCACATCTTATAATGCACCCCTCCTAATTAACTGTGAGATAGGTCCATGACGTCGTACCTGGCACAGAGTTCTTCGGGTTTGGATTGAACCTGCAGTTCTCACACTGTAATCAGCCACTTGATCTTCCCGCAGTGACCCATTTCCCTATTATTGTTAGTTGCACTTATCTTGTTATATCACGTCTAAAATTAAATGGCAGCTTGATGGCTTCTCTTCATTTGAAAGCACTGGTGCTATGAGAACAGCACAGCTTCCTAACCACTGGAGTAGCACAGTTGTTATTAAGATTAGTGACATATAGTTAGAAGAAGCCGGAAACTCTTGTTTTCAAGTCACAGAAGAAAAGAAATCAGGCATCTGCTTTTAACTTGTTGATTTCCAGATTCCCTTCTATAATTCTGCAGGTAGAAGAATAGTTCAGTTTGCTGGATTATGGCCAAAACGCCAATATCCTATATATGCAATATATCCTATATTGGAGTCTTATCCACATATCTTATCCCTATCCTATTCACACATCTTATATTCTTTACCTATATCTGCCTTTGCAGATGCCTGCACAGCAGCTCATGTGTTAACAGCAGGCAATTCCTCCATTCTCAAATTTAGGAAGAGAAAAAAAGTGATATGCAGGGAACGCAAAGCTGTGTTTGTGATGAGGTTTTCACTTACTTCATGTGTTTTGAATCCTATCTTTGGGACCAGGACTTTTAAAAGCAGAAGTTCATTGCCTGCTGTTCAGGAAAAATGTTTTATATTTGAATGTAGATGTTTGTTTGAGAGCTGAGCTGGGATTACTACAGGCTACAAACTCATTTATATAGGGCATGAAACAGCAGGGTCTCCAGAGCAGCCAGAAATGCTTCCCTCTGGCTCAGTGGCACTTCGACCGTCTTCCTGTGGCCATGCTGGGACGCCAAGGCTCTGCAGCTCATCTGGGCCTGCCAGGAATTGGACTGGGGCAAAAGGAAAATAGTTTCTCTGAGATTTCAACATTGTCGGGAAGTGGGATGGAAGCAGCTAATAGCTGTACAGCATTACAACAGAGGATCGTTTGACTGGAAAGCCTGATACTGATGTGTTCTGGAGGCAAGTCGGCTGCTATGTCAACTGTCTGATAGTGAGTTTTACAAATGAGTACTGCTAAGCAAGGCTTCCTCTTATGCATGAACAAGACAGACTTATAGACACCCTTGATAAACTTCAATCCAGAAAAGGCTTCTGAATAGTACATTATATCCTTTTCCTCTGTTCCAGCACTCCTGTTCCAGCATCAGAGGATTATCCATTTGCATTTTAAGATCCACTTTTTGTGAATAGTACCAGCATAAGAAGTATCTCCTGATTACAAAAGTGTTAGCAGCCTGGCCAAACCACAGAAGGCAGCTCTAATACAAACAGAAGATTAGAAATTATACACAAGCTCAGTACAACAAGAGTAGTGCATTTATGGGTACGAAGGATGGTAGGGAGAAAAGGGAGGTAACTAACTGCCCCACCAGCCACCCAGGCAAACTTACAGAAATAAGGACACATGCAAAAAGCCAAGATGAGGGCCCTCACAAGACAGCTGAAGTGATTCCTCTCATCGGTCCTCCCATAGAGGAGCTCAGGGCTGTTAAAACAACAAAATGAGTAGTAAAAGATTTGAAAAAGGCTCCTCCAAGATCCTCTTCCAAGAGATCATAAAGAAGCTCACCTATCAGGGATAAAAAGGAAAAGACCACTTGTGGCTTAATGGCTGCTTAAAGATAAGAAGCAAAAGTAGTAATAAATATTCTATGTTCACAATGGGGTGAGGTTCCCAGCAGACTCCCACAGAGATTAGTGCTGGAACCTATTTTGTCCACTATCCATACATGATTATTATAAAGGGACTGAGCAGTGAGATGGCAAAATGTAATGACAATACCAAATTAGTCTGGCAGCCAAAATAGAAATTGGTTGGAAACACTGAAGGTTCTTACAATACTGATTGAGAAAGCATTAAAACTGTAGCTTTTGAGTGCTGATAAATGTACTGGAGACACCCTAAAGGTACATAGTGCACAGTGATGACATTTAATGGAGCTACTACCACTGAGGAAACAGACTTGGATAGGTTTATGAAAATCCAATACAAACACACTGTAGGAATAAAAAAAGCAAAGAGGATTTTAAAACTTTTCAGATAAGTAATTGAGAGCAAACCAACAAACATTGTTACGCTATTACAAAGGTCTGCCTACCACCTGGTAATGCTGGGGTCTTTTCTCACAGTGGATGAAGTTGGGAATGGTAAGTGAAATGATTGTGGGGCAGGTACAAAACAAAAGAACATAAATATTTCTTCATATTTGTATAGCTGGCCCCTGGAAGTCATTGTTAGAGGATGCTGTGGCTGCCAGAAATTAGAAGAGTTCAAAAAAAGATTAAGTAAATTCTTGGAAGAAAAATCCAGCAAAGGCCATTAAGCACAAAATTCTAGCTCCTGGCCCAGGACCTCCCTGAACCACATGAACACAAGTAGGCTATACAATGTATACAGCATCACTACACGCTTATCCCAGTGTTACATTTTTCCCAAAATAGTTGCATCTGCCTGCTGGCCGACACATGATACTGGGTTGGATGGAGCTGTGGTCTGACCTGAAGTGGCTGGTCTGTATTCTTACGTGAGCTAACCAGCCTGTACCCACCCTGTGGACTATGTAAAAGTGGGATCCTAACAGCATGGCTAGTGCATAAATGCATCAAAATAACTGCTCCTGTGGTCTGTGGCTGGAGCCTGCAGAACAGCCAGTATTTCCCTGGGCACAACCTCTCTGTGACCTCTTGTCACATTTACTGGTGAAGTGTAAGCCAGTGGTCTGCTGGCCACAATGATGGGCTCAGAGGAGGTGACCTTCCTGTCCCTTCTGCTCTCCCAGGGGGTTAGAAGGGACCAGGTGCTCCTGACTGGTGGGTAAAGTCATTGGAAGGGGACGGTTGTTTCGTCCAGTGCCTGGCTGCTAATTTAGGTATTATGGTCTAACTCCTGTTCAGTTTTAAACATCACATTTTTTTTCAGTCAGACCACACCA
The DNA here is from genome assembly GCF_031877795.1 of Strix aluco. Classification (NCBI taxonomy): domain Eukaryota; kingdom Metazoa; phylum Chordata; class Aves; order Strigiformes; family Strigidae; genus Strix; species Strix aluco. The sequence continues at coordinate 112,926,867 of NC_133932.1, read as the reverse complement.
GCATATGAATATAGACTCCACTGGCCTCAGCTGAACTCTTCACAAGCCAAGAATAGCCAGCATCCCGCAGTGAGAAGTCCCTAAAGACAGTGGTTCTCAACAGTAAATAAATAAATAAATAAAAGTTGGATAATAAATAGAGTTCAAAATAGAGGTCAAAAGAGAGGAAGACATTTCAGGTGGCAGACTTCCTCTGCCAAAGTATTTGGAGAGTATTACAACAGGAATGAGCTAAAAGTAGTTTCCATACTCTTATTGCAATTCCATCTGCTAAATCTATACCCATGTTCCTAAAACTAAATCCCCAAGGAACTGTGTAAATATATTTAAGTAGTGGTGGGCTAATACACATCTTAATCTCCCAGTCTCACTAACAAAGTGTTTGGCTAACACAGTGATAACATAAGAAAGTGTTTAGATAAACTTAGTTTCTTATGTTATCCAAATACATTGTAAATCCCTACACAGCCCTACTGCTAATGTCACTCTGAACTACAGGCAAACATTCCTAGCTCAGCTGAAGGTTCATGCCTTCACAGACTTCATGTGAGGGCTTCGTTATTTATTTTCTTTTCAACAGGACTCCAGGACCATGGTGATGAAATGGGCAAGAGAGGAAATATTCAGGTTTTGATCTGGTTTTGAGAGGGTTTTGTTTTCATCTCTTTGTGCTAGAGAGACAATGCCAAAGTTAGATTTGTAAAAATTAAAAAAAACAACCCACCAAGACAGAACAGAATAGCTCTTGGGAACACTATTTCAAACACTGCAGCATGGGACTGGTGCATGGGAACACGAAATTCTCCAGGCTCCCCGAAATCAATGAATATTCATTGCAGATTTCAGTCTCTGGCCCAGTGAGGCAGATGGACATGATGGTTAGGGCACAGGACTACCTGGCAGTGACTTGCTGTAAGACTTCAAGGAACTTGTATAACCTGTCTCTGTACCTATTTCTTGACTGATAACAGTAATCTTTGCCTTGCTTAACTATTTTGGTACATATATGTAAAAAAAAAAATATATATATATAATTTTGTAGGGAGATTCATTTTCATTACAAGCTATATCAATCCACTGGAGGCAGGCTAAAGTCTACTCTAACTGCATGAACCAAGGAGAAAATACCTTTCAAAATGGTCCCACACCTGTAGTGGGTTCCTTCAGATGAGACATTTATTGCCTAAACTTGTGGAATGCCACAGATTTCCCAATACATTATTAAGTGCATGTTATCAGATCTTATAAATACTGCATAACAAGGACGTAGTGTTTGTACATGTGGCTCGACAGAGCCTAACCAATGCACTAACCAATGAGCTGGGTCTTGACTCTAGGGCTGGACTGCAGCCTAGCACGCAAGGAAGTACTCTGCAGGATGCATATAAAGCACTGTTCACTAACAGTTAAAATATCTCCTTTTTTTCTACAATCCCCAACCCATCACCACTGAGACAGCCATCAGGAACAGCAAAGCCATCCCTTTGCTGGTTACTGTTCCTGGCAAGCCAGAAAAGCTGGGATTTTGGCTGATGCGTGGTAGAAGTTTAGGCTACAGTGGGGCGGCAAGTGTTCCTGGGAGAGATGTCCTCTGCAGAAGCTGGTTGAGCCTTTCTGCCTCCACCTCTCCCATCTCCCTAACGAAGCAAACTGAATTAAGCCTTGTGGCAGCCAGCATCCCTGGTACAGTGCAGGACCATCTGGCCTGACACGTGGCATTCCCGTGCTTTTGCTGTGAGGGTGAGTGAGGGCACTGAATCCAGCACAGAGCTGAGGTCTGTCCCCATGGCATCTGGGTATGTGCTTGCCCATGCCCTGGAGAACAGGGTGCACATGGCGTTTTCTTCCCTCCCCCAGATTACCAGTTTAGGCATCCCAGAATCAGAGCAAAGTTCCTGCACAGAAAATAGTGTGGATGAGCAGTGGATTTGGTCACTAGCCCAGCTTTAAGGCTGACCCACCACATCCCTGCAAGTGCGACCAACACACTTGCACACTTACTGGCTGCATAATTTCAGCCATACTGGTGCCTAATTAGCAACCTCACAAATAAAGAAGCCAGGGGGAATATGGGACATGCATGTATCACTTATCCCTCACCTGAAGCTAGAATTTAGCATAATCTACATCAACTTCTCTGTACAGTACCTTAGTTGCCCAATATGTCTGAAACAGAATGCCTGATACCCATAGCTTTTAATCCCAAATTATTATTTTTCCATATCAGAAGATTTAGGAGTATCAAACGGTCATATATATATGTTGTGGTTTTTTTCTAAAAAAACCCTCCAGTAATCCCTGGCAGTGGAACAGTTTACAATATAAATAGATATTCATTAATTGGACAAGTCCCTACCAAGATTTTCTGTCTCCCAGCAATCGACTGCTCTGTGCACAACTATAACTTTACATTTCTAGACTCTGTTTTTCTTTCTTGCACTCTTTTTTTTCCCCTCACAGTTTGCACTGCGCTATATAGACACCACAGAGCTGATGTGTCTCACTGGATAAAGTCATTTTGGCCAACAAGCTGCAGGTGCTTTTTTTACGGAGTGGAAGCCTGCTAAAGAGCAGAAGCAACGCAGAGGAAAGGGCTTCCCATAGCTCCCTTGCCAGTCACCACTCTGCTTCTCCTGAGAAAGAGCAGGCAGCCTGCCTCCTCTCCTTCCCCACAGCCTGCCTTCTGAAAATGCTTCCTGTGAGCAGGAAGGACCAGAGAGAGCCTAGAACCTGAAGCAATGCAGGCAGGGTGAATTATTCTCCAGCAGATGTTCCCTCCTTCTCCCCCCACTCCCCATATCAGCTGTACTGCCTTGGAGCATATTCTCTTTCTCCACCTCTCCCTTCTCTAGCTCTATACAACTACACACTCCCTTGCACATCCTCCTCCCGCCTCAGCAAGCACTTACCAAGACTTCTCTTCTGTCGATTCCCCCTTTGTTCAAAATAGGCAGACCAAGAGAGCTGGTTGATAAGGTCCATACCAGCTGTGAATTTCTTTTCCACTCTCTCAATTCCAGTGTGATGAAAATATTGCAGTGTACCCTCTGTTTATCCTGGCATCCTATCACAACCCTCTACTAGGCTTCCTCCCTGTCCCACTTTCTGAATATACAGCGCTCTTTCAAATCAGCTCCTCAGTGTTCCTCATTTGTTGTTGTCTACTTAAGGTGTTGCTCCATGTTTATGGAATGTAGTTTTACTGGAAAAATTCCTTGGCCAAAACCTTCAAAAGGAACTACTCATCTTGGGTCAATTTTCCATGGCACTTGCAAAGCTCTGACTTTCTGGGAGTGCTGGTTTCCTCAGTCTGAACATAAGACCTCTTTGAAGTATTTCAAGTTGGGCAACTAAAAATTGCAGAACTGAAATTGCACCTGACCTTTGAAAAAGGTTGGTCCTGTTTATGTTTGCCAATCTTTTTTCCTCTTGTTCAATTAGATTTTGACAGGTAAGTGCTGTTCTCAGCTATAACGACATGTAATTAAGGCAAAACTGGGTCCTGAAAAAAGAGTTTCCAGACCATGCTTCTGTGGAGGTCTTTTACTCCAAACCAGAATTCACTGATTACCCTATAAGTGCTCAGGATTTGCACTTCTGTAGCTGAGATCAGAATTGGCTTTAAAGTACTTTGTATGTACTTTGTATTTGGACTGCAAAAGAATAAACCAGAGATTCACGCATTTCAGTCTTTATTTTTCCTCCTTTTATGTCCTGGGGAATAACATACTCACTGGTTCCTAATATGTTACCAAACATAATAGGTTGGATGATAAATTAAAACCAAATGGAGTTCTGAACATTTTGCTTTCAAACCACTAGTAAGCCCGTATTGCTTTAAAAATAAACTTTGTTCCCACTTTGCTCAGATTAGCGACAGTTCATGTGACAGGGAGGCAACTCTGGCCATGCCACCTGTGAATGATTTGAAAATAACTTTTTAAAATAGCAATTGTGATGTGAGGGATTACACGTCTCCAGAAGATTACAAACGGGAAACAGACTCTGTGTCTCACCAGCTTAGGTGTAGCTCAGCTAGGAAGTGCACAGTCACATCGTAAACCTCCCTTTTACTTTGTTCCTAATTGGCAGCCTTGTTAACAACATTAGCAAAGAAATATTTACTGAAACCTGGAAGCTAAGAGGTCATACCATAAACTTGTCATGTCTTTATACTCTTTCCTAAGGATCCACTAGCAGCTGTTTTGAAAAAAAAGACACCTGAGGCTGATGGACTTTTGCTCTGACTGAGGACACCGTACCGAGTACAATAAATATTCACACATCTGATAACTAACTAGTAGTTTGAAAAGTGAACCTCAAAACACACTTTAAAACATGCAATCTGCATGGTTGTTGCCCTTGTTGCTTAGCTAAACTAGTCAGGGATCACAAAATCACACAGCTTTTATTACGATAAATTCGGTATGTCTTCTAAACACATCTAACTCACAATCTGCCTCCCCAGAATAAACTGGAAATGGAGAAATACATTTATGCAAGGTTCAGATACAATGGCTGGTTACTGTTGGAACGTGTAACTTTAAGTACATGTTCAAGTGCCATTGAAGTCACAGATGCCTTGTCAGCTCAATCTCCTGCTTTGCTTACTTGAGCAGGTACCTTAAAATGAAGCCAGAGATGTTATAAGCAGCAATGCCTAAATTAAACTTCTGCAATGCTAGTGGCTCACTGATTTCCATATCAAATGCACTCAGGTGGTAGCTGAAGAGATGGCTTTTTCCCTGCCTGTCACTGATGCAGGCAGGTCTTTGGTGCTGTCACTTGGCTAGGATTATGGAAAGAAATAAGCACCACTGGAGGGCAATTCATCCCCCTTGTCTCACACACCTATTTCAGGATGACAGGACTTACTTTCAGAGGTACGTATTTCTGTTTTGACTGTAAAGGACCTTGTGTGACTAGCTCAAGCCTTTTAGAAGGCATCCCCACTAGACTCATTGCTTTCAAGTCAGGGCAGATGCTTTTCACCCTGTACATTATTTATAACGTGAATCAAGACTGTGTGGATAGAGCATAACATAAAGCGTGTACTCTGAGGACTAAACAAAACCTAAGTGGAAAAGGAATGAAGATTTCTTTTCTCAGGTATTTCTGTCAGCTGGTACAGCTTAGCTGACTTGGCTGCTACATTCCCATTTTGGGATCCAGCCTTGATCTGGAGATCAAGTTGAAACTGTGCTTCAACAGGGCTGACAGGTACCTCAGTGGCTGTGCTGCACACCTCAGAAAAGCCAGGGAAATGCTGACATGGATTGTACTCACACCACATTGGCAAGCCAAGTCTTAGGATGCTGTCCTTGGGATGGGTGTCTTTGTCTCTACCATTTCACTAGCAGGGTCTGCATAGAGAAATACTGAAAACTGCTACATGCTAAGGGACCCAGGGAAGAATTAAATGTTAACTTTACAAGAAGTACTGTACTGCACAACTTCCTACTGATTATTTCCTACTTATCATGTTATTGCTGACTGTTTCGTCCCCCTGAAATTACGTGGACATGTATGTTTTACTCAGGATCTACTGGCAAAACTAATTGAGAGATGAGTCTTCTGGCACAAAACAATGTCCTCTATTAAAGAAATAAGTCATTAAATAAGAGCATCCATAAATAGAAAGGGTCGGAAAAACAAATAGGGGGAAGCATCTGGTTTGCAACATCTTTGCACAATTTGCAGTAGCTAAATCCAGACCCAGTTAATGACCTGTTTATTTTCCAAAATTTCAATAAAATGCCTTGGCAAAAATTTAATCTGTCTCTGGAGAATGTCTTACTTCCTTCCATATGTTGCCCGATCTGTCACAGCAATAAACTTCTTCCCAGTTTCAAGATCCCTAACGACTGCACCAACTGATGCTTTCTATAAAAGAAGGGATAATGGTTCCAGCCCTCTAAAAGTCATGATCCTCCCTTAAGAGAAAGCAACATGAAGGAGTGAAAGAGCGAGTGAGTGCCCTATGTTATAGCCTCTATCGTGACCCAGAATCCAGAGATTTAAACCAGTTCCTACCTACAATCTCTCCCAGCTGTTTTATAATCTCTCTGAATTTGATAGTTTCTTTAAAATGCTGCCATGCCATGATTAATGTATATGCCTTGGTTTTGTAACACTTGTCCTGCTGTCCTTGTTGTTCAGGATGACTTCAAAAGAAACAGCTTAGGCTGTTTTGTAATTACGCATGTTTATGGTTTTGTACAAAATAAAACAGATGTTTCAGAGTCAATTTTATTTGGTGGTGTCTTGTCTAATCTAGATTCTGAAATGTATTTGATTTCTATTTGAATCAGATTAGGTATAACATCCTCTATTTCATTATACGCCAGAAATATGGATGTTCTGGTACCTTCATGTTTCTGATGAACTCATGCATCCTACCACATTAATTTAATAGATAATATTTTTTAAAAGAATACGCTCTTGGTTTAGAGGTTAAATGTAACAAAACAGATGAGTCCGCATGAGTCAAACACTTAACCACTGAAATTTATGAACTATTTAAGTGCTCTGCTGAATTAAGGCCATAATCAAATTATCAGTTTTGTTCTGAAGTAAAAGCACTTGGAGCTGTTAGGAGCACATAGAAAGAGCAACTGTAATTATCAAAATATTCATTTGCCAAGCTGATGTAAAACTATACACTTCTCACTCTACAAAATATTTAATTTTCAGGAGTGATGGAATGAGTCAGGTCAGGATGATAAAAGCCATTCTTGAACCAGAATCCAGAGCATTTCTGCTGATTTTGGAGAAGTTGCTCTTTACTTTCCTTAATGTAACTGGTAGGAAAAAAAAAGGTCTGAATCTTTAACTGGTAACAAAGCTTTAAGAGTTCTTCCTAGGAAAGAAACTGGGCAAAACCCCAAACACCTCACCATGTGGCACAAATTCAGGTAGAGGTTCAATGTATGTATGTTTGGCTATGCACATTAATGGCAATTACTGACATTTTGAAAGCTGACTGTGTCTTTTTGGCTGTATAATTTCCCAGTCTATTCAAAGGTAGCTGACAGGCTCAATGCTGTCATGGGGCTTTGAAAATCTCAACTGAGAAAAATAAGACAACATACAGTAAAGGTGGATAAAGTAATAGATAATGCAGAAAAGAGGAATCAGTTGTAATTTTTACCTTCCTATGATACTAGAAATACAGTGATATTCAGTAAAATTTTAAAGCTGTAGATTAAAGTTTAAAAACTGAAGAGAAATAATGTGTGCCATGCATTGGTTTTTCTTGAAAGTACATGATCTGAGTCACTAGTTATACTATTACATAGAAGTCCTCCTCCCATCAGTTTTCTCGTAACTACCAACTCCTCTAGTGCTTGCCCATATTGTATCGTTTTCTTCTACTTCTGCTACTTTATTTAGAGAGCTATCTGAAGATGTGCATTTACCTTCTCTCAGACAGTGACTTCCACAAATGGAGAATACTTTTGTTTCCTGAAAAAGGTGGTGCCAGTCTTTGCTGAAAATCCTCACTTCTCTACATCTATAAAGACACCCTATCCTCTACGACTTTATTTATAATTCAAAATATTTATTGCATCAAGGCATAACTATTCTCCATTAAAAGCACTCCTTCCTAAAGTTCAAGTGAAAATCATATGCATACTCAACCCACAGTATTTTAAAGTCACTCATGACTCTTGTTTTGTGCCCTGAGACACAGTTCCATATTTGTTTCTGAAGTAGGATTTGCAAGTTGGGATTGCTGCAAAATATTTGCTAAAAAAGAGCGCGAATAGTTCATGGACTTGTCAGAATCCATCTGTTTGAGTCTATTAATGGGTGCATTCCCAGCTGTGGTCTTTCCAATGGCATAAATAAAAAGTTTCTTTCTTACTACAAATCCGATGGCTGAAATCTCCCTGTAAAATTGATTTATTTAGATACAATCTGTCCTTACGTTAGAGACCTCTTAAAATGAGCAAGACCATGAGATGCCAATCGCATACTCTTTCAGCAGTCAACTGACACATAAATGACTCACAGTCTCAAATAATTTACTACAGCATTATACTGGATAAGCTATGAAACAGCATGCCATTCAGATCAGGATGAGTGGAACTGAGATGGGGAAAGAGAGGTGCATTTACCAGAGGAATGAAAGGCATATTGAAAATAACCTAAAAGTTGGGACAAATGCTTGGGTCCTCACTCCTCCATGCAGTGAATCCAAAATAAACGTACACATGTATGCAACGCACTTTAGGGAAGTCCAAGCTACGAACCAATGCAGGAGGTTCCTAAATCTTTAGGAACCTTTTTTTTTTTTTGTAATGCCAAGTGTAATTTTCAGTATTTTGACCTAAAGTATTATTCTTAACACTGATTTTGACTTAACTCTTTCAACGTTCGCTCAAGCTATCCTTTTCCTGGAGCTGGCAGTTACCCTGAATTTATTCTTAAATTACAGCAACAGGAGACCAAATACAAAAATATTTCAAGCTACATCTTTGCTTAGATTCAGACAGATCTACATATGGTACAAGGTGCATTTGAACTATGCTTCTCTGATGAAGGCAGAATTTCCCCTTAACTTCTTTCTGTAACAAAAGCAATACTCCAGTTCTGGGGTTTTTTTAAAGTGCTTCTGTATTAAATGATCTGTGAGGGTTCAGTGTCTTCTGCATCATCATGGCCTGGGACACAAGTCCCTCCTCCCCAGAAAACACATTGAGTGGCTTCTTGGAGCACCAGTGCCATTCATTTAGGTTGAGCAACAGAAGAAACTGATTATCCTCACATTATTTCAGATCTGTGACAAGTAAAATTTGCAAAGTATTGACAGAATTAAGAAAGCTATTTTGGACTTCATTAACTTATCTTGCTGCTAAAGAAATACTCGTGGTTTAAACAATTTTTAGCAAAGCATAAATTTCAAATGGCAGTGTCTCTGAAATAGATTAGAAATCAAATTCTTACAGCCTAAAGAAACACAATCTTTACAAGTTTCAGTGCCTCCTCTTCCACTGTACTACAGCATGTTGCTGGATCTGTAAAAATGATTTTTGGACACAAAAACTTTTCTACATACTTACTGTTCAACAGCAACAGAGAAAACTCAGTATCTCAATGAAATCTGTTGAAATACAGTTCACTCTGATGACTATACACAGCAGAGTTTGTTTTAGTTTCGCTTGGCACACTAGCTGAAAATATCTCAGTTTTTTAACTCTCATTAATTTCGGTCTACATTGCTAAGTGTAGTAATTGCTGGAAGTAATTTCAGGACTTTACACCAAAGGATGGAGAGTTTGTTTGTACTTACTGCTCCAGACTAGCACCCTGCATGCAAGAGAGGCCACATCTGCACTTCATTGTTCTGGACTTCATGTGATTACCTTGGGAGGCAAACACATACTTTTTGGCATGTTTTCTTGCTTTAAGTAACCCCAATAATGTAAGAAAGAGCTGTGTCACAGTCCCTCAGTCTGGGGGTTTTATAGCATTAAACTGTGGACATGTGTTGCACACCTCTGCATGTAGCACTGGGGCATGCGGAGGTGATTTAGTCTAGTGAGCCGAGTACAACTTCCATAAACTCTACTGCAATTAAATGTGATTAAGTCCTGCTGCAAAAGCACAGAAAATAAGACTTCTGGATGACACTCTACCCTTATGGGACTTAGTATGCCTTGTTGCACTATCTTAATAAAACCGGTTGTTGTGTCTAGTATTGTGCAATGCATGTTGTGTACACATACTGACTGATATTACTGTATGTAAATTACTGCCCTCTACTGGAACGACAGGCAGAGTATTTCACATGAAATTGATTATTACATAAATTAATTAAATTGATTTTTGAAGTTTGGGGTTTTTTGGAACCAAGTGCCATGAATTGCAGATGTTCCTGATCCCTTCCTGTACCACAGCTACTAGCTGCACTCATATCCGTGTGCACTCAGTCTTTGCTTATTCGCAGTATAAGCTGCACCAGGATGGTCTGGTTGCCAAAATATTTTCATTTTTGAACTGTAAACAGGATGTCCAAGGGACTACAGAAGTGCAGTCTTCTTGTTGATGCTCTAATGTCAGTCAAAGAACCTTTTAAGACTGTAATAATCAAAAGAAACCATCACAAATTCTTTATTAATTGAAAATAATATTCCCAAAATAGATTTTGAAGAACCATAAGATAGGCATCACTCCTTTAAAATCATGAGGCTGGCTTAAAATTATGACACTTTACAAAATATGTATTTTTTTGTTTTCTGTCTTTTCAGACTCTGAAGTTCAATTTTCAAGCTTTTCTTTTCAAATTTGCTATTAAAGTATGCTTCTGTTGAAGTGAAAGCTGCGTTTCTCGATGAATTGTGACTTGAGGAGATGATTTTTAAAGGAATTATGATATATAGCAGCACAGGAATTGGTTACGCTTTGTCAGAAATACAAAAGAAATCAGAAAGAGCAAGAAGGAACATCTGTCTCACAAGAAATGCAAGAAATACAAAATATGAGAAGACAAAAGTAAGTGAAACCACTGCCATGAATTAAGGGCATTGCCTGGAAAGTATTGCACAGGTCAAATTGTTAAGTCATCCAACTTTTCAGAATCCTTAAAAACATTACAATGTGGGACACTTTTGAAGAGGTTTTGTCATTCAAACAAGAACGCGATAACACAAAATTCAGAATTGAGACTTCATTGATTCCAGAAAATAAACACCACATCCTAGTGTAGCTGGGAAAGCAGAGGAGTGGGAGTCCAGTCTCCAGGGACCTACCAAGTCCAGAAATTTCCCACGTTTAGGAATTTGCTGGTCAGCCACCAATAAGGTTGTACTGATGGGAATTATTATGGTGTTCACTTAGCAGCTAAAAGTTTATTGTGGATATAAATGTTCTATATAAATGTTCTGGTGTAGTTATTCTTATAAATAAAGTCACTTGTGTGGGGATATGGAAAGTGGTCTGTAGGATTACAGTCATACGAATAAATACAAAACACCTAATAGGAAATAACTGAGAAGATACATAATTTCATATGCCATGACTGGTATTAAGAAGCAATCTTGGGATGGAAAAACATCATTACAGTTTAATGTCAGACCAATAAGTTAAGTGTATCAGTCTTTATGAGCTCCTATATATCATAGAAGAATACGAGTACCAATAAACACATCTATCTAAATGTACAGGAACTTAAACAATATTGTATTATATATAGTGTTTCTGGAAAAATAGTACTATGAATTGTTTCCAATATTATGGTCTGCAAGCATCAGCAATAATTAGGATGCTTACAGGAATCCTCCATAAAGGCATGGTGTAGCATACTGACAAGGTATCAGCCTTCTAGTCACATAGGAAACATTTACAGGTGGAATGAACTGAGGTCATGTATATGTGCAGAGAAATAAGGAGAAATATTTGTTTACTGAGAACTGGAAGAACCTTGTGGATGCTCAAGGAACCACGCAAAGTCAACAGCAAAAGAAAAAAAAAAAAGTTGTACTATAAAAAGGACTGACACATCATAACTTTCTAGAAAAAAGAAGTACTTTCTGAAGATTAATCGTGTCATTGAAATCAGTGAACAGCCAAGCTCCAGAAAGAAGGAGACCTATCAAGAATCTTTTTTAAATAGCTATCAAACAGAAACTGATTCAAATGGTATCCAGTTCTATTACCAGCACCGATTTCCCATTTTATCAGCAGAGTTTTGTATCTCATAACGTTAGGAAATAAAGTAATCAAAACTGAATTTCTCTTAGGAAAGTAATCTCTGATATAGCTCTCTGATGGAAGCAGGACTTGTTCAAATACAGAATTTATGTATTAAATGTAAAACCAGAAGATGACTGTTGTTGTTGCCCCAGGAACCTCTGCTGCTCCTCCACAGTCACTCCAAATCTTACACGGAAAACAGCAGCAGAACCACGGGAGTGGGTATGAGAAAATTACAACTTTCTCTGGACTTTGAGACAGTGGGGAGTCCTCCATCACGCCCCTCTGCAGTCTCATGCTGATACAGAAATACTTGGCAGGTCAAGCATATTGGTATTTTTGTAATTGTATTTCTGGAATTAACTTCTTGTTGCTGAGGGTCATGAGAACCCGGCAGCACCAGAACAATGGTGGTATTTTGCCACCATTGCCCCTTTTTCAGATTCAAACCACTGGTCTTCAGGGAATGTCTAAGGAAGGAGACAGACATTACAGAATACTGACATAACGTGCATGCAAAGAAGAGTATCTATATACTTTAAAGAAGTTCACCTAAAAACCCCTCCTAACATTACTATAGAATATACAGCATGATTAATATGATTTATGAGATCACTGACTACTTTTTTGGCTACTACATTTTCTTTAGGACTGATACAAGAGCAGAAAATTCCCTGGCATGCCTGACTGCTGATAATGAATCACTCATAAGTCACTTTCTTTCTTCCCTGAAGCACTCCAACCCAAATAAAGAACATCTTTCATAACTTTTCTCCTTGACAAAGGACAGTCTTTTCCCATTGATGGGGTCGGGTTAGGGGGGAATTTACACATATACATCTTACCAACATACATGAGAATCAGTATCTTGTATTCTCCGGTGCCCTGGTGGGGACACAGACTGCAATGTCTCTACTTTGCTTTCTAAAAATGTATGTGCATTATTTTAAAACAGAAAATAAAAGTACGCCTGCCAAACCAGCCACCACAAATAACAGATTTTTCACATACACATCTCCTCCACTCCCTAATGAAAACTGACCCAGCAAAACTATTTTTTTTTGAAAAATCCACTAATTCTTGAACAGCTTTAATTAGATTAATCTGTCACATTTGCACTGTACACAAAGGTCTTAAGATGAAATTTCAGTAATAGAATAATATCAAGATGCACAGACTCAAAGTTGGCCTCATATTGGGACTCCTGCCTTTGCTCAGGGGTTCTCTGAGGACCTGGGAGCCTGGTGCACATGTTTCCTTTGAGCTCTCCTAATGCTGACCTCAGGATATATCACACTAGAAATAATTAGTTCTGCTTCATGGAGTACAAACTTGTAAAAGCAAGTTCTAAAAAATGTTTCATTTAAACTGAAAACTAATGAGATTGATGCTTTTTAAATTAGGCTCCAGAAATATGGCTGCTCTTGCCTCCATGCAGACATGACAGAAAACTGCTAAAATTCATCTAGTTCTGGTTGTGACAACTAGTTTTTTCAGACCCACTTTTCTCTTCCATATTCCCCAGGATCAGCTGGTGCCAGGGAGCAATTGCAGAGGTGCAATTACAAACTTAGGCTAGCTCATTTGCACCCAATAAAACCACAATAACCCACAAACCAACCACAAGTTACTTTGAGAGGAGAAGGGTCATTGCCTTGCCGTTTTTGACAAATGCAGAATGTGGCAATTACTTCCTGCTGGACAAATTATTGTCCATTTTCTACCTTACTTCAGCTAATGTTCAGTTTCATCTCTGACATAAATGCATTTTGGTCACATTTGAAGAGATACTTGTAGTGGCAAATTAGTGTATAAGGTCTTCTTGAACAGTTAAGGATACCCAAGAGTAGGTCTTCTAAATCTTTCCATTTAAAGGTCTTAATTTTGACTTTTTTAGACTAAAATTTTCTTTCAATCATGAGCCTCCCTCATGCTCCTCTTTCAATTTTTGGTGCTGCAGGTCATCCATTTCACAAACATAAGTTGTCCCACAGCACATTTTCATGCAGCTTGATTGAGAAACTAGTGCTTCATGCTTTGAAGGTTCAAGAGTCACTCTAGCATCAGTCTCTGAAAAGTCTATCCAAACTTGGCCAAGTTATAAAACTTTGAAATCTCAGTCTGAGCAAACCACTGGAGACTTGGTGGAAAACTTGCCCCCAAATTTAATTTACTCGGAGCACGACCAAGCTCAAAATAAGGTGGGAGCATCCAAGATCATTCCCCAAAATCACCCCAGGCAGTTGCTTCTGGAGAGGTCTGCAGCTAAGTAGGAGCTGGGACAGTGCTCAGGGGTATCCTGTCCTGTGCTGCTGTGGCAGTCAGGCTGAAGAGAGGACGTCAATGAAGAGATAAGAGGAATTGTACCTGAAGAGCTGGAGGAAACTGAATGGGGATATAATCTCTTCAAGAACACAGAACATACAAGGTATTGTGGGCCACGAAGCTCAGGTGAGAAGAGATTTGGCAAAAAGCCTGAGGGTGTATCTACGCTGCAGACACAGCAGTGGCAGCCTTACAGAGCAGAAATCCCAGCAGCAATCTGTGTGGATTGCTAAACCACAGCTAAAAGCTAAACGTAAGAGATTAGAGACAAAGCTTTCTATTATTAGAAGAATGTCACAAAGTCAAGTTTTCAAACTTCAGGAAGTCTCAGAATTGAAAGTCAACTGTTTAATCCTAACTCAACCCTCCTCTCATTAGGCACTAGGACAAAGTCTTAACCTCAAATGCACATGCACTTCCCAAGGATCCCGAACGGTGATGGACAATGGTCTAGTCGTTAGATCAAGGTCATGTACCCAACTAAGTCAGCTGCTTCAGGACTTCTGCTGCATCTCTTGCAGAGACATGCAGGAAAGAGTGGAAGACAGCACACAGGAAAAAAACAGGTTTCTGAGACTATGCCAGCTAAATGGTGCCCCTGCAGTTCCATCCCTCTGTCTGGGTTTCACCAAGTCACCTGAAACAAAATCTGACCAGACTGACAGAAACTGCAAGTTACTTATTCCCTGGGTGCAGTACAATTAGATCCCGAAGGCTGATTTGCGTGAGTGCTGCGCAATGGGAGCCACTGAGAGCCATAATTTGAATATTAAAGTAGAAAATTCAAGTTCTAACACTCAGAGTTACTGATATTCCTGAGTTCAATCTCACTGTGCCTCTGGTTGCTATCTGTAAAATGGGAACAATGTAACATTACAGCTTCTAGGAATATAATTAGAACATCAATGGTATGAAGTATGCAAGCCTCAGTGCTCCTAAGCACCATGCTCATAAGCACTTGAGGGAATTTTTAATCCTGTGCTCAGTCCAGGATTTGAGAAAGCTGCAGTACAGCAGGATCTAGGTTAAGAGATTCAGCAATAGGGCTTGTTACTTTGTGCACTGAATGAGGCACAAAAGTTCTGTGCAAACAATGGGGATGTGATCATGTCATTAAAACACAATCCCACACTGGAAGAGGCTGTACAACAAGGCAGCAACAGGCATCCTTACCTCTGGTGTTTCCTGACTTCGAAGTACTGAATTTCAAAACTTAAATATATGCTTTGTTTTATTTTAGAATACAGCAACTGAGAGAATGCCAGATAGAGGGTGGCACTTTTCACCTACATACAACAGATGTAGCAACTACAACTTCTGTTTTACTGTGACAGGGGATCATGATTTGAGCAGGGATCTCAGAATCACCTTAGGGTCATCATTTCTAAAGAGTCTGTTAAACATGCAAGTCAAATTCCTAAAGCAATGGCTTTCAATAATGGTATAGCGTTTTAGAATTATATTAAACCAACAGTATTTTATGTAACCTTTCAGACTAATAGGTCCCCACTCCAACAAGGGAGTTAAACTCCTGGTGTGCATCCCAGTTAGTTCGTGAATCCCAACTTAAGTCATAAGCATAGTGGGAACACAAAAAGTGTAAAATACGTCTGCAAAAATTATGAAAAGCACAGCAAAACTAAGGCTGCCATTTGTGGCACTGTAGCGGGTACACTCATTGTTTAAAAAACAATTCCTGGTCAGTGAATCAGAAAGAGTGACTAAGAGCTGCTGAGCACCATAGATCTGTCCTGAATAAGAGACAGCGTGGAGCAGCCCTGTCCCAGGAGCACGCTGGGAGCCGGGCTGCTGCTCATCACCTCTCCGTGTAAACGGTGAGGGACAGAGGAAAGGAGCACACTGTAGCAGTCTTTTTATGCACAGCTTACTTTCCACAGCAATCCAGCCACTCTGTCTGTCTCTTTGAGAGTGGCTGAGGCAAGGTTCAGCTCTCTCCGTGCTCTAGCCAGGGTTCAGCTCCTTGCTCCAGCTCACACACCTGCTGCCCAACTGTGTACTGTTGCCCTCTGCTCCAGCACATGGACATCAGGGCAGAAACTCTTCCCAGGGAGCACTGAGGAAAGTCCTGAGCAACCTGCTCTGCTCCCAGTGCTGATCCTGCTCTGAGCCAGAGGCTGGACTAGAGACCTTCCAGCATCTCATCTAACCCCAACAATTCTATCATTTTTATGAATTAAGCTGTCTTGTGCTTACTTTCTTTACAGGTATATGTTAGGCAACTGGTGTCTGAAACCTTAATAAATAGATAAAAAAGTAAAGCAGACCAAAAGAGTAACTATCTAAGTGCCTGCAAAGCCATCATCACAACAATAATTTAATCACGACCCTTTATTTGGCTTGATGGTTGGAACATGACAGCACACTGATGGTTAAAACTGTGTTTTGTTTTGGTTGTTGCTCTTAAACACTAGTTATCAGTTACACTGCTGCTCCGACTGTCAATCAGGGGCGAACTACAATGTCAACTTTGAGGGAAAAAAGGGAACTTGTACAACTATCTACCTGACTGGGATCGGATCTGTTGCAATGGAGAAACAGCTGGTCTGGCAACCAGCAAATAATGACACATTTAGATCAGCTTAAACTCCCCTTCTCATTAACAAAAGCTGAGAGAAGAGGCATAGGAATATGGACTGCAGCTACAGGGGCCAGAAGGACAAAAAAATATAAAAACAAGAAGAAAAATTCCAGAGACATAAAAGCATCTGAACAAGAGAACATCTCTGGAATCAACAGATGTTATTTGTACACATTTTGTTATACCGTCAGATAATTCATTTAATTAGAGGGCATGTGTATCAGTTTCTCACCAGCATATTATAAATAACACTTAAATTATGGCAGTGCATAAGCCCAGGACATTAGTATTCTATCCACCTTAAATAAAAAGTCTGACTCCATCAATTTTAATACCCAGCTGCTTTAAGAAGTTGGCTACAGCTTCATGGCAACCTGCCCAGGTCCTTTGCTCAATCAAGCAGTCGTTGTCTTTGACCAAAAAAGAAAAAAATAGCCAACAGTATCCTTGCTGAATGTCTGCTGGCATCTGCTATTGATATAGGAATAAGTGGATTACATGTAAAGACAGATTAATATTTTGGTTAACCACAACACTACAAAATTAGCTGGTTTAGTAATTCATTATTGAAGCTACCCACTTTAGATTAATTTTTTTAAAAATTGCCATGCAATTTTCATCCGTTATTTTAGTTGTATGTACAAAAGAACTAATGTGCTGGAGACACAGTTTAAAGACCTGTATCATACACTATTTACCTCTGTATTATACAATACCAGCATGTCACAGTGCCCTAGGAAAGGTCATCAGACTCCTAACAATGCTGTAGGATGTGGCAGAGGAATCCATCATTTCAAATTAGCCTTCATTATACATGATTCTGCTCATAAATCTTGACGTATTGTTTTCCAGTATAATAACACCACCTTGCACTTGCATGTACCCTCTAGATCTTTTAACTCATGAAGTATTTTACAAATGCAGATTAGCTCTATGTTTGCAAGCATAAAGTGAATGTGCTGCTGCAATAACAGTGCTCTAAATGTGACCAGACCTACTGGAGCAACCGCCCTCCTCCGTGTCCTTTTGGTCTCCACCTGGGGACAGTAAGACTGCAGGAGCCTGGTTTTCCAGAGCAGTTAGGTGACCTAAAGCTATAAAAGCGCCTGAAATTAAATAAATCATTCTTCTTTGGAAGTTGCGGTCCTCCTCACATTCAAACCCTACGAGGAACCAACCTGGACCTGCAAGTGACTTACAAAACTGATCAGACAAGCAGGTGAGGAAAGTCAACCCTCTTAATTTCTGAGATGCTCGGAAGGTGCCTCCGACGTGGGGCTACCTCCAGGTTTAGCCTTGAGCCCGACAGCTTGTGGCACCCCCCCCTCCGTGACCGCCAGGGCTCGGGCAGGTGCTGCCTGAACGGCGCTGGCGGCGGGGGGGGGGGGGGGTCCGACCTGCCTGCACCCCGGCTCCTGCCTGCAGCCCGACCTGCCCGGCGACTGCCACCCGCACCCGCGACGGTAGCTGAGGCGGCGCCGGGGAGCTCCCCGTCCCGCCTGGGCTGATGCCCCGCGGCCTCCGCGCTCCGGCGGCAGCAGAGTAGGTGGCCCCCCGGAGCCCCGGGCGTCCCCTCAGGCGGCCGCGCCGCGGGCAGGTAGCGGCAGCCGCGTCGCGGCGGGACTGACCTGCGAGCCGCCTCTCCCGGACGTTCCTCCAGAGCAAGTCCCAGGCTTTGGCGGTGGAGTCCCGCAGCTGCTCGCTCAGCGACCTCCGGAGCTGCGCCTTGGCCGGGCGGCCCTGGCTGCTCATCCTCGGCGGCTCCGCATGCCGCCCCGGGCAGCCCCGCTCAGCGCCGCCGGCGGCTCCCCGGGACGGGGACGGGCGGCGGCGGCCACATGGGGCCGCGGGGCAGCCCCGCCGCGCCGCAGCCCGCGTCACCGCCGCTCCGGGCGGGCGGCCCCTTCACCTGAGCGCCGCCCGGCACGCCGCCCGCCCCCGCCCGGCCCCCGGGGCAGCAGCCTGGCCGCCAGCCTGCCGCAGCGCCCCGTCCCGCGCCCGGCGCCTCGCCGCCCTCCTCCGCCCTTCCTTCCCCCCCGCCTCCGCGCCTCACCCCCGCGGGGCGGGGAAGGGGCCCCGGGGTCCGGCCCGGCTCCTGCCCCACGGGCGAGGCGGGTCGCCGGCCCCGCCCGAGGCCCGCGGCCGCCCCGCCGTGAGGGGCCGGCGGCGGGCAACGGCCGCCCCTGCGCTCCGGCCGGGCCGGGACTCCGCGCCCCTGGGGCTGAGGCACCCCGACAGCCCGGGCCACCGCGGGCCTCGCGGCCCCGCGCCTAAATGTCGTGACCGCGCCTGTGCCTGTGACCTTGGGAACTGTCCGGCCGAGTTCCCCTCCCTGGGAACTGTCCGGCTGAGCACTCCCCGGCCGCGGGCTGCCCGCTCGCCGGCTCCCGCTGCCCGCCTCAGCGCTGGGGGCCGTCGTCGGCCGGGCCCCGTGCTGCCTGGACAGCGACCGGCCGCCGCCCGCCGCCGCCCCGGCCCCGCCGCCCCCCAGCTCTGCGGGCAGCATCTGCCGCTCCAGGGCCAGGCCACCGGCCACGGGGTGACAGAAAACCCGGCTCGCGGCGGGCTCTTGGGAGGCTGTAATAGGTGCTTCACCCGCGACGCCACTTTTGCCAAAAGAAAACTGTTTTTTGAGAGGTCTCTGTTTCTCTACTCCACCCAACTCCACAGTCCTTGCGACACAGCTTCTCCCATTTCTTTCCCACTTTCTCTGCATTGCACTCACTTACCTCCCACCTCCCTCCCCCTGCTTCATCCCTTCCACCCCCCTGCATCATCTCGTCTTCTCTAACAAGCTCTTTCACTCCTAGACAGTTTCAAAACTAAACCCTGGCAGCCACTTTTTGCACACATTTGCAGACTAAAAGGAATCCCAAACCCTCCATCCCTAGACAAGCCAGAGAGCAACATCTGGGCCCTTATCCCAGTTAGGAAATCAATTTTGTGTCTTTGCTTCCTCTGTGATTTGGGAAATACTGTTGTAACAGTGGCCCCTGCCCTATCCCGGCCAGCCCCGGAGTGGACGGTTCCCAGCACGACTGGCAGCAGAGTCTGACAGCTGAGAAGGACAACAGGGGCTTCATTTCGTTTAGTCACAAACCATTACTTATTGCTTACTCTTTTTGCAGATTATTTGTCATGTGCAATGGGGAGTCTGATGTTCCCGAAAGTGAGTGCCATACACTGAAACAGCTGAATACCCTGGTAAAGCAGTCATGTTAAACATCATCGATATCCCTGTCTTGTTTAAATTAAAACCATAACTGCAATGTCAGCAATACCCATAGAAGCTAAAAGCAAAGAGATGTATTCCATGTTACCACTCAGTTTTAATAACATCTTCTGCTTACTCTCTGATGTGAATTTGTTTTGCATTGTCCCTGTTCCTAAAAGGCTAATCTTAAAAGGTCCATCTTAAACTACTTTATCTGATATAGCGGAGCCAATGTGCTTGCCCAGAACTTGTGAAGATGTTGTATGTCACTCCTCCTCCTGCAATTCCAGCTACAGTGTCCTCCAAATAACTGGACAAACTCTTATGAGAAAAGGGATGCCTTCCAGGGACGGATGCATCCAAGATCTGGAAGGGGGACAGCGTAATTATGTAAATACTCCCACATCCCATGATCCAGAGCAAACACGTGCTGATGTTAATGGGAGAGGAGAGGATTACGGTTCCTACAACCAGCTCCTCTGCCCCGTAAATCTGCCTCTGACCTCTGCCTCACTTTATTTAATTCCCTACCAACACAGCCATTACTGGTACATAAGACCTACCATGCCTGTTTTCTGCCACGGGCTCCTATCTGCTAGGAACCAGGTAGAGATGAGAAATTAATTTCTGATATTGTACTCAGCTGCCCTATAAAGATCAGCAGTGACACACAGTGTAAAGGTGAGAAGATAAAATCAGTTTTGAAGGTTTTGTATCATACTGCTGTGTCACTACCCACAAACACCAGTCCGTGTCAGCCAGTCCTGTAACCTTCCACAATGCTCTTCTGGCAGCCGTACATGAATGCACCTTCTTACCATGCCCAGCCTGCCGGCAAGATAGATCTCCCTTTCTTCAGTTGCTTCCTGTGATGGCCAGAATGTAGCGATAAGACAAAAGATATTCCCTTCCCTTCTATACCATTTTGAATACGTTACTCTATCAAAAATGTCCCTACACGTCCAGGTTTACTGAAAGCAGCTAATTAGCAATAAGATACTAGGAACCGCTAATACCACGTTATCTCACTGCAGGTTACTAGGATAAACTCCAGTGATATGGCTGTATTTCATAATTGGCAGCAGACCAAACTCTGTGGCAGGCACTCACAAAAATCTTACTAATTTCAGGTACTTCATTGTGGAAAACTAAACCCAGCAGCAAGATTGTGCTTTTCTCCCTAAAGAAGACAGTGCTATTGAGTAATGAGAAAATATCTCATGCAGCAACCGGCCCATTCCTATTTTATGCCTTCAATCACAGCTGTTCAGAAGTTGAGTTACCAACACAGGTATTTTTGATGTATTACACGTAGTAGTAGCAGTTACAATATGAGGTGTTCTACACAACCTGCTTGAAGAAAGGTGTGCGTTAGGGATCATTCATAGGTCAAAGTTGTTTCACTTCCTTTTAGGATATTAGAAAGCATGGCTAAATGTTAAAGTTCTGGTCTCCCTCTGTGCATTTTCACCTGTCGGTTAAGCACGTAAGTAGCCAACTCATCAGTGCTCTTGTCTACAGTTTGAAACATTTTGACATCCTGAACAAGATGGGTAACAATTCTGGAGGAAAGAAAAGGAAAGCACATTTTCCACAGAAACAACAGTTTTCCTGCTTGATACTAGTCATGCCAAAATGGTTCTGTTCTGAGTAATTGCAATAAAAACACTGTATGTGATGGACAGAAAGGAGGAAATTCCCAGTTGCCTTAAAAGAAACTGAACTATGATATTTGTCTTTTCTCATTGATAACAGAGTATTGGCAGGAATGAAAGTGGTATTTGTCTGTCTTAAAATCTAGCAAGCGCGTAAAATGGAGGAAAATCTAAGATAATTACACCCATGCTCCAATGCCATTGTGGCACAGAAGTCTGATGTTCTAATTATATATTTAGCAATTTATAGTTCCTCCCAATCACCATGGTAATTAAATGCCAAGTTAATTGATACTACATAATAATCTGGCCTCTAATTAGCAGTGTGTTTTTAATTTGTTGCAGATTCCATTATGTAGCCTGATCTAGTCCTAATAAAGTCACTGTAAAAACTCCCATGCATCTGTTAAGAGAATCAGGTCTAAGGAAAGAGAAAAATGGCTACGTCTTGGTTTGCCATTTGTAAACTACTGAAAACTACATTAAAAGTACAATTTCCATTTTTTTCATCTAGTCCTTAATTATGGTGAGTCAGGATTTTTTGTTAGTTTAACCACTTCACAATATTTGTCTTCTTGTGGAAAAACAAAACAGGACACATCTTGCAGAGGAAAACGTGAGAAGAGTACATCCTTGGGTTACTGCGTGCTGTTTAGTGGACGTAAGCTCCTTACACTTGTATCTCTTAAAAAACAATAATAAAGCAAAAGAGAAAATCAATTAGTACCACAGGATCACTGATGCAGTCTGATGCTAATCAGTGCAATACCAAATTTTATAATACATCTAATTCTTCAGGAACTGACTGTAAATTAATGAAGCTTCTTGAAGTTTATTGTACTCAAAATGGTGTTGCTGTGCTTTTGTAGCTTCAAATAGTAGCTCAGACAGCCTAGATATAAATGCATCAAGTAGTATTTATAACTTTGGCAATGATCTTTATATCTTTGGGGGTCCTAGAGCTCTGGAATTTGTTTTCTATCACAGTCTAAATGTCCTGAGTGTGATGCTGTAAGCCTGGGTTACCACTGGAAGGGAAGAAAAGATTTGAGGTTTTCCATGCTTGTTTTCCTAATAGCAGACTGCAGTGAATTGCATACTAATTCTGTGGTTGCAGTTATGTGAAAAGCACCAAGGACATATGAGTAGGTGTCCTCTTTGACATCTAAATAAACAAACAAACATTTCGGATAGACAAAAATAAGAATCACTGTGAACAGGGACAAAATGTTCCAGCTTGTTTCCTGGCACTCTCTCCCTGCTTATTGTTTACATATGCAAATTATCATAATTTTAAGGTAGCTTTAATGAGGATCAATTATAAAGCAGTTTCACTCTTTCCCAGTTTATCAAGAGATTGGCACCTATCTGTTCATGCTTCTCCATTTCAGCTTTCTGAAGCTCTGGGAAAGGATCACTCTGCACTTTGCCAACAGCAGAGCACTGCTGGCTTTCATTACCCGGGGCCAAATTCTTTCACTTTTGTTCACAGTGATTAATGCTGAAATAAATGGCAATTCTTGCAGTATTCACCGTGAAAAGGCTCTAAGTATGCTCAGATACAGACTACAGTAACAAAGTATCTGCTGTTTGACTGTCCCCCCTCTCCCTTGCTAAAACTGGCATGGAAGGGATGGGGGGGCATCAAGCTTCTCTTCATTCTCTTCATGGCACTTCATTATTATTAATAAACTGTAATATCAGAGCACTTAGAACCAGAAACTGGATGGAGCAAAAGTACAATCTCTGCTCTCGGGAAATTACAAACTAAATATAAAACAAGACACCAGTGGAGAGAAGAGCTAATAGGGGTAGGAAGGGTGGAGTACAAGAGAACAATAAAACAATACTGGCCAGCATAGTAACTACTGGTGTTAGCACACCAGAATTAGTTTTTGGAGGCACTGACGCAAAGTGAGTTAGCAAGAAGATCTCCAAGGACATTAATGTGGTATCCTTATATATTCAGAGGACCAACTCCCAAGCATGAGGGGCACTTTTAGAGAAAGCATGCAAATGTGTATTTGAAAATGTAATGAGTAGACAATGAAAGCTGGCACCCTGTACAGACAGACTGTGGGAATCAAGCTTTTAATACTGAACAAATGAGATAGGGAAGGGAAGGACCTTCAGCTTTAAGACAAGTAGCCTCCACTTGATGCAACAAAAAGGTAGGATGAACTGCAATGAATAGTGACAGCAGAGAACTGTAGAGTATTTGCATTTGGGATGCACTGCAGTAGACCAGATTGTGTCTATCAAGGCAGAGTAAGTAAGGACAAAGACAAGATGATAAAAATGGGTTGAAAGTTTTTCCTAGACCAACCACGAATTTTCACCTGGAAAACTCCTTCTGAAAAAAAAAAATTATTACTTACAGAATAAAAATTAGAGAAAATGTCGTTTTTTCTCAAAAATAACCACCATTTTCCTGGTTTTGCCATGGAGCAGGACATGTTAAGAGCATCCAAGTTAAGCTGGACAACCTTAACTTGGACTTTTCTCTCCATGTCACATCCTAGTTGTATCTATCTCTTGCAGATTACTTTTTAATAACCCCTCTACTTCTCCGATCTTATCTCCTTAACTCAGCCTAAGTCGTCACACGAGAATGATGAACTCCACGTGAGGGCCCCATGTGAAAGGTAGGAGGATCTGTTCTGTGAGAATGGTGAAAAAGGGGTCAGGGAGTTAACTGTGGTACAAATGATCATTGGATGGATTACTGTCTGAGTGAATAGGGCGCTTCTCCTGAATAGTAGACAGCAAAGCTGAAATTCTGAAGAATTGCAGACACAAAAGCCCTTGCACATTTCTCAGACAGCAGAGGAGAAGAATGAACAAAACAAACCAAGCACCAATAAATTCACTTCCTTTCATAAGATACTCTGTGGACATCTTTAAAATATAGTATGTTGCAGATATGAAAGTTTAGGCTGGGCAAAGCCAGTCACTGTAGAAATAGCCAATTCCTCAGTGATTAAGCAACTGGGAAAGTGGAATGCATTTTATATGTGTAGATATAGTGGTTTTTTACTGGAGCAGAGCTTGAAATTTTGAGGTGATTAATGCCCTTGAAAAACTGAGCAGCTATGTTGAAACATGAAATGTCTCAGCACAGAATATGGCCCCTGTTCTTCCTATTCCAGCTTCGGGTGTCTGATTTTTCCCCTCCTTTTTAGTTGCTTGACAAAAATATATTATTCTAAACTACATCTTTCTTTGCTTTCAAAGTGCTCATTTCCTTAATATTATATTGGGACCTTGTCTAAACCAAAATTATTTTTTTTTCCAAACTTCCAACTGTTATTACCATCACAGTAGAAATAATTGGAACATTTTTGTAAAAAAGCCTTGCAGCAGTCAGCAGCAATTTAGCACACACCGTATCTGGATATTGGTTCAGAGACCTGGGAGCTTGTTCTTTTTTTTTTTTTATAACTCTCCTGGATTACACAGGAAAACATGATCAATCTTGACAACAGGTTCTAACAACAATGCAATGGAATTGTTCCCCAAACAAATATTATAAGAGTAAGAACTTTTTTCTGATACACAAATACTCCTGTGCACATACACTTTCATAGTAATCAGGCTACTGACTGATGGCAGCATATTGCCAAGGAACAATCTATTGTAAGCTATGGATTTTTATAGAGCTTCCTTTATTACTGGTCACACAGCTACTATTTTAACTTATTTAACAGATTTTTGAAATATATATTTAATGGAATTGAAATGCAATGCTACTAATGTCTTTGGACAGGAAATAAAGAATGTCATGGCCAGTTGCAATAGGGGATAGAATTTCAGGTAGGCAGATTATAATGACCAGGATCAAAATTTGGCTGAGGCCCAAGCCAACCCCTATTAACCTAAACAGTTCTACAGGATCCTGCATCATTAAGGCTGATTTTAAATTTCTTCTTGCTTCTACAGTAAAGAAGGGCCAATCAGCTGTTCACAGTATTGTCTGAGTCTCATTCGAAGTGAAGGCTGGTGACGATTTGATTGTAAGCATCATTTCCCACAGCCCTGTTGGGAAGGTTTCCCAGCCAGCTCAGAGCCTGCCTAAGCCCACTCCATCACCCAGCTCTGGCACTACAGAACTCTCTGTTCCAGCAGGCTAAGTGGTATGTCCGTTCCTGTGAGTATAAAGGAGCTTAAGCTTAGGAAGAATGCTTATTTCATGACATTTAGCATATCTGGGTATTCCCACTGAGAAGCAGGATATTCATGCTGTGAAGAAGGGGCTGGACTAGGTGGATCTCTTTCTATCCAAAAATGTCTCTGTTTCTGTGAGAACATTTTGGTAGTGTCAGGCAGCACCTGTATTCCATTAACTCCAAAAGCATTTCAGTGTTTACAGTAACCAGGAAATGTCAATGTCTGTGTTATATTAACAAGTCAGCAATAACAACTGCAGTTTCAGATTTTAGAGCTACGCAGAGAACAGTTTACTGTGAGTTGCTGAGAGTTTTACTTTTTTTGGTTGAAACACGAACAGGCCTGTAGTACTGCCCTTGAAACCATCACAGAAAGCTTTGTAGAAAAAAGTTATCAGAAGTCCAATATTGCTTCAGTGATGGCTTCATATAATCAGGTAGGCAAAAGCATAGCTGTGAACTGCAAGTCTAAAAAATACTTGACATAAAATTTGTAGCATCTTCACCTTAGCTTTGCTTACACTCCTCCTCCCTTTCGCATGTAGGATGAGGAGGCTTGCATAATGGCATAATTCCATTCAAGATTCAGTATCTTGAAAACAAAGCTATGTTATATTTTTATGTGGACTATACTACCTATATGCACAGAGAGGTAAGCTATAAGGTGTCACTGCATAGTAGGCAGCAGACTTTATGAGAGCACTGATGTGCTGCTGTATAATTATAGTCTGTGTAAAAGAATTCAGCTGTGAGAAATGAAATAGTCCACCACACAAAGCATAACTCATTGTGATCTTCCAAAGAGACTCCAACTTCTGCATGCAAGAGGCAAAAAATCTATGCTATGCACCCATTTGCTTTTCACTGAACTGAATTTTAATAGTGACATTAAATTACTACTATATAAATAGCAACATCAAACACCATGGGAGAAAGCTAGAAAATATTAAGATATTTTTCTTTTCTCTTTTGGGATTGAAAGCAGTACTTGGTAAAGCAACTTAATTCCCAACAAAGGCAATAGCAGGGACTGATCTGTGGCTGGCCCAGCATACCAGAGGCAGAGTGAGCTTGAGGTGGTGTTTCCCCATCACCTGCTGCCGTGTACAGTGATGGGACCAGAATGATGACAGAGGTCACAGCTACCGCTCTCTACTGATAATGCCACCACTCCCTTTCGAGAAAGGGCCATCTTTTTAATTTAGTTGATTCCAGAAAGAACAGAACAGGCTTCACCTCCTCCTTGTACTCCCTTGGAGCATTTGTACTCTAGCTGGCCCAACTCCCCTTCTCATTATTAACAGACACTTTTTTGAGGCTTCACAAACACAATTCCCCTTGACTTCAATTAAGTTCCATGCAAATGAAGGAGACTGTTCAGGACTATTCAAGAAGGCAAGAAAATTTTCTATTTTGCTTGTATGTATTGCTGGTTCCAAAGTTTGTTTTCAGTGGTGCAACGGTTTCTAATGAAATTAGTTCCTATGGATGATGTCAGAACACCTTTACCGTGCTTCAGGTACAGATGTTGCTCATATTGTTTACTTACACTACTGTCATGCAGACTTACTTCAACAGCTTTTCATCATTTTGTGCTTACATAAATCTGTTCAGTAGTAATTACCTGAGATTGTTCTACATTTCAGGGAAATTTTTTGAATCATTTACATTACAAAACCGCATGTAATTTGCTTGGAGAGTAGGTGCTAAAGAGATTATAACTCAGCAGGATCTCATGCGGTGTTAGTTTTTGAGACAGAAGATCAGTTAATTTACCTGACAGAGAATATTTATGCTAAGTAATCCCTGATATTAATTTGATCAAAATTATCAGATACATAGTTCAGGCCTTAAAAATATTTTAGAGAACGTCACTGCTAAAGGGGAAAAATGTGTAAGAAGTAAATATGAAAACCAAAAACTAACCTTCCTATGCCTCAAATTGGAGGCTATTCCCAATTTCTATTCTGAAATGTTGCTAAATGGTTTTGCAATGATCTAAAGTAATTCACTGCTTTCAGTCAAGTCATAAAGAATACCATTTCATCTGGCAAACATTATCCTCCTTTAGGACTTAAAATAGATTTGGGTTTATCCACCTCCCTCCTGTCCTATAGCTCATCTTTTATAGTTGGGCAGAATAAATGCTAAGTGGGTTGTATATATTACTAGAAAGTAACAGTAAGCTTTTACTTTACTTTGTACAGATATAAATTACCCTTTTAATGCAGAATTTATGAAACTCAAGGTCTTCTCAATAAACACCAGGTACAGCTTCCCTTCCTACAAGAACTGCTCTAATCATTCTTTAACACCACCACCACCCCTCATTTTAGACCAAACACTAGTGACAATCTCACATTAATGGTGAGGTTCTTGACTTGCTGAAGTGATTGTAAAAATTCCCATATGCTTCACTGTCCTGGTTTAGCCAGGATAGGGTTAAGTTTCCCCAGCAGTGGGGGGGGAGCTCTAGCCGGGTTATTCAGATACCATGCAGACTTCACGTCCTGGCGCCGCCAAAGCAAGACAGGTCGGTTAACACGTGTGTTATGCCATCGCGTTTCTCACTGCTGTATTGGTAGATATTTTGCTCTGTACATTGTTATTACTGTTATTCTTATTGTTATTGTTGTTGTTTGTTGTGTTGCTGTTATATTAAACCTCTCCTTATCTCAGCCCCGGGGCTTTGTATTTCACTCCCTTTGTGGGGGAGGGGCAGCGGCCGTGTGGTCTCAGACCCTGGCAGGGACTAAACCACCACATTCACTGAAAAATTTCATCCAGTGTGGATACTCCCCTTTCCTGGTTCACTCCCATTATGCTTCTTAAGAATATGCAAGCATAAAGGCCTCTGTTTCTTGCTGATTTGATGTTCCTCATTAATTATGTTCCAGCACATGAGAGTGTTACTTGTTCTGTATCTTGTCTTCATTGGATATCCCTATGATTTAAAGGTGAGTAGGAACTTAGTGCCACAACATTTTTTTCACCAGTTAAGTAAAATGATTGTATGTTCCCTGCATATCATCCTTCACTGACTTCTCTGAATATTTCTTTTTGTAGACAGTTTTGTAATGTTGACAATGCTGGCTGTCACTGTGATATAGTTCCCTGAATTTATATGATGACATTATAATAATATCAATGCTGTTCTTTATGGTCCATATAAATTAGCATTTTATTTGCTTTCACAACTAGCACTGCAAATTGAACAGCTGTTTTCACTGAGCTGTTTTAATTAAGCTGTCCATAATGTTGCCTATGTATTTTTCTGAACTGGTAACATTTCATTAAGTGTGCAGTATCAGTGAATGCTTCAGATCATTCCTGAGCATTACCTCACACTTAAGTAAATTGAAATCCCATCTGCTTTGCGGTTGTCAAATCACCTCACTTTGGTGATTTGAATTTGGTTCTCAGAAATCTTTCTGATCTTTAGTGCCCAAGGAAATCTTGAGTTTGGTACAGATTTTGCCATCTGTTCACTCACTTGTCAAGATAACGAAGCTTTAAATGATACTCGTCCTAGCAAAAATCTTTTACACAACCTATTATTAGCCTCTCTTCATTCTGAAAACTGACAAGTTTAATTTGGGTGTCTTTAGATCTTTTATAAAGTTTATGTTCTATGACCAAAATTTTCTTCCCAACTGATTTCTCATGTTATTTCCTCTCTATTTTGAAGATCTCTGGAATATTCATTTGGAAAGCCTAGATAAGTTTTATCTCTT
This sequence comes from Strix aluco, assembly GCF_031877795.1. Classification (NCBI taxonomy): domain Eukaryota; kingdom Metazoa; phylum Chordata; class Aves; order Strigiformes; family Strigidae; genus Strix; species Strix aluco. The sequence continues at coordinate 112,897,477 of NC_133932.1, read as the reverse complement.
CCTGTTTTCCTGTGCAAAAGCTGTTTCTCTTTTCTTTTACAGAGCCATACTGGATCCTACATCTGTATTCTCATCTGGGCATATTATAGCTTGCTTTGTTTTGTTCAGAAACATATATAATAATTATTATGGGAAGCTGTAATTATTTGCGCTGCCCACAATGGCTTCTTTTCATCTTTAAATATGGGTATCATTCTAGCTGTCCTGGACAGCTGAACCTGATGAGTGTATTCCAACACTTCCACTTTTAGCTCCATTTCTGACAGTGCTTCCTCTCTTATTTGCAAAGAGGACTTCAGAATGCACTCACATCTGGTCACTAAGTCTGGAAATACTCTGCCTAGGAAAAAAAATTCATGATTTTAAAAACTATGTCCCTAAGTCTTATACCGTAAGTCACTGTCCAATTTTCATAAGTGGTTGCCACTCATCAGCCACTTCTGAAATCCTTTCTGAAAATCAGGTGATTTATTTAAAGGCATAAACAAGAATATGGAAGTTCAGCTTTTGATTCTCAGATTTTAAATCTTGCTTCTTACTACTCAGAAAGTTGGCTAATCCTCAGCCAGCCAAGGAGACATAACCTGTGGGTGATGTCATGATAGATCATGATAGGTCCATTAACCATCAGAAGAAAAATCAAGAAAATGTTTTGATTGCAAATGTAGAGAGGGAGTATTATGCATGGCTTTAGAGTGCTTGAGGAGTCATTTGCCGATTTCATTGAGAACCAAAGAAGACTAAGAAGCTCTGGAGAACATAGAGGTATGGAGTGAAGGCAGCAGGAGAGGCAGAAGGAAGAGAATGAAGGAAGGAAGACCACTGTAAAGCATCACGAGCAGGACAGTAACCAGGCTCTAAAGAGGAATCTGAATAGTGAGTGGAAATGGTAAGGAGGAAAAATAAACCTGGATATTTCAAAGAAGGAAATGGAGAGAAAATTAACAGAGATAGGGGAGTTCAGAAGACTAAAGAGACAAAAACAGTAGGTAGAATATGTGCATGGTGTAAAGAAGCGTGCAGAGCAATGAACAAAGTGCTCTGGACATATTGCTGCCTGTTTGCACTGCTGGTCCAGGTTAACTGAATTAACTGAGTTAAACATAACTTTAAAATGCTTGGGTTTACACTTCATTCATTTTAACTTAATCTGTGAATTAGAAATGCTAATAAAGTTTCAAAAGCAATAGGTGTAAGATTCCTATTCCTTGAATTTTAGGCACCCATTTTTAAAAGAGAACTGTGGGAGGTGGGAAGCTGGGATGGAGAAGGATGTCCCTCAAGAGGCTGACTCATTCCACTCCAAAACAGCTGCCTAGAAGAGGTGCCACAGCAGACCTGTGGAGGAGGACTTGATCCAGCTGAAGATGATGTTACACTCTGAAAATGCCTCTCTACCCCCATTGACAGAAGGAGTGCTTAGAAAGCCATCTTAAACTGTAGGTAAAACTGGAGGTATCAGTTCCAACTCACGTGTCCTGTTTCTGTGGAATTTTAATAGGATTTCAGTATTTAACCATTGTAGGCTCATTTTAAAAATCTCAGGTTGAGTATGTTTCAGTTTCACTTTAGTCTTTTTTCCAGTCTCTAACACATTTAAAAGCAAGTCCTCATGATTCTCAATAGAATTTGTGTTCTGAAATCCTATGACTTATTTCTCCTTTTGTTCTTTTTTAATATGGGCTATGTTTTGGTGTGGAGACACTGGAATTGTTTTGCTGTTGAATAACTACTTTTCTCTCACAGCACGAGCTGTAAAACATGAACACCTTGTTGGATCACACTCCAGAAATCTGAAATGGGAATCCTGCCAAAGCTCAAGGCTTCCTTTTTGTTTTGACTGTCACACTGCTCTTGCTTCTGTTAGTATCACATTCCTACCACTTGTGCTTTTCAGACACCTACAGCCAAACTCGTTCCCATTGTAACTCCACTGAACTCAGTGGAGCTGCAACAGAAGTGAATTTGTCTCAGTATGCCTGTAAATTAACCAGTCATTTAAGCTGGAAAGTGACATTGATAAGCAATAACAGCACAGGAGTGGTGAAAGGAAGATATCTCCTAGTTAGTTTTGGACAGTTGACACTAACTCCGTTGTCAGATAAGTCTTACTGACTGTGGGAAAAGCTGAGTGGGAAAAGTCACACTCGATGCCTGCTAACCGTAGGAGGAAAACAGGTCTGGAATGCAGAGGAAATTTTGACATTATCTGTTCCCCCAACCCCTACCAGCCAGGCGATCAAAATAACTAGCTGAGTATCAGCTGCCTCTGTTCCTGGCCCAAACAAACATGCTTTCTTGACAAAGTTGTTGCTCACAGGAGAGGAGGCAAAGAGAAGGAAAGAGTCTAAAGTGGGTGTGGGGGAGTGTTTCCTGCCAAAAAACAGGAGCTGCCTTTCTGTAACATCTAAAAGGATAATGATGAAATAAGCCTAGTGCTGTAAACAGAGGTGGCTCTGTGGTTTCCAAAGGACAGCAATGCACACTTGACAACCCCACAACCCTACACAACAGAACTCCAGTACCTCATCGCTCCGCTTGGCCTCTGTTGACATTGTCGAGGACAGTGTGCCACAGATTTCAGAAAAGAAGGATCAAACCCAGGGGAACAAAACCACTGAAAGGACTTCTCTGTTCCCATCCAAATTGTGTTGTGTAAGAATAAAGTGTAGGCATTGCAAATGAACACTTGAAGATTAAAGGTATTTCCTCCCCAGCACTCATAAGACACAGGGACTATCAAGGCCTAAAGAAGCACAATATATGTGTAGCTTAATACTCTGGATATCATCCCTATATCATTGCTGTTATGCTTAAAAAATTCCAAGGATATGGGGCTGTAGAATAGGAGCACAGCAACAAAAGCAACAAATGAAAAATTGTACTTTAAATTATGTTACTGAGTATTTTGAGTTCCCAACACATCATCCAGCCATTGAGTGTACTGCATCAGTTCTGCCTGTCTTATAAATATGTGAAAATATATAGCAGAAGTTTAGTTTAACTTTGGAAACTCATCTTACATTTCCGTTACCAAAAGAGAGTCCAGAGAGCTGTAAATTGAAGATTTCAACAATGTGTTGGTGAGCAGACAAGAAAAGAAAGAATATGAAAAACAGGGCTAACTTTATGTTTATAAACAAACGGATGCCAACATCAGCAGTCTGCTAGTGATGCCAGAGTACCTATGGCCTTGTGCCTGTTTTGCCTACTAAAAGACCCTGGGAATCAAAACTTCTTCTCTTGATGGAGGCCTGGCATGGCTAGTAAGGTAACTACTGATGGGAAAGGTTGTAAGGAAGACCAGTCAGTTGTGGGATGTTGTAATTATTCCTTTCCATATTCCCTCTCCACTGCTTTGGGAAGCAGGCACAGAAGAAATAGTTCTCTGAGCCCTCTCTCTCTCCTATATTTGTACCCCAGATACTTCTGTCTTTGGCAGGAGTAGACCGCCAATACCCGGGGCCTTAGCCACTCGTTCTCCAATTTTTCTGAACTAAGAAGACTTGACCTGATGCTGGCTGAGACAATGCTAATGGCTCAGATGAGTGCTCTGGCATGCATGAGCAGATACAGAGGCTCTCCATACAACCATAGCACTAACACAAGCTCTTCCTGGTGCCAAGCTTGGCATGGACAAAGGATGCAGCAAAAAGCATCTGACAGGATGGGGACCATGAGCTGGACACCAACCAGCTCATGGACAAACATGCATGAAAATAAGCTCTTGACAAATGATTTGAATGCTGAATTAGAAACAAATGTAAATGTTTTAAGAGTCACCTTTTCATATAAAATACATTGATGATAATGTAAGGCCGTAAGATTTGTAAAGGAAGGACTCCTGTTCTGTGTGGTGCTCAGAAGGACACTACTCTGGGCCTGAGGCCCATTGTCACTACCTCAGTACAAACAATTTAAAAATAATAAATGGCTTAATTAGCAATCCAAGTAAGTTGGAGTTTTAAGACTTTGCTAAAAGAACTATATACATTTTATGAAAGATAATGTTCCCGAGCTTCCCATTTCCTCAGCTACTTAGAGGAGTTGTTTGATTCTGTAATGCAGTGAAAAGCGGAGAGTATTTTTTTTCTTTACAGATTTAAATAATTTTCTATACAGCTATAAATGCATCATTAAGAGACTAATCCTAACCCCACCATTTTTACTGGTGACTGCAGCCAGCACAGAATTAGGTTCTACAAAGGAAGAATTCTTAATATTCTGCAGGATAAACCTGCACGATTTGATGCTAGAATCAGTTTACTTCACAGAATTAAGGCAATTTTAAAAGTAATTGATAATTACAGACTTGAAAACTATTCAACCAATCGAATAACTTCAGTCATACTTACAGATGGGCATTTTCCTGACTTTTTAAAAGCAAGCTTTTCTCATTAGCAAGTGTTATCTTAGTGTTAATTACATATTGCCTGTAATCATATATTGCAGTAAGGATTGAATTTAAAGTAAGGAGAAATCCTTACACCCCTGGTAAGCTAAGAATTCCAGAAAATGAAAGTTATTAGTAAGCACTATACAATGACAGCTGAAACTGTTCAGGTAATTAAAAAAAATATTATCAGCTATAGTTCGTGGACTAAATGAATTTTTCATCAACTTCAGCATTTTCATATTCATCATATTCAGCAAATAAATTCAGCATTTCCTTCTATATTTCCACATAGAAGTCATCCAAACCAAATTTCAAACATTGCATACTTCACAGTCTGTCCTTCCTATTTATAAATTTGCAGCTAATACTAAAAACCTGCATGGCAATCATCAGGCAGACCTATGTCTTGCACAGAGTGTGCTGGGCAACTTCTTAACTGTTCAGTCTTACTGCTTAATTTTAAATGATCACTGAACTGATGCTTAAGTCAACTCTGATGTTAAACCATTAGTTTTCACAAGAATTACACCAGGGAAGAATTTTTCCTTTTGCTTTAAAACAAATTGTCCTGACATATGTACTAGCCTTATATAACAGAGTCTTTGGGAATCAAGAAATATGCCGGGATAGGTACGTACCTAATATAAACAAATTTCAAATAAAATCCTAAAGCCATTACCTTCTCAGACCTCATGTCAAAAGCCAACACTGCACCAAGGCTGGAATAGCAGTTTCAGATTCACTTAGTAATATCCATGTATAAAGCAACCTTTTGGCCATTTGTTTTCTTGAACTTGTCTTTCTTATTGCTCTGCCTTCATAAAGACACGGAGTCAAAATCACAACCGACAAATGCCATTATATGCAATGGAATTACACATGGGACAGCTTTGGCATGTCTTTTGCATTCATATGCAGCTTCAGCCCCCTCCTATTGCTGCATATCAGCGGTGGCTTGACAGCATGGTGGAAATTACTAATTTGTTTTTGCCTTGTGCTGAGTGCTCAATAAATACCAGCACCACTATGTGCATTTCTATCATAGTAACTTGCTGGCCTAGATGCAATCTAATACAGAAAACAGGAAGGGCAGAGACTGTATGGTTTTCAGTTGAAAAGCTTGCTAAAGCAACTCCTGTTTCTTAGAAAGGTGCCCCCGTAGTTGACATTAACACTACACAGCTCTTTGTCCTCCTCTAGTGGTCCCATTATATTTAGGGAGAGGCTTACCCAGGCATCACTTCCTTCAAGTTAACGTAGTTATTACTCAACTGCAAGGTGTTAAGGCTTATGCCCAGAGACCCTGCGCCCAATTTTAACATGAGCAACAGTAAAGGGTTTCATCGCTCTGGTGGTCACAGAAGTGGAAACGGGTATCTCTGACCATAGCCGGTCACAGCTACACAGACGCTGTGTCTTTTTGTGCCGTGGTCATCTCCTCTGAGCAGAGGTTGCACCACAGCATGTTGTTCAATAGCATGAAACAGTGGCATGGCCTGACTATGGTCCCACAGAAGGTCCTATGTTGCAAAAGGTCAGAAGCTGGCTGTTTGATAGCTTTATTGTCCCAAATAACTTACCTTAAGCATATGTTCCAGCCAGAAGCATTCCTCTGTGCTTGCCTGCCTGACTTGAAAACAAAGAAACAGCGCAGAATCTGTCTTTTGTCCTGAGCCTTTCAGAGAGGAGGTACGTGTCACTCTGATACAGCATAAAAACTCAAAAGTAAATCCTTAGGAACTGATCCTAAATAGTTAAATAGTAAAAACTGAACCCAGAGAATTGTTATATGAGGGAAATGTTTTCTAATGGCAAACACTAAAACTGCTGGAGCTGCTACCTGTTAGAAATGATTTCTGTGAAAACAAAAGGCTCCTACTATATAGCTCATTCTTCCATGCATGTGTGTCTCAGAGGTGTAATGCTTAGTTAGCATTATAGAACACTAAAGATTTATTTTGCTGCTTGCGTACTTTAAAACATCTAACCTTCGAACTTTTGAAGTTATACCTTGCCTAGGAAATAAAATACAAGGACATAGCTTGCATTGTGGCTATCAGAGAGGTCTGAGGGAAAGGTCTAACTGAAACAGAAAAGAGGTATTCTGATTTTTTTTTTATTATTCAGCGAAAATTTTTCAGGCATTTGTTACTTTTGGAATAAATGCCAAAATGTGCCCTCTGCCATGACTCTTGGAAAACCCCAGTTCAAAGAAAGTTGTTGCTCAGATGCAGTGGAGCTGAATATGGTTGGTTGTCCACAACCTTTGTCATACATTTTCGTTAGTCATAGAAGAAAATGACTCGAGAATCCTATGGCTCCATGTCTGACCTTAGCTGCTGAAAACCAACACCCCCTAATTCCAACAGAAACAAAACTTTAGAGACATTTATCAATTTGCATTGAATCACCACTTACAGCAAGGTTCCTGCCATGTCTCCAGAGTAGTTACAAACCCAAGCTCATCTATCAGCTGTTTAGCATTCAGCTGTCCTTAGTAGTCCAAGCTGTAAGCAAAAATGTTTATAATACCATCATTCTGAAACCACCTATATTTTGTACAGTTATTGACTATTATTTTTAACATTTACCAGCTCTAGTCTTTTCAATATTTTTCTTTCTTATTAAAAATGTTGACTGAAAATCAAAGTTACAGAAGGAACTATGGAGCGGGGAAATGGAAGAAGATATTTAGAATGACACTGAGTATTAGTGTGTGTATAAAGTGTGTTTATATATTACTGCTTCATTGTTTCAGGAGTTTCTTATATAAAATTCAGAGTATTACTTAATAGATCAAGATTTGTCTATAATTCACATAGTAAAACAGTAAACATATATGTTTTTAATCTACACCTGGTTTGGGATTGTTGTTTTTTTTTTTTTTTTAGAAGCAGCAATATCCTGAGATATATATAGTAAGGGTTCTCATTTTCACAGTTTGCCCTCAGCTGCTCCAATACATCAGTAGGAACTGAGTAGCAAAGATTTGCCTTTTCAGAGGAACAAAGAAGGGGTTTGTCCTATCATTTCTGATTATGACAGGAACATATAGGCAGGAAGAGGCAATCTCACTGCCTAATTTTGGGAGCCAAACTGGCACCGCACAGAAGTTAGAACAGGAGCCAAATGAAAGGACCCTCTGATGCACTGACTGCAGGACAAGCACCGACTCTACCTACTTCTAATTTGAGCAATACAGAGCTTAACTAGTTAACAGGCCAAAGTCACAAAACAGCTGGATTTATTCACTAGTTTACTTTCACTATACCACTGCTGAGCAAAACAGCCTGTCCATTTTCCAGTCCAAAGCAAGCATCTCCACTTTGTGTTGGAAATATGTCAAAGTGACCCCACTCTGCTTTCTCGTAAATGCACGGGATCATTGGATGAGGATGTTTTATTCTCCCCAGTTATTTAAGGTCAGGTTCTCATCTTGGGTAAATGTTTGTAGCTGGAGTAATGACTGCATGAGACGTGAGTACTATGTAGGTCTTGGGGGGGACTGCAGCATGTCTAACCCAGCTGCTGCACTCCCCTACAGAGGATGAGACAAGGCAGCTCCTGGTCACAGTCTGAAGTCCATCTCCAGCACACTTGCCAGGCATCCATGGCAAGTTAAAGGCCATCCTTCTCCACCTCCCCACAAGCAAGAGGAAAATCCCAGAACAGGGAGCCACATCCATTTCCCTGTTCACAGTGTGATTAACCCGTAACTCCTGCCCAGGGACTGCAGCAAAGGTAAAATATAAGCATGAGCATAAAACATTATATGACCAAGGAAACACAAAAATATGTAATCAGTGAGAACTACTGTACATGGGTTTGAACTTGAGATGAATCAAGCACCTGCAGTTTCTAACAAGAGCCAGATGGAGTTGCAGTTCCCTCTCAGCTCCCAGAATCAGGCCCTTTGTTGGCAGTTTTTCATGTACAGCTGCTATATAGCAGAGTTCTGTTTTCTTACACTGTGGAGACCTCTCCTTGAAGTCAATTAGCATTGTGCCTGGACAAATATTGCAGGATAAGGCTATTCATTAAAGCCCTGGGACCGCAACTGCCTCTATTTGAATTTTGTAATATATCAGTCAAGGATACACAATTATCCACGGAGTACTTCTGAAACGGCCAAGGTCACATGAGGATTTTATCGTATTACTGCAGTGCACCATCTTCCTTGCCAGCCCATTGCTGTTCTGCTACAGACTACATTACCATGCATCAGCAAATACACAAGCACGCTGCTATATTTAGTGTTTCATACATACCACTAAAATAGAGGATGTGTCAGCTTTTAATCTGACTTCAAATTTTTGTCAGCAAAGTAAAAGCTCATTTTCCCTACTGATGAAGTGTGCTCTGTGTTAGTCATCTTGAGCTATGCGGTGATAACTTTAAAATACATCAGGCAGCTAGAATGCTCAAGCTGAACAGAATGATTTTTACTAAGCTATATACTAGGAGGTAGTAAGAATGCATAGCGTCAGTCAGCCAGGTTTTAATAGTGACTACCACAGGCTATCTAAAAACCCAGCAACAATCTGATGGCAAGAGGAGCAGCTAACCAAGGTGTTCTCTGTGGTACCACAGCAGACAATTAGGACCTTCTAGGTTACAAGTCCAGAATAGAGATAGGTGGTTGCAGATTAGGTTTGGTGTTATGTGCTTAGCAATATGAGAGTAAAAGCATTGAAGATGATGACTTGAACAGAGCGGTCTATTGCATGGTGATGGGACTGGGGCAGTCTTACTAATGACATAATCTATTTAAGACAGGAGGAACGTGGTTCAATGGTTGAAACCATAGTTACCACCAGGATAGCCATGTTCATTCTCAAAGAAACGAGCGTTCGGTGGATGAAGCTGGTGTTTTCACAGATCTTGGTAAAGCCACAGATTAGGATATTTTTTACATATTCATAAAACTTGCTTATTCATGCAATCATGTACAAGGAGCACAAGTGTGAATCATCTTCCTGTCTACTGCTTCTACAGAAAGCCAATAACCTGCTAACCTACAGACCAAGGGTAAGCCTGTTTAATGAAAATCAGCTTTTCCACTCCAAAGTGCTTATTCTCTTTTGCAACTGTCCCTTGCACTTTGCTAACTACATCTTCAAGGGTGTGCATGATGCCATGTTTGCAACCTACGTCTAACTCCTAATAACACTGTGTTTACTTAGCAGTGTGCAATTATATAAATATATAAGTATATAAATTTCCAAGTCTTTGTGGAACCCCATTTCAGCCCAACCCAGGGCTGTCCATCCCAGCCCCACGATGCTGCGGCAGGGCTGTTCTCCAGCTCTGCCACAGCCCTGCCAGGCCATGAGACCCAACCTGCAGATTGACATCCCATCCCATCCTTGGCCCATCCTTGTCCCCAGGGCCATGCCTGGCCATCCTGGAGCTCTGTCTGACTCTATTCCCCTGTCTGTCCCTGGTTCCCAGGGAGCCACTGGCTCACACTGCACCCTGCCACTATTAAAGAAAACAGAAAGCAGAATAAATTCATGAGAGTTACACCTTACCATTATTTAGTATTTTTTCCTAGTGTACAATTTTTTTAAGGTCAGAACACCATTCTTGCTAGTGCATGCACTGTTAAAAGCACCTGCATTATTATGTCTGGAAATGATGGTACTAGGCCTGGCTAGCATGCAGCAACACTACCAGCAATACTGGTACTTCAGAAGAGGTGCCGGGGTTGCTGAGTGATCTGTGCAGCTGCAGCTTTTCTTAGGACACATTTCAGGTATCCGGCTTAACGTATTTTGAGGCACCCACTGCAAATCCAGGGAATGGAAGCCTCAGAATATTGCATTTATTAGTTTAAAAAAAAAATTTGTAAAATAAAATGCAAGCAAGAGAAAGAACAACAGTCCAAAGGGCAAGGTTTTTTTCCTTCTCACACACAAATATGGTTTACATGGAGGATGACAAGAAGTCAAGGACAGCCCAGGCCAGGGGAAAAGGCTGCAGGAGCCCCCTGCCCTGGCTGCAGCAGCTCTGAGCTGCCCTGTGTGTCCTCGGCTCCTGCTGGGATAGGGTTAGAGGGGCCATTTCCATCCAAAACCGTTGATGCTGTATGGTGGGGAGGACAAGGTGCTGCCCCACTATTACCCAGCGGCGCTCCGGGAAATGACTCTTTTGGGCCTTGACAGCTCTACTTGGAGAGAGCTTTTTCCAAGAAAGAGGTCAGAAGAAGAAATGACAAAGGGGAATGAGATAGAGTAAGAAGTGATAGTGTAAGAGGAAAGTCGTGCAGAAAAGGAACTTGAGCAGAAGAGTGCTGTGGTCTGTACATGGCCGATACGGGCAGGACAGGTGTTCTTCTCACATGAGAAATTCCAAAACAGAAAAAAAATTCTTATCCAGAAAGCAGGGAAAATATCAGAAATGTTTAGGAACTGCAAATCTGGAAGGAACTCTGTCCCTCCATACAAGACATAATTTGGCCTTTTTTAAAAATTTAAATCACGTTTTCTCTTTTTTTTTTTTTTTTTAAATGCTCTAACATAACAAATTTCAAAGCCAAAACCTTCAAAGCTGAATAGAAACCAAAACTTCTTACTCTGAAAACTGTTAGATCATCACATGTCAAAAAGTGTGCATCTATTTTACAGAAATGATTTGAAATAGAAATTAATGGATGCTAACCTTTTCCTGTAAAATGGTACAGTTTGAAGAAATGGGTATTTTCTGCCAGAAGCATTTTAATGATAAATTTATTACCAACTCTATCATATGCCAGATTTCCATGATTAAAGTTCCACCTCAGTGACCAAACTGTGTCAGAAAATGACCTGTCATTCTTCTCTCATGTCTGCAGTTATCAAATTTTCAACTGTCATGTTCTACTGTAAAGATGGGTGCTAAACTTCATCTCTTTTTGGTGACAAAATTAATGGTATCATAAAAGTAAAACAATTCAAAAATTAATCATAGTAAAAAATGGGACTACTGCTAAAATAAACAGTTTTATTTAAAATTTATGTGCCATTCATGTGTTTTCCTTTTCTTTATAACGCCAGCCTTCAGTGTCACAGAGAGGTTTTGATCCAAACAAAGAAAACAATAAAAACAACTGCTAAATCAATCTTAAAATTGATGGGATTTGTATAGCTTTGGAAAAGCACAGGCATATATTTCACTGGCAAATACCATCATGGAATAAATACACATACAACTCACAAAGCAGAAAAAGTTAATGTGCACAGAACTTGAATGAAAATACTTATACTATGCTCAACAGCTTTCATGTTTTGTTGACCTGATGTTAAATACATGAGGGCAAAATTGCCGACAGAGACCTCAGTTTTCTAGGCCAGGGTTGCTGGCATTTTGCTAAGTCAGCACATTTGCCAGCAAAGCCATTGAATCAGTGACATTGACTGCAAAAGGCTTCGTTCATCTGTTTCTAACAGAGTTAAGGTGGCCCTTGGAAAGAACTGAGGATGCAATTTAGAGAAGAGACAGATGCTACTCTGAGCAAGAAGAAATCGCTGAGTTAGCAAACTGGCTTAAACTAGTCCTTCAGGCCAAAAAAAAAAAAAGATGCTAAGTCATCTAGGGACAGACGGATAATTACAACAACGATGTACAATTGCTTTCATTTTAATTGACACACACTGCATACATATTGACTAACGAAACAGAAAAAGCAGTCGGAAATGGGAGACTCCAGAGGTCAGTTGTTTTATGACTGAGATATTTCTAGCTGGCAAAGGCTTTTGTGGGAATGAGGATTCACTTAGACTTTGGGGACATTTCTTCCTGCAAAACTGTGGGGCTGTTATTAAATTCCAGTAACCCACATTCTGTGAAGCAGTTTCTTTTCTCTGTATCTCTTAATTGTGCTTCATTACAATTTAAAAAGGACATTTACCCTCAATTAAGCAAATCATCCAAGCAATTGCTTATTCTCTGTTGCAATGAATTGGTTTTGTCAAATGCGGCTTTAATTGCGTGTTAAGTATCTTGCTGAATCAGGATCTCTGTGTGTATACCAGTCTATCCAAACCTTTCCTTAGCTCCTGGCATGCTAACATACATGGGGTTCAGGGTATCCACGTCTTTAACTCCACTTACTGCTCTGATCTTGGTGCCTCACAGAATGTTATCTGTAACTAAATAATTTCCCCATAATGGTTAAACTCACCAGTGCTGTTAATATTGACAACTGCATTAACCAGCTAGCAAGCTCATGATAAGGAGTGGTTCTGTCACCATGTCTTTGCCACTGGGGACAAGGCCTAGGGGAGCGTTACAGTTTTTGGAAAACGTGCCTCTGTAATGAGCCTCTTCACCAGACTCGGCTGCTGTGCAAGCACTGAGCCAGAAAACGCACTCAGGTACACTTCACCTTGACTCAACCTAAGCCTGTCAGCGTCATGGCAAGCCCTTCAGTCCCACTCTGACACCAATAACTAATACTTGGTTTTATCCCTCTTATTTCAGAACTCACCTTGCAAGGTGTAAGTTGAAAGTTGGTGAATTATCAGCTTTCCTAACGACCATGTAAATCCTACACCACTACGTCATGAACAACAGCATGGAGGTGATCGTAGAAACTAAACTAAATAACTAATATAATAGCAGAGCGTCCCATGGGTCCTCCATCAACGCATGCATGTCTACACAAGCCACCAAGAAACTTTCAAGAAGTAATGCTGTCTTACCTGCTTTTTCCTTACACAGCTTCTGAAACAGGCCCTGTAAGAAATAAATTAAATTTTCTTTAATAATTATACATTTTTTTCCTTCGAATAAGTTCCTCATTTCAGGATGACAATATATGTCATTACTAATCATCACCACCTTACACAAGGCATAAAATCCAGAGCTCATCAATAAAAATGGGGAATATCCAGTTTTGCTTGGTAAGGACACCGTGGTGCCCATTCCCAAACTGGGTTCACCTGCCTTGCAGGGAGTGAGCTTAGGAGCAGTCTCTGGCACAAGCAGGGCACGTGCTGCAAGGATACATGAGGTCCAGCACACTGGCACATGCCTGGAAGTGTCTCACCAAGCTGGCGGGGCTCGGGGAGCATACAGTCTGCTAGCGAGATATGTGGGCAGCTGTACTGACAGGTGGGAAACAGAGGACACTGTGTCTATAGCAGCTCAGAGTGGTGCAGTGACGGTTCTTGTTCATCTGTGACCAGGAGAGGGTCCCTCTGTCTGAGGCACATGACCAAACTGACTTGCCATGTTATTTTCTTCATATTTTTATTCTCCCTGCTTCAGGTCTGCCATGCTAACTGAAAGTGGTACCATTAACACCATAGTTGGATGCACCTCTTGGTCCATTACTTATTAATAGCTTTCAGTGCCCAAGTGAGAAGGCTGTTGCCAGTGATTAAATGCTATCACCCGTTCTCCTTTCATATGATAGATCCATCAACTCTCCCAGCAATGCAGCCTGTAAATGAAACTAGCATAATGGGTGAAACTGCACCTAATTACTTTTTTTTTTTTTTTTTTTAATTAAACAGAAGACTGAACAGATTCTTCCAGATAGCAGTGAACTCACATGTGTGAACTGCCCAGTCTGCAGCCATCTGAAAAGGTAGCCACTCCGGTACCTTGCAGTGACACACTCCCTGTTATTTGCTTGTCCCCATATGGACAACCATCTGCACCTTTCCATGAGATGCACTAAGTGCTCTATTATCTCTTCAGTCAATATTGCCTCTGCAGCCTTGATAGGAATCTGTCTATAAAAACATGGGGCTTATTTACCTTTTGTTTAGTTAAGAATTTTACTGATATACTGCAAAATTCCTCCTCTAAGAATGGAACTGAATTGGTTAAGCATATCTCTTAATAATAGGAAAATCACAGCTAGACTACAGTTGTTTTCCCTTCTGCAAGGCAATTTCATTGTAAAAAAGCATCTTGTTCCATTTGAAGGTCTGCCTGAGCAGCAGCTGAAGTTAGCCTGTCTTTAGCCAGCAGGAACCAAGTGAGGTGGTCACTTCTAGATGGGAAAATAACAAGTGGCTGGGTCCAAATTAGGTTTTGTTAATGGCAATTTGTAGCTTGGCTTTATCTCCAAGATGAGGCCATCTCTGGCTCCTGCACACTGCTATGAGCTTGCCTAGACTGAATTGATTTGTACAGATTTCATCCAGGCTCCCTTTTGATTTTTAGCTCAGTGATGGTGAAATGCCCATAGAGTCTGGAGCTGAGCCCCCTCCCTCAGTGAGGTCCCACCCCTGCCAGGCTCTGTGGTACCTGCACAGACCCTCGTGCTAGACTTCTTCCACTCTTGCTCTTAGAGAAGCTGCAGGATTCGCCTCCCCCTAGGTCTTCTACAGCTGAAAAAGGGAGAATTTCCTCTCTGATTCCCATCTGGCTGGAGAGGAAATTCAGCTTATTTCTCTTTATAAATTGGCCCATTCTGCAGAGAGTAAGGAGCAGAACTACAGCACTACAAGCCAAAATCTGTCTAGCAGCATCATTTAAGGAGTCAGTGCTGAGCCCTCAGGAGAGGGCTCTAGCAAGAAGCATCTCACTTCCAGAGAGAAGTGGGAAATTCAGACACATGTTGTGTTGACTGGTAAGGGACAGGCAGGTCCAACATCAGCGTCCTGGGTTTTTGGGCTGCCTTTCTGCGTGAGGACCATCATTCTGTCTCTCCACTGTGCAGCGAGATGCATTGTTCTCAATCACTCTGCTAGGGGCAGGCACCTGATTTTTTGCATCATGACACTGGAATAAGCACACCGGAGGTGGGTGCCTAAATTGTCATACTGAACCTTGGGATAGGCACTTGAGGAATACACAAATGATATGTGAATCAAAATAAATATGTCAGTCCTGCTTGGATAGCTGGTTTTTCTGTTCTAGTGCAGCCAGAATGGCAGCAGCTATTATAAAATCAAACCAGGCTATGTTAACTTCCAAAATCTTTTTAGGATGCCATACTAAAAGGATGCAAATTGTTGCTGGAACAATCCCAAGTGGCAACAGAAAGCTGCCAACTAAAATTGATTTATGGAAATAATAATGATAATGCACTATATAACTGATTGTACAACAAAATACATTTATTGGAGGGCTAGCATCCCATCTGAGCAGCATGGCACCATCTAATCAAATATATAGAAACCATGGACCAAGAGAGTACAACTCTAGCCAAAAGGCTGTTGCAGCACCTGCTGCTATGAATAATAAAGAAATCATTTGCTTACAACTCCAGCTGTAGCAATTTTGCAAGTGGAAGTGTCAAACAGAAGCCAAAGACAAACACACTCTGCTGATATAACCATGTTTTATTTGCTGAAGCATGTAAACTGCATGCAGAAACCAGAAATTTATTAGGGTCCATTTCTCCCCCCTCAGCAGTCCTGTGTCTCAGCGGGGCCATCCCACATTCACCTAGGTGAGCAAAGGTCCCCAAGAAGCCTGCCTGTGCAGCACCACGCTTTGCTTTATGATCAGAGTAGGATGAGCCAGTCTCGTGGGTCTACCCTCAGCAGTGGTGCATCTAGTTCAAGGGATGACTTGCAATTAAGTGAAGCTCAGAGGGCTCATCTACCTTGCTAAATGAAAGATGGCCATTGATGAGCACCTACCCGGGTTTGTCCACCTGACTCAGCAGCTCTGGCTTTGTTATGAACTGCTCTGAAGAGCTCTGCTGGGAGCAAGGCAGCTATTGGTAAGCATGCCCTTAGTCCCCTCAGCACTGGGAACAAGGGGATACCCAGGGCCACTTGGCCTTGGGCAAGGGACTGGTCCCTGGCCCGCATTTATATTGCCCTATAAACACAGCCTCCTAGTCCATAGTATTAAATTTATGGGTCCTGTACAGATGAACAAGATGCCCAGAGAATTTGTTAGAAATCATTACCTGAATCTGAACCGTGTAAAGCAAGATGAATATAACGTCTCTGTTCAACAGATATCTAAAATCAGGTAAGCCTTTAAGCGTGTGAGCAAGCCCATTAAAGCCACCTTTCACCTACAGAGCCATGCATGTGAAAAAGGGTATTTGGGGCACAGAGCAAAGGAGGGAAAAAAGGCTGTGGATCTGTGGAGGGGCGGGGAAGTGAATATAGTGCATTTATAAAGAACGTGAAAGATTTTCCTGAAAGGCATTCTGTGTGGAAACAAATTACTCAAATGAACTCCTTGGATTAAGTGAAAGTGAAGGTAGAAGCAAAACACCAGCATTATAAACTCAACAAGCAAAATAAACACACTCCTCAAAAAATAGTTTCTCTGATGTACACATAATCTTTTATGGTTATAAGTGATCAGGGCATGGAACTCATCAAACAACTGGATTAAATGATTTAATAATGTCCCAGTAAGCTTATTGTCACATAAAAGCTTTTTTCTGACACAGAAGATGAATACAAAATGGTTGACTTGAACAACTTCAAAACTATTTTAATTTGCAACAGCACAGGGATTCTGAAATGGCAGCCAATCTCATAATATCATATACCATTTAAAAGAAAAAAAAAGAAAAAAAAAAGACCACTTTGTATCCAAGTCTTTTGCTTCCTTCTTCCCTGTCAACTCCTATTATTATTAGCTATTTTATGCTCTAATTTCAAATATGCCCAAATCTGCCACTGATATTTCAGAATACTTGTCAAACTGTAATCATTCACTCTCAGGAAATCACACCCTCAAAAAAAAAAAAAAAGGTAATTAGTGTATCTGTTCAGCATGCAAATAACTCTTCTGGATGTTTAATAAAAAGCCACAGAATTTATTCAACACAGATATGGTATCAAAAATATCACTGCTATCAAATAAACCCTGGCATTTTGACACAACTATTTGACATCTGTTATTAATAAAAAAGGCTTTGGATTCTGCAAGCTTACGTTCTGCGGTGAGCAACCAGCAGCACCACTCTGAAATACAACACTTCCTTCAGAGGAAAAATGGATGAATCTGCAAGACTTCTTACTGGTTAACTGATACAGAAGGAAAGCGCTCTGAGCTGGAAAAGGTCCTACAAAGTATAAAGACTGAAAAATCCTGCTGGTTCTTCATTCTAGAGATTTAATAATCTGCCAGGCTTTAATTAAAGCGACATATAGACAGTTCTAAAGGAGGAAAACAGCAATCCACATGCAAAACTCAGTCATCTGATTAGCAGGTTTACTAGATCCTTTCAGAAAGATGTTGACAGAAGGAAAAAAAATCCTGGCTACTACTTCAAAATAAAATTCTACAGCCCAAAATGGTAAGTAATATTATAACACTCAGCAATGTCACCATTAACTTGAAGTTGCCTGGCCCCAGCAATGAGATCTTCAGTCTGGATTACACTTGCAAGTTCCCTAGAAAGCATTAGTCAGCTGAGAATAATGGCAATATTGAAGTCATCCCATAGAAAACTCTGCGGAGATGGCTGTGTCAGAAATCCAATTTCTCTCAGAGACTTGGCACCAGTATTTGGTACAGGCTTGAAAACTGTTGGATTTAGGTGCTTACATTGTATCTTCAAAGGCTGACAACAGGGCTAATAATTTTCCTTTAAAATACAGCCACTGTGGACGTGTTCTTGGAGACCATGTTTAATATACAGCCTGAGTGTTATTGGAGAAGTCTCTTGGGGCATGGAAGACAGACCTTCTTGGTTGGTTGGGATTCAGCCTCACACCTGCTGCATCACAACACGCTGGCTTCCTTGCCAGGTTAGAATGTAGGGGTAAGGGGAAATTCTCAATTTCTTCCAGTGAATCTGAGCTATTACACTGCAAGCTATTCATGACTGATGGGGTCAAAGAAAGAAGAAAGAGTAAACAGCTCCCCATTTTGCAGTCGAGCAAGTCCACTTGCTCATTCACAAGAAGCGTGGCCAGCAAGTTCAGGAAGGTAATTCTCCCCCTCTACTCTGCTCTCATGAGACCCCACCTGGCATACTGTGCCCCCCAGCATAAGGCAGACATGGACCTGCTGAAGTGAGTCCAGAGGAGGGCACGAAGATGATCAGGGTGCTGGAGCACCTCCCTTATGAGGACAGGCTGAGAGAGTTGGGGTTGTTCAACCTGGAGAAGAGAAGACTCCGGGGAGGCCTTATGGCAACCTTTCAGTACTTAAAGGAGGCCTACAGGAAAGATGGAGAGGGACTCTTTATCAGGGACTGTAGTGATAGGATGAGGGGTAATGGTTTTAAACAGAAAGACTGTCAATTTAGATTAGATATTAGGAAGGAAATCTTCACTGTGGCGGTGGTGAGGCACTGGAATAGGTTGCCCAGAGAAGTTGTGGCTGCCCCCTCCCTGGAAGTGTTCAAGGCCAGGTTGGACGGGGCTTTGAGCAACCTGGTCTAGTGGAAGGTGTCCCTGCGCATGGCAGAGGGGTTGGAACTAGATGATCCTTAAGGTCCCTTCCAACCCAAACCATTCTGTGATTCTACTTTATTCTATGAAGTGGGGAAATGGTCCAGGTCCCCCTTTCTAGACTTTTTAATATTTGGAATAAGAAAACATTATTAAGAACTTAATGTTCTTATGCTGTTTTCATCATGGTATTTTAAAACAGCATAAGCCATTAAGAATACCCACAGCACTGATCAAGGCAATCTTGTTCCTCACATGAACGTTAGCTTCAGCAAGGATATTTGTTACTGGACTGGATAGAGCACCCTTGCTGGACCAAAATCCCAGGGTGCATTTATGAGCCCTTGATCAGCCATACCACATAACTGCTGGGTCATCCTTAGCTCTATTTTCAACTGCTCCATTTAACTACCTACAAATTAAAACTTAGTATAGTTCAAGAGATTGGGGACCACTCCCAAATGTCAGAATGGAGGTAGACTCTGCTCTAGAACTGCTTCTTGCCACCATGCAGAGTCCTCCAGCACCATCTCTGCATCCTTTGTACCCTTAAACACCTCCTCTGTGGCATGCAGCACATGTCCATTCCCTAAAACCCTCACCTCATGGCTTGCAGCACAGCTTTCACTTCACATATGCAATATTTTGACTGAGTCACAGGAGACCACAAAAAGCACAGAGACCACAAAGAGCCAGGGCGAAGTGCTACAGAGGACAGACGTGCTCAGTCTGCTCTGCAGTGTCCCTCAGCACTGTCTTGTACACACCTATCCTAAGCAATTTAACATTAAAACTATTTTCCCTATGTTAGCTTATAGCACAGCTGTCATAGTGACAGATGGCTACTTCAGGTATTCTCAAATATAATAATGTTCCATATTTTTTAAGCTCTACAAATATGTAAAAAATAATAAATATTTTTCCACTTACTGCAAAAAAGATATGTAGTCTAAATATGTATCAGCTTACTTGAAATGAATGGGTACATGTACCCCAGAAAAACAGAGATGTGTCCAGTTTTATAAATGAAATTTATAAATCCTGATGCAAGCTGAAAGGATTTCTAAGGCTTCTTTACTAGCATAGCTCACTGAGACGTTTGCTGCTATCTAACCTGCACTCCAGTGTGTTACTGAAAATGAACCGAACCAGTCACAAACAAGTTCAGTTCTGTAGAAGCACTGCAGACGCAGTGTTTCTACAGACATTTTAAACCTCTGACACTTCGTCTCATTTTCTTGAGAGCTACGAACAGTTTCAAGGAGTTGTCAAGAAAGAAATGTAAATAAAATAAACTCAGTTTCTCTGTAGCTGACATGGAGAAAGTCTAATTTAGGGATTCTAATTTATTTCTTTGCTTTAAACTGGCAGAATCATTAAACTGGCAGTATTTTTCCTGTTTTCTCTGAGGATCTAGCATACAGAACCTTTTAATCCTGTGCAAAGAAAATGGAACTCTAATATTTTATGATGATATTTCTAAAATGAGCTGAAGGGATTCAAGCATCCAGAAGAATTCAGAGGACTCAGAAATGTTCTTTTGAAAGCCCCAGACTTAATATGCTGAGTTGTATTCTAAAAAGATGAAATACTGTAAATATTGCCTGCAGATATAAAAGCATATTAAATCATTGTGCACAGCTTTAAGGAACATTTAATGAACATTTGAAAATTATTTTCTTTAGTGTTTTAGTTGGCAAAATAAGACTAGTTTATGTATTAATTATTAAATGCATTTTACTTTATTCTAATTTTTTTTTTTTTCAAATCTTACACCAAGATCAGTGCTGGTTTGAAAAGCATTACCATAGAAAGAAAGATTTATTCAGTTGTTTTCTTCTGTTTGCTAGAAATCTGTATATATTTTGCCCATGTACTATCGATAAAAGTCCAGAAAGTAATGTGACATTTCATGTGGCTGTAGTTTTGAAAGCTTTGATCAAATAGAAAACTGTTTCAAAATTATTTTATGGTGAAAACTTTTGAATGACTTAAAGAAAAAGTTTTACAATAAGTGGAGCAGGGCAATAATAAAGTCTGTAACAATGAAAACCATTTCAACAATGTTCAGAGTGAAATTAGAAAAAAAAAGGCCAAAAGACTAACGGTAAAGGAACATGCATTTTAGTAACTGTAACTTATCATATGTAACTAAAAAAAAAATTATTATATTAACAAACATGCAAGATTTTTAATTCTAGCAGCTGCTAATATGATCTCAAAATGTCAAGCAATTATGGCACTGGTGGTTATACCCAAATTTTTATTGAGAAGAATTTGGTTCCAGAACACGAGGAGCAGCAGTCACATGCAGTGAGTGTTAGGGTGTGCTTCTACGGTGTTTGTTACAATATTAAATCAGTCCAGTTGCTCATTTTGCTATGAGATTGGAAAATGCCATTCATCCCTGTGGGTCAAGCTGGCCATGCCTATTCATCTTGCACCAGCACTGGCACTCATCTTGACAAACGGGAAATGAAAGCAGCAGAACATTAATTTTATTCCCCCAAAGTTTCTGCTGTTTAATTTGTTGCTTTTGTCATGAGACTTCCATTACAGCTACTATTTCCTACATCTGACATGTTGCTCTGATGCGAATGCTTTGTTAATATTCTGTAATATCGGGGTTTTTGCTATCACCATTCTACATTACTTTTGCTTCTCCTGTGGTGTCCTCTGTGGGAGAACATGACACTGTTTGCTATTACATGGTGGGCTTTGCAGGTGGATTTTAACCTTCACCCTTCATAGCTCTGGCTCTGCCCTCATAGGACAGATGACTGACATTGCAAACGTTACAGGCAATTTGAAGCAGCAGCCCTGAAGAGCTAATTAATCTGGTCTCCTGAATTTCGCTCCAGTACAACTAGTTGAAATTTGAACGTGAAACTTTTCCTATTATTTAATGAATAGTGAAAAGCCTGTATGTTGAGAAGAGCCTCTTTGTTGCTAACTATGCCATACCACATATGCAGGTATACTCAGATACCAGCATTCACATTAGGGAAATGAAATGTTACTGTGGTTTGCAACTGATCCACAAATCCCACAGAAGGACAAGACCAATGATACCAGAATCAGTAGAAGTGGTAAGTTGGAGACTGCAATTATTGAGGAATTTTTCCACTCAAAAATTTAATTGACACAACTTTTCAACAAAGAAAGCAAATTATCAAATTAAAAAAGGAAATTATTGACATTGTTGAAATGTTTCATTTTGATAGCTTTCAAAGAAAAAATGCCTTTTTGTGTTTAAAATGTGTCTACTTTAATTAATTATATTACA
Organism: Strix aluco; assembly: GCF_031877795.1. Taxonomy (NCBI): domain Eukaryota; kingdom Metazoa; phylum Chordata; class Aves; order Strigiformes; family Strigidae; genus Strix; species Strix aluco. Next base: position 112,875,483 of record NC_133932.1, on the reverse strand, counting down.
TTAGATACGAAATTCACAAAACCCTTTTTACCTGGTCTTGGCCTGTGATCTTGAACAAGACAGGGAAATTTTACAAACTGACAAAACATTTCACAGAACAGAAAAACTATTTCTATGAATACCCCTATTTCAAACCATGAAAAAAGGACCCCAGTGTATCATAAGGTCACCTTCTTCACCTTCAAAGATTTTATTATACTTGTGATTTTGGAGGCCACTGAAATTAATTTAGAAAATAGCTCTGATGGGTTAAAATTTTTTTTTCCCCAGAAATGTAGATACTTAAAACTCCAGAATGTTACTTTGCTGTAACATATCCATGGTAATTTAAATTTTCAGGGACTCTAAATTATGTCTGTGGAAGTCCATGTTCTAACCAAAGCAAGCTGTGACAACAGCTTATCTGTTGCCACTGTTTTGCCCTTTGTGGCCAGCTGCATATACCTGAGAGGCAGAATACAGATGTCCCACTGCAGAAACAGATGTCCCTCATCCCTTCAAGGTGACCAGGGCAGCCAAACTGGTCTGGTCCCACCCACTAAAACCTGGTAACATACCCTCCTCTCTCATTTGCACAAACTCTCCATAGCCCTTCCCATTTTTGTGCTTTCAGACAGTCTTTTGTAATAGTTGATATTTTAAAATCTAACCTGTCAGTTTGGTATTGTGTTCTTGCATGGTCAGGAGCAAAGTAGGTGCGGGCAATCTCAAGCGTTTAGCCAAGGAAACAGTTTGAGGAGCATGTATCCAAGTTTGGTCTACATGGTGAACTGAATGCTCAGTTCATCCTGCCCCATTCCCAATACCCACCCTCTGCGATCACTTCCTTACAGGGCACAGCTTTGCCACATTTCAGCAAATTTCGTTCCAATAAAAACAAAAAATGTCCTCTTTGTGATGCTTTTACCTTTGGCAAGTCCCAGGAGCTCTTAGTCATTCTGAACTCTCAACTGCAGTAGAAATAACATCAACATGCTCAAAACTGTGTAAATATCAATTAATGCTCAGTCCTGTGTTAAGATAACCAGCTATGCTTCTGTATAAACAAAGAGATGAATAAAACCTGGAGATAATGTGGTTGTCACAATATATGTGTGGGGGTTGAGTGGAAATGTGATGGGGCAGAGGTGGGAGGAAGAAAGACAAAAAGAGCAACGACTGCCAAATGGAGATGGGCAAAATCGAGAAGCAAGAGCAGTCCCTGTTTTTTATAACCCTGGAACAATACAGTGAGTCACACATTACTATCATTTTTACCCTCTTGAGTAGGAAGAAGTGCTATATCTATTTTAAAGATAAAACGAAGTGGGAAAGATACAAGAGGTCACACAACAACAAAGAGAGGCATGAAAGCTGGGCACTCTGTTATCCTGCTATGGGAAATGAGTGACTTCTAAAGCAAACAGCAGTTAGCAGTAATCCATGGCAGAACATGAAAACCAAGCCTTGTGAGCTCTGGCTAGGGCTGTGGTGTTATTTTAGCTTGGCCCAGAGTAGTACTTAGCTGGGAATGAACTTCAGAATGCTATTAGTAGTAGTTTATTTTCACTATTGAGTGTCCACAGAAATGTATCTTTAATTACTTTATAGATTTTAATCTTTGTAGGACATTTTGGTTTTGGAAACCTGCAGTAAATCCTTTTCAATTTCTGATCAATTTTCTTTGATTGCCTGTGTGGTTTTGTCTCTATCAGTTTGGTTTTATGACAGATGCAAAGAAAAATCTCCCCCATGACTTCTTTTTCCATGCAGATGACATGCTTTCCCTTTGGGAGGTTTCATAGTTCTCCCTGTCTAAGAAAGAACATAATGTCTTTCAGCATCACCAGCACTGGATAAGATGATGTCATCTACATCACTATCTCACCACATCCACAGCAAACTCACACAAGACATTTCAGAAATGACCACTCTATTGCAAATTCTAGTGTAGTCCATAAGAAGATGGACACTTAACTCAAGTGTGACGTGCATCAACTTATGTTGTTTAGTTTCAAAATGGACTCTTCAACCCCTATAAATAAAGGACAATGCATTTGTGTGATGGTTGTGAAGTTAATATTTTTCATAGAAACGTATACATTTCCCTTTACAGTGAGGTTCACTGTCTCTTCTGCTGTCAGCAAATGCCCAGGTGAAATTCAGATAACTACCACGTAAGCACCTAAGCAACTTCAAAGCTCTGCATGCCCAGTCATTTGCCTTACCTTTTGCCTTACCTGCTGAGATTATGCAGACCAGTATGCCCATGGTGAGAAAAGTTGGGTGAATTTATGTTGTATTAGGAGCTGAGAATCCCTTATGCACATGTGATCTAGGAACATGAGGGTTGTAATGCAGCAAAGGACCAACACACATGTATGGTTTGAAATGATTTAGACTAGGCATGCCTGGTGTTAAGCATGTGCTTAAACCCAATCATTTTTATACACTAATTGTGGTGTTGGGCCGCATAGGACTTAAATCAGTCTGGAGAGACTGGAGCTGGAAGCCTCTGCTACCACACACACATAATGCATGAACCATATCCCCAAATATACACACATATATATGTGCCTCTGATTCACCCACTCTTTTAATTTTTTCCCTTCAAAAATTGTTGAGGTTCTGAGAGGGCAGAAATTTGTGTGCCCATCTACTGAAGGTGCTGCTGGCTTAATCTGTGACCTCCAGCAAGTCAGTGCAGCGCTGACTGAATGAAGGAATTGATGTTCTTCAGCTAGTCATGAGCATCTCCAATCCTACAGTGACACTTGGATTACTGCTGTCCAGACCAAACCCTTAATCAGTTTGGTCTCTACCTTCTGCATCTGTACCACTACTAGTATACAAGTCCAAAGCCTAACTGAAAGCCAGATGTAAAAGTTGTTAGGGTATCCACAACCATAACCATATTTTATAATTTATAATTTCTTGTCGCACACATATCATAAAATGTCTGTACAGAAACATTAACATCTTGACTTTTCTGCATCATACCATGTTTAAAATTATGGACAAAAGTCATAATGAAATACTTAGTTGCCTGCATGCATCATTCTCTTGTAACAGAAGAGAGCAGAGACTTGTTAGGGACTGGCTCGAATTCTCTCCTCCTCTCTGTCACTCACTCATTCTTGCACACACACACACACACACACACACACACGCATTCCTGCATAGCCTAAAGCAGCTTCAAACTCATTTAAATATAGGTACTAGTGACTGAAGCTATTTTAAAGTAAAAAACCAAAAAGACATATTTCTTGAAATAGAATAAAATAACTATACTCCCACAGAGGGGTTTTAAAATTAGCATATATTATTTCTCAGTTGTCATGGACAGCCAAAACAAATATATTCACAGAACTATCTCCATACCTTATGCTCGTATATGATGAACTGATTTTATGCTTCTCTGCAATGCAGACAAACATTTAATTTATTTTCTTTTTTTGTAACTAAGCACTATGACCTTCCTAAAAACATTCAAGGATCCTTTAGTGGAAAGCTCAATAATCTTCTCACAGTGTTACTGTCCTTGGTAGCTCAATACGATCTCTGAACTGAATTTATGATTATATAATTCCCAAAAAAGTGGTATTAGGCAAGTTTCAGACAATTAAAATAAGAAGAAATATTTCATAGCATTGCCTAACATTCATCACAATATTTGCTGCGTAATTTTTATAGCGCTCCCATGCATATCATGGGCTACAACTAAATGCTGACAGAAATAATGAAGATTTCTCTATCACCTTGCATATCTTGTTGTCCTTAATCACTGTGAGACAAATATCATCCTTCTCTGTTTTCTGTTTCATAATTCAAGTTAATGGCCACTGCTTGAAATTTGTTTTTACAGTTAGATTTAAGGCACTATTCATCTTTTGAGAAACACTGATTTGACAAAAACCACCATTGTTTTAGCTGGTCTTAAATCAAGGTAGGTCTGATTTATACGAACTGAAAGTCAGGTCCAACAAGAATAAACTTTTAAAGTGAAAATTATTGCTGTCAACTCTGAAAATGGAAAAACACAACAGTGAAGGATGCACCTACTGATCCACATCTATCCTCTGTATAGTTACACTCAATCATAGCGATTAAAAATAATACTAACTCACAACACAACATCTGAACTCAGGAAGCAGCTATTGCTATTCTGCTTTTAACAGTATTTTCCTAATTGGTGTATTCTAATGTTCCAGAAAGAATCAGAATGTGGAACATTTGAAAAGGGCCTCCCCATGGGCAAAACCTACTAATTAATGCAAGAAAGGAATCTCAGCTTCCTATGTCCTCTGGCTGGGCTTATGGACTATTGTCAAAATGCACATCTGTCAGCAAGCTTGGTGATACCAGCTGCTGGAAAACTGGATGCTGAGATCCCTCTCTACCTTTACAGCCTGAATTCTGTTTCAGCATGGAGACATACATTTGATTAGTAATTGTTTTGTTCTATTATTGGGCGTGTGTGTATGATGGTAGCTCTCACAAACTTTCATGGCTGTAAGATAAACATCTCCCCACTCCTTGGGGACCTCCATGCTGTACAGAGAACAACAGCTGTCAGCTGCACCTGGACACACAGATGGGGCAAAAGCTGCAGAACTTTCCACCAGAAACTCCATCTAAATAATCAGACTTGCTGGGGAACAGTTTGGATGTAACCAAGATAGCCACAATTCTGGAAGCAATTGTGTGAAACAATCACGTGTGCGAGTGCTTAAATTGCCTGAGCGTTAGTATGCTTTTATGGTAGATGGTTGAAAACAACTGGTATCAAATCATGCTTCCCTTTGACACTTAAACCAAGATAATGGAAGAAGTTCTACCAAGACTTAGGTAGCTCTTCAAAGAATAAATAATGAACAGAATAAAAATATAAAAAAGAAACAAATTAAAAAAAGAATAAAGATGTAACACACCCGATTTGCTCTGTTACAGGACTTAAATGTCTTTCCAAGAAAAGGCCTGGAGGACAGCTCTGCTATCAAGAGTGACAGAGAACAGAAGCATTAGCAGTGGATTATCAGAGCAGATTTTAGTGGACTAGATTCTCAGCTGTGGTATGTCCTAGGCAGATTTCCTACAAGACACAAAATTTGGAGCAATCATTTTGTACTTCATGGGATAATGACATGACAAGAAAAGAGAGATGTCACATTACAGTCATCCTGCTTCCTGCGCTCCATTTCATAGCAACATGTAGCTGACGACAGTTCCATACTGCAGACGCAGTAGGACAGGACCTTTAAATAATTATCAGTAGCTGTTCAGGCACAGAAGCATGCAGCTTCATGCAACTGCGTTTTCAAAGGCAACTGGCTGCTTGACAGCTGATGGAAAATGTCTGAGGTCCTTCTCCCAGGATTAGCTGTACCTCAAGACTGATGGCTAGGTCTTGACTTAATCTAGGACCTACCACACACACGAGAGCTTGAAGGAGACTATCAGATACATAGAACCTTACTATAAGCCGCTAGAGATCCGCTGTGAATTAATTATAGAATGTCTGGAATTTTGATCTACTTACTATGTAAGTTCAAATGTTTCATCCCTTACAGCAATAGCTGTGGCTTAATGGCCACCTGCATTTTCACATTCAGGGCCCTCCAGTACTTTTAGGCTGTCTTTAAAACCCATCTGTCACTAGAAATACCTATTAATGTTATACTGCTGATGAAAAGAAGAAACATTCAATTAAAACATTAATTTAAATAGCTAAGTGTTTACACTAAACCAAATACAACAGCATAATATCAGATACAAGGATGTACTTCATGACAGCATATTTTAGGTCATCAAGCATAACAGCCATGCACTGTGCCAAGGCTCCTTATCATGTACGTGATTAAAGAATATGTAATTCTGGGCAGATGATTTAAGAATGGAGGAGAGGCCTTACCTATAAATTAATTTGACTGTGAGTTTAATTATCATTATTTCACTGATTTTTTTATATTTCAAAATCTTAGTATCCCTTTCATCTGAATGCATAGCTATGCAAGCCCAGTGAGGCAGTAAACACTGGGTTTATGTATTATGATACACTACCTGGAGTTCCTCTGGTCTTCATGCTAAAAATTCTCCAGGCTCTTTATAGAAAACAGGCTGATTTCTTGCTGCATTTTCTCTACTACGTATTGCAATATTCATGTTCACTCTATGCTAAATCTAATATAATTCAAATCTAATCTTAGGCAAGCCTAAGCTCATTCTTGACTAAAATGCATCCTAGCAAGAACACTTTGATTTTAGTAAATAATCAGTCAGACAAATGATAATTCTAGGATTACTTTTATCTTAAACAGTTCTGGAGGAAAGAAAAAGACACTGAAATTACCTTCTACACAAGGGTCATTCCACATTTGGTACCAGAATGTATCCACCTCTCTTATCTCCAAAAGTCTTAGAGTTTTTGATACTGTGTTGTGATTTTGCAGTACACTACCTGCCAGCTTTTTGACAGTCGCAGTATTTTTGAGTACCTACTGAGAGTTTTTTCATATGAGCTTAAAGCACCAATTCAAGACAGCAACATGAGAATGGAGCAACTTATCATTAACGAGGTGTTATAATATTTTATTACTTACATTACAAAATACTCCATGTTCAGGATGCAAACAGTAATAAGATCACTTTTTTATGAGAACACACAATATATGAAAAACTAGGTGAAAAACTATGCATACGTGTAGGATGAAAAGATGATCCTGGCCTCAAAGATCTTACAGCCTAGTTGAGATTTTCATTCTAGATGCTACAGTGAAGATGACATCTGACATCTGCAACTGTGAAGGAAACAGCATTCGTCAGTCGGTTGTCTGTTCTCAAAAGTGTAATCCAAGCTTGGATCTCAAGTGGACAGAGGATAAAACATGTAGGCAGGCACATGAGCTCCAGAGAGAACAAGGAGCTCAGAAATCCCAGGCTCAGCATTTCACACTAGCCAGTTGTAGATTTCCATGTCAGGAGAGAGGCTGTATGGATGGCTCTCAAGAACTGTAGCTTCTACCAGTATAGGATGCTCATGTGTTTACTACAGATGTTTACTACTTCTGAATCAGTGCCAGTGGATAATGGATGCAAAAAAAGAGGTGGTCTTTTTGCTGCCACTAGTTCTGCCTCTAACAATGTAATTAAAAACCAAAACCTGTCATACACAAGGAAATACATATTTACAGGTGATTTCAATATGGCACTAATTTTCCAAGATACTCTGTTTAAGCAGCCACTCTAGATCATAAAGCACAAGATTTGATGGAAAAAAAAAAAAAAAGAAAGAAAAAAATGCTATGAATTCCTGGCAAGTTTTACATTCCCCTTCAAAAAAAATTACATACACCCTCCCTTCCTCCCTTCCCTCCAGCAAATACCATTCATGTTTAAGATTAGATTATTTTTCTCCTGATTCCTCTTTAGCTGCCAGAGCGTGACTCATTGTCAGATTGATTTAACTACAATTACAGATCTTGTTCTTCTGGTGTTACAAGCAAAAACTAGGAAACATAAATGAAAAGGTCAATACAGAAAGACTACAAGCCAGGAGATGTTAAACAGTGCCACCCGTGATTACTGTTGATTTCAATTGGGTAGTGGTTGCCTACTCTTAAGACTTTTTACAATAATGCAATAGAAATCAGTTACATTTTTCAGGTACCCACCTGAAAGGTTGATTTTGTTTTGGTGCCACACATCACAGTTTTTAGATCTTGGGCATAAGAGTGAAACAAAAATGTAATAGTTTGATAAAAGGGACAGTGTGTAGTTACTCTTTGAAAAATAATAAAGATCAGTTATCCATGTAACACAAGCATATATTATTTTAAAAGATTTATAAATTTGGTAATAGAGATAATTTAACATCAACTGTTCTTCTAAGACATTAGCAAAGTGGGAATGTTTTTTCAAAACAAGTTTGAAAAGTTAATATTTTTAGTATCATTAAACTGGAGATATTATAATGTGAGTGTAATGTTAACTTATAGAACAAGGCATATTGAACATACTGTCCAGTGTCTAAGCAATAGATATAGTTTATGATTATAATTTATACATTTTGAAGGTAAAAGTATACTTAGAAAGAGTGAAACTCTTTTCCTGAGAGGACCTATCTGTTGTCTTAAGTTGCTTCTAGGAAGCCAAAGGTCAAGTCTAAGGATCTTACTTTGTCAGAAAGCTTATTTAGTATTAATAACCAAGAGCATTAAACTTGTACCTTACTGTAATAACTGTAATCATTTTCATATTTTCATGTACTTCTTATTTTCAGAGAGAATCTAATTAGAGAGTAGGTATTTAACTGCACTATCCTCATCACTGCCTTTATCTAACAGCCTACATTATGCAGCTAAATATTTTACCCCTGAGAGTCTCCTCAATTTGTTCTGAGATGCTGACATGGTTGTAATAAAAAGCACAGCCACCTTAACGGTGTTGCAGGGAAACAATTAGAAAACCAGTAACATTTGGCATTTCAGAATCAATTAGCTCTGCTGGAGAAGTTCTACAAAAACAATACTGATGCAGTAACACTTTGGAAGATGTTATTAATGACAGAGGACAAATAAATGTAATTAGAATTAACAAAACAGGTTGTTAGAGCTATTTACTGCTTGAATTTATTTACTATGTTTCATTCTAGGAGGAAACAAAAAGTAAGGCTCATAATTTCAGATAGTAAGATTTTACTTTTTTTACTTTGGAGAAGAGATATACGGTGTAACAAGTAACATTGTTTGTGAATGGTTAATTAAACAGATATAATTTTAAAGGGGGCTAGAAATATAAAGTGCGGGTCACCTGAAAAAACTCTGTACTGTGAAGGGACATCTCCTGATATCATGAACTCTTTTATCCACAGGGACATGCCTGTTACAGAATGTGAGTGTTCTCAGCAGCGGCTAAGGCAGTTCCACAGAGGAGACTTAGTTCAAGAACAGACTAGGATAAATGAAAATGAGGAGTCGAGAGAAAATCAGAATTTACATTGCAACATTTTTTTAATAAATAATGAAAAAAATCAAAATAATGCAAGGTATGAAAAAAAACCAAACCAATGCTGAAAATGTGTGATTAATTTTTATATTTAAGTGAAAATAAATGCCTTGATATTCCAAATCATCAAGATGCTAGATTTTGGCACAGTATGTTGCATGGATGAGATTCATTTTGTCTAGTAATAGGTGCCTACAATGCAAACATTTAGAGCTCAGCCAGTCATTCTATATGGGGTATTGGTCATCTCACCAAATAAACTTCTGAATAAAGCGCTCTCTAAACGTGCCTGATTTGGCCTTTGACTGGGATGACCATCTCCCCTTACATGTAAAAAGTCAGAAAAATCAACACATGCATTTTGTAGAAACAGCATTTTCCACAGAGCTGTAGTTGTGCAGCATTTGCCCTGTCTAACTGATGAGCCCCGTGAATGCCTGCAGTGGTACTAACTGACCTCTCTGCAGTACCGAGGTTTAGGGAAGGTACCTAACAAATGTGGAAAATTTGAACCAAACAAAAAATTTAACAGCCATATATGAGGTGTGAATACTCTAAAAGACTATTTGAAAGTAGATGCTAATAGACAAAGCTGCTGATGCCAAGTTGCTTTCTTCAGTGTAAATACATCTCAGTGAAAAACATATGTTTGGTATCAAAGCTGCCTCCAAGAAGATAGTAGATGTTTGCATAAGTTTTTCAAAACACTTTTATTTCCAACAGGCTGAAACTTAGGATTTGATTTATATAGCAGAGCTAGCCCTTTCAAATGTATTTCCTGAAAATGTATTTACCAAAACAGGTGAATTACAGAGGAACTGACAGAAAAGATGTTGAGAAGTAAGAGGTGATGCCTCGTAATGCAAAATTATATGATACAGGTTGGTTAATGACCTATATATGTTGACACGCATTCTCTGTTGGTTGTGATACACCACCTGCAGGTCACTGGCCCCTGCTGCTCAGCTACTATCCACCTGAGACCCTGCCGTCCTCACACATACCACTATTCCTCTCCTCCATCCCCCTAGCTGTTGGAGGGTTCTTGTGGGCACTTACATCACCTCTTCCTCTGAAAAGGCAGCGAGTTACCCAAGACCTACCATTAAAACCATTTCAGCTAACCCAGCTGAAACAGGTTACAGCATCTTAGATGAGCAGCTTGAAAGCGAGACCTGGGGAAGTAGTAACTGGCCAGGAGTTACTAAGTGCAGGAGGATATGGAAACACTTGTAACTGGGATAGCGACAGCAAGAAGAGGGTGTGTTTATTTCCTAAAGAAATGGAGTGGTGTGCCACTATGATAAGCTCAATGATACTCTGCTCTCTGGCTTGCTCCAGCCAAAAGAACCTGATGGGATGTTAGGATACACACAGAGTGGAAAGGAGAATGACACTGATATCATGATGTCTTTCTGTGAATTAGTGTGCACTGTCACGTAGAACATCGTGGAAGTATTGGTCATCTCCCAAATGCAGAATTACAAACTTGGAGAGGATTCACAGAGGGAGCACTCAGAGTTGTCAAAAACTATGGAGAGAACGTGAAAAGAAAGGGATGGTCACTCCTAGGAAGGAAATTAACAGCATGGGAGATGTTCAAAAGGGCATAAATAATAAAAGGTATATCAAGGACTCTGTATTAACTTAATCTGTAAGTCCAGAATAAGGACATCTGTAACTCCAGAAAAAGGACATCCAAAACCATGTATTTTAAAAATGGGAATAGGAAACAGATTTTTCACAAAACAGGAAATTATACTATGGCATACATTTCTACAGGACGTTTTGAGAGTAAGAGCTTAGCAATAAGCAAAAGAACTCAGACACCTTTTTGGATATCAGAAATATCCAGATTTACTATTTTTCAATCCACTGCATTTTGGAGCCAAGTTCTTAGGTTCTTAGGGTGGAGGATGAGATCCACACTGTTAGCAGCATATTCCATGTAAGCCTACTCACCAGGCTAACGAAGCACTGATTCTCTTCTCTGAAATTTCTGTTTCTGGCCACTCTGAAAAAAGACCCTGTGGATCTCATCCAAATGACAAGTCCTATGCCCCCCAAAATGTCTAGCAAACATTAAAAAAGGAGTTAAATGTAACACTAGAAGATACTTTAAAGTTATTGTTAATTATAATTATGTTTTAAAGTAATAAATAACCATGAGTGAAGTGCCTTAATTTTCTTTGCCTTCATTTTTCATTTCTTTACTTTCTTTAGTAGAAAACTGGATAATCTGGGCTGTGCAACACAATCCACTCATCAAACTAATTACAGTATAAATTTCTACTCAATTTGTTTAACTAAGCATTAGTTGGAAACTTCTTGGGAAACCCTTACCAACATAGTGAAAACCTTCCTTTATATAAATCATTTGAAAGAATTGAAGAAAGGGAAGAAATCCATTGAAATTTAGCTCTTAGAAAGCTGATGAATAAGCTAATCTGTTACTGAGTGACTCAATGTTCAATTGTTTAAAAATGGCATAGGAACAAAACCCCAGGAGAATGCCATTGTTCAGAGCTATTTTCTTTTCTTAATTAGTCCTAATGCTATTTTATAAAACTATTATTCTCTGTTTTGTGTATCTTCGATCTGAACAGATAAATATGCAAAATATAGAAAATAATTACCACAGATAACTTCCAAAGTTAAAACTTGCACCTTAAATTGCAATTGCAGTACTGAGTAAATTACTGAATTTAGGCTTCTTTTAGGATATAAATTGAATATGTTAATTTTATTCATCAAAAACAATGGCACAGTGCACATACATATAAAATCCACCAGAAATAAGGGAAGGTCACCGGGCTAATCACTTTGGCTTATTTCCCTTTTCTGTACTCCCATCTGCCTATTTTCTCCGCTCTTTGTATTTAAAAGGAACAACTTGAACGTCATTAGGCCAAAATTTGACCTACTTCTTTTGTTCATTTTAATTAACTTCTTTTTTTGGCAACATCTCTGTAATTTCTATACCTTTTACTTCACACACGGTTTCTCTTTAAAGCAAACCAAATAATGCTGTGGTTTTGTCACTGATGAGAAAATCTGTAACAGTACACTACTGAATCATCACCACCAGGGATGGATCTTTGCATTCAGACAGTGTTGTACACAGAACGGGTGTCTGTACATTGAGAAACCTGTTACCTTAAGCCTACATGAAATTAGAATTAGCAAGGCTGCAGATCAGACTAATAGAAGCACAAGAGCATATTTCAAGAACACGGTTACTTGGAAGAATATTCTTTACACATAATTTTGTACAAATAGATTCACTTCATATATTAAAATGCAGTACTTTGCTCTGAATCACCTCCTCCCAGGCCAGCACAGCCCATATTACTTATTAATCAAAGATTGCAGAAAAGGAATTTTATCAGTGGTTGAGTACAACCGTTTCAGAGGAAAGAAAACAACCTTAAGTACAGAAATCAAATCAAGTGCTACAAAAAGTACTCTGTTCTGGTATCAGCAATGCCAACTTTTGAAAACGAGTATCTAAAATTGCTCCAGGATGGAAATGGAGCCAAAAGTGACTGCAGAATCAGGCAAACCTGCCAACTCCTTAAAACAGGTCTCAAGACCTAGTAATACGCCAATCTGCAAGCAAATTCCCACAACTGCTCTCAGATCAGTTCACGAGTGACTGGGACTCACAACAGCTACCAACTTAGGAAGGCATTGCATGCTGGGATGAGCAATGAGGAACCCAAGCTAGAGACTGAAATTGCAAGAGATCCTGAATTGCTGCTTTCTTCCCCAAATTTACCTCCTCAACCCCCTGTTTTATTTTTTGGGATGGGTAAAGTATAAATAAAAACCTAACAGAGCTTTAACGATGATTGAATACAGAACAAAGAGGACATTATGTAGGCAGAGTTAACTGGAAAGGGAAAATAAAAAATGATAAAGCAAAGATTCTTTAAAAGAACTGCTTTTAGATTTATGGGCCCCACTCAGAAATCATGTCCCAGACCCAACTGAATTGTCTTTCCAGTAACTTTCTGTGCTTGGCAGATAAGATGCAGATGAAAACATTTTGGGTGCACTTACCAACCTGAATTTATGGGACCATGCCAGGCTACCATAATCACATTCATACCATCTTGCTTTAGCTTTCTGAGGTCTCTAAGAAGAAGCAGTTTTGCAATGCAAGGTGGCCCAATGAAAACCAAAGGAACAGAGAGCCTGGAAACAGGCTGGTTCTGGAGCAGAAGAACTTGCTTACACTTTCAGAGCTCTCATGAGATAATCTGATTGTGACAAACTAAGTAGTTGGTGCTGGATACAACTTTCAAACACATGCACTAGTGTCACTTCTACCATTACTGGGGTAAAGAAGAGCCCAGCAGGTGCTTCAAAGGGCATTTCACTACACAGCTACATTCACATTTCCTCCAAGCAGACGACAACCAGCTTTCCCGAAGGTTGTTGTGGTGGGTTCTGAAACCCTCCAGAGAAGAACAGCATGAGGGCTCTGGATGAAAGGGAAGGACTGGACAGGACCTTCATCCCTCTTCCTCGCTGGTGACTGAAACAGAGACAAACTTCCCTCCTTTATAATTATGAAATTACATGAGATCTATCCCGTTCAGGCAGTACAATACCAGATGAGGCAGAAGAGAACAGCCTGGCTCCTCCAGAAGAAGGGGAAAGGGAAGAAAGATACTGCAAAGAAATGGATTCTTCACCTTTGCAATGCACCTTCAAGGAGGCTTAGCTGGAGACTGTAAATGTGGTAAAGAGATGTGGGCAAAAAGTTTGTGGCAATGGCAGCTCTATTAGCTTCTAAGTCGGTCTTGTCCAGAAGACAAAAGTGTATATCCCATTCTAGAGAAAATTCACATGATAAACTAAATCCCATAGAGCAGTCCTATCATTGTAGTCTTTCTTTAGAAAAAAGGAAAGCTTTAAACTATTGTGTTGTAGTGTGTCATGCATCCAGGACAGCTGTCAAGGCAAATGTGAAAGAGCAGCTTTTTTTTCTTGGAGAGGTACTATCTTCCATCCTTTTGAGAGGCATAGGGTATGAATCAGTTTCATAGGGTATGAATCCTGTCCCAGACAGTATGGTTTGGGAATTTGCTATTCTCTACTGGAGAAATGCTAATGAGCACAGCCTTTTATCCAAAACATCTAGATGTCTGGAGTTCTTGCCAATTTGTTTGTTTGTTTATTAAGAAATAAGATTGCTCCTCATGCTGAGAAGTTGCAGCAGCAATTGGAGAAGCTGCTGTAGAGGGGAATGAAGAGAAAATGTGAGTCACATTTGGCAGCGTCTGTCATTACACATAGCAGAAGCTGCACTTAAGCCAGTGCTTGTTAAAGGAAATGAACTAATAGAAATACAGTTTTATGCATCAGCATCACTGTATAGGTCAGAACAGGGAGATGCAGCATATCAATTTGACCTGGGACGCTGTCCCAGAAGACCTCAGGAGGGCTTTCACAGAATGATTCCAGTAACTCTAGAAAGGCCCCAGGCTATTTGAACTGAACAACAGATGTAGGGATAGATGATATTCCTCTCAGGTACAGAATGGATTGCCTTTGCTGGAAATGCTACTAGATATCAAAGGAGAGAAAGAGTGAAAACAAGGCTGTCCTTTCCCTTCTTTCTGAGGTTACAGCATGGGAGCTGGGGTGCAGGTCTGCAATCAGAAGCATCTTTGCTTTTGACCGTGAAGGATTCAGTCATAATCTGGATCACAATTCAGCCTGTATCTGGAGTCATAGCCTGGGATCTGGGGCAGAAAACAGGATCTACTTAAGAGAAAACTGTAGTGCTCCCTCTGGTGCTCCTTTTCTTTCCCAGGTACAAAGCCCGAACTTTTGGAGGGGTTGTATATCTCACTCAATAAGAAGGTGTTTTTACAGAAAAAAAGTATCAAACAGATAAAGATACTGCAAAACTTAACTGCACAAAACTCAGCATAGAAAGACAGAACAGTGACCAACATAATGGCTTTTTCATAATGAAAATAAGACAAAATAAGTCTAAAATCAACAAACCATCATCAACAGAAAAAGATAACATAAATGAAGAAGACCAGACTTGAAGACAGGTGAGATACAAAATACAGAGCAGAAAGCTCTTTGATTTTTGGTAGTACTACATGAAAATAAGTTATAGCACTGAACCCTAGTTTGGTGCTGAAAGTAGGTTTCCTGATCTGAAGAGATGGGAACTGCAGCAGATGGGTGGTGAGGGGCAGGGCTTCTCTGTAGAAGTGCATATACTCTAGGAAGAAGTGAGGCAGGGAATACAGAGATGGGTATTAATTTGGAAGGGATTCACTAATACATAAAGCTACCTTATTTCTGTTTGGGAGTCCCTGAATAGAAATATGTATGCAGGTGTTGTGTACCATATATCAGTAAAGTAGGTAGCATCAATCCTACCGTACACACATAGCAGATTTGCAGTCCTGGGGATGCATTAGACCTGTGACTGAGTCAAGGCAGTCTGCAAACCTGATTCATGTAGTCACAGCAAGGCGTACTGCAGAAGAAGAGTGGTTGTGAAAGTGTGTCCAGCATCAGGTCACATGCACCGTGCAGTCAGTGCTTCTGCATAGCAGCAAGATGGCACAAGCTGTCAGGAACCCTGGACAACTTCAACTGATCTCATTCTGCCTGGACTGAAGTCATGTCCAGAAAAAATGTTGGACCTACAGCTGCCCTATGGCTCTGGTAGCCTGGAGGGTGTGTTGCTGTTGCCACCAGTAGCATCTGTCACTGCTGATGGTCACAGAGAAAGCAAGTTTGTGACTTTAGGCTCAATGCATTCAACAACTTCTTATATTTAGTTCACACTAGCTACCTCCAACAAATCTACATTTAATTTAACTACATAAAGCAAGTTTAGTTTTCCGGATGTATGATTATCTGATCTATTTATCCACACACATATTTATGTCAGCAATGGCATGTTTAGCAACCATACTTTCTTTACATCTATATGCATATGTACATATGCATGTATAAATGAGAAGCATTTACATCTTCTGACCTTCCTTCCCGTTATGTAACTCTTTAGCTATGTATTCAGCTATTACCCCACTAAAACTGTTTTTCTGATCCTAGCTCAGTTACAGTTTGCTGCATCTTGTTTTCATTATGCTGTAAAATTAAGGCAGTGGAGGAGGAGGGCTGTGAGAAAACCATTTGTTCAATAAAGAACCCCACAAAACTGCAAGAACGTTTTATTGAGCTCTTATGGTAGGAGCTATGCTCTTCTGATAAGATAACAAAGGAAGTTTTATCTCTCTCCCAATGGAATGCATCTCCATTTTTACACATGTACAAAGATATCAGAAATAGATGCTGGATTTTATATTAATAGAAATATATCCCAAACCAATTAACCATTGTACTATGTCATAAATATAGTTCTGCTTTTATGAGTGCCATATCTTTTGCTGACTGAGTGCCAAAATCTCTTCTCAACCTTTTCACTTCCAAGACAAACTGTCAGTATCCCTAGTGGCATGTATTAATTTATAGATGAGCAGGATCTTCATTGGATTACCAGCTGCTCTTCACATTTACATGTTTTGCCAAGATAATATTTCATAATGTTTTCTTGAACCACTCAATTACATGGAAAAACTTCTGTAATGACCAGGCCTTGGCTCACCTTGCTCTCCTGTGGAAATACTATTAAAGCATAATTTTATGGGTTGGAAAAAATACATGAGGATATAATAGCTGTCTCTGAAATATTTGGCTCCTTGCACAAGGAACAGCTTGCTCTGCATAGAGACATATCTCTCTAGCTCATTTACCAGTATTGTTATTAGTATTAACTATAGACAAATCTATTGTGTGAAGGACTTCTCATTTGACACATAAAAGATGTCCTCTACTCCAAAAAGCTTTCCTTGTAAGTGTAAAAGAGACATGAGACAGCAGCATGTAAACAGGAGAGAACAAAGAATCACCACAACTGTGCTGGGTTGTGTGCTACCGTGTGCACAAGTGGCCCAATTCCCACCAAGTTTTTCAGAAACAGAGTTTTAAGAAGTTTTTAAAAGGAAGATTGTCACTGAGCCCTGGCTGTTTACAAAGAATTCTCCTAAAGCATGAGGCGCCAGGTAAGAGAAATCACAAAGGAACTTCCTTAAATCCAGGAATTCAGGATTTGGGAATGGAGAGATGGAAGGTGTGGGAGTGTGCTAAGAAGAGAATATGGTAAGAAAGGAAAAGGCTGTTAAGGAAATTGCAAGTGAAAATAAAGACCTTATCTTTGATACAGCAAAAAACAGAGGCATGGCTTGAGGAATGCAAAGAGAATATGGCTGAAGTGACAGATGAGGAAAATGATCTGCAGTAACGTTTGGTAGATCTGAGTGGCAGGACTGCACTCCTTTCTCACACTGAAAGCATTTAGCTCAGTGGTTCTGCTGAATCCAAAGGGATTACTTTTGTGAGTTATCAGTCTCCAGCGTCAGATAGAGCTCCAGGAACTTCAGCGTGATTCCTGCTGAACTGCATTCACCTGAAGCACTCAGCATTGAGCAATGGATGTCAAAAAAAGCATGGACAAGAGGAGAGAAACAAAAAATGATCACAGATCTAGAAAATGTGAATTGCAAGGAAAAATTGATGGAAGTAGGATTGTTAATTTAGAAAAGAGTGGGAGGAAACATGAGAGTAGTTTTCAAACATACGTCATAAAGAGAAAGAAAATAATCTTTTTTCCACATCTGAGGAGGACAAGAGGAAATTAATTTAACATGCAAGAAAACTTCAGACTATTCTTTAAAGAATAAAATTTTTGATTTAAAATATAGTGAAGCACTGGTTACACAGTGAGATTGTGGGGTCTCCATCATCAGAGGTCCTCAAGAACAGAGTACACAAACATCTCTCAGAAGTGACACAGATCTACTTGATTTTACACTGTGGTCAAGGATATGAAGTATATTGTTTACAGGAATACCTTAAAGCCCTTTTTCTCTCTTACTCTATTAACCTTCAAATAACCAGTTTTAAATAAACTTGTAATACAAGGTATTCTTCATGACTTGATCAATACAATGAGATTTACATCATCCTTGAATTTTACATCTATAATCTCACTTAAAATACTGTTTCAGAAGTCTAAACACTGTGCTGTGTTTTTTTCAAGTGTCTTTTGCTGATTGGAATAGGAGTCAGAGATCTGAGACCTGAAATGGATCATTACTCTTCAGGTCTTGTTTCACAACTACTTCACACACTGATAATGAGAGATGTGGTATAAAAGTTTTCTTTGCAATAAGGTAAGCAGTAAAGGTATAGTCTCTGGAGCTGTGACAGAAAGAAACAAGCAACGAAAAGATTGTTACTTGGGACCAGTTTTGTCCCAGAGAGCAAGATGTAAAAAAGTAGCAGGATAACTCTCCAGCAAGATGAACCACTCTTGTAGTAACTGTTGCTGATACAGAACTATCACCTTTCCTATAAATTAAGCCAAAACACATACATGATCATATTTTAATATAAAAGTAACTTTCAAAATGCTTTAGACTACCTGTCTAAAGTCTTTAGGCTACCTTGTTCCCAATATGTCACATTCCTATACAAGTATGGTTACACAACACAGAAATTAGATATTTCTTATAATCTTCAAATGAAGCTTTGCATTCAGATTCTGTGGGCAGTGTAATATTTTCAAGACTTATAATGAAGTTTCCTGGGCAGTTGGAAGTGATTAACCTTTATGATACTTTTGAGATTTTAGCGGGGTTGAGGGACTACAAAAAGCAAATACCAAAGGACTCAAATTTGGAAAACACTATTCCCATTCATGTCACCAAACTCACTACAGACACTTGAAAAGCAGTGATTAAAAATAGCTAGACTAGATGCATGTGTGTCAAGCTGCAAGTGTTCCCAGAGGATAATCGCACAGATGTCCAAGCTCACACAACGGAAATTACAAAGCAGGGTGCCTGCCACTAAAGAGACATTTTTTCTTCACACAGAAAATGGGAGACAGTCTTCAGAAAAATGCTGATGCCTTGTTCACACAGATTAAACGTTCAGGTCCCTAAGGGTCCTTATTCTAGCAAGAACTGTGAGATAAATAAAGACAGAGTATCTGAAAAGAAACAATTCTTCAAAAAAACCAAACCAGCATTATTGGAAATCTAAATACAAACAAATCGCAACTGAGGTCAGGATACTGCTTTTAGTTCCCATGCCAAATCTTCCAAAATCAACATTGTGGTTTGGCTGTATGTTATCAATAACTGCTTGCCATGCATTCATATGAGATGACTCACTGACACTCGGCTTCCTTCCTGCACTTCCTTTGGCTCTCAAACATAGCTCTGTATTCAAACTTAATTAGTAATGATGTCACACGCCAGCCTCTCACAGCAGCACTGAGTCAAGCCCGGAGCTAACACAGGCACAAGACAACAAGTAGGTATGGCCACTCAAGCTGGTAATGTGGTTGGCTTTTGAGAGTCTGCCAGGGAAACACAGAAAAGCATTAAGTTATTGAAAACTGAATTCTAAAATAAATATCAATGCTGGCTAAATTTTTTTAAAGTGTCTGAATGACTGAATCTCTCTGCTCCATTTCCGAATGCACGGACGCAGCTGAGTCTGTGTTACCAGGCAATGTGGCTCGGGCACCTCAACATTTATACTGGTTACCTGCATAGTAAAAGTCTTTAGCTCTCAAACTTTCTCATTTTAATCAAGAGCACATGATGCAATTTTTTTTTGTGGTTTTAAGAACCTCAGATTATGTCCCAAATAGAAGTTTTATGTAATTTCTTTGAAAAACTAGTAGATATCCAGGAAAGTTTGTTGGGACACCAGAAAATGTAGGATGCACATTAGTAATGAGCTGTCTTTGCCAGTCTACAAGTCTCATTATTTTGGCAGGGTGGGCAATACCAAGCTGTAGCTGCTTTAAAAAAAAAAAAAAAAAACAAGTTACCACTGAAGATGTCAGTGCAAGGCAGTTGCTTTAAGAGGAAGGCTATGCTTTCTGAATACTGACTTTCAAGCTACTTTGCTGAAAGGATGTTGTTGTTTGGAACTATTTATTACAGACATGTTTACCAAAGGAGTATAGCAAACATTAAATATAATACAAAAACAAACAAAAAAGCTGCATCACAATTTCTGTTTCTGGAGACAGCTTTGAACTGACTTTGCTACTGCTAAATGTTTTACAGAAAAAGCTTTTTAGGTTCATAGTTCTTCACAAACACTAAGTAAAAATAGATGTCTGCCCTTGAGTCTTAAGCCAACATAAAATATTTACAAGGATGGCATGACAACCAGTATGCTTCAGTCTCTGTAAGAAGTTGGAATTCCCCTGATAAGTGGAGCTTCTGTGAAGTGTTATCACACTATTTATATCAAGTGTTATAAATGAAATTCTTATGCTGAGGTATATGTATCCAAAGAAAATGCAACCTACTTAAACAATATTTTTACTGTTGAATTGACACAAATTAACTTTTCTTCTCACCTGCCAGAAAATTCTAATTGTTCTACAATTATTTATTTCTCTGAAGCAGCACATTAACTACACTTGCAATAAATTATTTTCCACTGTGAATAAACTGACTCCATGTCTATAAAATCATTTGCAATGGAGTTAAAACATAAAGAATCCTTGTTCAGAGTTTTCTGACAGATGAGGTAGATCTCAGTGGTAACCCATAAGCATGTCACAGATGAAGTATGGAGAGGGAATGAACAAGCTCTGTCAGATCCATACAGATCCATGCAAAGTCAGCTTGGATGTCTGTGTTATGCGTTCCTACATCAGAATCACATGAGAGCATAGGGCAGAGATGCCCCAATAGCTCTGGGTCATGTTAGCCAGATAAAATCAGGTTTGTAACCTCACTCTCAGTCCTGGATCTGTCAGCAAAGCTGGCAATCTAGAAGTAAGGATGCAGGATGAATATGATGGCAATCACAGAGCAAGAAAGATGATAAAGAAAAGATACAGTAGACCTGAGAGAGATTTTTGTGAGGAGCTGAAACAGCAAGACACAAAATGTTATCAATACTCTCCAGTGAGGAGTCAATTATCTAAAAGTTGGGAATGAGTGGTCTGGGTGTTTCTGGTGCTGCTGAACTTTTCCCCAGGCACTGCGCTCTGAGGTCTTGAAGAAATTCCTGTAGAGGGATTCCTGCTGACCTCCATGAGAAGAAATGTATTCCCAGACTTGCAGGACTAGAATTACAGCTTTCCTTTTCAGAGTGTCTTCTTGCATCATGTTCATAATGCCATTCTCAAATATTCAAGTAGCCACAATTTTGCCTGCTTTCCTATTACGAACAAAGCAATTTTAAGTTGTAAGCATATGTCTTAAATTATTGGTCCCAACAGTGAACTTATAATGTAGCAGTGATTTGCAAAACACTTGCAGAGAGCCTTCAGAGAACCAGTTAATGATAGCATGTCGTATCATGTCAAGATACTCAGAAACCATGAATCAAACAGAACAAACAAGCCACAACTCTAATCAACATCTTCTTGGGAGGGAAAAAAAAAAGGAGACATTCTTCAACAATAAAAGCCATTATGCCTGAAATTCCCTGGTCAAACTTTTGGCTTTCAATAGACAAAGTTCATCAAGAGTTCCTTGCAGAAGGTGGGCTAAACAGAGAAAATAGATGCTTTCACCACAGGCATCAGTAAAGTTGCTGCATTCTCCAAATCTCTTGCAATTTTGTGCCAAAGCCTGCTGGAGCTCATTGTGCTTCTGCAGGGACTGAACTGCCTCCAGTAAGCCACTGTGCCTTATGCTTTCTCTATCTGTCCCCTAACAGCCTGCGTGCCTACTGCCTAGCTATTTCTATCCCTCTAACTGAGATTTTGGTCTACTGTATAGTAGACCTTGCTGGAGAGGGGGTTTTGATCTTCACAACGTGAGATGCAGGGCATTATTTTTCAATATAAAAAGCAGCATAATAGCACATTGGCAAAATGTCAGGTAAGTACATAGGAATAAAAGGCAGTCTGGGCTCATTCCCACACTGTGCAGCATTATCATCAGGAGAAGTCTGGGGAGAGGAAATGCTGAGAAAGGAAACTCAGAACCAGAAGTCATTAGGGTCATAACTCATATGCAAGACAAAGCAAAATGTTTACATTAAAAATTATTTAAAGTGAGATATGCCTGAACACATCATTTCTCCGGGGATAGCTGACAGTCTCTGGCAAGCACTTAAAACATCCCTGCTCCTGGGATAAAGTTTTTTGTAGACAAAATGCTACCAATATTGATTAGCATGAGAAGGAGAATCTAATTAATTTTCAAAAGCACATGATTTCTGAAAGCTCAAGCTAGTTGAGGAAAGTGGTACTGTGTGCCAAACGTTAAGAGGGACACTGCTAGGGGATCTGGCCCTGTCTCTTATCTTTCAGTTAGAATTTAACAGAAGCAGAATTAGTGAGAAAATACATTATTCTGAGTCATTTTCTGTGGGGAAAACAAAACAAAACCAGAAGACAGCAAACAAACAAACCCCTAAATCCCAAGCTATCTTTTTTTTTTTTTTTTTCTCTTTCTTCTTTTTCCATTGTGCATGAGCTGCACAACTCCAAAAAGTTTAAATAATTCAGAAATCAGAACCTGTCTTTCCCGCCCTCAACTGCAACTTGGTCTTGTTCTGGATCCTCCCAGAAAGAAAGCCCATGAGGGGTCTTCTCCTCACATAGCTTCCCTCAAAGGCCACCAGGAGTTTCAATGAAGGCAAATCTGCCAGGTATGTGGCACACACCATGTGACAGGGCCATTTCATCATTCCTAGCGATGCCCTTACTTATACCTAGAGGCATCTATGGCTCCTCCCCAGTTATTTTCACCATATTGTTACCTCTAAGACCTCCAAAATTTCTGCACAGATTCCAGCTCTACCATCTGTCACTCTAAAACTCAACCTTTTTCACACCTGAGGAGTTGTGTAAATTGCTTTTCCCAGACCATCTTCCACACATACGTCGTGCAGCGGATGTGGGAGCTGAACACCCTAATGATACGATAAATCTAATTGCATAGTTATAGCCACCTTAAAGGGAAAGCCAAACTTTCATATGCCTAAGGGGAGTGGTTTAACAAATTTATATGCAGATGGAAGCATATTAAGAGCAAACAGCTAGTCATTGACAGAATAAATATTCCCATAATAAGTGTATAACAAGGAGCGAAGGTATAGCATGCAGAGCAGATGGCTGATCTGTGCAACTAAATGTGCGGGCCCCAGCAACCTCATTTAGGCTTGCACTCTCCCTTTTTAGACTCTGGAGAATTAAAATAACAGAAAAAAAAAAGAAAAAAAAAAGAGAGAAAGAACAGGCAATTCCAGCACATTAACTGCTGATCCAACTGAATAAGAACTGCCAGACTATACCAGATGATGTACCCTGGAAACCAGGATGCTCTAGGATCTGCTGTGTTGCAATGTGTACACAAATGTGTACCTTTCCGTCAAACCAGGGGAACTGTTACCCTTAAGAGCCTGAGTGGTGTGCTCCAGCTGAGTGAGGTGTCTTCTTAGTTTTCAGAGTCTTTGCTTTGTAAATGCAGCCTTCAAGACAGAGCAAGGTGTGAAATGGGAGACTACCGGATGTCAACCGTGTTACTGGCATGCTGAATCACCAAAAAGTGCAACTATGCTGATTTTCCTGGGACGTCTCTCAACAGTACCCTGAATGCCTCAGGCAGGAGGGTTCAGGACTTGCCTTACTGTAGTAAGTTTCAAGGAGTAAATGGTACTACAAAGGATGTTACTTTGTATATTCTGGGCTAGGTAGGAAGGAACAAAGCAAGTGTTGATGGGCGTATACAAGAGACTTCTGCACAGCAGGGAAGACAATCTAGTGACTGATGGTACAGGATGGAAGATCAAAAGATCCAGTTGATCCTTTCACTACTGTGAGAGACCTCAGGTCGGATGCTGGGCAATCATTTGCATTCTGCCCTTCTGCCTTCCAGCTGCAAAATGAAGACAGCAAAGAACATGAAGCGTCTTTCTTGGGTCTGAAAACCTAAATATTGCAATTCACCTCTTTGCATGTGGCCATTTTTCTCCTGACACAGAAAGCAAGGGATGCAAAAATTCCAGAAGCAGAGGAAATGTATTATTACGGAAATGCCCATCAGAAAATGCTGGATGTGAACTCAGTCATATTTACAGAATGCTTTCAGGTCCCCACACTAAAATGTTAATCATCATTAGAGTTTATAGTTGAAAAGGTCTGATGAATGCTTTTGTACAGTGAAAAGAATATAATCGTTCACGGATAAACCTACATTCAAGAAGCAGGGCAGGGCATACATTTCAGTGTTTTGTCCTCTTATTTCTTTCACAGTGATTTTTCAAAGCTATAGAGAATTTATAGCCTGGTTTGCTGTAAAATTTGTTTTCAGCAAACACTCTCTTCAAATTACTAATATTTTAAACATGCCATATTGTATACAATTTTTGTTCTCACATAATGACTCTGAGGTCTTCAGAGCTGAAGAATGCCTGATACCAGTAATTGATTCCAGAGCTAGGGGGACATTTTTAATATTATTTTTAATATCTTAGAGTAATACATATCTTAGAGGAAAAAAAAACCCCAACTCCCAGTTTGATAGATGCCATTATTCACAGTTATTGTCAATCAGCTAACCTCACTGTCCAGTTAGTATGGCTAGGTGAAACAAACTCATAGTAATGGTTCTTCTGTGTACTTACATAAATCTAATTCTTACTGGAAGAAAATGAATCACCTGTGACAGCACAACCAGGGGATGGATCTACCACAGACTTGCTTGATATAAGCATGTCTACCATGCACATTCACTTCCTATCAATGCCTGCTCCTGCCAGACCATCCCAGAGGATTTTATTGTCAGAGCAGTCTGGACCTCCTCTAGTCCTTACCATGGGTTTTTAATTTAGTCTGAGATTATGCATTAAGCCATGGAATTCATCCTTATCATTGACTTTGTGGACTTCAGATATGGTGAAAAAAAATCATCTTGAACTTCAACCACTGTGGGCTCTATGTCAAATTTACTGGGAATTATGGATATTTACGTCTCAGATAAAATCACATCATGCTTACACTTGATCTGAGACCACTCCCAGGAAGCCCACCCAAACCAGGGATTGACACTCCTTGGGCATCATCACTACAGCTGCTGTGAAAAAGGTTGAGTCAGACCTTCTACAACCACCTTTGTAAGACTCCCCACTAAAGATCAATCTTGTCCCATATGCAGTGACTGGGTGGGGACCTTGGCCACACACTTCCAAAGGACCTGTAAGATAAAAAATTCATTGTCCCAATGTAATTTGTGTGAGACAATCAACAAAACCCACCACCCTGTGCTTTTCCACATTCTAAATGAATGGCATTGCAGGAGGCTGCTGGAGAGCGTGTGAAACACAAGCCAGCCAAGAGAAGGAGGTCACAGGTATGATGTAGGCTAGCCAGGACTGTGAGGAGCAGGAAAACATTCTGATTTCCCAAGAGGCACGAGCTATTCTTGCTGATGAGATTTCAATCAGTTCACAGCAGCTGGAACTCCACATCACAGAGGCATACAGAGCTGGACAGTTTGGCACCAAAATCAGTCTCTGTCTGTATAAAAGAACAGGCCACCCAGTAGAGCACAACACATAAATTCAAGCTAAGTGTCCTAAGAAGCACTCTAAAAAAGGTGTATGTAAGAATTAATGGTCAGCAGAAAAGGTAGCACTTCTGATAGACCTTAATAAAAAAATACCCTGTGGAGAGAAATGTCAATAAATTGACTCAGAGCTACCTACCATCCAAAACTCCCAAAGAGATTATGACAAAAGGAGACTCCTCAATTAAGCAAAGCCAACAACTGTGCAAGCTGCTGTCAACCCAGAACCAGACAGTCCTGACACTGGGTTGAATCCCTGCTGTGAAACAAGGACTCAAAGGCAAGTACTTGGTGAAGCTCCAGATATACCTTCAGAAAACAATACCCAAACAAAGCAGGCAAGAAGTCCTTGAGGCTTCGGTATAGGTACAGCTTGGGGATTAAAACTCTTTATAATGATTTATTGCCAAAACTTATTTTTCTTTTCTTTATATCGCCACAATGGCTAGGAATGGGGTGAACAAGACACCCTTAATCACCCAAACTGGGTTCCTTGTTAAAAAAGTTTCATGAAAAAGATGGGGTACATTCATACAGCATTATGACTTCCAAGTTTACATTAGTTGTCTAAGCTCTCACTAAATTCACTCTACAGACAGACTGAATGACTGGTTGAAAAGCCAGTGCAACACAAAAACAGTCTGTAAGAATATGGGGATTTACCTCTCTAAATGCCCCAGCTGCACAGACCAGAATCACCGCTAGTCTAGAAAGACAGTTATGTCTGACATCAAAGCACAGTTGTGTTAGGATTGCACTGCTGGAACAACGAGTGAAGAATAATTTACAGAGCCAAAGCTATAGATAGACATCTCATTAGGCAGATTATCTGAGCTGAAATTTCAAGAACCTTTGGTAAACTATTTTTATACATGAATCAAGGCCGACTCCATAAAAACCCCAGTGATCAAAAGAGGTCAAGGCTTTGGATTTCACACTGCCTCCTGAACTGGTGTGTCAGCAGAGCGATGCTGAGCACTGGTATGAGCTGCTGTGCTGATGCAGAGGGGAGAGTGCCACCTACTGAGTCACTGGTCAGGCTTCCCACAGCTTCTGCCTGTCCCTGCGTGTCTCCGTCCCGCTGACCCCCTCTGATCCTCCTCTGGCTGTGGGGTACTTCAGATTGCTCCCCGATACCATGTGCCTGTCATCAACAAAGCTTTCTGCTGTGCTGTAATTACTGAAGGGAGTGAGTGAGGAGGCATTCAGGCTGGGAAATTAAAAGAGAATAGGATTCCCTTTTCATTTACACTAGTATAAAGCTAGGAGGAAATCTGAATCAGGCTGCAGATCTCCTGGGAATCACTGTCTGGCAGTAATTGTGTTTTGATGAATTTTATATTTATCTGCACAGAGATTCCTTGTATAGTAGGCACAACCATGGATCAAGTTTGGTCAGTTAACACAAACTAGTACACATTTCTTAAGACATTCTAGGACTAAGGAGATGGCAGGCTACAGGAATTAATACTGTTAATAGGAAACATGTAACTTTTGCAGCCATGATCATGAAGAAGATAAAAGTGAACAATAAGAAACAACAGAGAGGTTCTCTGACTTTTTGTCTGCTTAGTTATCTTTGTTCTTCATTTGTTCTTTCATTTAACCATTTTCATGAAGTCTTTGTGCTGAGAAACAAGCAGCCTCCTTTCAACAGAAAATGTTAATGATTATTCAGTTCTTGGATTACTGCACATTTCTTCAATATGGACCATCAAATTTGCAAGTCTACTTCCATCTGAAGTCCCTTTCAGTTATTCCTAGATGGGCCATCACCATCACTGCACAATCCAACTCTGAGTTCCAAATTATCTTCTTTTTCTCTTTTCTTAGTACTGGTGATGGCTGGCTTATGGAGGATAGCATACCACTATCCACTTCACTGGCTATGCAACTCACCAGTCAATGTGCATTGCAAAGAGCCCAGATTCTGCTATGCCCTCAGTTGCTAAAACTTTTTTTTTTTTTTTTTTTTGACAAAGCTGTGAGACATGTAACTAACTCTGGACATGCTCAAATTAAAATTTAGTGTGCAGGTCAAGACACTAGATGGAACAAGGATGCTGGAAACCAGAACCTACAAGAAAAAGCTAGAGGAACTAGATTGACCTAAGGAAGAAAGGCAGAAGGGAAATCATATGAACCTAAGTTCTGCATATTAATGAAGAAAACAAGAAGACATTTTACAGCAAGAAAGCATAGTGAAACTTTCTAATGGTGGAGTGCTGACACATTATCATCTGAACAGGCTCTGTAGTCTGTCCACGGGGTCTTAAAAAAGAAGTTAGACAAACTTTTGTGAGGGTGACATACGTATAGGTGATTCTGATTTGGTACAGGGGAATAGCCTAGAAGCCCTCCTGAGGCCTCTCAGACCATAGGTTGCTCCAGTTCCTCTCTGAGGCTGTGCTAACTCTGTTTCAGTGCAGATTCAGAGTCCTAGAGGCAAAGCCCAATTTGTTATCTCAAGTTATAAAATATGCAAGTACCTCTGGAAATCTGCAGTTCAGTTTGCAGTGTGCTGGCTAACTCACAACATTCTTAAGCTCTACTTTAATGGCTCATCTGAAAATCGGCATTAGGACATTTTGCAATATAGAAGCTTCAGGCACTTTTCTGAGCACTTTGGGTTTGTATCAAATGATTAGTCATTGTAATATTTAAACCATGTAATGTCAATTTAAAGAAGGTCATAATTATGACACTTGGCTGCTTCAAATAATGTGTGACCTTTCTCCTACTGAGGATTATCAGCAGGTCCCATTTAACAACTAGCAGTTCATCTCAAAATCACTACTTTATCACTCTGTGTTCAGTTCTGGGAATTTACTAAAATGCCATCTGAATGGTAGCTAGATAGAAACCTTCTGCAAATAACTTTTCTGAAGTTGTACTTCCCTCCATACACTAAGAAATAATAGGAGAGAACTTCTTTTCTGAAGCTTTTGTCTGTTTTCCCATGTGTACATCAGGAAATTATAGCAGCGAGGCTTCCATGTCTGAACTTTCTCCTGCCCAGAAAAGGAAAAACTGGCTTCTGTAAAACTGAATGGGAAAATATCAACCTACTTTCTCACTCTTGCCATGTATTTTGTTGGAAAAAGCTTTTTGGTCCAGAGCTCTGTGAGAGCAAGGATGAAGGCTGCTGAGGAGCTGACCTCTCACACTATATCTAAGGCACAGGGTGTAGAATCCCTGTCCCTCATCTGGTTCTGGATGTGCTTCATGACTCAGGGTCAACAGGAGACTTGGGCACTTACCACTCCCCCATACTCCCTGATGCCCATGGGACACATGCACGGGCTCCAGTCTGGATAAGGGAATAAGTCCTGTGTAGCACTGATCCCTCTCTAAAAAGAGCTGTAGAGGCTTCTGGAGAAGCTATTTAAACACAGTTCAGTGAGACAACAGTGCCCAGGGGACTGGCTGCTAGAACTGTACAGCAAGCTATCTGTGTACAGAGAGATACTGTTAAAAAACCTAAAGTCCATCAAAACATATACATATAATGTGTATATATATAAAATGTATATATACATATATAAAATATGCATGTATCTCTATCTTTTTCTTTCCTTTTTTTGAGAAAAAGGAGTTACCCAAACTTGTAAAAGTCCTGTGAAATGATTTGGTACACCTGAGAGGAAAAAAAAACAATAGAGCTGTCTGAAAAAGCTGCTCAAGTCAAACAGAATCCTAAACCTTCTCACACCTACCAGCTTTAGTGCACACCATTTACACAAAGGGCTGCATAATCCCATCTCAGTACTGTGAGATACCATATATCCCAGGATGAGGGGGTGGCAGTTGGGCAGTGATGCCTCCTCCCAGCAGAAGCACAAGAGGAAGTTGTACCTTGAGAGGGATTATCTCTGTTAGAGAGACGGGATGCACAATTTGCTGTATTCATTTGCATAAAAAATGCTCTCCCTATGCATTGTGCCGGCCTCTGTCTCTGGTGTGTTATAGATGGAAGTCCCTTCTTCCATAGCGTGGGAAACAGGAGAGAGCAGTCTACAAGCTCTCCAGAGTACAAAGAGCCTGGAGGCTTGTATTATGAGAGACCTTTGCACCACTGCATAAGTGGGACCAGGGGTCCGACTCTACCCAAGCTCCAAAGTGCCACACAAGCACTTCAGCAGTCCAGGCAGAACACATTTTGAAGTATACATCTCTGGTAATATTTCAATCTCGCCACTTTCCTCTTGCTGTGAACAAGTATTGTAAAAGTCAAAGGCTCCAGCTCAAATATGTGCGCCATCCAATCAACATGCAAAGTAATTGAGAAACCCCTGCCTGAATAAGAATGACACAAGTCCCAAAAGATGGTGAGAATGAGTAATAACTACACTGGAAGAGAAATGACTTTGATAAAACTATACACATAGAACATATTCACTCTTTTTTTTTTCACGCTGTTGTAACAAATATACCAGAGGGCCAGAAAAAGAGTAAGCAAAAACCTGACAGATAGGTAGACAGATAAGGTATGATTGTACATATCTCCCTGAAGAAAACTGTGCTCAGCAAATCCCACAAACAAAAATACAACAGACACTCTGGTAGGGTCCAATCCAACACACGCCTGCCAATCTCACCCATGGGAGCCGGTGTACTCTATCGCCTGTTCTTTTCTGTGGCTGCTACAAAACATAGTAGAAAATTCTACTGTCACCCAATTAAATAGTGTGTTGCAACTACAAGCACGAGCCCAGCTGCTGGTATAAAACATGCAAACAGAAGAAAAGAGAGACAAATTGTTTCCTTTTTGCACTTCATTGAGTATAAAGTTAACTGTATGGAATTAAGGTTCTCTCTCTTTATATTTGAATATGCATGGTACAATTTCCTGGTAGGGTTCCCAATCGCCTCTTGTTATGCAATTATAGAGATTCTGATTTGGACAGCTTGCATCCCGCACCTACTGACAGTCAGGACATTTCAGTCTGTCCTTGAAAAGCAATGCATTTCTGAGGCTGTGTACTAATGCTGAAATGTAAGTCAGCAATTTTAGTGCCTATGATTAATAAGATTGCACTGTTATGAAATGTGATTGCGTTTCTGCAAACTGTGTTATCAGAAATACAACACAAAAAACAGCACTGAAGAGTACTGGTACCTTGCATTATAGTTTCTGCAAAAGAATTCAGCTAGAAGATCTGAAAATTAACATAACAACAAATATTCTGGAATACTGAATATGTCAATTTACATATGCTAAATATGTCTATAAAAGGCAAGTAGCATACACAGGCTTAATTTGGGATGTATATATTAATTAATCCATGCCCATTTACAGCTCTCATTTCATCACTACATCTTGACCTAGATGGCAAATCACACTGAGTGAGCTTGGGGCAGTTATTACGAGACAGAGACTGGGCTGGCTCAGAAAAGTGCTCACTCAAGATATGTTACAGGCAGTCTCTGCTCATGGGGTTTTAGTGAAATCACGACCAAGCCCAGCTGCTCTACTGATATTGCTGTCCCTGGTGGACCTGCTGGCTGCCCTTGCAAAGGTGGGTCACCTCTATTTCCCAACCTCCCCTGCAGCTGCTCGATCTTTCAAAGCTTTTCTTACAACATAAACAGATGTTATCAGTTTGAACTACATAAATAGCCATGTAGTGCTGAGCCATAAAAATAACCAGTTCTAGTCTCCTCCCAATACAGATTTGGACTTCATACACCTTTTGAACTACAGCAAATGAACTTTACTGCAAAATAAGTTGGAAAATTCAACTTCAGTTTACATCGTATACAAAAAATGCACATAAATTATCTTGTCTGCATCCATCCAAGAATAACTAATTACTGTTAAATTATTTCTCAAAGCCATTTTATGAATAAGGATGAAGAAGCTCTTTCCTTTCTTACACAGATAACTCAATGAGTTTTTTAAAAAAATTACACAAAAATAATCCTTATGAAAACTAAATTAAAATAATGAATCTGATGCAAAATACTGTGTAAAAAGGATACCATTAATGTAATTTAAAATTAAATAAATATTTTCATAGATCAAATGATTTAACCATAACAGTTCAAGGTAATATTAATTGCTGTATATCTACATTAGGATTATCATCTTCAGCTGACTTCAACATTTTTGTCAGGAAAAAAATGGAACTGAGCTAATAATGAAGAAAAAAAGTATGTTCAATATTTTATTTAAGGAATATTGCGAAATTCACCAAACAAACTAAATACTTTTCATTCAGTTCTGAAACACACCCTAATTTGCTCCTAAATGAATCAGAATGGTCTAAAAGATTTCATTTCCTTCGAACTGACACTAACATCTCAAGAGTCTCATCAATCAAGAAGACAGGACCTTTTCAGTCCATTTGGAGTTCAGGATTACTACCACCAAGAAATAAAACAATCCCTTCACTATCCAACCATCTGCATGCAAGATGGTGCAAGATGTTGGAGTCTCCTCACTAAAATACTTTGGGCAAAATTTAAAAGGTGCATGGTAAATAAGAATAAATAAGATGCTCTGTAAGTGTGAATTTGGAAACACTTTTGGGGTTGTGTGTGTTTGTGATGACTTCTGTTTCTCTGGTCTGTTCTTGTACTAGTGAAGACAGGGCTACTAAAACACAAAAGAAAGAAAGTAAGCTCCAAACAAAACAACCCCTTTTTAATTATAATCAGATAAATGCAAAAGCAAAATTCCAAGGAGAAGCTGCAATAAAATTATCAGGTAACAATCCTGTCCTCCCTCAAAAAAACCATTTCATAATAATATGACAGCATTTCTTACTATTATACATAAACACTGAAATGCCAAGTTTCAGTTTAAAATTTCTAAGCATTATTAAAAGGGACCCACAGCTCAAGATGCCATTTCTAAACGAAAAGGCAGTGGCCTACCAACTGGTCCTGTGACCTCTTTATGGTAATTTTAGATATAAAAATCAGAGCATGTGTAACGAAAGAGTTTGTTATTAGCCATTGCTGATAAACCCAATAATTGTATACTGTTCACCTACCTTTTCTAATTCAGGGCTTCCTTCTGCCACCATCAGAACTGAACCCCTGAGACAGTCTTTGGCATCAATCCTGCAAATGCTACTCAGATACTCGATCTGTTCAGTGAGACAGATTTAGTGTTTGCTGTTTTGGTATATTTACATCTTTTTGATTCACAAAGCCTGATCCTATTTCCACTGAAGTTTCACTGATCTGCAGAGATGGGCAGACTGAGAATTTAGACCCAGAATTTAAGACTGTTTAGAAGATGTATTAGATGAGATTTTAATGTGCTAGTATTCCTTTAAGAAGTTTTTGAAAGTTTATCCCTTCATGTAGAAAATATTTACATTGAACAAAACTAAAATTTATACTGAACTGCCCCTGTTCTCTGAGACTCATCGTGGCATCATGATTACAGCGTAATGTGTAAGCACAGTGTTGCTCGAGTTCACAGACAGCTTTGTGTGAAGGAGCTGACTGACAGGAGGAGGAGGAGGGAATAAAGACAAAAGGGAAAAGAGAAGGGGCTACGCTGGGCTCTTATGTTTGCAACCACTCCTTGCTGGGAGCAGACTTTGGCCAGAGTGCTGTCAGTGCACTGGAAACAAAGTGGATGAGAAAGCCTGCAGTATTAGTTATATATAGAGAGAGCTATATATATTAGTTATATATATATATAGCTTTCGCTGTTAAAAATGGGAAGGAAGGAAGCTGCTTGCCCTTCACTCCCAATTAGCCTGTTTTTTGATAGAGCTAGTACAGGGTCTTTCTGGGACAATGAATTCCTCTGCTACCAAGAAACTAACTCATTTTAAAGCAGGGAAAATTCTGTCTTTCAGGAGCACTTGATCATCTCAGAAATGCCTACAAGTCTAGAGTGCTCCTGGGCAAGAAGGGCAATCTCCTCACCGTGTGAATCGAGTGGGGGAAGAATGGAAAGGCATCCATCCTGTTCAGAGGTGAGAAAGTCCACCATAACAAGGTACAGCTGGAAGCAGAGTGGGTCACTTTACCGGACTATTTCACTATGCCTCTGTCCCAGCGGGATACTGGTTGTATTAAGTACTAAAAGCAAGA
Source organism: Strix aluco (assembly GCF_031877795.1). Lineage (NCBI taxonomy): Eukaryota > Metazoa > Chordata > Aves > Strigiformes > Strigidae > Strix > Strix aluco. The sequence continues at coordinate 112,841,782 of NC_133932.1, read as the reverse complement.
AGAAAAATTCTACAGAGATGTTGTTTCAGGCTACCTGCATCTACACTGGAGAGCTAATTTGCTGGCATCATTAATGTCAACATTAAGAATACATAGGAAAGCAATTCACATGACTAAAGGACACAGTTTGAAACTTGGCTTTGCAAGAATGGTGATAATTGGCCTTAGCACTCTTTATGAGGAAGGATGGTCTAGTAGCAAAAACACAGACTCTGTAGAGAATCTGTTCTTGATCATGCTGCAACCAACCAGTATGACTTTGAGAAAGTCAGTGAGGACCTGATTCCTACAGATTTCTGCATCTTGTATCTGCATGAGCTATGATACTTTTACAAGCAAGCACATTTAGTTGAAGTATAGACAGAATTCTTCAGTTCCAACAAAGCCAAATAACTCTGTCTTCAAGCACTATTCCTCTACTTCATCTCTTTGAGAAAATGAAGCATCAAACACCATGTCTCTGTCACTCAGATCTAGGTTTCTTATTTCACCTTCTTGCACTTTGTGGGTCATACAAAGTGGCCTGATAACAGAATGGGCAGAGAGCTCTCTGAGGTAAAAAAATCTTTGCCTGGGGGTTGCACAAGTCTTCTGGGGCTTTACTATCAACTTTGTCAGTGAGGGACAAGGTCAGAGTAAGGCATGATCTGCCTAATCTTCACCTAGGGAAACACACCCTACTAGATACTGGACATAACTGCTGCTGTAAATTGTACTGTGAACTGATAAATTTATGACTGCATCCAGTAGTGATAGTGTGTGAAACTTATTTCAGAGCCAGGCTGTATATACTTATCTTCTAATCTTGGACGTAAAATGAAGACTCTGCTTACATATTTCATGGAGAAATGAAGGATCAGCCTAAGGTTTGCAAATATTTTAAGATCCTCAAATTCCAAAAGAGTTCTTAGTAGAAGTACAAACTGTTATGAGCTGTCACATTATAACTTCCTTCTGCACTGGATGTTGGCAACTATTTGAAAAAAGGCTTGTCACTAATGGAATAATCTCTGATCCCTGATGGTTCAGGGGCAGCAATATTGAACAAGTAGTGCATGAGAAACACAATGATTCTGATTTTCCTTCAGCTGTTTTTACTTTTGAATATCTCTGGCCTCAAACAAAGTCAGAGGGTCAGGCAGGCATCACACTGCCTACAGAGAGATAATGACTACTATAGTCATAGATTATGGTATTATTAGTTTTACATTTCTAAACAATGTCAGAAGATATCAGACATCTCTGTAACCTCTGACCTAAACTCTGAGATACTGTTTATAGCATCAAATAGCATTTCTCAGAAAAAAAAAAATCTTCTTAAAAGAATCACAAACACTCTTCAGTCATATGGGTTACAAGGCACTGTTTTGCTTCCCATTTTCTGAACCAAGCGGCTTAGCACAGATAAACTATAGTTCTACAGACAGTTTAAGCTACCAGAAGCTAGCACTGATGCTGAAAGAAGCAATTCACCCTGTCTCATCTCCAGCCACTCTGACCCTCTCTTGCACCAGCCTACATATCTATGCTGAGCAGTGAACCAGAACAAGAATCCAGGTTAAAACAAACCTGAAGTCTATAAAATGATTAATTTTAGCTGTCTCGGTTTAATGAACTCAAGCTCCCTGTGGAACTAAAGCATGAGAAATCAAAACCATGCTCATCAACTACACTTAAACAGAAAACATAAAACCAGACATAAAGGAAAAAGCCCACTTTGTTACCAATATATGAAGTTTTGTTTTCTTACTAATTCACAGAGTGCATACTGCAGAGGATATTATGTTATCTGCAAGAGCTAGAGGGTTTTCATACCACCTGGTATTAGACTTGTAAATTAGACCACCCGGGCCTCACAGTTTCCTCTGCTCAGTGCATGGAGAGGCAGGCACTACCCATCAAATGCCAGATTGTAATTTACATGCCATGGGAGGGATTTAGCTCACCCAGCTCTAAGCACCTATGTCTCAGCCAGTTACCCCAGCCTCTTCAAAATCTTAACCAACCAACATCAGCACTTTTGGGGGCACAAAGCACTTCAACCAGGTGACTTACATTTAGATGACTACTTCAGGGTGAGATGGATCTTGCCGTAGAAGTGCTTTTTTCTCGCCATTAATGGAATCTATACGATGTAGACATGGACTTACAAATGTCAGCATTTGTCAAGTGAAACTTTGTTGTTTGTCTCTCAGGTACCTGATTTCCCTACCACCTTAGGTACATATTTCCTTTAGTACCTCATAAATAACGTTTCACTGAAGTAATTTTTTAGGGGAAGGAAGGAGGGGAGACATGAGATGACACATCATTGTCTTAAAACCATGATTTTCACTATTATTCTAGCAAAATATTGTAACAAGTGTGAGTCATCTTTTAAAGACATATAAACAGAATATCTACTGTGACACAAGTTTGCCAAAGAAACCTTCATGGCACCTTTTAAGCAGTGTAGTTAGTATCCATAAAAGTGTGCAGCTAACATTACTGCCTTGTATTGAGAATCAAACAACTGTCCCCTGCATGATTTTCTGCACATTATTCCTGAATTACAGCATCCCTGCTATTTCTAACATTGGTCTTCTCTGCTATATTTGCTAATCTCAGTAAGTTACGGAGTATTTGGTTCTCTAAATACCTGGGTATATGAGTTCCTGGGAAGTGGAGACAGATAAGCTCTTTTTGACCTCCTGACTCATAAAAAATTGGAAGAGAAGAAAAACTAGCTCTTCAAAATACAACATATCTGATTTATCTTTGTGTTACTCCCAAGTTATGATTATACCACTTGGATAACGGGGGTTAAACAGAGGCAACCCTGGGTGTGACACAGAAGGAATTAGGCGTTTTGTCACAGAATCATCTAGGTTGGAAAAGACCTTGAAGATCATCCAGTCCAAACGTTAACCTAACACTGACAGTTCCCAACTACACCATATCCCTCAGCGCTATGTCAACCCGACTCTTAAACACCTCCAGGGATGGGGACTCCACCACCTCCCTGGGCAGCCCATTCCAACACCTAACATGTTCTGTAAAAAAATGCTTCCTAATATCTAGTCTAAACCTTCCCTGGTGCAACTTGAGGCCATTCCCTCTTGTCCTATCGCTTGTTACTTGGTTAAAGAGACTCATCCCCAGCTCTCTGCAACCTCCTTTCAGGTAGCTGTAGAGGGCGATGAGGTCTCCCCTCAGCCTCCTCTTCTCCAAACTAAACAACCCCAGTTCCCTCAGCCGCTCCTCGTACGACATGTGCTCCAGATCCTTCACCAGCTTCGTTGCCCTTCTTTGGACACGCTCGAGCAATTCAATGTCCTTTTTGTAGTGAGGGGCCCAAAACTGAACACAGTAATCGAGGTGCGGCCTCACCAGTGCCGAGTACAGGGGTAAGATCACTTCCCTGTCCCTGCTGGCCACGCTATTTCTGATACAAGCCAGGATGCCATTGGCCTTCTTGGCCACCTGGGCACACTGCTGGCTCATGTTCAGCCGGCTGTCGATCAACACCCCCAGGTCCCTCTCTGACTGGCAGCTCTCCAGCCACTGCTCCCCAAGCCTGTAGCGCTGCTGGGGGTTGTTGTGGCCCAAGTGCAGCACCCGGCATTTGGCCTTATTGAAACTCCTACAGTTGGCCTTAGCCCATCGCTCCAGCCTGTCCAGGTCTCTCTGCAGAGCCTCCCTACCCTCGAGCAGATCAACACTCCCACCCAATTTGGTGTCATCTGCAAACTTACTGAGGGTGCATTTGATCCTCTCGTCTAGATCATCAATAAAGATGTTAAAGAGGAGTGGCCCCAAAACTGAGCCCTGGGGGACACCACTCGTGACCGGCCGCCAACTGGATTTAACTCCGTTCACCACAACTCTTTGGGGCCGGCCATCCAGCCAGTTTTTTACCCAGTGAAGCATATGTCCATCCAAGCCACGAGCAGCCAGTTTTGCCAGGAGAATGCTGTGGGAAACGGTGTCAAAGGCCTTGCCAAAGTCAAGGTAAACAACATCCACAGCCTTTCCCTCATCCAATAAACAGGTCGCCCTGTCGTAGAAGAAGATCAGGTTTGTCAGGCAGGATCCATCCCCTTTACTGTAAAAAATTAACTTTGGCATACCCTTTTTAAAAAATATGGAAAGTTTGTATCTTAAGGAATAAGTGGTGAAAATTTGGGTATTGGAGAGACATGACAGACTCATACAGACTGAATGCCTGGAGCTAGACATGGCATTATTTGTATTTGCCTGAAATATGGCACATACACCAAAAGCAGCACTTTGAAGGAAGTAAAATGATCTACTCTCCTGAATGAAATTTGCAAACACCCAGTTTCAGCATTTATGCCTAATTTAAAGCACTGGCCAAATTAAAAAACAAAGCCTATTAATTTCTAAAGAAATTCTGTACCTCCAGTAGGTTTCTAGATTAGACGGTGCCCTAAACAACAGTAGTACTTTCCACATTACACTGCTGTTACTACAAGATTATAAAAATGTTTGATACAATACATGGGCTGTACTGATGAAGATTCATGGAACTGCTATTTATTGTACTAGTATTTCCTGTATTTCAACAAAAGAGAAATGTAGACTTCATAAAAGAGAAAAAACCCCAAAGTTACTTTTTCTGCCTTCTCTTCTGCAACTTCTAGCCAAACAACAGCATTACTGCAACATCACTTCAAAATTATATACACAGTATTAGTGGAAAGGCAGTTAAGCAACATTTTGCTGAGGTATAAAACAAATAAAGTTGGCAAATACCTTTTTTACTGAACTCTACTATCTTTTCCAACTAGAACAAGTGACAAATCAGAACAAATGTTTGTGCTTTTGCAGAAATGGAAAACAGCACATTTATTTTCTAAGGAAAGGAAATAGCTAATGGGAAGACAATAATTTTTTCAATTAGTAAGCAAATGGAGCTCACCTTCAAAATTCCATTCCAGTGAACAGGAGTAGGCTCATTTAATGAAATACAGAATTTGTATGGTGGCACGCATATAACTATTTGGTGGATGAACAGTATGACAGTTTTAAAGATACCTTTAATATAATTAATATAAAATTGCACGTATAACTTGAAATAAGCACCTCATCTGGAGAAAGACAACTGCTGAGCTATTTACTTAATGTGTAATTATTGCTAAAACCTATTGGCTTTGGGGTCAGAGGAACGGAGGGTGGACAATATGTGCCAATATCTGCAAATGCCTCTGAAGCTATTTGTGGAAGAGATGCTAGTAGGACTGAGATGCATGGCAGAAAATTACCAGAAAGTATTCTTAAAACAGAATAAACACATGGATAATAACACAGGCTAACAGGGAAGTGTAAGTATGGGTTTTGGAGGCCAAGTTCTTTGAATGATCATGCAGATATGGGTGATTTGGTTGCTACAATGTACTTCCATTTCAAAAAGCTTCTGATGAAGTTATCTAACAGACTCAAACTATACTGTCAAGGAGGAATAATAAAAAAAGGCATCAAGAAACAAAAATGTCTTTTCATTGCTAAATAGAAGTGAAAAGAAAGGTTAGGAATAATTGGTTGTTTTCTTTTACAGTGGATGGATATGACCTGACAGTCTCACAGATACATGTTCAATATACTCATAAATGATCTGGAAAATGGAGGAATAAAAAGGGACAGAGTTTTCTGATTATATTAAATTACAGAGGTTAATAAAAACAAAAACTGACTGCCAATTGTTGCAAAAGGACCTCATGATGCTGAAACAGGCAGATGAAATTCAATACCAATAAATACAGCCAGACACACTGAAAAAGAAACCTCAGTCTCAGGTATTCACTAGTTCATACAAAATTCCTAAGATTCAGTTTTTCACAGTACAAGAATTACAGCCAAATTAATAATCCAGTAGCAAATTTACAACAAGAAATAGGTGTTTTTTCCCATACTCCCACAATTAAACATTGGAACTGATTGCTACAAGACGCTTTGAGTATCAAAAGATCAAATGAATACTAATGAATACAAAAGACACAACTAGTGGCAAAAAGACCCTTGGGGGCTATTAATTACAGAACTGCAATATAGTGTCTGGCTTCAATGTGTCTGCATGATAAATAACTCAAAGGAAGCTGAGATGGCTTACTATCTGCTTACCATGTTCTTACACTTCTTTCCTGAACATCCAACATTGGCCACTGCCAAAGAAAGGATACTGAACTCTTAAGTACCTTTGATTCAATCCATGCAGCCATTTTTATGTTGTGTGATGATCACGGACACTGCTGGCACCCAAGTAATTTAAAACTGAGAGGCAAAACCCATCTGCATTTCAGAACAAAGGCACTGATCCTAAAATAGCTTACATTTAGCTATTGAGAAAGTGAATCAAAGACTTTTGAGAAAATCCTCTGACAAATTTTATCAGACTTCGATTGCAGACTACAGCATCACCTTGTGAAAAAAAACCCCAAAACAAATATTGCTATTATTGGTTAGAAAAATGGCTTAATTAAATCTCCAGAGCTGACTACTTCCGCTTACAGAGAATGTAGGGTGGAATCCACCCTGAACTGGGCATAAGCAACAGCCAAATTAAAAATCCTAAGAGACTAATTCCAAAATAAGCAATGAAGAAAAAGATGCAGTAGTGGCTCTGATGCCTGGAATCCATCATGTGTAACCTCCAGGTGAGATGAATTACTCTTTAGAAGTGCCTGTTTCTACAAAGGCAATCCAAGTGACTAGTTCAGATGTAGAAGTCTTCATTAGTGTTGTCTAAAATCAGATTAGATGAATCCCACAGCCCTGGAGTCTCATTAACTCAAGATTGATGAACATTTATCTATACCTGTTTTGCAAACCAATCTCCTTCTAGTGCAACATTTGCAGAACAAATTACTTTGAAGAAACGCAAGGACCTGAGAGTCAGAGAATGCTGTAAAAGTGCTGTAGCTACTTACATCAGTTTTAGGTCGTGCTCCAGTTGACACTGGGTAAGGCAAACAGTCTAGATCCTGGTAGTTTGCTCTTCTATTTCTCCAAGATCCCTTTCCTTGATGATCTCCATAAAAGCCTGTCTCCAATTGAACAGGGCACTGTAAGAGAATTTTAAAAACCCTGTAAATAAAGGCAAGTCATAAATATTTTTAATGTGAACTGGAAGACAAAAACATTGGAATTTTATCTTTTACAAGCTTTTTTTTCTCTGATGGAAGGTAAACATTTGGCCTCAATCTTTTTTCTTAAAACCACCTGCTGCATCACTTTTACATTTTGCTAAGTTAGACATCCAGATATTATGTGAAGTGGTTTCCTTAACAGCTAGTATACACAACTGAAGAACTAACAAATAGTAGTACACCTTCCTAAATATCAAAGAACTGAATCACCTCTACATTAGAAAGAAATGGTTTTATTCAAATTATTTATAACTATCTTTTCACTTTATTTCATGTTCATTTTTCTAACTTAAACAGAGTCCCATTTTCAAATTACAGACTCTGAACTTTCCAAATCCACTTTTCCTTTTCCCTCAAACCTGGGGAGATCTCACCTGATTGCTCCACTCCCACAACATTTTTTAAAAGATGCATGTCCTAACTCTGGGCCCACATGTACCTGGCCACAATGAATGCAATGCCAGGAAGAGACCAAATGCACAACATTCCCCCATATATCCTGGTTTGCCTCAATAGAACGACGAGGTGTGGGAGCAAGGAGCAAGCCATGCTGCAGTCCAACAGGATCCATGCTGGCAACAGTCAGGGAACCAGGATCATAGGTGCACTGCAGAGCAGTCCCAAGCTGTTGGGTACAATCAATCAAAATCAGCCTATTTTCTGGCTGCTCCTCTTCATATGAGGACAAATTTGCTGCTGGTCTTTAACAGGAACTGCCTAGTTCCCAGTTAGTATATTTTTAGGGTTGTAAAATGAGGAAGCTTTGAAAAGCTGGCAAAAGTATCAGTATGTGGCCAAAAAAAGTTTGAAGATAATACACTACTCCTCCAAGAATTAAGAGAATGTGTAAGTTAAAGACAAAGTTTTGTACAATGAAAGTCTTATCTCTAAGATGGAGTAATTATAACCAAACAGGATTTCTCTGTCACTATCCATGAGATAAAGGACTAAAACTGAAAAACGTGATTCTCATTCTTCAGATCTGCTGTTTTTTTCTGTACTGAAACTGAATACTAGACATCAAATGGCAATGAAGCAGATACATTAAACAACAGGGAAACATGCTGTTTACAGCAAGAGGGTTTTATCTCTCCTGTCTCATTTACAAAGTACTGCCTTCTAGATTGCTAAGAAAGACTTTTTTTTTCCATAGGAAAGGTACAGGTTTTAGAGGAGCAGTACTATTAATTGCAGTTTTCCAAAGCTAGCAGTTTTGCTGTTAATATATTCACATAGGCCAGCTTTTTGTACTTAACTCATATATTTATAGCATCGGTAAGAGAGTGTTTCAGAAAATAATCTGATGACAGATAATTACTTTTAATATCTTTTCTGGATCAGATACCCAGTCATCCAGCTAATGCTACTGCCCCATACTATTTCCCAATAAAAAAACCTGATCAGCAGTAACTTGCAGTTTACAGGGATGTAAAGACATACTGCCTTTTACCATTCTTCTAAAAGTCATTTCACATTTTAGAAAACACCTTAAATTTGTTTACCAAAATACTGCAAGACCCCTACTCTCACTCAATAAGTCCCATAACATTTATTCACCCAGTCTATTTTCATGAGCAAATATTTAGACTTCTTCCTGCAAAATTTTTGTTCAATTGAGTAGTATTAATAATAGATACCTTCACAACAGAAAAATGTAAAGAAAAATAAAATATCAAAGAGTTACTTCCACAAACAGATGAAAAATCCTTCAGTAGAAAACCAACTGGCTCAACCTAGTGATTAAATTACAAAATATATTTCTGAGACACAGTATTTGCCTGAAGAAACAAATACTGTGTCATCTGTTAAAAATTGCCCACACCCTCAAGAGACAAATTTTCAGAGCAGGATCTCCAACAAACATGTTGCCACTCATACAGTAGTCACCTACTTCGGAGACCTCAGGTCTACAAGTCGGCCTTGTAACTGTGAGTGCTTCACCCAAAAGCATTTTCATCATAATTTCTTGTGTCAGTTCCTAGTTTATATAATCAAAATAGGATAAAAACATATGAAGAACCCATAAGCGGTTCATAATTTTATAGAAGCCAAATTTACACAGTTACTAGCAAACATATGTCTGAGATAGGTGTTCTTTCTATTCAAGTTTCATTGTGAGTGACAAGAATAAAACATTTGATATGTGTGGAACAAATTACAAGCTATAATAAGAAATAAAGACTAAATGGGATGAATTGATAGAAGACACATTACTCATACAACTTGTATGAAAACAGGAGTTAGTTCTTTTTTTCCACTGCAACTGCCATTTTTAGATTTGTGAAATCTGTTTCTTCATAGTGAATTCATGGAGAGATTTAGGAGGATGTATTTCTCTGCTTTGACTATACAGGAAGACTAAGGTCAACCCATTTTGAGGCAAATTATTCTTAAATGTTTGAACTAGGGCAGATGATTCCTTTGTCCTACAAATACCTTTGCAGGAGACAGCAAAGGGTGTCTCATCATCTGTTCTACAACAGATTGTCACTGACTCTTTTCTTGCTCTGATCTTGCTGGTCTCATCAGGAAGACCTTTGTGTTAAATGACCTCTCCAGCTCCTGTAGTGAAATTGGCTCTTGGAGGTTTTGAGGACATTTCCAGTCTGCCAAATAAGGCCACAATAAAGATGTGGTTGATTCACGTTTGCCTGTCCACAGACAATTAAGAAGCAACCTCTCCTGCTTCAGCGTGAGAAGATGTGACTTGATGAAGAGGAGTGTAACTGCTCAAGTATCATATTGAGGAAAATGGTAATTTTGGCATCGATATTAGAAACATTCTTGAAATCTTTTTGGACTTATCCAAAGAGATGCAACTATTGGTAAGGGAAACAAGTGTGCCAAGACCAGTGAGACTGGCTTGGAGTTAGGTGTTATCAGCATAGTAAACATGACCAGCTCTGTATCACTAGCATAGGCTTTTGGAGCGGGGATATGGCCCAGGCAGATGGCTGTGCCCGAAGTCCTGGCGTCTGTACTCAGAAGATGTCTTGCCACTAGGCTTCAGTAAGAGAAGTGAAAGCATCTGGGATGCTGGTGCTGGTATTCTCTATGCAACCACTTTTGACGATGTTGTTCTTGTGTATCAAAAGGCATTTGAAAACACTGTCTATTTGGATTTGGTTTTCTGCTGTCCATACATTACATGCCCTTCATTGAATGCTGCAGCAATGGATTTGAAGTCCAGTGTCCTATGATGTTCAAGTCATCATGGAAAAAGAATATGCCTAACAAAACCATGGCTTTTGCCTTAGTAGAATAGGCACAGCCATAAAATCACTGGTGTTTGGATCACTGGTTACCAAAACCAGACTGCCTCACAATGGGAAGTGCTTAAACTCTGATGGCTTGGATTTCACTTTCAGGAAGAAAAGCAGACTACAGTACCACCCTATTTAGACAGAAGACATTGAGCAGTCTCCTACAAGACAGAACACTGTCCATTAATATACAAGTTAATGCTGAAATTAGTTCAGTTAAACAGAGCTAGTTCTGACTTGCTGACATGTACAATAAGAAAGAAATGAGAGACAGTCATGACCACTCTGTTACTAACACTCTCTCTGCAGAATATGAAAATGCATACTGCAAAACACAATACTGAGATGCAAGATTCTGAACGTCCTACCTTGAGAGACATAAACATTTACATGGTGATCCACATAGACATACGCTTAAAGAATTTACTTTTACAAAATGAAGCATCATGGAAACAGCGACAATGGAAAAAGCATCCAAACAAGCTCACCTTCCAGGAATTTCAAGCCAGAACTAACATTCAGAGCTGCAAATCCAAACAATTCTATCTTAAGAACTTTAATCATAGCCTAAAGCAGAGAACAAACACTTCTACTTCTCACACTGTTCACTCTCCAGTTACTTGCATCTATAAAAAATCTTGCTTATTCAAAAATTACTTAAATATCATTGCTCCTTAATCCCATTTGCCCCCAAAATAAAAGCTTGGGAAACTGTGTGTCATCAACTGATGACACCTGCTACCACAAAATATTGTTAACTAGAGGAATGCATCTCTAAATCAAATATTCAGATAAAATAAACAAAAATATTAATTCAACTCTTAATGAAAATACATAGTGTCTCTCTTGCTGTTATGTCTTTAACTAAATATAACAAGTGTAAATAGGCCAGCACCGTAACTTTCAATATTTCAACATTTCAACAATATTCTATCCTGAAAAACTATCAAATGCAACCATCAGGATTCAAATTCCTCTCTAAAAAAGGTGTTTAATGTCTTTAAGCTATATTGACAGAAAACCTACAAGTTTCATTCCATGACATTTCTGGTTATTTGGCTGTTAGTTGTCTAATGAAATTAGAATTTTTGTTATTATTGGGTGAAAACTGTAACTTACTTCATCCTTGAACCTAAGCTTCTTAGCCTATTCGGAAACACAACCAGATCTGAAAACCATGATTTGATGAGCATCTGATAGCTAAACGTTAGAAAACATATCATATGACACACACATTCTTACCAGTTGCTTGTGCCTTTTGGTAGAAGGAGTACTGGAGGGAGAAGAGCCAGCACTCAGAGCTTCTTCAATATCTAAGTTCAACTGTTCCAGTTTCTTCATAAGACATGACATAGAGTCTGACCATTCAGATCCTTTTTCTGGTTGGGTCTAGAAGAAACCAAACATACGTGAAGTCTTAAAACATTCAAGCTTTTTATAACTTGAAGACTCATTTTTCTTCTAGCCCTCAAGGAAAAAGCTGATCGCTTCCTTCCCTGTCCTTGAGTAACTTTTCTCCATTTAGAAAGCTTCAGTTATCACTCCGATCCTGATGACACATATTCATAGCTGTTTTTCATACTCAAATGATCACACTCCACTTCTGTATATCTGAATGGCTTTCTAACACTTCATCTTGGGTGAACCACTGCCAGCTCAAGCTAAGCACAACCAAGACTAAAACCGAAGTAACTTTAATGTCTCCTCCTTAAGCCACTTCTGTTTTAGCATCTCTCCTCTGATTGCTTGTTGTCAATCAGAATGAGAACTTTGAAGGTCATCATGTGCACTGTATCTTATTTCTTACTATAATTCCAGACTCTGTCAAGTCTTGCAGCTTTCTTCTGCCCATCCACTGGGAATAATTTACTGGTCTCAAACACCTTCTGTTTTCATGGAATCATTTTGCCTTTTATCTGAACTGCTTCACTGAATAATGAAAACATTAATCCATTGTAATGTAACTGCCAAAAATACTTTTCTTGTTCCTTAGTTTCCTCAAAGTCCTTTCCAGTGACTCCCCTTAAGCATCTTTCCACGGCAGTCCCTGTGCATGCTGCTGCATTATGCCTTGTTTTCCTTATTCAAATCACTTCTAATGATCCACAAGAAAAATACAGTCACACTGACCTCTCTGTCATCATGGTTAGCTACCGCTTCCCAGATTAGTCCCTATCCAGAAGCTATTTCAGTTCTTTCATCTTTCTTACTTTCACAAATGATACATATCTTTGCACAGAGGATAATTTCATAGCAAACAATTCTAACAAACTGAGCATACAAACAGTAATACTGCATTGCCATCCTGCTGAAATCCTAAGAGCATCATACCAATACTACACATTACCTAGGGGAGCTAGATGAATATTGTTATTATTCTTACTTGATAAATCTTTATGGTGATTTGTTTCCTTATGAGGGTTTTGCAAGTGGGACAGAGATAATTGTAATTTGCACACTATCGTAGAAAAAAGCTTTACAAATAGAATACAGGAGACTCACTGCAGTATTACACTGACATATATTATTACTAATGGAATTGCTCATCTTCACCACAGTAACTAAGAATAAGGCCCCAGATCATCAGACACCTGTCCTATACTGCCAACAGACACATGTTCCCTTCAGAGGGGCTAGTATTATCTTTGTAGGGATTGTTTTGAAGCACAGAAAGATAAATATCCAATCTTTCATTTTCCATATCTTTATTTGGAATTTCCCAAAGTTTTACAATCTCTGAGCATTCTTCCTGAAATGCTGTTAAAACTACTGAGCTATATTTCAACGCTGTAGCTATTAAAATTATTTAAACAGATACTCTGATTGCTTCCCATTGTCTTCCTAAACATTTTAAACTAAAATATAGGATGTCCCACAGAAAGTGAGTATCAAGACACTCCTCATTCTGAGTGAGACAAAGTGTGCATGGTGATATAGGTCTAAGACAGTCATTTGTAAACAAAGTAGATTCTACATTTTCCTGCAGTTATGCTTCCTCACGTACTGATCTTTCCAATACTAAAGAATGCTCAAAAAAACTCAACAAGGACAAAACACGCAAACCAACCCAAACTCCAGTAACAATAACTGTAGAAAGTCTGTCAAAATCTAATATGAAGGTTCTATTTCTCAACCCAGTTAAACTGTAATTTAAGAAAAAGGAGTTTTAAGAATGTGTTTTCATACCTATCAGTGGTAAACAGTTCTGAGGCAACAATTACACAGGGAAGTGAGTAAAATGTGTTCGATTTCCATGAGCTATGTAAAAATTGTACTTGCCAGGTGAGAAACAATGAAGGTGACATTAGAAGTTTGGATTTTTGAGTTCAATAAAAATTAGGAGTGATTTACACAAGTGCAAACAGACCATCTTTTCCATGACAGAAAGGAGTATTTCAGGTGGCTGGAGAGTGTCTCTGATTTCGCATTTTCCATAGAAAATACAAAGATGAAAATTTATGAAGACTTTAAGAAAGGCTTTAAAATAATTCTAAGATGCTCCAAATGCACGTAACAATACATACGATATTGTGTTACAATGAAAAATACCTTTCAATGTGTAGGGAAGCACACTTTGCCTTTATCTTGACAAATATTTACCTACTGGATCAATACTTCCAGCATTCACTAATACTATGTAATACATCTGTAAGAGTGAAACCCCCTTATTTTTATACATTTCTTCTTTTACTGTAACAGAACTCAAACCACAGTAATTTCTAACAAATACAAGTCCTAAGGAGTTTCCCCAAACTATGACTCTCCTAGCTTTCTCCATTCAGTTCTGTCTTTTTCAGTTCAGTAAGACTCTATATTGTGTCTATTAAGGGGATGAGGAAAAAGATGAGTTTTCATTATCCTTCAAGATAAAGCCAAATGGGCCTACTTAACAAATGCCATTCACTAATTGGAAATTTGGCACAAAAGCACCATTTGGAACAAACGCTGATTGGCTACGTATTTCAAAGGTTGCCTGAAATTCCTGCTGAACAGCAAAAACATGATGCTACTTACATTCAAAAATATAGAGCCTGCACAGTAGGACTTCTAACCAGTGAATAAATTCTGCCTAATCCATTCACAAGGAACACAGTTCCCCAGTGTTCAGCCCTAGTAACTGGGCTGGACACTTATCACAGTACTCAGAAGAGTTGTACTGTATCTTGCTCATAGCAACTGCAGAGTCAGCAGGGTCAGAGTATCTTTGGAAGCTTTTGTCTCTTGCCCTTCAGGAGGAAAAAAGTCTCACTCTATCTAAGAATCATGATCTGCTTTATTTATTGTTTTTCCCCTAAAAAGGTGTACAGGGAGAATACTCTTTCTATATACTCTCAAGGTCTCCTTTCTTTGTTGGAGCCGCAGTCATTCAGCAATGCATAGGAATGCTGTTATCTTTTGAAGAACCTGAAAAGTGTAGAGACAGAAGTGCATTACAGGAACAGTTTTTGTATCTTACCTTGGAATATAGAATCATAGAATCATTTAGGTTGGAAAAGACCCTTAGATTATAGTCCAACTGTTAACCTAACACTACCAAGTCCACCGCTAAACCATGTCCCTAAGCACCACATCTTTTAAATACCTCCAGGGATGATGACTCAAGCACTTCCCTGGGCAGCCTGTTCCAGTGCTTGACAGCCCTTTTGGTGAAGAAATTTTTCCTAACATCCAAGCTAAACCTCCCCTGGTGCAACTTGAGGTCATTTCCTCTTGTCCTATCCTTGTCAAACAAATCTGTCAAGGTGGAGCAATCTTGTCTATGAAGATCATGTCATACACTAGGCAGAGAATGACATGTTGCTCTTGAAAGTGAACTCCTTTGCCATATGGATTTCTCAAGTCCCATATACTCAGGTTAGGAAAAAAAAGAATACAAATATAGTAAAACAGAAGCATCATCCTCTGTCCTAAATATAAAATTAAGTGGTATGCACTTCCTTAAACTTAAAGCAGTTACAAATGCAGCTATTATGCTTCAGATAGTTATTGCATATGAAGAACTAACCCAACTATTTATAGTATTTACTAAGACATCTAGCAATCAGCCAAACATAAAATTTAGTTGTAGGTTGCTACTTCTTACAGCAACCAGAGTTTGTTTTAGAACAGCAAGCTTAATGTTTTTCTTACATATACACACACATATCCAGATTCTGTGTTCACTTACATAGATAAAATTTCATTACTACAATAACAAATTACAGAGGTAAAACAGGGCACAAGATTATGGTCCATCACCTAAACAATTACTTGTTCTTTTGTTAGATTGAGAAGTAAATACATTCCAGACATTAAACTATTTGTGCCTTTTGGACCAAAGCCTTCTGCACCCTGTTTTTCAGCTTTCAAGTGTTCTTCACTAATCTTATTCAGCAAAAACATCTGCTATAAAAGGCATATTTGTTTCAATGTTTTGCCCATGAAGCTTATTGCAAGAGGCATAATAGCCGCCAGCAAATCTAAATTTAAACTGAAAGAATGTGGCAGAAAGGAACAAGTCCATATAGAACACTCAGAGGTCAGGGTTAACCTCGCTGCCAGACCTCATCCTATACTGGAAGCAGAAAGACTCCCAAGTGAAGGGTTATGAGAAAATTACACAACTCTAAATTTATCTGGTTACTTGTGGCTTTCACTTCAGAAACCTTCAATAAGTCCAATTGTTCTGATAATTAATGTATTGTACAACTTCAAGTGATAAATTATTAACCTCCATAAAAAAATACCAATGCTATTTAACCCTTCTCTCTAATATTAAATCTGTTTAGATAAAATTCTCTCTGATGTACAGCCTAGATCCACAAAGAATGATTTTGTGGAAGTATTTCAGAGATCAAATATCATATTTTGCTCTTGCTGCACTGATGGGACTCCTTCATTCTCAAAAGAAGCTCTGTGCAAAAGAAGGTCTCTCAGTCACTGGTGGCTTTGCCTACAGGGGCTGGGGGAGGAAGCCAGATTGATTCCTTACACAAAATCCCTCAAAAAAAAAAAAAAAAGTGTTTCGAATAGAAAGGACTCTTTGATTCTCAAAATAGATTTATGTGTGCCTTCTATATTGAAGATAAAATATTTCAAAGGGAATTTTCCCTCATATCCCACTATACTGTTGCTTAAACATTTACAGAGCTTTTAGATGGACAATTAAGTTGTGGCACCTTCGTCCTGGAAAGCATGTAAAGTAAACTCTGCAGTGAGCAACCTTTCCACTTCTAAGAACTGTATTGCTATCCATCTGAAATGGTCAAGGAAAGTCCCTTCAGTATCTCAAGTCAGCAGACAAAACCATGCACATAGCCTGGCTGGTGGGAAAATGAAAGCTCTTCAGGGATATCACATAAAATTCTGACAAATCTGGATCCTTCTGATCCCCAAAACATGGAAGCATTCACCTAAGATGGGCTATCAGGACCTCAGCTGTTTTCCCAAAGAAAAGCTACAGAAATACTAATATGAATATAGTGTTAATTTAATTGGTTTTAAAGGAAATACCTTTTCCAGGATGAAGCCTTTTCCCCCACACCTATGATATTTACACTTTTTAAATAGGTCTGTGTAGCGAGCTTCTTTTTTCCTTCCTGTCCAGTCACTTTCTCCTTTGTGCTTTTCTGCCTGAGGGTGTGCTGCCCCAAGCTACTGATTTCTTCAAACGGGTTTTCAGAAGTGACAAAAGCCATATCTGTATGAATCTGATGAAACCTTCTAAGTGTTTGATGCTCTAGAGCAAATTAAACTGATTTTTAATGACACTTAAGGTTGTTCCTGGCTTTTCTTCACTTCCTCTTACAGTGCCACCACATAACTGACTTCATCTTCTTTCACCAAGCTCAATCATGCATTTCTATAACCTACGTGTTTGTATTTTAGTAAACCACTCGCTATGTCTTTGAGGATGAATACAGTTCAATATAGAAAAATATTGTGGAAATGCTAACTTCAAGACATAGAACAATATGGATATATACTTGGGGGTTTTTTATTATTAAAAGGTGCACAACATGGGGGAAAAGGGAACCCAAAGAGAAAATAATGTAGCACAACCCTTACCTCATTTCATGCATTTGACTACTTGACTTTTTAAACGCAAACTCATACCAGTTCAGAAATAGACTCAATTACTTTTTATAACAGCTTTTAATCTCTCAGACAGTGAATGGGTAAATTTGGCCTTTAATTTGCAATCAACACATTGATCTTGCGTAGTGATAACGTCCATTGTATAAAAAAAAATAAATCCTAATGTCCTGTCTCTCTTTCAAGGGTTCCTGCATCAGTTCTTAAGAACTATTGCTCTACGCTAAGCAGGACAGGAGCCCTGGTAACAACAGAGTCTTCCAAATATTAGTTTATGGAAATATTGCCCAGATGAAGAAACCTGAGCTAATTTCTGGGACTGAAGGCCATAACCTGTATCAGCATGGTGCTTCACCCAAGGCAAGAAAGAGAGATTGGAAGGGGAAAAGAAAGGAATTCAGTTAAGGTGTGCGGCAAAATGCTTTGGAAAACAATTGCAGACTACTGCAGAAGTTTTAAAGTGCAGTAGCCTTGTCCCAGATAGCCTAATATGAAAACTCTGTTGCAGGTTTGTTTTGTTTCTAGTAAAAGCAACTAGTTTCAAATTGGACTTCTCATTTAAAATATGACAACTTAAAATGGCCTGTAGTTGGTTTTAACAACAAACTGCAATTTGGGTTTGCTCCAGTGATTAAAAAAACCCTTTCTTATTTTCACAGTTCACAATGCCTACAGCAGTTCTCCACCTTCTAACAAATTATGATGTCAAGCAACACTGAATTTCACAAACAGGCTGTCTGACAAGCCTGTACTACAGACACATGTTACAGAACTGGCACCCGAATGGCCAGACAAGCTGTCTTAATTGACATCTGCTCCTATTTCAGCACATGAATTATCCTCTTGGGTTATCCCATTTTCAGCTGCTTCAGAGTGGATGCCAGCTCATCATTTATCTATTTTACCATTTCCTCCATCTTCTGAGGTGGCGGAAGTGAACTGCACTTCTTGTATCCCAAACACCTGCTCTAAGCAGTAGTCAAATTCTTGACACCATCTGTTTGCAATTCAGTTTGGCACCATCTGCATCAGTGGTTGTATCTGCACATCACGATTAGTGACCATGAATGTCAAAACAGTTTACACACATAGGTATTAAAACGCATTTAACTTCTCCAAAAATAACTCACTTCAAAATACAGTAACTTTAACCATGACTATCTTGGAAAATGTAACTGACCTGTGCCTGTTTACAGAAGGGTATCTTCCTGGAGCGCTCGTTGACTAAGCAATGGTGTGCTTCGGACTGGGTTTCACAAAAGCTGAGGGGTCTCATGCCACTAAATCCACAAAAAGTTACATACCAGAATAGGGAACTTAAAGATCCTTTGCCCCGGTGTGTTTAGTTGCACCTGTAGACTACCTTTTGAGATTGGATAGGGCTTAATCTGTTTTCTTAAAAAAGGGTTATCTCTTTAGAAAATGTTGTGGTTACAGCTATCCAGGATGTAGAAGAGCTGGGCTCAGCTTCATCTTCGGCCTAGTGCATTTTACAACAGCTCTGCCATAATTTTAAAAATCAGCAGGGAGAAGAATAGTATCACTTTAATACTGGGTACAAGTGGCTGTGCAGGAAGTTCCCCTTCTCCTTGCCAAAGAGGAAACAAACATGAAAATCTGTTTTACCATTTGTAGCACCTACCTTGAGGGGAACAGATCAGAAGAGTTTTGTGAGGTTTAGCCAGCAGCTATGCTCCATAAAACATATAAGCACTTGGCTAAGACTATTGTATTGGCCCTACAAACAGGACTTCATCCCCAGGCTACCCATTTGAGTCGTTTCCACCACATGTAATTTCTCTTATTTGTTCAACAACTCTTGAATTATTTTTGCGCAGGCAAAGCTACAAGAGAAGAACCTATGCCCATAAAAACTTACCATCAGAAATTCTTCTGGAAGGTAGAAAACACAGGCTAATATCTTTCAAACTGTTGAGAAACCTGAATCCTTCTCTTCTGGAGAAGACAAACCACTAAATTATGGAAAATGTAAATAGAACACCTCCTTCTTTTACAAGAAAGCGGCAGCCCCCATCGTATTTTGTGGAAACCTTCATCCTCAGGATATACATGTAGACTCTATGTCCACCAAAGTGACCCAGAGTAACCAGTCCCACCTATGTGCTGCCTCCCAATCAAGGTTAGCCTCACAAAAAGCATCAAGCCCTTGGTCTTAGAATGAATTGTACGATTTTGTCACATGCAGGTAATAAGCAAGCAGGAGATCTTAAATTGAGAAAACAGCTCAGAAAACAACAACCCCCTGCGACTTTATCAGTGCCTGGCTAGCCTAACAGCCAGTCTCAGACATGGTCAGCAGCTGATGCCTAAAGAAAGCCTGTAAGAACTGGGCAATAATAACCTGGTATTTCACACAGGATGCTTTCCCAGTTTTCAGAAACGTAAGCTGCAAATTGTATCACAACAGTGGCCATCAAGCAGCAAACTGAACAGGACTTCCATGTCAAGCAACCAAATTCTGCCTGTGTCCTAGATTACTTGGGATTTGATTCAAACATTAAAAATTCAGTTCTGGATGAATTCTCAGATCATAGTCAACAAAAGCATGACAAGTGCAGCTCTTCAGTTATGATATTTTCACTTAGACATGCATGCTACAAAACACTGCAAGGTCCACTGCTCCTCCTGAAACTTCCATCTTCTACTAAAGATGTGTACAGCCTGATGAAAGTCCCACTTACTTAAGAAATAACGCATTATTCTGAATTCTTCTGTGATAACATCTGAGGTCTCTGGTAAATAAATGTAGCAAATAAATGTAGCAAATAAATACTCTAGTCTGATCCAGGTCTTCCAAGACATAAATGCAAACCAGGGCATGTTGCATCTTAATACAGTAAGTAAGGAGGGGGAAAAAATTTCTGCTCCAAAGAGTGAATGACTGCTCCATTAGTAGCTTTTAAATACTAACAAGATTTAAAGCTCTAATGCTGTGCTTGCATGCTACATACAGCCCTCTTACTATACTGGTAAAATAAGAAAATCTTCATGTGCACTTGCTTCTTCCACACCAGATCCTTTTTTTTTTTTTTTTTTTTTTTTTTTTCCTATGTGGAAATGAGAACATCTTTCTCCTATATTGAAAGTGATTCTGATTTAGAAGGATGTAGTGAAGACAAACACCTATGTGGAGCCCACAGGAGGCCTCCCCTGGTGCCATGACCTTGCTGGACACAAAGTATATATAGTAAACTTCACCTCTACTGGCTGTAACAAAGGAAAATGAGTGTAACTGGTGGAAACTACAGTGTTTGCCTGGAGATTAGTAAATCTAAAGTAATATTGGAATAGGCAAATGAATGTACCCAGAGACCAGTAGTGAAAACAAGAAGAAGAAACAGTAACAGCAAATAAGAGCAATAGAATGGTATAACTGAAAATTATTTTGTGACCCATGTAACACTCAGGAGATACCAGACACAAACCCTATGAAGGGTAAAGCAAACTTCGGGGAAAAGCCTTCAAAATCCCTAGAGGAAAAGCCACTGATAGGCTTATCTGCAGCATAAAGCACTGGTGCCTCAAGAGAGGAAGCCCTAGTGCCTTACTCTTGCTGCTGGACCCAGAACAAAGTCAGCCCTACCCCACCCTGAGCAACAGAGGCCAGCATGGGTGTCCTCCTCCACTCACCCCATCAGGGTCTAGCTGTGGGCAGCGCGTAACTGTTACCGGGTCATCAGTGTTTTACTTGTTATTTCAATAGTTGAAGTAGGATTTTGTTTGGTATTAATGACAAAGCAATAATCTTCTTTAATATAGTAGTTGAGTTAAAGAAGGATTTGTCTGCTTCTGTGGCACACCACCACCCACGATGCTCAGTCAACTGTCAGAGCGCACCTTGATGAAAGTCAGTGCTTGGTGTGTGGGCAAAGGGCGCTGACGGCACCGAGAGCTGCGAATCAATCCCTGCGTGCCAGAGCCAGCGCTGCCCTGGCAATTTAACACACAAGCAAGAGTCATTTTTTCTAAAAATATCAATGTCAATGTTTCCTTTAAGAACTCTGGAGCAGATTCTAAAGATTAAGATGGTAAAGGATAAAGATAATAGTAATATCTAGCAAACTTCTAAATGTAAATAACAAACGTATCTTGAGACACAAAGTGCCAGAACATTTAAAAAAAAAATAAAAGAAACCAAACCCCAAACCAAACAAAACTCTGTGTAGGTAACTATAACCTTAGTGCTTTTTTTCTTAAAATACCAACATCCTTATGTACCTAATTTTCAATTATTGTAATGTAAAAAATTGATATATACAGTGAAAGAATTTCCCTTTTCATGTATTATGAAACTTCAGCTATTCACTGTTTTCTGAGAAAGTCATACGGTGCTTCTTTAGTGCCTACATTACATACAAAAACATAACTCACAAAAACACTTAATAAATATGAAACTCATAAAATGACTGCAATGCTATCATTATATTTATGACAAAGACAAAAAAAAACCCCAAATCCCACTGAAGAGGACAAAAAGGATAATCCTTCCAAGATTCACAAGCATTCACAGAGTTCTGTCAAACTTGACATTGTTCCCTGCTCAAGTTCTTGCAATCTACTATTGAGAAGAAATATTAACATTAACAATACACTTCAAAACAGAAATCAGAAATAAATGGAGAAGATAAAGAGTGAAAAGCACCTTCTGGGATTAAAAGAGTACTCAAGGACAAAGAAAAAGCTTGGCAGAAGGGAAGATATTTTTGGTGGCTAAAAATAGGTGGTGATGGGAAAAAGGATGGAACATGAATTATGACAGAACAAGAGAACAGCAGATAATTGAAATAATGTAAACCTTCCAAATTATATCCTGAACCGATTCTCATCAAGCTAACAATAAAGAAAGGCCATTGATCCCAGACCCAGAAAAGTAATTAGGCACAATTCCCAGATCTTCACTGGAAGTTTGACACCTAAGTAGCCAGATTTAACCACTAGGCTTCACTGTTATTCAAAAATATGTTATATGCAATCTATGGATTTGTTGTGAGTTAAGTATTTATTGATATATTTAAATGCATTTTAAAAAACCTGTAACTCTATTAACCGCTCCTGAAACTCTTGAAACTTTTAGAGCAACAAAAGTAACAAGTTATATAGCTCACAGTGCTAACATTTCAAAAACTTGTGTAATATAAAAATGTCTATTTTCCTTAAGTAAGTGCAATTATAATCGTTAAAAGATCCTTATTTCACATTACTTAGCTTCACATCAAGTTATGCTTATCTCTTAAACTAAAATAACAAAAAACATTTATGAAAAGTTAGTTTAATGGGTATATGAGCCTGGGCCAAGTTTCCCAATATTATACCAATGTAGTTCCACAGAAGTTGTGATTGTCCCAATATACAACAGTCTTGTAAGGCCTGGATATAACCACACCAAATTACAGGTGACAGGTGCTTCAATTTGTGTTTATTTTATAACAGGCACACTCATAACATCAGAGTTAGAAACCTGATTTTGAAACATCAGGTCTCACTGCAGTAGAGACCACCCCTGAAATTTTGGACACAAAACAGTAGAACCATCCAGTAAAAAGCATCACAAAGGCTTTTTCCTCCAAAAATCTTACAGCAAAGAACAAAGAAAGGTTTTCTCCACTTAAGTCTAAAAAGCAATTTATTACATTATGATCTCCAGGCATTTCACCCAGATCCCTCCAACACTTAACCACAAGTTATTTGTTTGGTAGCAGCACACTTTAAAAAAAGAAAAAAAAAAAAAGTTTTTTCTCATCCTTCGCTTCGGGAAGCTTTATTGCACCAAAAAATCACAGACCAGGCTGTGCCGTCTCCACACCCTTGTGCTCAAGGGCACCGCACAAGGCCGCCCCCACCGTGGCCGTGGCGGCACTGCGAAGGCCAGGCCCCGCCTGACACCGCGCACAGCGCGCGGGGCCCGGCCCCGGGGCGAGGCCGGGGCAGCACGGCCCGCCGAGCGGGGCTGAGCGGCGGCGCCGGCAGGACTCGCTCTCCCTCCGCCGCCCTTCCCCCGGCACGGCAGGACGGGCTCAGGCTACGTTTCGGAGCAGCCGCGCCCCTTCACGCTGCGGCGGCGGCTGCCTCGGCCCCTTGGCACGGGCGGCCGAGCGCCCTGCCCCCGCCCCCCCCAGCCGCCATGCTCGGATCCGCGCTGCCGCCCGGCGCGAGGGAAAGGGCAGCAGCGGCGGCGGCATCGGCAGCATCAGCCTCGGCGGCGGCTGCGTGAGAGGAGACGGCGCCTCCCTGACGAGGGGGCAGAGGGGCGGCTGCCGGGGCGCGGCCCCCGCTGAGCGGCTTCCCGCCAACAATGGCGGCGGCCCAACGCTCCCGCGCCCGCCCTTTCCAGGCGCTGGCGCGCGGGGGGGGAGGGGCGGGGCGGGGCTCCCGCCTGGGCCAGCGCCCCGAGCTGCGCGCGCAGCGCCGCCAGCTTCCCCTTCGCTTCCCGCTCCCCGCCCCGGCCGGGGCGCGCGGACGGGCGCGCGCCGCTGTGACGCCGTCGGCGGGCGGGGCCGGGAGAAGCGGGTGGGCCGAGACCGCCGGCTCGCGGGGCAGCAGCGCCACCTGGCGGGCGGCGGCGCCCGCGGCCCGAGCGCGCGCCCTGACGTCCCGGGGGGGAGGGGGCTCGGCGGCGGCCGGGAGGTGCGGAGGCGCCGGGTGGGGGCACCGGAGCGCGGCTGTGCCCTGCCCGCTGCCCCTGCCCGCTGCCCTACCCGCTATCCCTGCCCGCTGCCCTGCCCGCTGCCCCTGCCGCGCCCCGCCCGGCAGCCGCTGGCCGGGGGCAGCCCTCAGGGCTCTCTGAGGAGGAGCAGCGCCGCGCGGGCTGCGTTGCAGTCAGCGGGAGCCGTTCCTCCAGAGGGCGAGGCTGAGCACTAGAGCCGGCCCTGCGGGACCGATCGGGCCGTCCCCATTGTCTTCAGGGCCGTGGCCTCAACGCCTCCAGGGGCGGGCGGGAGGAGCCGCCGGGTGCCCGGGCCGTGAGGGGGGACGCTGAGCCGCCCCCTGCCTCGCTCCTTCCTCAGCAGCCTCCCCCGTGCGTTGTCTCAGTATAAGAACTATCACAACTGGGGCTGCCTTGGCTCCTTCATGAAATGGCTCTTGCACAGGCCTGTGCCTCAGTTTCCCCATTATAAAAGAGCGCTTCTGCGAGGAAGACCTGCTTCATGCAGAGCTGGCGTGCGGAGCCTGCCGCTGATGCCTTGCCTGCCCAGCTAAGCGGAGGTAGGCAAGGCTTAAAAGTAATCCGAAAACAATCAGATTTTCAGAAATATTTCTACAAGTTTACACACTGGTGGGAAGTTAACTGCTTTTACATTCAAAGCTACAGCTTCTGCCGTACAAGCATTGCACTTAAAAATGGCTAACTGCACGTCTAAATAGTTACATACACGTATTTCTGAAAATTAAATCCATAATGTTCTACACATAATGTTCTGTCCCTTTGTTGTACCTGACATATGCCAGAATAGATTGCGCTGGCTCAGTCAAGACTGGTTCTGTTCAACTTCAGAAAAATATGTCAAATCTGAGATTTGATTAGATTGCCTTGATTTCAGTAGTCTTATGAATAATAGGAACTGCATGGATAATGTCAGACAGTTACAAATGTAAAATTTACCCAGATTCTCAAAGCTAGGCAATATTGGCTGTCAGAAGCACACAACTGAAATCACAATTGTGTTTGAACCATTTGTACAGCATTGTGCCTTGGGACAGTTGATTGCTTTTGTTAGTGGTGAGACAGCCTGAGCTCAGCTCTGATGTTTGAACACAAAAGGAGACTTCAGACAAGAGAGAAAATTCTTCAAACTCTTAGATTTCAGCACAGCTCAAGAGAAGAATGTCTTCAGAATTGAGCGTTTCTGAAAGCATTTAAGATTTGCTTATTGGCTTTGACATATTAAAATAAGCCCAAGTGGGCAGATTTGGACAGTCTCATTTTTTATTTTTCTGGTGATATGAAAAGGTTTTTCTTCAAACTCCAGTAGATTTTGAGGCATGAAAGGGGAGTATATGGGATGGGAGGAAGGCTAGAAATGCTGGATGCTGGAAGCTGAAGTCAGGCTGTAGTCACAGTTCCTTTAATTACCAAAGTGAAGTCTGGCAAAGCGTCAAATCCATATTTGGAGGATCAGCCTCCTAGCTTGACATCATGACACTCAGGAGAAGCAGGTAGAACAGAGAATCAAGGCTTTGAAGCCTGAATTTGAATCCTGTTACAGTACAGCTCCTGGTGTCAGAGGAGATTAATTTTGTCATTTGTCCTTTGTCATTTGGTTCAACACAAATGATAATAAATACAAATTATACAAAAGAAACAAATGATAATAAATAAATTTTGTTATTTGTCCTTTGTCATGTGGTTCAATACAAGCGGTAATAAACAAAACTCCAATTTCTATTCTTCCTTTATAAATAAAACTCAAATATATTGGACCACATCAATCAATATATTTTTAAATACCTTTTAAAAATCAGTTCTCTTAATTTTCTTTCAGAATGGTCTAGTTTTCTAGTTTCATTTACTTTTTGTAATAGACCTTTCCTAAGGGTTCATTGTCGGAGTTTATAGTTTCAGTTAACGTGCTAAATGTATTTTTTCCTCTGAGTTTTTTCCATTCTATTTTAATGGTGCTTATATGTAAAGTAATTATACTTTAAGAAATTATTTCATATTTTCTCTCTTTTTTTTTTGCTTGATGTTTTAAGAGAATAAAGTCATAGTGTTTTGCCTTGGTGTTGCTCAACTGCTGCGACATTTCCCCCACAACTTTTGAGTATTTTAGATAGTTTCAAGCCAGTTTGAAAGATGGGAAGATATATCAGAGAGATCAAACTTAAAAGTTTAATCAAAATTTGTGGCTGAATAGACACAAGAGACTCAAATAACTGCCCACTGTAAGCTGAGGATGAGATATCAGCCCATATAATTTCTGAGCAGCTGCCAATGAGCATATATGGGCTAACGGGCCAGGCGGTGAAAGGATACCTGTAGCTAAAGCACATGTTGTCTCTTGCCAGAATCATGGGGAGGTTGGGGAAATTCTGGGGAAGGGAAAGTAGAGGAGACATGGGCAAGTGTGGAGGAAATAGTGGGAGGTGGAAACGAGATAATGCAAGAATGCCGGGAGAGGACTGGAGTATGGTGGAAAAACACTGAGTGCTGGAGAGTGGATGGGGAAGCAGTAGATGCTGAACAGGGTGAGCCAGGAGGCATTAGCTTTGCAGAATGTCAGTGTGGTAATCTTAAATCTGAAAACCACTTTGGAACAATTCTTTACTTTTCTGAAATAATCATCATGGGGTGATTAGGTGAATTCTGTAGAAACAGTGGGACAATACATTTTCAATTCCTAGCCTGAGACACTTGATTTTATAAATGACTTCTTTTCCATCATGAAGGGCAATTAGTCCCTGATCAATAAATTGAAGAAAAATACATTGTGAGGGAGCTGATGGGTTGTTCAGTTCTTATTCGATAATTTTATAGGATTTGTGTCACTCATCCCACATGCTGTTATATTTTT
The DNA here is from genome assembly GCF_031877795.1 of Strix aluco. Classification (NCBI taxonomy): domain Eukaryota; kingdom Metazoa; phylum Chordata; class Aves; order Strigiformes; family Strigidae; genus Strix; species Strix aluco. The sequence continues at coordinate 112,814,770 of NC_133932.1, read as the reverse complement.
TCAGAAGGAAGAAAGGGGTTTCTCAACAGCTTCTGTTTAGGTGTCAGCCCTGCCAAGTTGCTCCTTGCAGAGCCTCGATGAATTCAGTGAACTTCATTAGAAACCCATGTCTTGCAGTCAAGGATCAAGACAGGGATGTAGTTAGTTCCTTTCTGAATGTCAGCCAGGAGGAAGAGTAGTGGGTTAAGAAAGAACAGTTGCATAAAAGAAAATAATTATTTTATGTGGCAAATTTGCAGCAGATAAGTGCATCATTGAAAATCTTTTCTGGAAAAAAAACCATTAGGAGTGAGTAAGTAAACTAAAGGTATCTGTAACTAAAGATACAGTTTAATGCAAACAGTAAAAATTACTATTTCTTTTTAAGTTTTGAATTCGCCAAAGTTAAAGGGAGGTGGGAGTAAGTTTGAGTATGCTGTTGAAATAACGGTTGGACTAGATGATCTTCAAGGTCCTTTCCAACCTAGATAATTCTGTGAAATCAGAAATATCATTATACTTGGTGACTAGATAAAACTAGCTCCAGGTATTATTTATGGTACATGTACATTGTTCAGTTTTAGTGGTTTGTATCCCCTGTTTTAGAGGGCTTGTGAGTTGTGGCATTTCAATTACAAGGAGCTTGTCAAAATGACATAAGGACACTGATCATAGCAACAAATAAATCTCCTTGTGTAAATTTTTGGAAGTGGGAGAGATGAGTGAAGGAGTACATTTTTCTTTTCATTGTCTAAGTCTCTTAAATCCCTGCACTTATTCAGATGGGATGTCCCTCTGGAGCTCTTCAAAGATACCAACGTCTTTTCCTCTGACTGTATTAGGAATTTATGTTCTTCATTTGACAGACTGCTTTCTCTATAACATGGAAACTGGATACGTTCCCTAACACCCAGCTCCAGATAATTTTCTGCTGATGTTTGAACTCTGTGTTGAGGCAAGACCTAGTGTGCACCATCTCCACTCCCACTCCCTCTTGTCTTCCTCCCACATCCCTAGTTTCTCTCGGAAGAATATTTAATTATGAGAGCAGCAAGCCTATTCCACCAGGCCTGGTGGATGATCAGGAACCATAGCTATTTAGATACCTACATTTTAGATTAAAATTTATTGCCTAAATTATAGAGATCAGATTTCACTCCTCCCTCCCTGATAAAACCAGCAAAAGCTTTCAACATGGAGAAGCATATAGTATTAAAGTTTTGAACAGGCCACAGGCTCTACCAATGACACTTCCTGCAAGTCACCTCTCTGTGTTTCTGGTTCTTTTTTTTCACTACCTTTTGTTTGGTAAACTGAGATTTATGTTCCTCCTATCTGCCTATGCTAAAATCCACAGTATCAGGTGTGCTACTATAATAATCTGCTGTAGTTTATGCTTTTTCTTTTTCCTCTAAATGGCTAGAATACCCATGGCAAATGTAGAAAATAAGGAGCTGAAGGAATTACGTAGAGTTTAAATGCTGAATTTCAGATCATCACCTAATGCACAGGAACAGTCATCTGTCTGTGCATGCGTATGTTCCTTATTAATTTATGTAGTATGTATTTTGTCTTACATTTTTAATTGTTAATGCTAGTTATCTACATAAAGTTTTCAGAATTTTAACTACGTTTCTTCTTTCAGAGATCAGAAACAGACATAAATACCATGTGAGTGATCAAAGCAACTTTCAGAAACGTAACTCTTCATGGTATTTGTAACTATTAATGGTATTTGTAAGTAGCTGAATCTCTGTCTCGCTAGGATTAAAAAAAAAGTAACGGTGAAGTATGTGGAAATGTTGTATAATTACTATATAATATTGACTTGTGTATTTTGCTCCCCTTTGGATATCTTACTTTATGAAGACTCTTTCATGCCTTTTTTAATCATAAACATAGTAGTGATTATAGATTTTAGCATGTCCTTTTTAGCTTGGGAAAAACCTAACTCTGTTAAAAACCATAAAACACATTGTGTTAAACAAATCAGTTTGATGTCAATTTTGAAGAAAAGTTGTTTGATAAAGTACCCTTAGGCATCATTCTTGGAGGAGGATAATAATTTCTGTATCCCCAGAGCATTTAACCATATTGCTTATACCATATAAATATTTTTGTATAACACAAAGGTTGGAAAATGTGGCCTAGAGCTCCAAAAAAATCTGTTTTACTGTAACAGTATGATGGTCACTAAATAGCAACAACTACTGTTACCAGAACCTTAAGGTTCAGACATATTCCCTGTTCCTTGCTTCAGACATCTGCTGGAATGAGAGGGGTTGAGAGAGAGATGTGATCTGTAGCAGCTACTTTTACAAACCTACAGAAGTTCTGCAAAATCTTTAAGACACAAATGCACTAAAGATGTTCTGAGGCAGGTGAAGCTGTAAATACGAGCCTGCCCCAGGGTTTCGCTTATCAAGCAGATGTTTAGCCTAACCATTATTGACTTCTAATATACAATATATTTTGAGTACTTTAGTGTTATTTGCACTTGCCTGGCTCTTTGTGAAGGACCATAACTGAAAGCATCTGAAAATTCTGTTTATATATGTTAAGGTATTTGGAAAGCCTTATTTATATATTAAAAAGTAATGGTAATAAAAAAACCCATGAAATCATTATTGTTTGGAATTACAAAGAGAATCACAAGAAAGAGAAAAAAAAAAAAAAACCCTGCTGTGGGATAATTATCAGCAGTGATATTTTCTATTCACAAATATTTCAGTTCCATGTCATATGAAATATTGTAACAAAACTCCATCAACCACAATAATCCAAACAGAAAGATCTGTTGACAACCCTGGCAAATAACTGAAAACAAACAATTCCTAGCCTAATTCAAGGTGGCTAGGATTTCAGCTGGTTCCTCCGATTATGTATCTCAAAAAAGGTTTAAAAAGTATATGTTGAAATGTAAGAGACTTAACAATAGCAAGAATGAGCAACATCTCTCTAGCAAAATGCAGTACAATGTAGAATTGCAAGATTTGCAGGTTTAAGAGGCATATCTAGATATCCTTGCAGAGAAGGCTTTATGTGCTGCATTAGCACCTGGGCTATATCCACAAATTCTGGGATAAAAGTTGGAAGAATCATAGTTTGTATTTTAATAGTTTGTCTAAAGTAGTCTTGATAATTTGTTGAGGAACTTAAAAGCGTGACAAACTCTCCCAATTGCTTTCCAATCGCGCTCACCTCCGTATAGTCCTGTTGTGATATTGCCACCTTTTTTTTAAAAAAAAAACCAACAACACAAGGGGAAATGGACTAGAGCACACTTAGAGAATGTGCATAAACTGATCAATATATAGTTTAGCCTTGCTGGAAAAAACCTTGTGTAGACAATACAGAAACCAGCTGAGTTGCAACCCAGTTAATATATGTTTAAATTTAAAATGCCAAAGTGACAGCAATTTTATTTGGAATCTAAGTGATGTATTTATTTTCTTTTAATTTAATTGATATTTGTCAATTCATCAAACTTGAATTACTTTTCAAAGATAGGTTAATTTTGACAACCTTCCTTTGGGGAAAATACCTTTACGTGCCAGTTAAGCTCTACAAGCTCCTTAGTATCCCATCTAGCAAGCTGCTGGAGGCTCCTGACGTATCACTCCCAGGCTAAGGAATCATTCGCTGTCATGGGCAATTTTGAATCTTTGGGGAGTTTTTTTCTGAATTGGAATAACCCCAAATTTGAAAATAAGTACTTCCTTTGCAAAACTGAATGCTTTTATTTGCCATACTATACCTAGAAGGGTTTTTTTTGTATATACCGCCAATTTTAAATTGGATGCATAAACTAAATTTTTCTTCTTACTTTTGTCCAGCTTTCAACCTCATGCTTGCTGCTTTTACACATTCATTTTAATTTGCATCGGAATTAAATGCTGTGTTTTCTGAGCTGCTTGAGTGACCACTCCTTAGCATTTGCAACCGTTAGAATACAATTTCCAAATAAGAAAAGAACACCCATCAAGAAGGTCTAGTCTTTTTTTAGCATTATCTGCATTCCATGTAATGCCATTTAAACTGATTTTCTTAAGAACTTTATACAACACTGGAAACATTGCGCAGAAGAGAAGATGATCTGAGATAAAAACTGTAAATGTATACATTCCAACTTTTAGCAGTTCTTACTATTTTAGTGTTTGTATTCATGGTAAATTCTTTTATTTAAAGATTTATATGAGAACATTGAAGTGGCAATTTTAGAGTTTGCTGTCTGTCACTCACATGCAAAATGCAAGCTTTGTCATGTCTGAAAAGTTAGGTTTCAAAAGCATTTTCTGAACCTGTATAATGCACTTTTACCTTTATTTCAGAAACAACTGAGTTTGTCCCTGCTTGCTTGGAATATTGGGGGTTTCCCACTAAGGCTTTTTAAACCTGTTTCTCTCTTTTAGCATTCCTCTTCTTTTTTTATTTAACTCAGTGGCATTTTGTGTCCCCCAAGATAAGAGTAAAAGCCTTGTCCTTACAAGGCTTGGACAAATCAAGATAGCACATGATATACAAAACACAAAATGGAGGTCTATCTTGACAGCCCTCTTGCATAAGAGATACTTGATAGTATTGCAACTTGTATTTAAAAGAAAAAAAAAAAAAAAGCAGGATCTGTGGAATACTTTTGTCTTCCAGGGGTAATCTTTTTTAATTTAATCATCTTTCCTCTCCCCAAAAATGATCATGTTCCATATATCTATGTCTACAGTTATTTCTAATATCTTAGTAAACTCTGATACCAGCAGATAAAAGTACAGCTTGAGGTGAACTCTTGGAGTCTAGATCCTTAGTTGCACAAATACGTGGTATTTTGCTTTCTCTCAGTAGAGGCACTGATCTTGGTCAGGCATGTTGTTAAAAAAAAGAAGTCTGTATATTCTTTCTTCTAGTTACTGGCTTTGCATACTTCTTTCTTGGTCTTGATGTATGATGTACATATTACAGGATGAAATACATACAAGTTGCAGTGTTATATTCTGTTGTTTCTTGGCAGGTTTAGCAGCTTTTTTTACATTTTAATTTAAGTAAAGCAGTCCCCAGCCTAACTGCAAAGGCTTTTGCCACAGTGCAAAATCATCATTACATAGCTACTGAAGTTTCACCATTATACTGTTTGAATAGGAGTAATAAATATTGACTGCAAAACTTACAGTAGGTTATATACCATATCATTAACTACTTCATCACAAAGATTAGATTAAGGCCAGACAATGTTTCTCTGAATATACAGTATAAATAAGCTGTTAAATCTTTGACACTAAAACATTACCTATTCTAGATCACATTTTTGAAACACTGGATTGAAAGTGTAAATGTCAGAGAATTTCAGAATCCGTAGAAAGCACAGATAAAGAGACCCCAGTAATACAATCCAAAAGTCCGGTGAGATTTTACTGAAGTTAATTTCTGGAAGAGGAATGTTTCAAATGCAGCCTCTGGTCTCAATGTCCTGTCCGGTTTATTTCTGGAGAACTGCAAGCTAATTCAAAGGAGGTTTCCCTTCACTGCACAAGTCTTAGCTCCAAGATAATTCAAAACTGGGCAGGACTTTTAGTTTGGAGTAAAACTTGGATAGGTAAGAGCAGTCTATTTCCGTTTTTATTACAATTTAAAATACTCCATAGTTGCAGTGATTGTTAAGAAAACCCTTGAGGGTGATGATATTCTCTCCTACAGAAAATAACCACATAAGAATGTCATAAAAAGAAATCCCAGATCCATCGTCCTAAAATTTCTATGAAGTTCATATTAAAAAAGTTTTAAAGTTTCTCTGAAATTATTTCAAACATGGACCTCAGTGTTTGCACAGATCACTGGTTATATGATAGCTGATACCAAAATGATCATAGATACCTGGGCACGTCAAATCATATGATAGTCTGTGGTCCCATGGTACTGCCAAGGAAATATGTCCATTAGAATATCAAGCTAACATTATTTTATTGGAATTTCACACAAAGAAGGACAGAGGGATGCTAGGTATATCACTGGAATCTGATTTTATTAACTGGGCGTATGTTACCTAGGAAGAATTTTCAAAAGCAGCCAAATGCCTTATAGGAAGTGCCACAAACTCAGTGGTACTTTTGTGCATGTGAGGAAATTTGTAATTCATTTTTCTTACTCCCATGCAAGAACTTTGCCATATTATTAAATACACTTTGCAGGGATGTTAATTCAATAACATTCTGTTTCTTTTTCTTTTTTTTTGCTATACTGCAGTTCTATTGCTGGACTTGAAAAACATACCAAATCCTCACTTCTCAGCCAAATAATCTTGAAAATACAACCCAACTCGGTCCCCTTATCTTTTGCGCAAGTTTCCAGTCTCACAAGTTGCTCTGCTTATTGTCCATCCCACAGTTTATCCAGAATCTCCATCTGCACCTTGAAGGAATATCTTAATTTCAGTGGTAAGCAGATTAACAGATTTCTGCATGTTTCTTCTGGTTCCCCTCACCTAAGACCCAGTCTGCAATTCTCGCAGGTGCCTATTCCCGTGCTCTGACAGAGGAATGTAGTTCGTCAGAGCCTTGACTTAGACAGGACTTATTTTCTGTTGACTTTTGCTCTGCTTCTGTAGAGATATGTGAAACACTTGAATGGTCTCACATTGCACAGGTTCCAGATATTTTCAAGTATTTGTAAAGAAGAATCTTGTTATACCTCTTTTATTTTATGGGCTTAGTGCGACCATAAACACATAATCCTTTTTTACATTTTCTGGCAAGAGCAATAGTAATATCTCTGTTTCCTGAGGTGGCCATATGATTCTGAAGTATTCAAATACACAACAAATAAAGGACTCAATATCTGAAAAAGTCATAACCCAAGTTACATATGATGAATACTCTCCCTTTTTAGTATAATGCAGCAATTGTGATTAACTGTTTATCCTCTTGAAGCTTAAAGATACATATAAACCATGCACTAATAATTACGAACAGGCTAAAGCAGGAGTTCCCAAAATTTTTTGAGGAGCCTCTTAATGTGTGTGCGTGGGACCACAATGAGGCTGTGCAACAACATTCATCGGCAGCACAGTATCTTCTCACCTGGATAGCTACAGCTAGGATGGGCAGCATAAAACTTTTGTCAGACACTAGCAGCAGATAGTTGCACTTTAGAAACTGTTAGCCTAAAGATCTTTCATCATGTTATGAAAACTACTTAAGGGCCAAAGTTTTACATGTTGACTTGAACAGCCCAAGAGTTTCACCCTGTGCAATGTAACTCAATAATCCCCTTCTGTAATTTCATATTACCTAATTCAGCACCAAGCTGAAATAGACTTTGTAAATTTTCTGAAGGAGTTTGAAAGTCAAGGTGAATTGTCTTTTTGACTAATTACCTGATTTTCTTCATTAGTTTGTCCTGGAATTTTAATTTTCTCAGAATCTCACTATATAAGTAATATATATCATATACTATACATTTTTTGAGAGTGATGGTATTCTGCACCGCAAATTATTCCAAACTGCATGAAGGGTCAATTGCAAAAAAGGCCTCTGAATTTTTTGAGTGCTAGTCCACCTATCACATGGAGGTTTGCTTATCAGTTTTGCTTTTGAAAAAGGACAGATTTGTCCCCTCGTATTACAACTTTTCTTTGGGAGGATTTTGGCAGAGCTCAAGCTGGGACTGCTGAAAATAGTTTATAGGATATTTTTTACAAAACCAGAGTGCATATGTTTTCTCCAGTCTCAGCCCAGCAGCCATTAATGCCTGCTGAAGACAATCTTGTGATTTGAAAGACAGGTATCTGCTGATGTCAAGAAAGTGCATCTTTTCTGGGGGCATACAGATTTTTATTTCTTAATTCTTTATTAAAGAACAGTGAATCATGCATGTTTATTAAAATGTGCTAGCATCATGCAAGTATACTGAAGAGATAAAGGACAGTCATTTTGATAGTATCTACATATTTTCCTATGTGATTCCAATATACCAATTCTCTTCAATATGGTCTTTCAGCATATCCTTAAATTACTATTCCTGTTATAACTTTACTGCTATTTTTCAAAGTTCCTATAATTTCACAGTAGAAACAACCATGCAGCTAATTTCCACCGAAGTAAGATGCAAATTTAAATTTACTGCTGCCTCCATTCCCAATAAGTAGGACACAACATATGCCATATTCTAATAGGAAATGGTTACATTATTAGGAATAATGAGATTAAAGGAAAATTACTCTATGCAAAATGCTATGTTCATCATTAGTCCCTCAAATTTGTGAAATTAATAAAAGAGTCTTTCTTGTAACTTAACAATTAAAGTCCCTAAGACAGCATTTATCTGACTTTATTATTAAGAACTGATTGTGGTTAGTTATTGACTGGTAATGATGCATCATTGCTAAAGTACTCAGGAATTCTCCAACTCCTTTTCCAAGCAGGCAGAAAACAAACATAAATGCTAGAAACTGCAAAGTTCGACTCACTGTGTCTCCACCTGTCAGCTCTAGCGAATGTATAATTGAAATACAGAAAGTGCAAATCTCACAGACACATAAAGGAAATTAGAATGTACAAAGCTCAGTGCATCACGCCTGTCTTAGACAAGTCATTTCCCATTTTCTTCCCCTTAACTTCCTACTCTGTTCTCCCTGGGTATTGTTATTTCAGCGCTTGGCTCTCCTACCTGGGTAGACATCCCATGTCTGCAGAAGATGAACAAAAAGGAGATAATAATAACAATGGTATTATTCCTCATGAAGAAGTCATCGCAAGTTTGCAACCACTCTCCTCCTCTAGTTTGGGAGTGCCAGTTTCATAGGGTAAAGAGAAGAACAAACTTCCAAAGTATGGGAGGAATGGGAGAAGGAATTTGTGCTTCACTCCAGTATGTTCTTTACTAGTTTTTGCTCTTGTACAACTGAATTAGTGAATGAGAAATTATTGCAGGGCAATTTTCAGATAGCTTAAATTCCAACTAAGTTCCAGTGCCTCATTAATGAAAACAGCAAAGTAACTCTCAGAAAAGTGCTTCAGAGAGGCAAAGCAAGGCACTGAGCAGGAATACAAGAGGTGCAAGGACTTAGCAGAGTTTAAGCCATCCAAATATAAGGGTAAGAAGCTTACTTTGGCAGGCCCAGTTATTGATCATAATTGTAGGCTTGACTAGTGCTCTGTTTTGATCATTTAAATTGAATGAAATGATCTGAATAAATCAAATTCATTCTCAAAGACTTAAAACTTTCTGATTACTTTCTCATTGAGCATGATTACTTGATTAAAATATTTACAAGCCACAGAGAATAGACATCTTTTAAGGAATCATAATTAACTTCAAAGACTGGCTTTGAATAAATTTTTGTGGATTTATCTTCTCCTGCATGTCTTGTCTATTTATCTTGTCTTGCTCCTTTGGTGAACTTCTGGTGTTTGTGAAAAGAATGAAAACACAGGCCAGAAGCAGACAAAATGTAGGACAGATGCTATGGAAACTTCCATATTACATCTCAGGAAATGATTCCAGCCTGAATCTGAACTCTCGTGGTCTAAACTGATAGAATGATTATCAAACTTGTCACTCAGTAATGGTTGTATAATGAGGATAAAATGTACCTACCTGTAGTGCAAGCATGGAACAAGGTAATTAATGAAAATAAGTGAATAATTAAAGATAGAGAAACTGGAAAGCCAGATTATCCATCTTCCTGTCAGTAAAGGACTGTTTTCTGTAACCATTTCCACAGTTCAGCTGTCTTAGCTTTAAATGTCAAAAGCAATGGAGCTTTCACAAATCTCCTTTAGAACACTACAGTTTCTCTTAAAGATTTACTCATGGTGAAAGGTGATGGCACAGCTACCCCATTAACACTACCCAGTGCTGTACACAGAGACTGGGTCTCCTGACATTGTACTGGCCACTGCCATGACTGTGCAGTCTCCTCCAAAAATCTTTGAGTTTACAGTCTGAAGGCCAAATCCTGACAAAGATATTAATTGTGAATACTACCTTAATTACCTAAATTATCTGTTTGGGTCATCTTGTCTCCGTTACTCCTAGGGAGGGGTATTTCACTCTTTCTTTGACCCAGCTGAACAATGTAACATTCAATGCAAATATTAGACCATCAGCATCATGCTTTAAACCAACAAGCAGGTTTGGTTTAGATTTTCCTAAATGTGTTGGAAGAGGCATGATGTAAATATGTGTGCAACTCGAGCCCCCAAAAGGTCTCCCAGGTTCCTGTGTAAATACTAGCAGATTTGATGCTCTGGGCCTGACATGCTGCGTACCAGCTTACACAGCAGAAATGGCAGAGCACAGGGGAAAACAGTAAGACAGAGGCTCCCTTAATGAATTCCTCCTGAATTAGGAAGGACTCATTTCTTTAAGAAACAGTTCTTTTTCTAGGATTCTCCCGGAAGTTACACCTATATGCCACACTTGCCAATAGTTAGTTCTTCAACCTTTCCAGATGTATTTTAGAAAGAGGTGACCATGTTCCATCAACCAGCAGCTCTGAGAAAAGGACTCATTTGGAGAACCCTGAATGTCCAGTGGGGAGAGATACCCAGTACGTGGTCCTGGCGCAGACACCAGGAGGCTGCAGAGGGGCTGCTGGAGCACCTAGCACATCTTGATGGTTAGCTCTAAGTGGTTCCTTGCCATCATGTGGGCTTCCTGGCTTTCCCCCTTCTCTCTCTGACACAGTAGAAGAAGCTGTGACAACTCACTTAGGTGCCCTAAATAATGTCAACAGCGACAGAAACCTTTTTGGCTGTTATAATAGCTAATATTGCTCCCCAAAGAGGTGCTTTCAAACTGTCCCAGAGAGGATTTCCAGTTTGCTGCTGTGTTGGCAAGACTATGCTTGCCTCTTTGAAGCAGCAAACATTAGTAGGCTTTCTATACAATCACTGAGGTGAGGGAAGATCCGTGACAATCCACTTTGTCAAGGATATGATTTCATAATACTTTGTTTTGTCTAATATCTTTATCAGGGACTGTAGTGACAGGATGAAAGGTTACAGTTTTTAACTGAAAGAGGTAAATTTATATTAGATATTAGGAAGAAATTCTTTAATGTGAAGATGGTGAGACACTGGAACTGGTTGCCCAGAGACGTTGTGGATGTCCCTCCCTGGAAGTGTTCGAGGCCAGGTTGGAGAGGGGTTTGAGCATCCTGGTCTAGTGGAAAGTGTCCCTGCCCATGTCAGGGGGGTTGGAATTAGATGATCTTTATGGTCCTTTCCAACCCAAACCATTCTATGATTCTATGATTTTATGAAATATCTTCAATTTTTCACTTGACTGAAATCCTAGTCCTGAAAGCAACACATCTTATTCTGAGACTCTGTAAGGATAGGATAAGATTACTGATGTGAAGTTGCGTAGTAGTTCCTGGTTAAATATGGTTATCAGCTGTGTCCTGCTCAGTACAGTTTGAAGAAATGGCAATCTAGAAAAATGTTTCAGAAGCTATTCTGAATAATTTATTGCCACTGCATACTGAGCTGGCTGCATGCACAAAGAGAGTATGTAGTTTCATATGAAGACTTGAAGTAAGGAAGAAAGGAAGAATGGCTCAAGATACTTTTTCAGAATTGCCAAGAAAATCTCTGGACAGAATAAAACAAATAATCATATAATCATAGAATCGCTTAGGTTGAGACCTTTAAGATTACCAAGTCCAACCATAAACCTAACACTGCCAAATCCACCACTAAACCATGTTCCTAAGTTTTAAATACCTCCAGGGATGGTGACTCAACCACTTCCCTGGGCACCCTGTTCCAGTGCTTGACAGCCCTTTGGGTGAAGAAATTTTTCCTAATATCCAATCTAAGCCTCCCCTGGTGCAACTTGAGGCCATTTCATGTCATCCTATCGCTTATTACTTGGGAGAAGAGACCAACCCCCACCTCGCTACAGTCTCCTTTCAGAAAGTTGTAGAGAGCAATAAGGTCTCCCCTCAGCCTCCTTTTCTCCAGGCTAAACAACCCCAGTTCCCTCAGCCACTTCTCATAAGACTTGTGCTCTAGACCCTTCACCAGCTTCATTGCCCTTCTTTGGACATGGTCCAGCACCTCAATGTCTTTCTTGTAGTGAGAGGCCCAAAAACTGAACACAGTATTCAAGGTGTTGCCTCACCAGTGCCGAGTACAGGGGGACAATCTCTTCCCTTGTCCTGCTGGCCACCCTATATCTGATACAAGCCAGGATGCTATAGGCCTTGGCTACCTGGGCACACTGCCGGCTCATATTCAACCATCTGTCAACCAACACCCCCAGGTCCTTTTCCGCCAGGCAGATTTCCAGCCACTCTTCCCCGAGCCTGTAGCATTTCATGGGATTGTTGTGACCCAAGTGCAGGACCCGGCACTGAGCCTTGTTGAACTTCATACAGTTGGCCTCAGCCCATCGATCCAGCCTGTCCAGATCCCTCTGTAGAACCTTCCTACCCTCAAGTAGATCAACACTCCTGCCCAACTTAGTGTCATCTGCAAACTTACTGAGGGTGCACTCGATCCCCTTGTCCAGATCATTGATAAAGATATTAACAGAACTGGCCCCAGTATCGAGCCCTGGGGAACACCACTTGTGACCGGCTGCCAACTGGATTTAAATCCATTCACCCCAACTCTTTGGGCCCAGCCATACAGCCAGTTTTTTACTCAGCGAAGAGTACGTCCATCCAAGCCACGAGCAGCCATTTTCTCCAGGACAATGCTGTGGGAAAGGGTGTCAAAGGCTTTACTAAAGTCCAGGTAGACAACATCCACAGCCTTTCCCTCATGCACTAAGTGGGTCACCTTGTCATAGGAGATCAGGTTAGTCAAGTAGGACCTGAATATTAGAAGGACATGCATGAGTGATGTAAAAAAATTCCCATTCAAGATAGAAGGGGAGTTTTTCAAGGACGGTGGGCAGAGAAAACATATCTGTAATGAGGGTACAGAAACTCACTGGTGTGTTTAAGGAAGTACAGTCTTAGCGATGATGTTACCTAGATCACCATCCCAAAATGAGAAATAACATTAACAATATTTCAGACATGTATATAGGCTTGTTTTTAAATCTTTAAAATTTTGCTTCCCCAGTTGAAATAAATGTTATTTTTAATTTAGGAACTCTATTTGGGCATTAAATGTACCACTGATTACAGACTCCCAACAAGGAAAAAAAGATTGCCAAATTTAGATTTGATGAGAAAGCACAGGAAATATATATGAGACTGGTTTAAGGGTGGAAATGCAAGGACCATACTGAATTTATAAATTGAACAGAAGTATCATTTATCTTGTACCACTCAGAACAGGCAGATGCTGTATGCCTTTGGAAAAAAAAGAAAGAGCTTTTTTATTTTAATGGGCACCGTTGTGTGAATTGTTTTCAGCAGAGTTTCTTCCACTTCTAGCAGGGTTGGCAGCATACACAAGTTGTATTTTTTCCATTTTCCCTCTACTTGTTTACTTTATGGTGTACTTGGAGATTTGATTCTGCTTATTAATTAGAATGAAACAAGAAGTTCAACAATTATCACTTAAACGCATGTAACAAGTATTTGAGAGGAGATTCAGAAGGGCCGGTGCTCCCCAGCTTGGACAAGGTGATGGCCTTTCCTCCTTTCTATACATAAAATAGGAGATTTGCAGTCAGTAAGAAGTATATTTACTTAGGAATGCCCCTGCAGGGTAGATCTTAATCGCTATTTCACTGTGAACTCTAGTAGCAAGGATTTAGCCAGGATCTTGGTCAGGGTGCTGTGTGTGATAGCTTGTATCTGTATGGCCAAGGTGATTTGTTTGTTATATTATTTTTAAGTCTAAGGCTTAGCAGTAATGGTTGCATTTAACAACATTTTTACACCATACTGTCTTTATTTAGCTAATTTCTTTCCACTAGAAAGACATTTTTCCACAGCTCCATTTCTAAATAATAGAAATAAGTAACTTGACAATGACATACATTTGCTTCAACCAGAATCATGGGGGGAGTTTTTAGTCTGAATAGTAATGCATGACTGCTGCTAAAATTTGAAAGGGAAGATAATCCTTTTTTTTAAATTCTTGGAGGCTTTCCTAGAATGATACATACTTATTTACATAGAAATAAAAAATCAAAACCAGGACTGCATCATTGCATCTGTACAGTTTTTGAAATGTTTTGACACATTCGCTGAGATTTACTAGGTAATTTCACATGCTTGTCTGGCAATTTATAATCCATTATTTTGCACTACAAGCTGCATCCTTGAGTTTATTTTATGGGATAGACATAAAGTAAAATAATTGACAACAGCCCCTGGCCTCTCCCTTTTATCTATGACAATGATCTTCAGTGAACAGAATCCAAGGGATGTTGTGCATGCATTTTGATATATATTTATATTAATGGGAATGTTTCTGAATAAATGAGGAAGCAAGACTTGGCTTAGGGTAGTGTAACAATGCAATTATTTAATAAACCATGTGTCACAAGAATCTTTCAGGGTCAGTATTGCATCAAAAGGTGCACTGTTTTGGAACCATCGTTGGGCCTTGGTTTTCTAATATTAGCTGCTGAGAAAAAAATTGGTAAAATTGGGCTTATTTCTCTGTGAGCTGATGGGTTTCTGCAGTAAAGTTGGGATATGTATGAAATAAAGCACTAAAATCCCACTCAGTTATGGGCAGAATTAGTCCCCCATATTGGAGATAGATAGATTACTATTAAAGGAGAGAAGTAATTAAGTATTGTATACCATAATTTTGTTGTTAATATGGACATTATAGTCATTTAATCAGAAATCAATGAAGCAACTCTGTGTTATAAGCACTAGAAGAAAAAGGAGAACTGCAAGAAGAGAAAAATAAAAAACACTGGGTAAAAGACTAGGGCTCCACCCTGATTTTCAAGGCATAGAGCAGATTTACATGGAAGATCACTTTTAAAAGCTGGAGGAGGAGAAGAGAGGGGAAGGAAAGGTATGCCTGACCTGCAGTTTAAGATTAATTTGTGCTGCAAGGTCAGGAACGTTGGAATTTTAAGGGTTTGTTTTGCCCACTATTTAGAGTCACTTCATATTTTTGTACTAGAACTGAACTTCTCCAATGATAAACACGTTTAGCTCCAGGCATTCCGTTTGTCACCAGCTGGGAGCAGGGGGAAAGCCTTGCTTATTCTCCAGACTAGTGAGAACTCACTTGGAAAGCTGCTGTTTCTCCAGTTCCAAAAAACACAGCTAATTTACTCAACCCTTTTTTAATGGAGAGGTTATAGTTGGATGATTCTTATTACAGAGTGTTTTTCATTTTGTCCTAAATCTTATGTTTTCATTTTGGACATTGGTCTATAGAGTATGATAATGTGTACCAGTACAGATACAAACCCCCCTATTTATTTTATTATAGACCAAATTGTAACCTGTCCTCCATATTATTTTAGTGAAACAAGAATACAGAAAACACTGTTATTTAGCTGAAGCAGTGCTGTGGGTTAGGTGGTGCAGTGCTACAGTGCCACTACACTGGAGCTCTATCCCTTTGGAACAGTCCATAGACTCAGGGAATATATGCTGTACGTGGCATGATATATGATCTTGTAGGAGCGGGTAAAACTGAGCCAATGTTCCCTTTCTAAAAAGCAAGGGAAAACAGAAAACCGAAGTTTGAAGTTCAGGCTAATAGAAGTGTGGCCAATCTGAAGTAATAGATCTGTCTAATGTAAAACCTAGTATACTTTTAGTGTAGGTTTATATTCTTAATTATGTAATTCACATTAATTATCACTGTATAACAATTTGCACAACTCTTCCTGTAACCAACACACTTGGAACAAATTAGTAGCTTGTATTACCTCCAGCTCCATGTGTTTTTCTTCCTTGCCATGGCCCTTCAATTCCTTTTCAGAATGATCATCATAGTCTTCTAAATGACAGATGTGTTGATATTTAGTAAGTTCATGTTTAGCTTGCTTTCTTTGAGAAACATTCCTTCTATGAAGACCATTGAAAAACACCTCATACAGTGGTAGTTCTGTAAAGACATCATCATTATCTCTACCATCTGTTTCTTCCTCTTCAGATGAAAAATCTTCAGCTTCTCCTGCCTCACAAATATGGAGTTTAGTGTTAGCCTTATGTGATAAAAATTCAAAATCAGAAAATGTGATAGCACTTGGTTTGTGTTTTATGACTCTGATCTCGTGGTTCCTCTCTGGTTTCTTGTCTGATTTTTTTCCTGTAAGGACTGGCCATTCTGTGTGCAAGGGAAGATTTAAAGGATCTTCGTTTGGCTTGTGCCTTGCAGAACAGAGTAATTCTTCACAAAGGTGCTTTGTCTCAGACTGGTCAGTGGCACTGACACACCCTGCAGCTGTGCCAGGTCGCAGGGGTGTCTCATTGTGGTCTAATAAGGATGATGCAGACAGCAAACTCAACTCAGGTTCCAGTAAAACATTCTGAAATTCAGATGGACTTGCCTGTTTTTCTGTCTTTCTTTGGTATTCTTCATACTTTGCTTCCTTTGAAGTCCCTGGGCACTTGGCAGATGTAAGATAAGGTGAGCCCTGTTCTTCTTCATAGATGTTAGTTTCCATTCCAATGAGTTTCATCCATCAGAGGTCAAAATGACTTCATCGTTGGTTTTCTTAAGAAACATAACTCCACATATGTAGCCAGCAAATATCTTCTTACTTTTCCAAAAACATGATCACACAATCATTATTAATGACTGGATTCTCATACAAAACAGCTGAATCCTCTCTGCTCCTGAAAAAAAAAAAAAAATTGATGTTAACATGCTTACATTGGAGTGCATCAGTAAAAGTAATCCCGAAACATGAAATTCCCGTATCAAATTTACTTATAGGTCTCTTCAAAAATACTTGATGTATGCAGATTAAATTAATTTAAAACATGAGAACCTTGACGTGTTTTCCTTAGAGACTAGGAAACAACTGGCAAATGCAGAAAAGGTTTTTAAATATTGACTTTATGTTGATTATTGACACAATGGTTCAGAATCATTCAAAGTGATTGTAGGTATATGCTTGTTAACGAAACATGCTTCTGTTCACTATATATTTATTGTTTGTTAAATCACTGAAAACTTTTACATTGTTTTGATAAAACTACTAAAATGTCATAGGGAAGAGCAAGGAGGCAAAGTAATTGACAGAAAAGAGAGAAGATTTCAATATAGGTAGAATTTTCTCTCTTGGCTTCTGTGAATTGCCAATGCAGTGCAGCACCTGTCCATTTCCAATAAATTTGCAAAGCAAAAAGACACTGAAAATAACAGAGAGCTTCAGTACACATCAGACTTGGGCATGTCTGGTTTAAATCAGTCTTAACTTCTGTGCTCACATCTAGGCTGTGCACCTCCAACGCATGGGAAGAATGGAGCAGCTGAAGAACTGATCTTGCATCACTGAATAGCTTACATTCACCCATACATGTAATTTACTTCTTGTGACAGATTGAATATTGATAGTATTTATTTTAATGATTGTTTCAGTACTCCATCTGTGAGAGAGCAAAGCAGAACAGAAGCTTTTCAAAATAAAGAGAAGCTTAAGCTTTTGATGTATGTGGCAAACCTGTCAGTGATGAGGAAGACATGTCAGAAGGCAGCACTGTGATTGTCAAAGTGGGAAGCAAGCAAAGTAAGATGCTGGCATGTGATGTGCTTCTCACTGCATGTGCCATAAACTGAGCAATGCACACCAGCTAGGCATATTTCAGTGCTGGTTAGCATATATTTCTGCATTACAAACATACACTGGGTTATAAAAAGAATACTGTTACACATACAGAAAATTTGGATTTATTATATTACCTCTGTCATTTGAACTGCAGCTGTAAAAGGTTTGAGCATGCAGGTACACACTGTTTAGATAGACTTCCTCTCAGCTATTGCTAGCTATTTAAAAGTCAGACATTATTGTAAGCTGTCTAGCCTCCTGCTGGTGTCACTGGAGAGAGAAAAATGCTTCCAGAAGGTAAATGCTATCACTTATCTTGAATACCTATTTTGACATGGGATGAATCTCCCTCCTGGCATGACTGCCTTATCCAGAAGTATGGAGGATGTCTAGACAAAAAGCTTACACCGGTCACCTAGATTATAGAGGGACAAACAAAGGTAAGAAGAATCCCAGCCCATATCTTTGTTACACAATAATAATAGACTACATTGTCAACATGTGAATGAGAAACCTACTTTTGAAGCCCTCATTTTCTCAGAAGCTTCAAGTTATCCATCTACGTAGAAGTGACTTCACTTTCAGAAGTGCTGAACACCCTTGGTCCTGCCTAACATTATGTGAACTAATTGAACACAATGTCTTTGAAAATGAAAACATATGCCCACATTTGTAGGGAATAACTAACATCTCACATAATATTGTGTACATTGTGAGCACAGTGAAAAATCCTCTCGCCACTTCATATTATTATCTGTGCTTCACTATGGGCCATCACCTTTGTTTTTCAGTCCCTGGCACTCTTCTAGCACCAAAGCTCCCACCATACAAAGCCAGGTATAAGCAAAAAGGAATTGCCTATTCTAGAAGACTCCCCAAAAGACAGCAAAAAAGCTTTAGCCTGGCTGTCCACACCAGCCTGTTGCCATCAGGTGAGAGGATGGGTTCTGTTCACCAGCCATTGCTGCTGGTGGCTGCCCCATTCCTCACTTATTGGCAGTTCCAGCAGGAGTAGCAATGCTCAGGTCTCCAGGTCTCCCCCCCCCCCAGACTCTCTTTCCTGGCCTCACCCTTTCCTATTGTCACTCTTCATTCTCTGGCAGAAATTACCCATCCTTGGCCTGTTCCCTGGATCTTCTTTAGTTCTGGTAATGCTGCCAAGCAGGCTCTGCTGTGATGACATCTGCAGGACTACACCTCTGTGTTCATAGGAACATCTTTGCTGTAACTAACCCAAAATACAGCAAAAAATGCTCCAGAAGAAGCCACAGAAATTCTGCAGTAGGCAAGCATGGGATAAGTGAATTACATTTTTTTTATTTCTAGTATTTTAGGATGATGCTTTAGATTCCAAAATATGAATTATCATCCCTGCAAAAATCTGTATTTTTCATTATCTCTGGATATTCTTAGCATCTAAAATCAATACCCAGCTTCTTTTAAAATTTTACTAAGTTCTTTCAAATGAGCTTTGTTTTTTACAGGATGTGGTGTAAAGCTGTAATTTTTACAGTTTCATTACAAAAGGCATGCAAGAGTTTTTCTGTTTATTAGATTTGCTTACTCCATCGGACTCTCTTATTTTTCCTGGGATGAGACTGGAACAAAGAAAGTATGCAAAAGCAGGCTGATTTTGTGCAAGTATGGCAAGAAATTTGTGAAGACGAAGCGGTAAGAAGAGAGAGTGTGAGTTTACAGTTATTCATCCTGTGGAACATATCTCTTTATTCAATCTAGCAGTGACTGGAAAAAACCCCACACTCTTATACAAAATATCAAATTCCATATTTTATAAAGAGTTACACATAGACATTTATAGCTCCTAAGAACGGAGCATTTTTGGCAGAGCTGTGGATTTGGAAATCCTGCCCACAGCAAAATGTGTAACTCAGAGAGGTCTGAATATTCAGAGCTAAATCTGTACATGTTGTAAAAGGCCTGTAACACAGCCCTGCAAAATAATATAATTCTCACCACAACTCTGAATGTGTGCACTTATAGGTTCTGAAAATTAATAATCTTTCTGGAAAAGGTCTTCAAGGTTTTATAAATAGGGAAATTACTTTCATATGCATATGTAATTCTAAATATATATTGTAGCATTAGCTCTACTGGTAGGTGCTATTGTAGGTAAAGATGTCAAATAATAAAAGTCTCTTGGGCATATATGTGCTTTTTCCAACCAAAAAAGGAAATGTAGGGCTACTGCAGCTAACTGTCCAACCAAAACTGACTCCAAAACAGCTTAACAAAAAGCACAAAAAAAGCAACACAGGATTTTTTTTTAAGCTAAAATGTGAAATTCATATCTGGGTGTAGCAACTTCAGCTTTTTAAGCTTAAAAATTACAGCATGAATTTTATTTGTTAAGGAGAACTCCTTACAAATCAGCAATAGATTAATACAGATTTGTGATACAGCTAGCGAAATGCTATGGAAGGAATGTTTTCATATGGTCTGGCACAAGCAAGTGTGTATGTGCAGACTTACAGATAAATTTTTGTGTATCATGCTCTATTGGCTTGATTCCCCTTTGCCCATACAACCAAAATTTGTGTTAAAACTCTTCAAGTTTTGCATAAAGATCACACAAAAAGCACGTATGAGGCTTAACCATTAAATAGGATGATTTTACAGAGACTTTAATATTCATAGACTCCTTTCTATTTTCTTTAGTCAATACAAGGAGAATTGTTTTCCGGGGCAAATGATTATGCTTTATTTCATAGGGCTACTATAATAGCAAGTCACCTAAGCTAACTTTTCAAACATTGCTCAAATTAGTGCATTTCAATACCCATTATGTATTTTGGCATTACATAGTATGTGAATGAATGTGTGGCATTTTCTTACTTTAATTTCAATTTAAACTTGAACTGACATAGTAAACCAGCAAATCAAGTCCTGGTCTTGGCTGGAACAATACACCACTCATTTAAAATAACAAGGTTTTACCCCTCAGCCCCTAATGCATTTGTTTCCCTTTCACAATGACTTTGCTTAATATTTCCCATTGACTTAAACAATCTTCCCCTGAAAAATTAAGCAACAAGCCAAGAGAATGTGAGACGCATAGACTAAGAGCAAATTAGGAGATTAGGATTTTTGTTTTCCTGATGATAATTTTACCTGTTTTGCAAGGTAACCCCATATTTTTCAATTCAGTTAATTTCCATAAGCGTAACAACTGGAACTCAGTTAGTAGCCAAAAGATCCTCCAAGCGTTGGGGCAGAACAGAAAAAGAAGTGAGCAGATCCTTAACAAAAGGCATTTCAGCTTGCTTGCTGCACAAGAACTCTGTCAACAGAAGTATGTGTGAGAACCCCTGGGGCAAGAACAGCCCCAGCAAGCACTGGCCAAATTATTCACAGAAAAAGACAGAAAAAAATGAGAGGGAAGGAAAAAAATAAAAAAAGCGAGAGCATGCTTCACAGGAAACCAGGCACTTCTAAAAATACAGTGTGACCTCATTCTTCGCGTTATGCCAGACTTCAACATTGTGCTTTGCTTTATCACCTGGAGCACCTGGAGTCAGGTTCCCACTGCACACAGTCGAGTTTGGATGCTGTCAGGTTTTGAAAAGGTAGGCTGTGAAAATGCCTTTTGATGTAGTATATAGCCAGTATAAAGGAATACCGAAATTAGCTTTCCATGTCACTTGCAAATTCTAATTATTGTTTGCCTATGTTTCTTCAAGACATACATTTGCTGCCAAAGCTTTATGAGTCTTCCCTTTTATATATATTAATAGGATCATAGCTTGCAGACAGACTTCTGCATACGCTGCAAAGTGTAGCTATAGCGTTGGTTACTGGACATGTGAGTTTCTGACTGTGATTATAAAGCAGTTATTTGCAAATCTAGCCCGGAAAGGAAAATGATG